>NC_064858.1:32282132-33482132 GCF_024139225.1 Suncus etruscus
AAAAGAAAATTTTTTCCAGATTTTTGGGCTAGACTCGGCAATGCTTAGGGATTACTTCTGACAGTGAGCTCAGATATCACTCTTGAAGAGGTTCAGGATCAAACTTAGTTTGGATTCATGCAAGGCAAGCACCTATCTATTGAATACTGTCATTCTGAATGCAGAAGGAGAAAGTTATATCTAAGTGCTGTAGATATGGGAAGGTATTGTGCAGCTCTTAGAACATAGTAGTAATTATGCCTTATTTTTTTTTTCACTGAGTCTTAAGATACTTCTTGTTAGAATATAAACTTCTGAAAGAATATTAGCTTCTGGAAATCAATTTCCATGCTGTAGGGTAGTTTAAGTAGTGTTGTGCAGAAGCCCACATAGAGTAAGTAGGTCATATGATATGGACCAAGGTACTCATCCAATAGTCACAGCTGATTGAGCAGACTACAACATGCTATTTATAAAAGTGAATCATATTTATTTTATTTTATTTTTCTGGCTGCACTCAATGGGCACTCAGGAGACCATATGAGGTACCAGGGACTGAACTAGAATTGATGGCATGCAAAGCAAGTGCCTTAAACCCTGTACAATCTCTCTTTTCCTTCAATGAACCATTTTGGAAGTAGATTCTACCTCAGCCAAGCTCCTTCACTCTGTACTCCAAAGAACAAAATTACACTCTCCCTACCCAGTCCTTGACATAATTATTGTCATCCACAAAATATATGGTCATCCTTAAGTAATTAAGGTTCAAGAGATATGTCACATTAGTAGATGACTAGACTATAGTCTTAGAAGCATTGTTGTATAAATAAAAATTTTTTAAATAAAAGATCTATTTTGCTGTTCAAAGACATGATAGAGATCTTTGTATTGTTTATTTTTAAATGGTTCAAACAGTTTTCTAATACTGTACCTAGACTATATAGTAGAGTTAGCACTGTAATGTTTAGATTGAGCAAAGTGGAAAGTTAGAATTCTGGCTAACTATAAGGGGTGTAAGAAATTAATCTAATCAATTTAAATATGGCATTCCACTGATAGGTATAGCATACTTTTAAGAATGCTAATCATATTAATTATGACCTTTTCTCTGACTAGTGACTCTACGTAGACTAGTCCTTTAATCTTTCATTTTTGCTGGAACCCACTTAAAGTCTTATAATCACAGATGAGGCTAAAAGATAAAAAATGAATAATTTACCTTAATCACTACTTTTACCTGCTCCATACTTAATTGTTTCCTACATCAAATAAGTGAGATACTAAATCTAATGATTGAGGAATGGAGCATTATTGGATAATTCTGTTAAAAACGGCAATGCAGCAATTTTATATCAATGTGAACATGCTGCTTCTTTACATTGAAGTTGTGAGTGTAGGCCATGGCAATTACATTATGGTCGTATGATTTTTCTGTACCACTGACAGCACAAACAGTTGGAGTGTGAACTAGGTCTGGCCTAAGAGGAAGCTAGCTGCGAGATTTATAAAGATTTATAAAGATTCCTTCCTTCAAATATAGGGGCTCTCTTTTCTCATTGATTTTGAAATTATTGTGTGATTACAACATCCTAGAAAAAGTTTTCTTTTCTTTTTTTTCTTTTTTTTTTTTATTGGTTTTTGGGCCACACCCGATGACACACAGGGGTTACTCATGGCTATGTGCTCAGAAATGGCTCCTGGCTTGGGGGACCTTATGGGATGCCAGGGATCAAACCACAGTCCGTCCTAGGTTAGTGTGTACAAGGCAAATGCCCTACGGCCTGCACCACCACTTCAACCCTTAGGGAAAGTTTCCTAGTTAGTCAACTTGAAGTTACAAATTTGGGAGAGAAGAACAGAATAACGTGTTTTTTAATTTAAATTGTATTAAAGCACTGTGATTTACAAATTATTTAGTTTAGAGATTTAGACATACAGTGTTCTAGCCTCAATATCATCACCACTGTCAATTTCCCTCTCTCAGTGTTCTCCTTTCCTCCTGCCAAAGTTTGTATCTTTTGTGAGATTATTGAAACCCTTTCTCTATTTCTGAATGACCTACTTTTCGACTTCCTTTTGAGTGAAATTGTTTCAACAGATTATAATAGGATATTTTAATACTTACAGCCCAAAGTAATCCCAATTGATTCAGTGATGGAGTAAGCTGCCCACACAGCGCCTGAAAACTAGCATGTGTTTAAAAACATCAGTTATTACTCTGGTGAAGCTAAAACAGAAATCACAGCTTGTCGTAATCATCATTTACTCTTTGTAACTATTTTGGACCCTTCTTTCTTTTTAGAAAAACCTCAAAATGTTTTGTACCCCTTCTTTTTTTAAAAAAAAATTAAGTGATCACATATGACTATGTATTTTATGGTGCCAGGGATGAAACCCAAAGCCTCACACCTGGAAGGAAGTTACCACTCCCATTCTCACAAGTGCTTGAAAGGAAATAACTCTATGCTTGCCTTGTATTATCTACTGGGCTCTTATCTTTCTTAGTCATATCCAGTAGGCAGTGAATGACTGTTGAACACGCTGATGATAAACTTCATGTACTTAAATTACCAGGGTCTGAAAAAAAAATCTAGTTGTTACAATTTCTGAGAACTGTTTCTCTTATTCTTTATGTATGTGTGCTTAAACAGAATGGCACAATACTTTGAAATTTTTGATTCTTTTATTTATTTTCACTTTTGAATCCTGCCATGGAATTTAATTCTAGAAATGAATCGATCAAAATGAAAGCAATGTAAAAATACTTAAAGGCATTGGTTTATCTTAACTGATGTTCCTCTGAGGAAATAGAAGTTAGCTGAGTCCAGTGATGTTTTGTTCAAAGGGAATAAGCAGGTTGCAGCCAAAGTGATGCACTCTTTTTATTCAGTACAATAAATATTAATTTATGTACATTTAAATGCTTTAAAAGACATCTTAAATTCATGACAGATAATTCTAGACTCTTCAAGTCTTTTACTATTAGGGAAGAATTGTTACCTAATACCAGATTCCCCTTTCGAAATACGACATATTCTGAAGCAGTGGGACATGATGTTTGATGAAGGGAAATCAGACTTTAGTAATTAAATTATTAATGGCTGAGAATAGTTAAGAACACAGCCTAGAATACCTAGGAATTGGGTGGGGGAGAGGATCTTTGCTGTAGAAGCCTTGAGGATTGGTTGACATGGATGAATCAAAAGCTTGAGTTTCTAGGTTGTCATTTCCCTGGCAGTAAAATGTCACAGCTCCTCCACCAAGCTACAAAAGAAGAATTTCAGGTAGCCTACTCCAGGCTAATACCTCTGTAGCTTTCTCAGAAAAATGGTGTGGAGGTAGATTCCTCTTTCTACATGAACTACAGTAGCCCAATGCCACTCCCTACAACCTCTGACAGCTCCATGACAACCTTATCAATCTTCTAAGCCACAAAATTTGTTTTAGCTATGTAAGTGCTGAACCATTTAGTCACATGCAGCTGCATGACACCTAAATATTTTAGAGTATTGTCAGCCCAGCAGTGTCAAAAGAATTCTGATAGGAAAATTAGAAATCTGACAAGCTCACAGCTCAGTGAGCCTAAACAATAATACAGAAGGTTCAACTACCACCAACCAATACCCAGTATATCCTTAGAATCTGACTTTAGTAACACTATGGAGAAATGTAACAATCATGGCACATTGATTTAAGCTTTGATTATTCCATGGGCCTCTGTGTTGAAAAAATATGAAGGCAATTCATTGAGGCAGGCTATGGTGGTGTTGGGGAGATTGGGACACTGGTGAAGGGAAGTTCATGCTAGTGGTGTGATTGATATTTGAATATCTAATTCAACAATAAACCTGAAATGACTGTATAATAAACAACTTGGTAAATCATGGGGCCATAATGAAAATAAGATGGAAAAGGATTTTCCCCTTTTAATCTCACTGAAAAAATTCCCTTTTAGGTGAACTTTAGTCCACTAAAGTTTTTAAACATCTTGATGTTTGTAAGAAGCCATGTTGTAGAATTTTTCTTTCTATATGTAAGTTCTCCAGTTGCCTTTTATTTTTATCACCTGGGAAAAGAGCTCAGCAGCTCAGAGAACCTGCCTTGTAAGTGTATGTTTGAGAATTCAATTCCCAGTATTCACAACATGCTCCCAGCATGATTCCAGTAATAGTGTAGCTGATGCCTGGCAGCTCTGATTCTCAGTGCCACAATCAACTTCTGATCATACAGCAGCTAGTATTAGTAGCTAGGTATATGAGAGCACCACAACAAATGTGTGTGATTCCTGGAGAGCATGTGTATAAACACCACAACAAAAGGGCTGCAGCTCACCATTGCCCCTCAGGTAAAATGCTGAAGTAAGTCCCGCAATGAAATGTATAAGCACCAGGCATGTCTACAACACTTGTCATTACAACATCAACAGCCATGAAGGGAAGGGAAGAGAATAAATTTAAAAATCAATCTAATAGTCAAAAAAAGTTTGCGTTCTAGATATTAGGTCTGAGGAGAAAGGAAAATCTGGAGATCAAGTCTATTGTTTACGTTTCTCCCTTCCCTTTCCTTTGTTGTTCTTGCTGTAATGACATAGGCCACACATGCATAGTAGTGCTATTCACATACATGTTTGTAATATTATTTTGATGTCATGAATCTGGTTATAGTCCTTATACACTCAGACTCATTGCTCCTGGGGGGGTCACACACTTGAGTTGCAGTGCTTGCTCCTATGTTCTCTGGAGTCACATTTGTTGAATGTTTATGTACATGTTTGCCAGGCATGTGAAAGCTGAGGTTTCATGACCTAATCTGGGTACAATTAGATAGGATGCTCACAAATGGTGTATTAAAATGGTTACCGGGCTCACACACACACCTGGCCAAGGTGCATTAGAGATCAAAGACTCTTTTGCAGCTCCCATGTCCCTCAACAGCAAGTCTTCCAGAACCACACTCAGTATCTTTATACAGAACTGGGATTAAACTTGTGGTTACACTCTTATAAGGCAGGTGCTTTTGCTACTGAGCCATTTCTCCACTCTCCCTTTCAGGGCTCCCTAAATTCTATGTATAAAATTTGCCTTAGGAATAATCAGGAGAGAAGAAAATGGGAAAGGAAGTAAATTCTCTTTCAAGATATTCTAAGAGGGATGGACCAAAGAGGGGTAGAGCTTGTCTTGAATATGGCTGAGATTAGCTAGATTCTGGCATCCCATATGGTCCCTTGAGCCTGCCAATTGTGATCTCTGAGTGCAAGGAGCAGTAAAGCAGTAAGCTCTGAGTACCACAAAAAGAACTTTTTTTTTTTTTTTTTTTTTTTTTGGTTTTTGGGTCACACCCAGCAGTGCTCAGGGTCTACTCCTTGCTATATGCTCAGAAATCGCTCCTGGCAGGCTTGAAAGACCATATGGGATGCCGGGATTCAAACCACCATTCTTCTACATGCAAGGCAAACACACTACCTCCATGCTATCTCTCTGGCCCCAAGAATTTTTTTAATCTGGTTTTGAACCAAAATAATTTGCGACTTTCTACCCGCTTAAATTTGTATAAATTATGTCCTTCTCTACCTGGATTTCTGCTTCCTCTGAGAATAATAGCATTTACTATAATAAATATGTCTATATAAATAAATAGTATTTTGACAATAGTATTTACCTCACAGTTTTTGTGAAGCTTGCATAAAATATATGTGTAAACATATAGCTAATATGCCACAATATAATGTAATATTAAATTAATATGTATATATTATACATCAAGAACTACATTTTATGTAATCTTCATGTGTAATCTTCATATATAGAAAGTGCCAGGCTTACTCAACAAATGGTAATTGAGTACCTAGTAGCACTTCTACTTTAAGTACTAGATGGTATCTATATTCTCAGGTTGACTTTTTAAAGCGTACTATCTAGAAACGACTGATTACCATTAGCATTTAGCATACATTTAATCATGTGTTTAGTTGTTTGGAGTCACACTAGCAGTGCTTTGCTACTACTCTTGGCTCTGTGTTCAGAGAATGCTCCAGTTGTGCTCTGGGACAATGCAGTGCCAAGGATCAAACCCAGTGCCTTCCATAAGTTTTCATGCACTCAGCCTGTTGAGCTACTGCTCCAGATCTGGAATAGATTTTTATTTAGAAACTTAAGCATAATTTGAAATCAAGAAATATGTAAGGAGAAAGATTGAATGCTGAAATTTGATAAAGTGATATGCATGATACCCTGTCAGTATTGTAAACCATCAAACCAATAGGAAAAAGAAAAAAACGTTTTCACCATGGAGGTAGTCTGGGAGCAAGAGGGAAAATGGACATTGGTGAAGGGAAATAGACAATAGTGAGGGAATTGATTTTAGAATATTGTACAGTGAAATTGGGTCATGAATAACTTTGTACTTTGCAATGATTCAATTAAGAACTAAATATATAAAAGGTTAGTAAATATTACTAAAGAAAAATGTTTACTGATCTTAATAAACAATAGGTTGTTTCTATTTTGTTTATATGTTTTTGAAATTTTTTGCATTTCTTTATTGCAGTAAACATGAAACTCTGCCATTTTTGAGAATTTTGTAAAGACAAAAGGAAGAAAGTAGAGTAGAAATAAAAATGGATATAAAACATGATGAATTTAGACCATAACAGTTTTATAAAAAAAAAATAGGGCACAGTGAAGACACTTTGAAAACAGAAAAAAACATCATTTTGTTTGACAGTGGATCATAAAAATATAAAATATGCATGAGTATGACCTGAGTTTTATTCCTGGCACCCCTATGTTTTCAAGACTGATTCCTGAGTGCAAAGCCAGAAATAACCCCTGAGCACTGTTGGATATGGTCCAACAAGTATTAAAGAAATGGCAGTAACATAACAGTAGCTAGAGGCTTACTAAGAAAAAACAGCCATGCTAGGGGTTAAATAAGGCTGTACATTAGATAAAATGATTTTTATATTACTTAGAGGGACCAAAGTGATAGTACAGTGGGAAGACGTTTACCTCATATGTGCCCAACTTGGGTTGAATCCCTAAATAAATATGGTTCCCTGAGTCCCACCAGAAGTTATCCCTGAACCTGAGCCAGAGGTAAGCCCTGAGCACAGCTGAGTGATCTCAAAGCAACATAAACAAAATAAAACAAAACAAAAAGAATAAGTAAACAAAAACACCATTTTGATACTTTAAGGACATAGAAGCTCAATCAAACATGTGCAGAACATATATATATATATATATATATATATTTCTGGATTGTATTACTTATGAAAAGTCAGTGAAAAGCTGAGGAAAGAACAAAGGAGAATAAATGGTTTGCAGTAACAATTATTTACATTAAGAAAACTAGGAGGAAATTCTTACTCATATTTTAATTCTTTTCCAAATACCATGTATATATATATGTATGTATGTATATATATGTATATATATATATGTCCAGATATTTAGAAGGAAAAAAATCTATAAAGTGCTATTAAGTCTAACCATAAAATATTTTGGTGTTATGGATTAGTTAAGAATTATTTTTGTTTTCATTTATGCCACTAACTTTAATGTTCTCTTAGCAAGTAAATTTTTTGAGTCAGAAAATATTTAAAAGGCAATAGTTGTTTAGAACATTTAAGACATCTGGAAAGTTATTCTGGCAAGTAGAGTTAGATCCATTAGCAAAACAGATGTTTTCCATTGGGGAAGGACTAGCACAACTTTCTTATATGGATTGCATATGGTCTAAATATATTTCAGATCTAAGATTCTTCTAGGGTCCTGAGACCACAGTGCTTTCTTAAACTGCCAATGAAAGCACAATTCAGTCCACGTAATTCTTTGAAAGTCAAAATTTCACAATGATCTTTTAATCTCTTGTTACAAGAGAGAAAAGTTTTAAAACTTTTTAAAGTCTAGACTCTTCTCCAATCCTTCTCTTCCCCTATTAAAAGCTGGATTAAAACCAACTGTTAATCTTTGTCAGGATCTCTGGGAGCTAAGAATGGGGAAGGACAAGAGGTCATAAGAGAGAATAGGAGCATGTAAGTTGTTCTGGCCTTTTCTCCCAAAAAAAGTAAAAGGAAGTTACTTCCCACTAACCATTTGGAAAGAGGATCAGAAGCCCTGAGAGATGGGTCTTGTCAAATTGCCAAAAACTACCGTGCCCCAGTTCTATAGGAAATAGACTCATCCAAAAACTCATTTAAAGAAGTGTTCCTTGCAAATGAATGTCCTACCTCCCCCGCCATTCACAGATGAATCCTCACTACTAGCTAGCATATATCATAAATTCTAGTTTCATAGCTTTGTTAAAATAATATAGACAATCCCCATCTTGTTATCACTCTTAGAGATTTATTTGGGGTCTACTGCAAGGGAAATAGAAACAATTATAAACAAATAAGATTACAGCAAACTAAAAAGTTCCTATAGAGCAAATAAGTAAATGTGCATCAAAATGAGGACATCTTTCAGTATTGTGAGAAGATTTGTATATTATATTCATCAAGGGCTATAAAGTATACAAAAAATCTTGCGGGCCCGGAGAGATAGCACAGCGGCGTTTGCCTTGCAAGCAGCCGATCCAGGACCAAAGGTGGTTGGTTCAAATCCCGGTGTCCCATATGGTCCCCCGTGCCTGCCAGGAGCTATTTCTGAGCAGACAGCCAGGAGTAACCCCTGAGCAACGCCGGGTGTGGCCCAAAAAACCAAAAAAAAAAAAAATCTTGCAAAACTCAACAAGAAAATAATTTTTAAAATGGACAAAGGATCTAAACAGAAACACAGTGTTCGCTTCAGCAGCACATATACTAAATATAAACACAAATGACCAATATTACCATTGAAAAGATGTGCGTCCTCTCCTGTATCAGGTAATGCAAATCAAAACAGCAATTAATGATCTTCTCACATGAGAATGGTTGTTTATTCTCCAAGAGACAGAACCCAAGCTTTGAAGAGGATGTGGAAAGAAGGTAACATTTTGGTGGGAATGGAAATGGGTGCAGCCATTGTGGAACACTATAGAGATTCCTCCAAAAGTTTCATTTCAAAAGCTAGATATTTCATATGATTCAGTTACCGTACATCTGTAGTTAAACCCAAAATAAACTGATCTAAAATAGAGAAAGTCCCTGCAGAGGGTCTGGGGCCAGCTCAGATCTGGTGCCTGCCTGAAAGGCACAAGGTTCAGAGTTGAAACCATAGCCTCACTTCCCATGAAGCATGCAATCCACAGCATAGCCATTGGGTCCCCATGCATTTCATTTAAGTGTAAAACCCTCATGGAGACTACAACTAAGTTGTGATGCCACATCCCCATATTGAACCAATAATAAAGAAGGAAAATAATAATATAACAATATAAAGTATTTGCGGTCATAACTTGGCAACTAATTATTTTAGCCTAAAAAGTTGCATATTCTCAGACCATGGACCATTTTCCCAGCTTACTTGTGAGATTTCCAACTTTCTTTGAATAAATAAGAAGCATAACCTTTTTGGAAAACAATATGGACATGTCTCAAAAAAACTAAGAATTGAGCCTCCATATGACCCAGCATTTTTATTCTTGGCTTCTACCCCAAGGACTCAACAACTCTATTCAGAAAAGACATTTGCTTGCTTACATTCACTTCAACACCATTCACTGTAACCCAAAAGCAGAAACAACCCAATTGTCCCAGAAAAGATGATTTGATAAAGAAATTATGGTACATGTTCACAATGTACTAATATTTGGTTGTATGAAGTGACAAACTCATGCAATTTGCCAGTATGTGGATGAAAGTGGAAGGAATCATGCTGAGTGAAGTTGGCCAGGAGAAATACAGGAGAAAGAGACTAAGTGACTTTTGTCATATGTGGAACATAAAGAAATAGAGTAGGACAATAACAAAAGGTCAAAAACTGAAAAATCTGAGAACTAGTCTAGAGACTGGAGCTTACCATGGGAGTGAGCTATAAAGGGTGTGTGTTTGGGGGAACAATGAGATGATGGTGGAGGGAAACAAACACTTCTGGGGGATGTGGTGTTAGACTGTTGCATACATGTTGCATGCATAACAGTACTTTGAAATTGTAAATCATGATAGCTAAATTTAAATAAATAGAAAGAAGCATAAATAAGGGGGGGGGAAGTAAAGGAGTTGTTTGTATCAAAACATAAAATAGCATTTACCAAGAGTAAAATAAATACTGGTAAATCGGATTAGAATAATCAGTCAGGAGTCAAAGTGATGATGCAGTAGATAGGTCACTTGCCTTGCATGCAACCTGCCCAGGTTCAGTGCCTCGCACCACCGATGGTCCCCTCCATTGAGTAAGTTCCAAGCACTACCAGGTGGAGCCCAAAACTAAACAACAACAAAAAGTAATAATCACTAGTCTTTACTATTTGAAAATGTTGCTTAACTACACAGAAAAAGTACTTGAATTGCCCAATATCATAGCTGAGTATTCTAAAATACTTTATGGTTTTAAAGCACCACCTGAAAAGATAGGAGGCACAAATCATTATTTAGTTTCAGAGATGTGGAGATTGCTGCTACTTCTTGAGAAAGTTCCCTGCTGTCACAGAATGTTTAAGGTCTCTTTATAATGGAATTTCATCCATCATTGTTCAGGCTTTGTAGTAATGGAAATTTTTTTATCGGGGCGCTCTTCCTCAGTGCATCTAGTTACTGAAACAACCTCAATTATAAATACTGAGATTTAGATTTATGTGTGTCAGAAAACCAAGTAAACAGAGTGTGTTGTTGGCTCTATGTTGACACGTCTTATTTTTCGCTCCTTATTATCATTATAACCTGGTTCACTTATGATATCATCATCAGACATACTTGCTCTCATTTCTGTCTGAAACTTGCTCATCAGGAATTTTGGAGAGAACGCCTTTGAACCTGAAACGCTTTAATTATCACTTGGCTCCAGAGAATTGTGAGCTCAGAAAGATACCCTGCTTTAGTGAGGAAAATAAAGATCTCTTTATGAAGATTATTTGCATTTGTCTAAGAGCACTCTGTTCATCCATTGTATGGAGGTGTGCCCAGAATAGAAATGAGCAAAAAGAAAAGATTGGTGGAGTGGATAGCTTTCTAATTCCTTTTGAGGTGAGTTCTCCAAGTGGAGCTTTACTTTGAAGTGGTTTTGATTTTCCAAAACTGAGTATCTACCAATTTTGGGAAGTGTGAAAGCACTGCCCAAAGCCAGGAAGGAATGATATTCTTTCACAGCCCCTTTACCTCCAATTTCCCATCCTATAGTCAAACTAGGAGATAATTGAAAGTTGACATTGTAAGAATATAAAAAGGAGCATCTATAGATAGAAAAATTGTGCAAGGAATGGGGGAGGTAAATAGAGGTTAAATAGAGGTTCAAATGTCATTTCTGGCATTGCTGTGTTCAGAGTATCTGCTTTAGAGAAGCAGGAAAGAGGGTGACAATAGAAAGAGAAAGTTGGGAGACAAAATGAGATATGCCTAATAAATAGAAAGAATTCCAAGAGGCAGCATAAGTGATAACATTGAGACAATTTAGTTGTTGATGATTTAGCACCACACCCAGCAATGCTCAGAATGTTCCAGGTGCAGTGCATGAGAATCATATGGTGTAGTAGGGTCAAACCTGGGCCTCTGCATGTGAAGCCTTTGCCCAGTCCTTTGAGTTATTCTCTGGCCCAAGACATATTTCAAATGAAACCATATAGTTTTTGTTTGTTTGTTTTTTTATTTTGGCTCAAACATGGCAGTGTTTAGGAGTTATTTCTGGCTCTGCACTAACAAATCACTTCTGGTGAGCTCATGGGACCATATGGGATGCCGGGGATCTAATCTGGATGGGCTGCATGCATCCACTGTACTATCATTCCAGCCCATGAAACCATATAGATTTATATATATATATATATATATATATATTTACATGTGTATATTTATATAAACTATATAATATGTTATATATAAATCTATCTATAGTTACTGTCCTTAATTGTTTTCCTGATGAGGAAGGTAGAATACAAAAGGGACAGTAGTTGAGAAGAAGAGTTTGAATCCAGATGACATTGATGATGACTTCCTAATCTAAGAAAGAAGCCAAAGCCAGATTCAAACTAAAGACAGGAAATGCATAAGGGCCAGTGTATGAGAGAGCTATGAAAAAAAGGTAAAAGATCTGGGTGGTAATACAGAAAGAAGATAGGCCTTTTGCTCTTATTTAATAATTCCTTAAAGTATATTTAGTTAATGTTTCCTCCCTTTGGCGTTCCAGAGAGAGAGTTTCCAAGTTGTGTAATTGTAGCATCAGAGCTGGAAATAACCAGTGTGAGTCCCCATTTAGCCCTTCATATTCTTCAGCAAATTTTGAGAGTGTTGACGGTGACCTAGGAGTCCATGGTGCTGATGTACAGGTTGCCTCCCCTTACTCTCCTTCACTCCTTCCTGATTCAGCTTCAGCCCATATCTGTTCCCTGCAACATCCTCATTGGTCTGCCATTGTCCCTGTTCCCTGAGTCTTCTTCCCAAACACTCCCCTTTGTGTCCATATGGCTCCAGAGCAGGATGGCCCATGCTATAATTTTTTTTCTTTTTATGGGGGGTCATATTTTGGGGAGCCCACACCCAGCTATGTTCAGGGCTTACTCCTGGCTCTGCACTCAGGAATTCACTCCCACTAGGTCTTAGGAATCAGATTGGATGCTGGAAATCTAACCACCAGGGTTGGTCTCATACAAGTAACCAAGTAACCCTCCTGCTGTACCGTTGCTCCAACACATAACACTCTCTTTTCTCATCAATTTGCTGTATAATCCTGGCACAGTCACCCCTCTATGCCTCACACTCTCATCTAGAAAGTGGGAGGGAGAACTCTGAGTTTCCAAAGTGGTGCAGAGAATTGAGCCTGCTCTGACAGGTTTTATCCTTTGGGAAAAATAGATTTGCATTCATAGTGATCTTATCTTACTGGACTCTTGTTGTTTGACTCTTAACCCACTCCTTCCAAGATTCTACCTATGCCTCCCTTTGTCCTTTCCTACTTGTCTTCTTTACAGCCAGTGTTTGACCATTTCTCCTCCTAGTCCTCAGATACTAGCTAATGTGCTGACCATCTCTTTTTGTGGAGCTGTTTTCCACACCTTCACTATTCTGCGATAGAAAATTCCCCTCTCTCTACCTCTTGACCTTTATGTTGTCCTTAAGTTTGCTTTGTTTTTTTTCTCCCCCTGACTCTTTTCCCTTTCATTTATTCTATAGTCACAGTGATAGGGCACTACCCACACTTGTTCATGCTGTTAGCCAGGAATCACATGCTTTAGTTGTAACTTATACACATGCTCCCTGCAGTTTTCACTCATTTAGTCCTGGTGTTTACCTGGGGCAGAGAGTATGAAGTATATCTTTGAGCTGTGGTGCTTGCACACTCTGTTTCACTTGTTCAGCAGAATACCATGACTGGTTGGCACAGGTGGGTGGCACCAAGGATTGATCTCAGAATCTCACAACTTGCAAGGCAGGTATTTTCAATCATTATTATTAGTGGCTTTAATTTGCACTCTCCTTTTAAAATTCAGACCTCTGTTATGTGAAGACTAACATAGATTCTCTCTCTTCTGTCTCACCCAACTACAGTCACACATTTAAGGAAACAGACTTGATCACTAATTCAAATGCTTGATCACTAATTCAATTTTTGTTTGTTTGTTTTCTTGTTCTTTTTAGGTTATACCTGGTGGCACTTAGGGATTACTCCTGGCTCTATGCTCAGAAATTGCTCCTGGCAGGCTCAGGGGACCATATGAGATGCCAGGATTTGAATCACTGTCCTCCTGCATGCAAGGCAAATGCCTTACCTCCATGCTATCTCTCTGTCCCCAGATGCACCTTTTTATAATGTTTAATGAACACCCAATATACAAAATATATATTTTATTTCTAAGTGCTTTCAGAGATACCCTGATGTTGTCCTTTATGTTATCCTTATGCCCAGGTGCATGCTGAGTCTCCTGACTCCATTTCTGTGACAAACTGTTACTATCTATCCTTCATAACTCTGCTCAAATGTCTCCTTATTCCTGTGTTCAACGCTGGCAGCACCAGGGATAGAGCAATAAAATTGAGTGAGACATTCCCCTTTTGCAGAATTACGTGAAGAAAACAGACCATGAATAATTGAACATGATGATTTCAGATTGTGTTAAGTGCTGTGAAGGAAAGGCATGTAAGTCAGTAGAGGGAGAGAGCTGAGTTATGGGAGAGAGGGGAAGAAAAAAAGGAAGGTGAGGGGAAGAGGACAGAGAGGGGAAAAAAGAGAGAAAGGGAAAGGAGAGAAGGAAAGCATTGGGAAGCATTCAGTCTTCAACAGAATAAATTCTTGGCCAGAGAAACCTTGTTGGATCATATCTAGCTATGCTCAGGAATTCTGGCTCGGTGCTCAGGGATCACTCCTGACAGGGTCAGGGGACCGTTTGGGGATGCTGGGAAAAAAAAAAAAAGAAACGGTGAGCTACATGCAAAGCAAGCACCTTACCTGTTGTGCTAACTTCTTTATTCTTTAGAGAGAAACCTTTACTGGTCTTTACTGGTAAGATAGTGTTTAAGCTGAGACCAGATCAGAAAAATGTGGAAACATCCTGTGCTAAGGCACTATGGTGGATGTGAGCCAGGCCACTCTCTCGAGGAACCCAGGATGGCGTTGAGGAAGCTTTCTTATGGGTGTGACCAGCTCTACACGGGGAGCCTGGAACCATCTGTGTGCTTAGATGGAATCTCAGAGGGCTACCATGTTTGTTTATGTCTAATTGTTAAGGCTGCAAGCCTCAAGGCGACACTGTCATACTTTTTTCGATGTCTTGCCTTAGCAGGTAACTGAACTGATGTTGAATGGATGAGTCAGAGGCCATGAAGTTGCCTTCTTGTGGATCTGATTGTGTAACTGTGTTCCCATTGCTCTTTTAAAATCCAGTATAGATCATTTATCAGTTTTAGCTACTCCTGTCCTTGAACTTGGCATCACACTCTTCCCTGTCCTATTGATTTATAATTATGATGCTCCATGTACCCTTTCTTCCCTCTTGTCCCCCACAGTTCTTTACATGTTTCTGTACTGTCTGTCCTATAATGGCATGAAAGGCTGCCAAGGGCCTTCCAGATAGGAACTATAAAAAATCTCATACATGGAACACTAATAAATGAGACAAATAGACAAGGAGAAGGGAGTCTGAGTTCATAGGAAGCTGGACGGTTTTGTAAGTTGAGGAGCAATGAAAAGCAGTGGCAACTGATACCATTATCTAGAAATGTCACTCTAAGATTGCAAGATTGCACTTTGGGGTTTTAGAAATACTTTAATATTTTTTGTCAAAACCAATTGATGCATTTGCAAAAATGAATAAACTTTAACTCAAGGTTTGTATCTATATGCTAAAATTTTATGTGGCAGTAAGATTTAGTTTTTCAATATGTGTCTCTGAAAGTAGATGACAATTTTCAAGTGAAACTGTATTACTTTTTCTTTTATTTTTTTGGGGGGAGCAGGGACACCCAGGGGTTACTCCTGGTTATGCATTTAGAAATCGCTTCTGGCTCAGGAGACCATATGGGACACCAGGGAATTAAACTGTGGTCCATCCTAGGTCAGAGAGTGCAAGGCAAATGCCCTACCACTACGCCACCACACTGGCCCCACTTTTTTATTTTCTATATAAGGAAGTAGAAGTTATTTAAACTATAACAATCACTGGGGGTGGGGGTCAGTGTGGTAGTACAGTGGATTTTCCTTATATGTAGCCTACTCAGGTTCAATCTTTGGTACCCCATATAGTCCTCGAATCGAGCAGGAGTGATCTGTGAGCACAGAGCCAGCAGTAAGACAGGTGTGCATCTTTCCTCCTCAGAAAAACAAACCTAAAAAAATATCATAAGTGATTAATATAGGTGTCAATTTGAAGAAAACAGCAGTTGCCTAAGTTGTTGAAAGAGACATCATTAAGAGTGTGAGCAACATTTACAATATTTGGTCATAAAATAATTCGGAAGCACCTTATATAAAATATATTTATTCTTATTTTATGTGCAACTATGATCATTTGGTTATCTATATTTTTGAAATCACAGCAGATTAAAGTTAATCATTGATAAGGGTAGAAAAGCAGCAAAATCCATTCAGTGACTGGAAGGACTCAAAACTGCAGAGGGCTTAAAGAATGGACTCAGCCCCTCCAGTGCCTCACAATTCCATTCGCAAACAGCAGTCACCCTTTGGCACCACCATTAGGCGAATCAAGCTTTCTCTGCAGGCTCACATTAAAAGACTGCAAGACCCAAAGCTATTCATTTGTTTTCCAAACTGGTAGCAAAGCCTGGCATGACTTGCATTTATTTGTTTGTTAGCAATTCTGTTTCACACTGATAGGAGGCTACTCAGTAAGTTCATTTTGATTTATGTGAATATGTTTGATCGCAGCCACAACATGTTCATTACAGACCCTGTTGGGGTGTTATGAATCTGAAAGTATATTGTCTCTTCAAAATCCAAACAGCTGGCTGAAAGACCTGCGGAGAAAGGGTTTATGTTTCAGTGGTGCAATGATCAATATACATGAGGACTGGAGAGACAGTAAAAGGAGAAAGGATTGAGGAGTCAGCCCCAGTTCAATCCCTGATGGTGTCACATGTGGTGTTTTGAGTATCACCAGGAATGATCCCTGAGCAGAGAATCAGGAATAAGCCCTGACCACTTAACAAACACACATCAATTGAGATATGCTATCCTTAATGAGGTAAGAGTGTGAGAGATGTTCTGCATTTTTTGGTTATTGTGGTGTGTGACTTGGTTGTAGTGGTGATGGTGAATCTGATGTTGAGCCTCATATCAAATTCATACAAGGCAAACTTTTCACTACTATTCCCAAATGCTTGCAATTTGTTATTATTGAGGGACTACACAGCAGAGGACTTGTGCCAGATGGGGACCCAGAGCCTCCCATATAAATGTGGCTGTAATGATTGTGCCGCATCCCCAATCCAAAAGTTTTGCATATTTGTACTACTGTGTTCATTGTAGAAAAATTGTCATGAAGCATTCACAGCACAGTTAGTGATGTGTGTGTGTCTTTTAAGATGAAGTTAGATTTAGGGGGCAGAGATAGCCATATCATGGTTTGGATTAAAGAAATCAACTATACGATTGTTGGTGCTAGCTTTTCAGAGATGTGAATTTTCTGACCAGTGGCAAATGCTGAAAGTCTACCTACAGAGTTAAGTTAAAATTGTTTTTACCAAGGAGTGGGTTTGGGGAAGGTTAGGGGACATGAAATATGGTAGAGGTATGCATTTGGGAGGTGAGTCGTATTGGAACATTATAGAAAACTTTTTATTAACAGAATTATAAATCATGGTGCCTAGATAAAAATTGTAAAGGAAATATAGAACCTTTTCTTTTCAAAACTTTTTCTCCAACTTATTTTGGTTTGGAAATCACATCCAGTGGTGGTGCTCAGAAGCTACTCCTGCTGCAGTGTTTAGAGGTCACTACATATAGTGCTAGGGGAAATCGTCTAATGCCAAGGATCAAACCTGGACCTCTAGGATGCTAAGAATGTGCTCAGTCCTCTGAGTCTACTCAGCTCAATATAATTGGAATTGTGTTTGGTTTTTACCTCTCCTCCCATGGGTCCCAGGACTCTGCTGCCAATAAAGAACAAAATTCAGTGACAACTGAAGGAGAGTGAGTTTGTGTGTGCATTGCCATATACCTACCCAAGGAGAACTGTTAACTAGCTGAAATTATTCTAGCTCATTAATTTAGATTCACACTGTTTTATACATAAGAGATATGAAAACATAATAAAACAACTATACTCTAGCAGGACAATAATTCAGAAAAAAAATCAATAATAGATTATTCGTTTATTACCATGTTCTTGTTTTCTGTTGTAGGATAAGTGTTTATCCTCATTGGTCTCCATTTTAAAAACCACGCAGGGGCTAGTGCCCCTGTGCATACTATATATATATATATATATATGGTTTGGGATGTACATACACTGATTTCTGCTGGTTTCTGCTGGAGGTCAGAAGGGTGCAGAAGCCATCTTGGGTCATGCTGTTTTTAGCTGCCTGAGACTGGATTTCATCAGCGTTCCTGCTGCTGATCCTGCCTCCTTTAGAGGTGGGTCGGGATGTACACACACTGATTCCTGCTGGTTTCTGCTGGAAGTCAGAAGGACGCAGAAGCCATCTTGGGCCATGCGGTTTCCAGCTGCCTGAGACTGGATTTTATCAGCATTCCTGCATATGATCCTGCCTGCTTCAGAGTGAGAGACAGAATTGAGGAACTCTGCTGGAACTCAGATGCCAGCACCCATATCTGCCTATCTTCTGTGCTGTGCTCCATTTTCGGCCTGACTTCATCCTGTGTGTGCCTCATCTGCAGACGGCTCACCTTCCCTGAAGCCTTCCTGGAGGTGAGCTTACAGGCCCAGAAAGGGAAAGCAGCTGAACTCTGATGGAACTCAGTTGCCAGCACCCCTCTCTGCCTGTCTTCTGTGCTGTGCTCCATTTTTGGCCTGACTTCATCCTGTGTGTGGCTCATCTGCAAATAGCTCGCCTTCCCTGGAGCCTTCCCTAGAGCTGAGCTTACACACCCAGAAAGGGGAAGCCACTGAACTCTGCTGGAACTCAGACGCCAGCACCTCTATCTGCCTGTCTTCTGTGCTGTGCTCCATTTTCAGCATAATTTCATCCTGTGTGTGGCTCATCTGCGGAGGGCTTGCCTTTCCTGGAGCCTCCACTGGAGGTGAATTTACAAGCCCAGAAAAGATGGAGCCAGAGGAGCACGGCTGCTCCGCTTCACTTCCTGGCCGTGCACATTATTTAGCCAATGAATACAACCACAACACATATAAAAACCCACAATACAAGTGTGACAATGGGGAAACAATGCAGGCCAGTGCCAGACATAGAGAATGACGATGGCAACTCTGATGACTTGAACATGACCAACCAGTCAGTCTCTCAGATAAAGAGTTCAGAGTCGCAATATGGAAGATGTTTAAAGAACTCAAAGAAAGTATAGAAGAGAACACTAATAAAAATCAAGAGAATATGAAGATAGAAATCAGAAAACTCCAAACTGAAATTTCAGGTCAAATAACAAGTCTGAAAAACTCAGTAGATGAATTAAAGAAAAACATGGTTGAGCTTTCCCACGAGTTAACAGCAGCTGAGGATAAAATTAATACACTGGAAGATGAGAAGAATAACAACTCCATACAGCAGAAGAAATTGGAAAAAAGCAAATGATGAAACAATGGAAAAATTACTCAAAGAATGGAAACAGATGAAAATAGAAGTCTATGATAAGCTCAACAGAAACAACTTAAGAATCATTGGAGTCCCAGAGATCCAGAAAGAAAATATCCAGGAAGAATCAAAGGTAAAGAACATCATTATAGAGAAACTACCAGAGATAAAGAATACATGCGATTAAATCCTGAATGCCCAAAGAATACCAACTAAAAGAGACCCCAAAAAAACACCCCAAGACATGTCCTAGTCACAATGACGAATCCCACAGATAGAGACAGAATTCTGAAAGCAGCAAGATCAAAAAGAGAAATTACATTCAAGGTTACATCCTTGAGATTTACTGCAGACCTGTCACTGGAAAGACTCAAGGCCAGAAGGCAGTGGTGGAACATAGTGACAAAACTCAATGAAATAAATGCTTCGCCTAGAATACTGCACCCAGCAAAACTCACTTTCAGGTTTGAAGAAACAATACATGGTTTCACAGACAAACAACAGCTCAGAAACTTTACAGACTCAAAACCAGTCTTAAAAGAAAAACTGAACAGCCTACTTTAAGACAAGACTGACCAACAGACACATCCAACTTCGATATAAAGATGGCACTAACTCCCAGGACAATTCTTTCTCTCAACGTCAATGGACTAAATGCACCAGTTAAGAGACACAGAGTGGCTAAATGGATCAAAAATCTCAATCTAACCTTCTGCTACTACAAGAAATGCACCTGAATAGTCAGAACAAACATAGACTCAAAATAAAAGGCTGGAGAAAAATTATCCAAGCAAACAACACCCATAAAAAAGCTGGAGTGGCCATACTAATATCAGATGATGCAAACTTTATACTCAGGAAAGTTGTAAGGGACAAAGATGAACATTTTGTATTAATCAAGGTATACGTACAGCAGGAAGAAACCTTTATGGAAAGCGATATGGAGATTCCTCCAAAAACTGAAAATCGAGCTCCCATATGACCAGCTATACCACTCCTAGGAATATACCCTAGGAACACAAAAATACAATACAAAAATTCCTTCCTTACACCTATATTCATTGCAGCACTATTTACCATAGCAAGACTATGGAAACAGCCAAGATACCCTTCAACAGATGAATGGTTAAAGAAAGTGTGGTACATGGATGTACATGGAATCTATTATGCTGAGTGAAATAAGTCAGAGAGAGAGAGAAAGACGCAGAATCGTCTCACTCATTATGGGTTTTAAGAAAAATGAAAGACATTCTTGAAAAAATAACTTTCAGACACAAAAGAGAAAAGAGCTGGAAGGTACAGCTCACCTCATGAGGCTCACCACAAACAGGGATGAGTTTAGTTAGAGAAATAACTACGTTTTGAACTATCCTAATAATGAGAATACATGAGGGAAATAGAAAGCCTGTCTAGAGTACAGGCGGGGTTGGGCGTGGAGGAGGGTGATTTGGGACATTGGTGATGGGAATGTTGCTGGTGATGGGTGGTGCTCTTTACATGACTGAAACCCAAACACAATCATGTATGTAATAAAGTTGTTTAAATAAAAAAATTTAAAAAAAAAGAAAAGAAATGAGAGGATGAACTCTCAGCACTCTTTTCCTACTTGTTTACTCTCAGCGGCCTCTTGGTCTCTTCCTTCCTTCATTGTGTAACTGTGGTTGCTACCATACTAGTTTTCTGATTAGTTCCCACTCAAATGTATTTCCTGATATGGAACTGTGTGGAGTCATTTTGCAGACTCCAGAAGGCTAAATCAAAGATCAAAGTGGTGTCCAGGATTCAGCACCCTCCTCCCGATTATTTCCAGTGACATAAAAGGGACATGTATATCTCCTTGAATATTGTAGATATATTCCCTCAATCACTATAACTATTATGAATATCCCCTTAAACGGTGACAACTGTGCCCACTGTCTTATGTTAGATTGTTTATTTTCCCCACTTTTTATCTTTTCTTCTCTTTGTGAACTGTTCAATAAGGAATTTTGTTGAAAGAATCCCTCAGTTTAATGCTTATGTTTGAACCAAGTCATGGGGATTGTTGGACTTGTTCTTGCAGCCCCCATAAGTGCTGATAATGCCACGTGGCATTATTCCTTGTTTGCATAGGCACATTAAAATGAAAAATACTCTACATACAGATAAAGTATTATCTAGTAGAGATAGGAACACACAAATCTTGTAGTGAAATGGGACCTTACACCCTGAATATTGACATAATGACCTGGCACAGGCCTGAGAAGAATGGGCATTCTCCATTCACCCCTGAACCAGGGAAGTCATCTATGAAACATTCAAAGTCGTCTATAACGTCACCTGAAAGCAATCCTCTATCAGGGAAGATCCTACTGCTGCTCTGACATCAATCTACTCAAAAGAGTCTTCCCTTAACACTGAGAAAACTTAACAACAATGACCTGCTTACTGGACAGGGCTTTCTGCATTGCTCTTAAATTGTGAGTTGAAATTAGAGGAAGCTCCACACCATCCTGACTTCAATGTAGGATATGCAGATTCCAGTATCTTTAATACAGAAACCTGATGCCAGCAACAGAGATTATGTGAAAAATAAAACTGTATTGGCACTACAAACAATGACCTGGATTGGACAAACTAGTTTGCCTGGAGCCTAGAGTTAGTCTTATGCCAGGAAACTTCAGGGGTATGGTCTCATTGTATTTAGGCCAAGGCTTTTCCTTTCCATGTCCCTCATATTTTGGTGGGCCTATGCAAACAATAATTGCCACTCTAACACCATTTTACTGTGCTCCTTTGACTCTAAACCTTAAAAAAAAAAACTTAAACTTTTGAGGTTAACTTAAACTAATATGCATGTGCATGGAAATGTAAAATACTACTATGACTTCAAGTTTAAGGAGTTACATAAATTTTATGGCTTTAGATTGCTTTTTGTACTGCTAAGAAATGTTATAATGTGGGCCCAGAGAGATAGCACAGCGGTGTTTGCCTTGCAAGCAACCAATCCAGGACCAAAGGTGGTTGGTTCGAATCCCAGTGTCCCGTATGGTCCCCCGTGCCTGCCAGGAGCTATTTCTGAGCAGACAGCGAGGAATAACCCCTGAGCAATGCCGGGACTGGCCCAAAAACCAAAAAAAAAAAAAAGTTATAATGTACTTCAATCTGGGGTCTTGAGGGACAAAGTAATTGTACATGGGTTCTGTTTTATTTTTTTTTTTAATGTTTTTGACTCTAAGTTCAAAATTAAGGTGTCAGCAGGGGAATTTCTTCTGAGAACTCTGTTTTTGGGTGATTGTCCTTCCACTGTAATTTTACCTTGTCCTCTTTCTTTGCATCATTGTTCACATAATAAAAAATATATAAATATAATGGGAAAAAAGAAAGATAAGTGTTTATCTTAAAAAATTAAATCATAGAAAAATATATTGACTGAAATAGTGAAAATGACTTCCAGCTACACAATACTAAAAATATGGTGGCAATGTTGGCTGATATTATTTTCGACTTTTTGTTTGCTTTTGTTTTGAGGCTAACCCCAGCTGTGCTTAGGGCCTATCCCTAGCCTGATGTTTATGCATCATTTTTTAGCAATGCTGTGGTGAGGTGTGGAAAACCTTATGTTGAACCTTATATAGTAGGGGTTAAAAATGGACTTTCTGCTTGTACTCCACCCCATTGAGTTATCTTTCTGCTCTCCTTAGCTATTCTTGAGTTATTCTTAAAACAATAATTTTTTAAATAAAAATACCATGTCTTCATTCGGTCAGCTTCATAGACTCAATCTATTCTCAAAAGAGATGTAAACCAAGCTTGAAAAAGTCTGAGTACACTAGTCACACAGCTGAAAGATGGCAATCTTTGGAGGGGAGGTGGGCCAAGTCATCACCCTGCTGAAGTCATGCCATCTAGACCCATCACCCACAATTGCCTCTTTGCCACTGGCCCTGCTACACAACTCATCTATGGATCTATGGCTCTTTGCAGACAGCAATCTTACTAGAATTCCAGGTATGCTAGTATTTGGGCTGACATCACCAGAAATCTTGGAATATGTGTGGGCCTCCTCCTCACACCTTTTCATACTTTTAGGAAGCCTGGCAGTCAAAAACACTCCTGACAAAAGCCAAAGTATCAGCAATAGTGTTTGGAATTCCTGGACTACCTGGCCACAAACGTGGCTATGAGACAACTCCAATTTTTTTAAAAACTGCCAGCTCTCTAGGAATATACCAATTTAGATGCCAATGTGTACTTGAAGCCACCTAATGTTCAGAAACAAAAGAAGCAACAGAATGATCAACTAGCAACAAGAGCTTTATGAAACTTCTGACAATGACTTAAAGACCTCCTGTGAAATATACGATAATTTTCACAAATTTTCTTGTTGCTGTACATTTTTTTAATTTTCCTTCCTTCTTTTTTTTTTAAAAAATAATTTCACTCTCATTACCTGCAAACAATTGTATTATGATCAACTATGTCAACTATGTGATGATACATGGTCCTTAAATAAAGTAGTTTATAAAAAATTTTAATTTCTATCAAAGTAACCTTGGTTTATAATAGTTTCAGTTATACAGCATTAAAGCTTTATATTTGTCCAGACCAGCTTTTTCTGACTTTTTCTGACTGTGAACTAATTCTGACCTTTAATTCCTCTGGCCTCTCTATTTTGTAGCTCAGGTGTAGCTGATCCCCTAATCTCATGCTCTTGCCCCTCATTTATGCTATCTTTCACCTGGGCCCCTTGAAATAACTTTGGGCTCTTGGTTGAGATTTGTAGGCCTGGATGCTAGTCTACCTCTTGCACACATCTAAAGTTTAGTTTCTGTACATCACCATATCAATAATTCCCTTTTCCCCACTCACCAATCTTCTCCTCTCTGCTAACTTCCAAAGTGTTCTCTGTGGTACCATCTCACAGAGACTGGCACACATCACAAAGACCAAGAACAATAAGGGCTGGTGGGGATGTGGGGAGAAAGGAACTCTCATTCACTGCTGGTGGGAATGCAGCCTAGTCCAGCTCTTATGGAAAACAATATGGAGATTCCTCAAAAAACTGGAGATCGAGCTCCCATATGATCCAGCTATACCACTCCTAGGGATATACCTTGGGAACACAAATACTAAACACAAAAAATCCTTCCTCACACCTATATTTATCACAGCACTATTTATAATAGCCAGACTCTGGAAACAACCAAGATGCCCTCAACAGATGAATGGCAAAAGAAACTGTGGTACATATACACAATGGAATATTATGCAGCCGTCAGGAAAGATGAAGACATGAAATTTCCTATACATGGAAGTACATGGAAACTATTATGCTGAGTGAAATAAGTCAGATGGAGAGAGACACATACAGAATAATCTCACTTATTTATGTATTTTAAGAAAAAAAAACCATTTTTGTAATAATGCCCAGAGACGAGGGACAGAAGAACTGACTCACGATATGAAGCTCACATCAAGGACGGATGATTGCAGTTTGAACACTAACAACTACCATGAACAATGGTAATGAGTGAGAGAAGTAGAATGCCTATATTGAATACAGGTAGGGGGGTGTGGGTGGAGGGATATGGGGGTGAATTGGTGGTGGAATGTTGCACTGGTGAAGGGGGTGTTCTTTTTTTTTTATTTAAACACCTTGATTACATACATGATTGTGTTTGGGTCTCAGTCATATAAAGAACACCACCCATCACCAGTGCAACATTTCCATCACCAATGTCCCAAATCTCCCTCCTCCCCACTCACCCCCGCCTGTACTCTAAACAGGCTTTCCATTTCCCACATACATTCTCATTATTAGGACAGTTCAAAATGTAGTTATTTCTCTAACTAAACTCATCACTCTTTGTGGTGAGCTTCCTGAGGTGAGCTGGAACTTCCAGCTCTTTTCTCTTTTGTGTCTGAAAATTATTACTGCAAGAATGTCTTTCATTTTTCTTAAAACCCATAGATGAGTGAGATCATTCTGCTTTTATCTCTCTCTGACTTATTTCACTCAGCATAATAGATTTCGTGTACATCCATGTATAGGAAAATTTCATGACTTTATCTCTCCTGACAGCTGCATAATATTCCATCGTGTATATGTACCACAGTTTCTTTAGCCATTCGTCTGTTGAAGGGCATGTTGGTTGTTTCCAGAGTCTTGCTATGGTAAATAGTTCTGCAATGAATATAAGTGTAAGGAAGGGGTTTTTGTATTGTATTTTTGTGTTCCAAGGGTATATTCCTAGGAGTGGTGTAGCTGGATCATATGGGAGCTCGATTTCCAGTTTTTGGAGGAATCTCCATATCGCTTTCCATAAAGGTTGAACTAGACGGCATTCCCACCAGCAGTGGATAAGAGTTCCTTTCTCTCCACATCACCGCTAACACTGTTCATTCTCATGCTTTCTGATGTATGCCATTCTCTGTGGTATGAGGTGGTATCTCATCGTTGTTTTGATTTTGCATCTCCCTGATGGTTAGTGATGTGGAGCATTTTTTCATGTGTCTTTTGGCCATTTGTATTTCTTCTTTGTCAAAGTGTCTGTTCATTTCTTCTCCCCATTATTTGGTGGGTTTAGATGGTTTTTTTTTCTTGTAAAGTTCTGTCAGTGCCTTGTATATTTTGGAGATTAGCCCCTTATCTGATGGATATTGGGATATTGGGTGAATAGTTTCTCCCACTCAGTGGGTGGCTCTTGTATCCTGGGCACTATTTCCTTTGAGGTGCAGAAGCTTCTCAGCTTAATATATTCCCATCTGTTAATCTCTGCTTTCACTTGCTTGGAAAGTGCAGTTTCCTCCTTGAATATGCCTGTAGTCTCAATGTCCTGGAGTGTTTTGCCTATGTGTTGTTCTATATACCTTATGGTTTTGGGTCTGATAGCGAGGTCTTTAATCCATTTGGATTTTACCTTCATACATGATGTTAGCTGGGGGTCTAAGTTCAATTTTTTGCAAGTGGCTATCCAGTTGTGCCAACACCAATTGTTGAAGAGGCTTTCCCTGCTCCATTTAGGATTTCCTGCTCCTTTATCAAAAATTAGGTGATTGTGTGTCTGGGGAACATTTTCTGAGTATTCAAGCCTATTCCACTGATCTGAGGGTCTGTCCTTATTCCAATACCATGCTGTTTTGATAACTATTGCTTTGTAGTAAAGTTTAAAGTTGGGGAAAGTAATTCCTCCCATATTCCTTTTCCCAATGATTGCTTTAGCTATTCTAGGGTGTTTATTGTTCCAAACGAATTTCAAAAGTGTCTGATCCAATTCTTTGAAGAATGTCATGGGTATGTTTAGAGGGATAGCATTAAATCTGTATAATGCCTTGGGAAGTATTGCCATTTTGATGATGTTAATCCTGCCAATCCATGAGCAGGGTATGTGTTTCCATTTCTGCGTGTCCTCTCTTATTTCTTGGAGCAGAGTTTTATAGTTTTCTTTGTATAGGTCCTTCACATTTTTAGTCAAGTTGATTCCAAGATATTTAAGTTTGTGTGGCACTATTGTGAATGGGGTTGTTTTCTTAATGTCCATTTGTTCCTTATTATTATTGGTGTATAGAAAGGCCATTGATTTTTGTGTGTTAATTTTGTAGCCTGCCACTTTGCTATATGAGTCTATTGTTTCTAGAAGCTTTTTGGTAGAGTCTTTAGGGTTTTCCTTTTTTTTTTTTTTTTTTTTTTTTTTGGTTTTTGGGCCACACCCGGTGGTGCTCAGGGGTTACTCCTGGCTGCTTGCTCAGAAATAGCTCCTGGCAGGCACGGGGGACCATATTGGACACCGAGATTTGAACCAACCACCTTTGGTCCTGGATCGGCTGCCTGCAAGGCAAACGCCGCTGTGCTATCTCTCCGGGCACTTTAGGGTTGTCTAAGTAGAGTATCATGTCATCTGCAAACAGTGAGAGCTTGACTTCTTCCTTTCTTATCTGGATTCCCTTGATATCTTTTTCTTGCCTAATTGCTATAGCAAGTACTTCCAGTGCTATGTTGAATAGGAGTGGTGAGAGAGGACAGCCTTGTCTTGTGCCAGAATTTAGAGGGAAGGCTTTTAGTTTTTCTCCATTGAGGATAATATTGGCCACTGTCTTGTGGTAGATAGCCTTAACTATATTGAGAAAGGTTCCTTCCATTCCCATCTTGCTGAGAGTTTTGATCAAGAATGGGTGTTGGACCTTATCAAATGCTTTCTCTGCATCTATTGATATGATCATGTGGTTTTTATTTTTCTTGTTGTTGATGTTGTGTATTATGTTGATAGATTTACGAATGTTAAACTGTCCTTGCATTCCTGGGATGAAACCTACTTGATCATATTGGATGATCTTCTTGATGATGCATTGAATCCTATTTGCCAGGATTTTGTTGAGGATCTTTGCATTTGCATTCATCAGCAATATTGCCTGTAACTTTCTTTTTTGGTAGCATCTCTGTCTGGTTTAGGTATCAAGGTGATGTTGGCTTCATAAAAGCTATTTGGAAGTGTTTCCATTTGTTCAATTTCATGAAAGAGTCTTGCCAGGATTGGTAGTAGTTCCTCTCGGAAAGTTTGAAAGAATTCATTAGTGAATCCATCTGGGCTTGGGATTTTGTTATTGGGCAGACATTTGATTACCGTTTTAATTTCTTCAATAGTGATGGGGATGTTTAGATATGCTACATCCTCTTCCTTCAACCGTGGAAGATTATAGGAGTCCAAGAATTTATCCATTTCTTCCAGGTTCTCATTTTCAGTGGCGTACAGTTTCTCAAAGTAGTTTCTGATTACCCTTTGAATCTCTGTCATATCAGTAGTGATCTCTCCTTTTTCATTCCTAATACGAGTTATCAAGTTTCTCTCTCTCTCTTTGTTAGTTTGGCCAGTGATCTATCAATCTTGTTTATCTTTTCAAAGAACCAACTTCTGCTTTCTTTGATCTTTCGGATTGTCTTTTGTGTTTCCACTTCGTTGATTTCTGCTCTCAGCTTTGTTATTTCCTTCTGTCTCCCTATTTTTGGGTCCTTTTGTTGGGCACTTTCTAGTTCTATTAGCTGTGTCATTAAGCTACTCAGGTAAGCTTCTTCTTCCTACCTGATGTGTGCTTGCAAAGCTATAAATTTTCCTCTCAGTACTGCTTTTGCTGTGTCCCATAAGTTCTGATAGTTTGTGTCTTTATTGTCATTTGTTTCCAGGAACCTTTTGATTTCCTCCTTGATTTCATCTCAGACCCACTGGTTATTCAGTATGAGGCTGTTTAACTTCCAGGTGTTAAAATTTTTCTTCTGAGTCTCTTTGGAATTCACAAATAATTTTAGAGCCTTGTGGTCAGCGAAGGTAGTCTGCAAAATTTCTATCCGCTTGATACTATGGAGGTATGTTTTATGCGCCAGCAGGTAGTCTATCCTGGAGAATGTCCCATGTACATTGGAGAAGAATGTGTATCCAGGTTTCTTGGGATGGAGTGTCCTATATATATCCAGTAGGCCTCTTTCTTCCATTTCTCTCCTCAGGTCTAGTATATTCTTTTGGGATTCAGTCTGGTTGACCTATCCAGTGTTGATAAAGCCTTGTTGATGTCCCCCACTATTACTGTGTTGTTATTGGTATTATTTTTTAGATTTGTCAACAGTTGTATTAAATATTTTGCTGGCCCCTCATTTGGTGCATATATGTTTAGGAGAGTTATTTCTTCCTGCTCTGCATACCCCTTGATTAATATAAAATGTCCATTTTGTCCCTTAAAACCTTCCTGAGTATAAAGTTTGCATTATCTGATATTACTATGGCCACTCCAGCGTTTTTATGGGTGTTGTTTGCTTGGATAATTTTTCTCTAGCCTTTTATTTTGAGTCTATGTTTGTTCTGACTCTTCAGGTGCATTTCTTGTAGGCAGTAGAAGGTTGGATTGAGTTTTTTGATCCATTTAGCCACTCTGTGTCTCTTAACGGGTGCATTTAGTCCATTGACATTGAGAGAAAGAATTGTCCTGGGATTTATTGCCATCTTTATATCAAAATTTGGTGTGTCTTTTGGTTAGTCTTGTCTTAAATTAGGTCTTTCAGTTATTCTCTTAAGACTGGTTTTGAGTCTGTAAAGTTTCTGAGCTGTTTTTTTTTGTCTGTGAAACCATGTATTCTTCCGTCAAACCAGAAAGTGAATTTTGCTGGGTACAGTATTCTAGGTGAAGCATTCATTTCATTCAGTCTTGTCACAATATCCCACCACTGCTTTCTGGCATTAAGTGTTTCTGGTGACAGGTCTGCTGTAAATCTCAAGGATGCTTGCTTGAATGTAATTTCCCCTTTTGATCTTGCTGTTTTCAGAATTCTGTCTCTATCTGTGGGATTTGTCATTATGACTAGGATGTGTCTTGGGGTGGTTTTCCTGGGGTCTCTTTTGGTTGGTACTCTTCGAGCATGCAGGATTTGATCACATATATTCTTTAGCTCTGGAAGTTTCTCTTTAATGATGTTCTTGACCGTTGATTCTTCCTGGAAATTTTCTTCCTGGGTCTCTGTGACTCCGATGATTTTTAAGTTGTTTCTGTTGATCTTATCATAGACTTCTATTTTCTACTGTTTCCATTCTTTGACTAATTTTTCCATTGTCTGTTCATTTGCTTTAAGTTTTTTTCCAATCTCTCCTGCTGTATGGAATTGTTATTTATCTCATCTTCCACAGCACCAAGTCTATTCTCAGCTTCTGATACCCTGTCCCAGAGCTTATCCATTTTGTCATTCACTTCGTTTACTGACTTTTTTCAGGCCTGTTAGTTGACATGTTATTTCAGTTTGGAGTTTTGTGATTTCTGTCTTCATATTTTTTTTCCTATACATGGATGTACACAGAATCTATTATGCTGAGTAAAATAAGTCAGAGAGAGAGAGAAAAACGCAGAATGGTCTCACTCATCTATGGGTTTTAAGAAAAATGAAAGACATGCTTGCAATAATAAATTTCAGACACAAAAGAGAAAAGAGCTGGAAGTTCCAGCTCACCTCAGGAAGCTCACCACAAAGAGTGATGAGTTTAGTTAGAGAAATAACTACATTTTGAACTGTCCTAATATTGAGAATGTATGAGGGAAATGTAGAGCCTGTTTATGGTACAGGCGGGGGTTGGGTGGGGAGGAGGGAGATTTGGGACTTGGGTGATGGGAATGTTGCACTGGTGATGGGTGGTGTTCCTTTTATGACTGAAACCCAAACACAATCATGTATGTAATCAAGGTGTTTAAATAAAAAAAAAAGTAAAAGTAATATATTTTGTTCTTATTAGTGTTCTCTTCAATTCGATCCATGGTTTCTTTGAGTTCGTTGATGATCTTCCATTTTGCTAGTCTAAAGTCCTTATCTGAGAGGTTGATTAGTTGGTTGGTCATTATCTGGTCGTCAGAATTGTCATCTTCATTCTCTATGTCTGATGCTGGCCTGTGTTGTTTCCCCATTGTCACACTTGTATTGTGGGTTTTTCTACGTGTTGTGGTGGTATTCATTGGCTATATGATGCAGGCAGCACACTCCTCTGGCTCCGCCCTTTCTGTATGGGCTGACTTACCTCCAAGGGAGGGGAGTCCTCCATGGATTAAGCCTCACACAGGATCAAATCTTAGGCCCAAGCACACAGCAGAGAAGACAGTCCAGAGAGAAATGCTTGCTTTAGTGATCCAGCACAGTTCTTTGTGTGATTTTTTCTTCTTGTTGTGATGTTGTTCTTTTCTTAGAAGAGCACATGGCCGCATAGCAAAGCAGAGCTAAGTGCTCTGCTGGAGCCTCTTTTTGGCCCACTCCCAAGAGGTTCACGCAACAGGTTAGTAGACAGACACACACAGGCCGCACTCACAGTTTTTCACAGTTGGGCCCCACTGGGCAGGCAGAGTTTCGTGGATTTTCCCAGCCTGACGTCATAAACAGGGGACCCGGCTTCTGCTAAGCCTAGCCGGTTTTCACGTTATGGAGTCCAGCCCTGGAATTGGCCTCTGGGAGAGCGAGTTTTCTGGAGCCTCTTTTTGGCCCACTCCCAAGAGGTTCACTAACAGGATAGTAGACAGACACACACAGGCAGCACTCACAGTTTTTTCTGGGGGTGACCAAAACTTTTTGTGACCAAAACCCAACTACAGTCATGTTTGTAATCACAGTGTTTAAATAAAAATTAAAAAAACAAACAAAGTGCTTTCAAAGTACTTCAGTATTTGTTTTTGTTTTGTCTGCTCATTTGCTTTGTTTATATTTTACAAGGCTAAAATCAGGCAGAATATGTCTTGCTCTGCTTTAATTTTACTTAGTATAATACACATAAGATTTATCCATGTCGCAAATGGCAAGATGTCTTTCTTTCTTCTTTTTTTTTTTTTAAATGGGGACCAGAGCTAGAGTATAACAGGTAGGACATTTGTCTTGCAAATGGCCAACCGGGTTCAATTCTGGCATCTCATATGGTCCTGTCAAGCCCACCAAGAATGATTCTTGTGTGCAGAGCCATGACTATCTTTTGAGCACCACTAGGTATAGCTCAAGCCCCCCCACCAAAAAAAAAAACTTAAAAAAGAATATAAGTGGGGCCAGAGAGATAGTAAGGGGGTAGGAAGCTTGCCTTTAAAGTGACACCACATAAGGTCCCCAGCACAGCAAGGAGTGATATCTTATCACAGAACCTGATGTAAGCCTTGAATATTTCTGGTTGTGGCCTAAAAGTCAAAATAAAACAAACCTGAAAAGACTAAGAAGGACAGGATTCCATTTTACCCTCTTTATCTTCTGGACTGGAATGCACCCTGTGGTGCTCAAGGGTTATCCCTATCTCTCTGCTCTAGAGTGACTCCTGGCAAAGCTTGGAGAATCATATGTATTACGTGGGATTCTAAATAGGCTCAGATGCTTTCAAATCAAGTGCTTTACCTCCTGTTCTATTTCTGTTTTTTTTTTCTAATCCATTCACTGTTACTCATTTTTTTGGACTAAAGTAACTCATATGGCCCTCTCCAAATAAAACTACACACATTGATTTCCGTTAATATTATTACTGTATTATTTTCAAGCATGAGCTAGAATTTTATTGTATAACTATAGTATAACTAAAACTCTATAATTTAGGAAAGATTTACTCTTTATTATAACAATTTTCTTTCCTCCCTTGAGATACATCTGCTTTTTCGCTTAGACGTAAGTACAAAAATTAAGATGCCTAGATTACTTTAGAAAAAGCTGTAAATAACAACACAAGAGCTAATTAAAATGGCAAATGTCTTCCTCTGCGGAACAAGCAGTACAATGATTTTATAAAGTTAAAAACAAGTGACATCTCTTTTGCATATTAATATAATTGGAGTATTACTAATAAATAGATTGGTGACTCAGGCTAGAAAATTGAATTTTCTTCAATTGTACATAGCACTAAAATTTCTGGAGGAAGTAAATCTTGTTGTAAAAATAAACTTTGACTGTGGTGTTGCTCAGATAGGATTGATTTATCTACAAGTGGTTATTTGAAGGTTAGTAATATTAACAATGAGGAACTCTGGTGACCTAACCTCAGTATAAAAGAAAATGCAGCCTGAGTACTTTGACCACAGATTGTCATCTGTCCTTCTGCCTATTTCAGCCTTTCCTATTTCTCTGCATTAATAATCTCCCTACTGTATGCATCTTTGCAATACTTTCCTCCTGCAGGACCTAGGCTAGTAATGAGGATAAATATCCCTTATCCTCCTTTGCATACAACTGCAAGTTGCCTATGTTAGCTTTCTTTTTTTATTGGTTGTACTCCTGGCTTTGTGCTTAGAAATTACTTCTGGGGGCCGGGCGGTGGCGCTGGAGGTAAGGTGCCTGCCTTGCCTGCGCTAGCATAGGACGGACCGCGGTTCGATCCCCCGGCATCCCATATGGTCCCCCAAGAAGCCAGGAGCAACTTCTGAGCGCATAGCCAGGAGTAACCCCTGAGTGTCACAGGGTGTGGCCCAAAAAAAAAAAAAAAAAAAAAGAAAGAAAGAAATTACTTCTGGCAGGCTCAGGAGACCACATGGGATGCCAGGCATCCAACCTGGGTCAGCTGCCTTCAAGGGAAACTCCCTACCAGCTGTGCTATTGCTCTGGTTCCCTATTAACATATTAACATTTCTTGCTCTGTTTTTCTTGTTCTATATAGGCAAACATGTTTGATCACTGTTTCTTTTACATGCTAGTATTTAACAAATAAATGTGTTCTTTTTTTTTTTTTTTTTTTTGGTTTTTGGGCCACACCCAGCGATGCTCAGGGGTTACTCCTGGCTGTCTGCTCAGAAATAAATAGCTCCTGGCAGGCACGGGGGACCATATGGGACACCAGGATTCGAACCAACCACCTTTGGTCCTGGATTGGCTGCTTGCAAGGCAAACGCCGCTGTGCTATCTCTCCGGGCCCAAATAAATGTGTTCTTAAATAATATATCATTTAATTTTTTTTTTTTGGTAAAAAAAAGGCACCTTGTGAATAGTATTCTGTGGACCTCATTCAATTTTGCTGTCCCTCAAAGGGATCTCTTCTGATGAACATAGCTGTTTCTGCTATAGACTGTTTTGTGATCTAAATATACAGAAACATATTGCTTCTTCTTTCAGGTCTATGTACTTTTAAATTTTCACATATGGGTCCTTTAATTCCTAGTTACTTGGAATTTGGTTTTCAAGTCCCACTTATTTAAGAATATTCAAACATACTATTTAAATTTCAAGTTACATTTTTATTAAAAATAGTTTAGATGATTATGCTTACAATTACATTTAGGTTTATAGTATTAATATACACCACCACCAAAATGCCCATGACTTTTTTACCACTGTCCTCATATTGTTTCCATTCTAATATTTATTATCTCCTCCTCTCACTGTTTATTCCTACATTTTGTAACTCAAGGCCAAAAGTTTTTCATTGTTCAGTAATGTCTACTCTTTGTTTTGTCTCTATATTGCACAGATGACTGAGATCATACATTTAAATTTAAATCTTTAAAACTTTGCCTGACATTTCTAATTCCATTTTCTTATAATTATAACTATAATGTCTAGATTAGGGATCAGCAAATGCTCTTGCCACCTGCTTTTCTATGTAAAACTAAGAATGGTTGGCACTTTTTAAATGGCTGAAAACAAAATAGAAGTAAACTACTTGGGGGCATGTTGATATTATAAGAAATTCAAATTCAGCATATGTAAATGAAGTTTGATGGCATAGATGACCAAATCGTTTACTTAATCATTATCTTTGTTCCTGAAGAAGTAAAAGATCATTAACATTTTCCAAGTATACTTCTAAGACTATGTTCTTGCTACAGTGGCTGTATTGACGAAGTAGAATATAAACCATTTCCTATAAAAATTACCCTATTTACCATCTTGTACTTTACAAAAATTTTATTCAACCTTTGGTCTAAGCAATAAAAGTTCTTTAAAGTGTTGTAAGGTATGCTGGTAAATTATATATATATATATATTTATTTATTTATTTTGGATTTTCAGCCCATACCTGTTTGATGCTCAGGAGTTACTCCTGGCTAAGTTCTCAGAAATTACCCCTGGCTTGGGGGGACCATATAGGACGCTGGGGGATCGAACTGCAGTCCTTCCTTGGCTAAAGCTTGCAAGGCAGACACCTTACTTCTAGCGCCACCTCACCAGCCCCAAATTATATATTTTTTATTGATGTGATGAGAATGTATACTTTAATGATCATATCTAAGTGTGTGCCTATATTATATAGCTTTATATCTATATATATTTATATTCATGTAGTCACCAATAAATCAGTGAGTAAGAGAGTTTTGAAATAACTCAATTGATGTGGATTTTTCAAAATTTCCTTGTAGATTTTTATCAATAAGTAAGTGATGACACACTTTATCATCAAAGTTTTTATATTATAGTTCATGATGTATGATATCAATACAGTTACAGAAATCTTTTCTTCATTATTATATATCAAATTTATCTTCTGTCATTCACATCCTTAAGTTCATAAGTAATATATATACATACATATATGTATATATACATATATATATATATATATACACAACATTTTGTGGCCCTGCCCTAGAGGAATCTTTTTTGTTTTATTTTGTTTGTTTTGCTTTAGTTGTTTGGGTCTCACCCCCCAATGTTCAAGGCTGACTACTGACTTTGCACTCAAGGATCACCCCAACTTTGCCTCCTGTGGCCCGCAGGTAAATTGAATTTGAGACCCCCTGACTGTATGTGTTTTGGGGCTTTGCATTCAGCTGTGCTCAGAACTTAGTCCTGATACTGTGCTCAGATATCATATGAGATTCTGGGGAATAAATCCCGGTAAATCATGTGCAAGGGGAGAGTATTACTCACTGTACCATCTCTCTGGCCACACAACACATTATAACACACACACACACACACACATATATATATATATATATATATATATATATTTTAAAGTGACCATACCTGTCAGTTTGGGGGGATACAGGGGGAAAGTAGTGCTGAGGATTGAATTCAGAGCCTCACACATGTAAAGCATGTGCTCTACCAATTAATCTGTATCCCCAGCCCATCTATATCTATATCTAAATCAATATATCTCTATATATCGTTTTTTGATTTAGGGTCAAACCTGACTGTAGTTTACTTATTACTCTGCACTAGTGATTCTCTCCTCACAGACTTGGAGGGATCATGTGGAGTGCCAGATTGAATCTGGGCCAAACATATGCAAGAAAAGTACTTATTGTGCTATCTTTCTGGCACCTTAACTATATATGTGTATATATATTAGTTTTATTAAAAATGTATTATGTCACCATGAATTACAAAGTTACTTAGTATGCAATGTTCTCTTAATTACATTTTTAATCCCACATATTTGTCAATGCTTATCAACTGATTTGCTCATAATTTTTTAGAGCATCTAAAAATTGCATTGAGTCACCTTTTTTACAGTTTTTCTGGGCACAAAATTCTAGGTTGACTATTACATTTTGGCAGCAGGTAGATACCCCAAGATTGCCAGTAATGCTGTTGAAAATTTTTTAGTTCACTTGTCTTTTCTTTGCAGGTAAGGATTTTTCCCCCTGAAGATGTTTTTTTTTCCCCCTCTCTGGTGTTTTGTTTGCATTTGCATGTTAACATGTTTTGTTTTGGCATTCCTTTCATATGTGTTATTTGGTATGTCATACTTTTTAAGTACACTACTTGTAGCACTTCCACTTTTGGCAAAGTTTTGTTTTGTACTGATCTTACAACAGTAGCCACAAGAGATTAAAGTACAATATTTCTTTGCCTCTTGCCTCTGCTCCAGTCATGACAGTTTCTCATTCTGGACTTCTGATGAGATAAATGTTAAGTCTTCATTCAGTCTATCATCAATATCACCAAATCTTTGCTCATTTTTTCTTTTAATTTTACATCTAGTACTACAGCTGGCTATTTCTTCCATCTCTTACACTTTTTTTCTTTAGATAAGTCCATCATACTGAATTACAAATTTAAGTAATTATATCTTCTCCATAAATTAAAGTGCATTTTTAAAAACATGTTTAGTTATTTTTAGATAAGATTTTGTTTTGTTCTCGGGCCACATCTGGTGTACTCAGAGATTACTCTTTACTTGTAGTCTGAGATCACTTCTAAGGGGGGGACTGGAAATCATATAAAGTGTTAGGAATCAAACCTGATTTGGCCATCTGCAAGGCAAATGCTCTCCCGCTGTAGGCCTCATTTTTAGATAACATTTTATTTATATTTAGAATTTTTATTTCTTTAAATATCTAAATTATAAAATTTTGTCTCATAAAATGCATTTGACTTTTACTCACAGAGGATAATTTTAATTATGTTCTTTACTTATGAACTTCTACTTGTATAGATATTAATTTGTGGTCACCCTGGACACATGCTTCAAGTTACCTTTTTTCAGTGAAGATTTTTGTGAACATCTGTTAAAAACAATGGCTCAAAAACCTGACCTTATCATGATTCCCTTCTAGGTGGTTGACTCACATATGGGAATCTAAAGATTAGCCTGCAGGTTCTTTGATACTTATCTAAATGATTATTGCTCGCTCCACTTTTTCCAGTGGGTTGTTTTGTTTTGGACTCTTAAAATTTTTTTTATTTCCCAAGGCAGGCCATGTATATTAGGACTGACTAGATCTATATGAATTTTTTATATGTCTTTCAGACTAAAATTTAAATATAGATTTATGCTAACTATATATATTTTAAATATAAAATTAAAAGTGAGTTTTATATTTATATAAAGAAATATGTATCTTTATATATTATATACACACATATAAGTATATATAAATAAATATATTTACATAAATATATATTCATATATATTTACTAAATATAGTTATGTACAACTATATGTAATATATACAAAACTATATATAATATATAAATAAATATATAGTTATATATACATATGCATATATATATAAGATATATAAAGTATCTTTTTTTCCTTAATGTTCTTTCAGTTTTCAATGCCTTACATTCCTTTTTCCCCCATTTCATTGTTCTCCTTTGAATCATTCTCTTATCCCTGCTTAAGTTTGAACTGAGATAATTTTTAAGAAGTTATATTTTTTGACTCCAAGAATAAATACAGAATGAATGACCACTTCAAATGACATTTTTAAATAATAATTTCTTAATTTAAGCACCATGGTTACAAACATATTCATAATTTGGTTTCAGATATACAATGCACATCCCCTTCAACAGTGCAACTTTCTTGCCACAAATGTCTCCCATTTCCCTTCTCCCCAACCCCTGCCTGTCTTTGAGACAGGCATTGTATTTATCTCTCTATCATTGTCTTGGTAGTTGTTAGTGTAGTTATTTTTCTAATTGCACTTACCACTCTTTGTGGTAAGCTTCATATCTTGGGCTGGTTCTTCCAGCTCTCATTGCTATTGTCTTTGGATATTATTACCATACTGTCTTTTCTTTTCTTTTTCTTTTTTTTTTTTTTTTGCTGTTATGCTTGCCTCTTTTTTTTATTTATTTATTTATTTTCTGTCTTTTATTTTTTTAAATACCACAGATGAGTGAGATTATTTTGTGTCTATCTCTCTTTCTGTGACTTACTTCATTCAATATAATAGTCTACATCTTCATCCATATATAGGCTAATTTCATGATTCTAACAGCTCCATAGTAGTCCATTGTGTATATGTACCACAGTTTCTTTAGCCACTCATCTGCTGCTGAGCAATCTGGGCTGTTTCCAGATTTTGGCTATTGTAAAAAGTGCTAATATGAACATAGGAATGCAGGGTTCATTATTGTATTGTGTTTTTGTGGTCCTAGGTTATATCCCTAGGAGTGCTATTGCTGGATCATATGAGAGATCAGTGCCCAGTTTTTTAAGGAATATCTATATTGTTTTCCAGAAAGGCTGGACTAGATGGTATTCCCCAGCAGTGAATGAAGCTTCCTTTCTCCCCACATCCACACCAGCAGTGATTGTTCTTGTACTTGGTGATGTGAGTCAGTCTCTGTAGTGTAGATGGTATCTTTTTGTTTGTTTGCTTTTGGGCCACACCTGGAGATGTTCAGGGGTTACTCCTGGCTATGCAGTCAGAAATTACCCCTGACTTGAGGAACCATATGGGATACCGGGGAATTAAACCATGGTCTGTTCTAGGCTAGTGTGTGCAAGGCAAATGCCCTACCACCTGCACCACCGCTCTGGCCCCATGAGATGATATCTTTCTTTCTTTTTTTTTTTTTTGAGATAACTTATTGTTGTTTCGGTTTGCATCTCCCTGATGATTAGTGATGTGGAGCAATGTTTATGTGCCTTTTGGCCATCTGTATTTCTTCTTTGAGGAAATGTCTGTTCTTTATTTCTCCCCATTTTTTGATGGGGTTAGATGTTTTTTGTCTTTTATGTTCTGTTAATACCTTGTATATCTTAGATATTAGACTCACATCTGATGGGTATTGGGTAAATAATCTCTCCAATTCCGCTGGTGGGTGATCTTTTACCCTAGTCACTGTTTCTTTTGAGGTGCAGAAGCTTCTCAATTTGCTGTAATCCCATTTGTTTATCTTTGCTTCCACTTGTTTGGACAGTGATGTTTCCTCCTTGAAGATACCTTTAGTCTCAATGTTATGGAGTGTTTTGCCTATGTTTTCTTCTTTATTATTTAGAGTTTCAAGTCTGATACCAAGATCTGTAATCCATTTTTATTTGACCTTTGTGCATGACGTTAGAGATCTAAGTTAGCTTTTTTGCATGTGGCTGACCAGTTGTCCCAGCACTACTTGTTGAAGAGGCTTTCCTTGCCTCATTTTGCATTTCTTGCACCTTCGTCAAAGATTAATTGATTGTATGTCTGAAGATCATTCTCTAAATACTCACATCTATTCTCTTGATTTTTTTTCCAGTACCATGCTCTTGTAATAATTATTGGTTTTTAGTACAATGTAAAGTTGGGGAAAGTGATGCCTCCCATCTTTTTTTCCCCTGAGGGTTGCTTTAGCTATTCTTGTGTGCTTCTTGTAACAAATTTCAGGAGTGTTTGATCCACTTCTTTAAAAAATGTGATGGGTTTCCTTAGAGAGATTGCATTAAATCTGTAGAGTTACATTAAATTTGTACAATTAATGATGTTAATCTTATCAATCCATGACCAGAGTATATGTGTTCATTTCCTTGTGTCCTCTTTTATTTCTTGAAGCAGTATTTTATAGTTTTCTTCAGTTTCCTGGTAGAGCTTGAAAAGTAAAGGCAGTAGATTCTCTTGGAAGGTTCGAAAAAGTTTGTTAGTGAATCCATCTGGGCCTGGGCTTTTGTTTTTGGAAAGACTTTTGATTACCATTTTAATTTTCTCCATAATGATGAGTCTGTTCAAATATGCTAGATAATCTTGGTTCAACCTTGGAAGGTTATTTTTGTCCAAGAATTTATTCAATTCTTCCAGGTTCTCATGTTTTGTAGCCTAGAGTTTCTCAAAGTAATCTCTGGTTTGTTGGTTTGTTTGTTTTATTCTGGTTTTTGGGACACACCTGGCAGTGTTCAGGAATTATGGCTCTGTGCTCAGAAATTCCTCCTTGTAATCTCGAAACCATATGGGATACCAGGGGATTGAATCCAGGTCCGTTCCAGGTCAGCTATGTGCAAGGTAAATGCCTTACCACTGTGCTATCACTACATCTCCTCAAAGTAATCTCTGATTACCCTTTACATTTTGTTTTATTTTTTTGTTTTTGTTTTTTTTTGGGGGGGGGTCACACCCGGCAGCACTCAGGGGTTACTCCTGGCTCCGTGCTCAGAAATTGTTCCTGGCAGGGTCAGGGGACCATATGGGATGTTGGAATTCGAACCAATGACCTTCTGCATGAAAGGCAAAAGCCTTACATCCATGCTATCTCTCCGGCCCCACCCTTTACATATTTGTAGTATCTTTAGTATTTTCCCAATTTTTATTTCTTATTCAATTTATTAAATTTCTCTCTCTTCCTTTCTTTGTGAGTTTTGGTAATGGCTTATAGATCTTGTTTATTTATTTATTTATTTATTTTTGGTTTTTGGGCCATACCTGTTTGACGCTCAGGGGTTACTCCTGGCTATGTGCTCAGAAATCGCCCCTGGCTTGGGGGGACCATATGGGACGCCGGGGGATCGAACCGCTGTCCGTTCCTTGGCTAGCGCTTGTAAGGCAGACACCTTACCTCTAGCGCCACCTTCCCGGCCCCTGATCTTGTTTATTTTTTCAAAGATCAACTCTTTCATTGATCATTCAGATTGTTTTCTTTGTATTTTCCATTCATTGATTTCTGTGTAAGCTTTAATATTTTCTTTCATATTCCTATTTTTGGGTTGTTTAGTTGATCACATTTAAATTTTATATGCTGTGCTATGAAGTTATGTATGTAGGCTCATTCTTCCTGATGAATGCTTGCAAAACTATAAATTTTCCTCTTATTACCACTTTAGTTGTGTCCCACATTCTGATAATTTGTGTCTTCATTCTCATTTGTTTTCAGGAATCTTTTTTGGGGGGAGGGATCACACCTAGTGGTGCACAGGGGGGTTACTTCTGGCTCTGTGCTCAGAAATCACTCCTTGAAGACTTGGGGACCATACGAGATGCTGGGAATCAAAACACTGTCTACCCTGTGTTAGCTGCATGCCACTGTGCTATCTCTCTCTGGCCCAAATTTTTTGTTTTGTTTTTGGGCCACACCTGGCAGTGATCAGGGGTTACTCTAGCTCTGAGTTAAGAAATTGCACCTGGCAGTCTTGATGAATCAAATGGGATATTGGGAATCAAACCCGGGCTCATCCCTGGTTGGCCATGTGCAAGAGAAATGCCCTACAACTGTGCTATCTCTTCAGCTGTTTCCAGGAATCTTTTAATTTCTTCTTTGATTTTGTCTTTGACTCACTGGATGTTCAGTAGTGAGCTGTTTAATTTCCAGTTGTTAAATTTTTCCTCTGTGTCTGCTTATTATTCACTTCTAATTTCAGTGCATTATAATATGAAAAGGCAGTATATACAATTTCTATCCTCTTTATTTCATGTAGATATGTGCATGTGCTCTATTTTGGAGAATGACTCAGGTGCATTGGAGAAGCATGGGTATTCAGTTTTCTAGGGATAGAGAGCTCAATATATATCTTCTAGGCTAATTTCTTCAATGGATCCTTTCAGTGCAAGTACTTTCTTGTTAGATTTTTGCTAAGGCAGTGTTGAAGTCTCCCACTATTATTGTGTTGTTATTGATATCTTCCTTCAAGTTTGGAAGCAGTTATTTTAAATATGTTCTGGTCCCTCATTTGTTGCATATATGTTTAGGAGAGTGATTTCTTCCAGTTGTATATAACCCTTAATTTTTAAGAAATGACCATATCTGTGCCTTATAACATTTTTAAGTCTAAAGTCTGTGTCATCTGAAATTAGTTTGGCCAATCTGGCCTTTTTAAGGTAGTTGTTTGCTTGAATGATTGTCCTCCAACCTTTGAGTTTGAGTCTGTGTTTGTTTTGACTATCCAAATGTCTTTTTTTTGTAGGCAGCAAAATGTTGGATTCAGCTTTTTGATCTATTTTGTCACTATGTGTCTTTTTGCTGGTGAATTTAAATATTGATATTGAGAGAGATGATTGTCATGGGATTTAGTGTCATCTTTCAGTAGGAGCTAGGCATATCTTGTGGTCTGTCTTATTTTAAAGTACACCTTTCAATTAATATATTAAAGCTGGTTTTGAGTCTGTAAAGTTTCTTAGCTGTTGTTTATTGTGAAGCTGTGTATCTTTCCTTCTAAAATGAATATAAGTCTGGCTAGGAGAAGTACTCTTGGTGGTACAGTAACTTTGTTGAGTTTTGTCACTGTATTCCACCACTGTCTTTGAGCCTTGAATCTTGAGGATTTCTTGTGACATGTTTCAGATAAATTTTATGGGTGTTCCTTTGAATCTAATTTTCCTTTTTTTTTTTTTTGGTTTTTCGGGCCACACCCATTTGATGCTCAGGGGATACTCCTGGCTAAGTGCTCAGAAATTGCCCCTGGCTTGTGGGGAATCATATGGGACACCTGGGGATCAAACTGCAGTCTCTCCTTGGCTAGTGCTTGCAGGGCAGATACCTTACCTCTAGCGCCACCTCGCTAGCCCCTAATTTTTCTTTTTGATCTTGCTGCTTTCAGTATTCCATCCCTATCTATGAGGTTCATCATTGTGACTAGGATGTGTCTTGGGTGCTTTTCTTTGAAATTCTTTTGGCTGGTACTCTTTGGGCATGTAGGATTTGGTTGCATGCAGACTTTAGTTCTGGAAGTTTCTCTGCAATGATGTCCTTGATTGTTAATGCTTCATGGGAATTTTCTTCTGGTGTCTTTGGGACTTCAATGATTCTTATGTTTTGTTTTTTTTTTTCTGTTGAGTTTATCAAAGACTTCTATTTTCATCTGATCACATTCTTTGAGGACTTTTCTCATTGTCTGATTATTTGTTTTGAGGCTCTTTTTACCAACCTCTTCTGTAGTATGGATTTGTTATGCATCTCATCTTCCAGCTCACAGATTCTGTCTTCTGCCACTATTACTCTGTTGGATAGGCATTACAGTGAGGTTTTCATTTTGCCTATGAAGTTTTCAGCCCTTTTATTTCAGTTTAATATTTTTTTTTTATTTCTACTCTCAGATTCTCTTGATTCTTATTTGTGGCATGTTCGGTTTGTTCCATTTTTTCTTCTTTTTTTTTGAGGGGTGGGGATGGTTTTGGTCCACTCAGAGGCACTCAGGGTTTACTCCTCACTCTATGCTCAGAAATTGGCCTGGCAGGCCAAAGGTGCATATGGGTTGCTGGGAATTGAACCAGGGTTAGACACAAGCAAGACAGATGCCTTTATGCTGAGATATAGCTCCAGTCCCTCCATTTTTTTTTTTAGTTCTATGAACATCCTCCATATTTCTTCTCTAAGTTCCTATCTGCGAAGTTAAATAGGTGGTTGGTTCTGTTGGTGTCATCAGAGGTACCATCTTCATTCTCTAAGTATGGTAGAGGTCTGTATTGTTTACCCTTTGTCATGGTTGTAATATGATGTTTTCTATGTCTTGTGCTGGCATTCTTTGACTAGGAAGAGTACATGGCTGTGGAATGGCTCTTTATCTTGGTTCTTGCCTTTCACCTTTGTGCCACCAATGTGTCTTCCAGTTCCCAAATCTGCAGGATCTGCCTCTGTAGCCTCTTGTCTCATAACATGAATTTTTTAAAAAAGATTAATGTCTTTGTTCTAAATTTTCTGACCCAAAGCACTATTTTTAGTTATTTTGTGTGAAATAAATTCTTGAGTACCTATCAAAATAGAAAACAAAATAGAAAATAATTTTACCCACATATAATCATTATATTTAGTTATTCACTTATTTTGAATTAAGATTTAATTTTCAAGAGTATTTTTAGGTTTACAATAAAAAAAAAAACAAAGTAAAGTACAATGTTTTTCCAAGTATGCCTTACTTACCTCAACACATATCACAGCCTATTCTACCATCAATATTCTTGGCCGGAGATGAACTTTTATTATAACTGATGAACCTACATTGACACCTATCATCATCCATAGTTGCATATTTATTCAGCATTGATGTGATACTATCTCAGGAATAGAAGACTTTTATTCTGTCATCTTTTAGGGAGATTTTTTGATACCTAAGACAATAAGGTCATCTGTGAACAAAGACATTCTTTGTTTCTCATCTGTATATTTCCTATTTTTGATTTTCTTTTTACCTTATTGCACTAATTAAATATTTTAGTACAGGGGGTTGGAGAGATATCATAGCCATATTTACCTTGCAAACAGCTGAGCCAGGACCTAAGGTGGTTGGTTCAAATTCTGAAGTCCCATATGGTCCCCCTGTGCCTGCCAGAAGCTATTTCTGAGCAGATATCCAGGAGTAACCCCTGAAAACTGCTGGGTATGGCCCAAGAACCAAAATAAATAAGTAAAAAAAAATTCTAGTACAATGTAGGAAATGAATAGATATAGACATAATTCTTTTCTTGTACTTGTGTTTAGTGCATAATTCCATGTTTCTCTATAGTATGTCAGTTGTAAAATAGTTTTCTTTTTTTTTTTTGACGTTCCATTTTTCCCCATCTATTTTTATGAGAGCTTTCTTCTACTCAATCAGTATGTGTGTCAAATAATTCTACACATATCAATATGGTTATCTCATTTTTTGTTAGCTTTCTGATGTGATGTATCATTTGAATTGATTTTAATGTTGAACCAGTTTTGCATCCTGGATTAAATCTCACTTGTTAGTGGTGTATAATTCTTTTTATATAATGGGTAATTCATTTTCCTAATATTTATTTATGAGCTTTCTATCTATCTTGTCAAATTACTTGTAATTTTCTTTTCTTATGAATATCTTTAGTTTTACTTTTTATGTTTTTGGATAATGCTTGTCAGTACTTAGGGCTTATACCTGACTCTACATTTAGGGATCATTCCTAGTAGCATGTAGGGTACAATATGTAGTATTTGAGATTGAACCAAGGTTGCCATGAGCACTATCCAGTGTTCCATATCTCCAGCCAAGTTTTCTCTTTTTTTCCAAATGTCTTTGCTTGGATTTGGAATGATGGTGATAATGACTCATAAAATGAAGTAAGAATTATTTCTGCATATATTATTTGAAAGTGATTATAAAGAATTATAACTTAATTTTTTTATAGAACATACTAGTGAGCCATTACTATTCCATTGTTTTGGAATAGTATTTATTATTTATTAAAATTTCCTAAGAATTTATTCTTCCATTTCTTTATAGACATCTTTAAATTTTCTGTTTCCTTTTATTCCTCCCTGTTTCTGGACCAGATCTTGCAGTGTTCAGAACTTATTCTTGCTTCTCCTCTCATAGATCACCCCTGGTAGGCTTGTAGGACCACATGAAGTACTGAAGATTTAAACCTGGTCAGCCATGTGGCAAATGCCCTTGCTTCTGTACTATTGCTTCTGCCCCATCTGTTTTCTTTTATGTCAGTCTTGATTGGCTATATCTTTCAAGTTCTTGATCCATTTCATTTAGATGATCAACTTTGTGGACACAGTTGCTGAATAAATTTATTCCTTTAACTGTTTATTACTATCCATGGTATCTGTAGTGATGCCTTCTTCCTCCCTTTCTCCCTCCTTTCCTCCCTCCCTCTTTTCCTCCCTTCCTCCCTCCCTCCTTCCTTCCCTCCCTCCCTCCCTCCCTTCCTCCCTTCCTTCCTTCCTTCCTTCCTTCCTTCCTTCCTTCCTTCCTTCCTTCCTTCCTTCCTTCCTTCCTTCCTTCCTTCCTTCCTTCCTTCCTTTATCCCTCCCTCCCTCTTTCCTTACTTCTCTCTCTTTTATTTCTTTTTTAATATAATTTTATTTTAATCATAGTGGCTTACATATCGTTCACAGTAATATTCCAGGTACATATTAACATTGAATCAGGGGAATTCCCACCACCGAATTGACCTCTCTCAACCTCCGCTCCCATCCTGCCTCCCATATCCTCCACTCTCACCTCAGGGGCTGCTAGAATGAGTGTTCCCCTCTGTGTCTAGTTTATTACTTAGTGATCTTATAACTGTTTGAACTTGGTACCTCCATTACTTCCCCCTCTAATTGGGAGGCAGGACTAGATAGTTCAAGTTATGTGGTTTTGTTTGAGGAAGAGAAAAGTAATAAAATGAGGTAAAAATCAACTACGCCAACTATGGGCACAGTCCTTCTAGAGGCTCTACTCCTTGGTTTGAGAGACGAAGGGGAAAAAAGAAGGTGAAACACCACAACAGTTCAAAAAGAAGTATCAAATAAGATATCCAGTGAGCACTGCAGCAATAAAGATATGCACCACGTAATTGCCATGGTCATGAGATAGAAAACATGACAGCGCAAAAAGGAAGAAGAGAAAGAAGAAAGAAAAAGTAAATATATAAATAAAAAAATGGACAACTACTTCAATATCCACCCCAAAACAAAGAAATCGACGAAAACTAGATAAAAGAAAAAAAAAAGATTATTTTGTGCTTTTTGTCTCTTTCTTTATTTTTTCCCCTCCTGCATAGGCACAGTAAATATTGGGGTCATTTGAAACGGGAATCCCCTTGGCCTAAGAGATACAGGGTTTCTCCACCCTTGAATTATATTGTCATGGGATTATCTAGACTCCTTTCAAGTTCATTTATTCTCCCCTTGGTGCTTTAGTGGTGTATGGAAGTCGCCTGCTCAGATCTGGATGATAAAATCAGACCTCTATATCAAGAGATCTCAGTCTCTGCACAGGTCAAGGAGTGGAACTTATGATGAATTCTTTCTTTGTGATTTTAGAAGTTCTGTTTCCTCAGTGTCATTTTAATCTGTCGTCTGTGGTTGGTGGTCTTGGCCCTTGCGCTGAACCTCGGATGGAGCCTGGGATATCATCTTTCGTTATGTTTCCAGAAGACCCATTCAGTTACAATTGCCTCAGTCAGGTCTCTGGAATTAGAGGTCATAGTTGTTGTGCAGGTCGTAGAACAAACCCTAGACTAGGGCTTTCTTGTTGGTCCCAGAATACATACTGCCCAGTCATGGTTCTATCAGCCAGTCATTTGTAGATCACGTTCTCGGCTTTTGCACAGCCCAAAGTGTGACAAGTCTTCTGATTTTGTTTTATCGTTAGTTGGTGAGTTAGGATAACCTGTTCTTATGTTCATTTGTTCCCAATTTTCTCATTGTCAGAATATCATATTAGAACTGGCACATGTTGGTGTTCGAGCAATATTCAGGATGTCCTAGATGGGATTTGGTTCCTGTAGCTGTTGTGAAGAACTGTGTCATTTCTATGTCTGGGGTTCAGGGTTCAAGGCTGGACGGTCGATGTCTAATCTCCTAGAATCTAAGATGGGTCCACATGACATAATTTCAAGGTGGGAGATCCCCCTGTATTGTAAATAAGTATCCCTAGTAGATAAGAGCATATTTATGTAAGATTTATATGAGATTTCCCTTTTTTAGTGTGCCTTTGCAGGAAGAAATGGTGTTTCATTATATTGCCGGTGCATTTGGGGGTGGAAAGAGAAGAACAGAGAAACAAGTCAAACACCCAAAGAAGATAAAGATAGAAATAAAAATATATATATATTTACTCACATATGTATAGAGAAAAATGATTTTAAGTAAAATGAAATACAAAATAAATAAAGAGGTAGTGTTATATAGGTCTTATACTTATGATGGAAGTATAGGTTTCCCCATTGTCTTTTGAGATTTTCTTGTGGGGTGTGGGTTCCCAGGTGCCTTTTCATTGCACACCTTACCCTTCTTGAGATTGATAATAGATTTGAGGCACGGGGGTCTTGGGTAGAGTTCTTGCATTGGGAGTCCTTTTAGGGCTAAGTCCGGTATCCAATAACAGTCCACGTTAGGAAGAGTTGGTAGGGAGGGCCACACAGCATGAGTCAGCAGGGGTGTTAGTTGTCTTTTTCTGCCGGGGAGGAGGTGTGGGTTTGAGTGGATGTTCCTTCGTTTGGGTGCTGGGTACTGGTTCGTTGGGGTAGGAGGTCCGTCTTGATGCCTAATAGATTAAGAACTGAGGGTGAAGTGTTTTAATAAGTTGGAAAATCTAAATGAGATTGAGGGGTGAAGGGATAGTCGGATTCCTAGAAAGGGGAAAGAGGAAAGTATATGGAAGGGGCAGAAAAGAAGAAAGGAGAAAATAAGATTAAAAAGAAAAAGAAAAAGAAAAAAGAACTAGTGAGAAGAGAGGAGAGAAGAGTGCGGGCATATTATTTTGCTTGAATATGTTCGATGAGTAGGCCCCATAGTATAAGTCTGTAGGTCACAGTTGCTGCTTCAGTCGTCTGGCTGGTCACATGCTTCAGGTCCTAAAAGAAGGTATAACCTAGAGATAATGGGTATGTTAAAGAGTTTTATCGATATAATTTCGTAATGCAACCTGGATATGGTATCTCATGTGGCTTAGCTCTGAGATGCCATCTTAGGTTGTCCATCCATCCTTTGTATCCGAGAATGCCTGTGGACAGAAAAGCTGAGAGGTTACTTTAAATATAGTAAGCTTTAGGCATTAACACCTATTATTTTGAAATGCTTCCACTGGAGTCAGTGATTTCCTGTGGTATTCTTTACCTGTAACCTTGTATAAGATCCCTAAGAGATTATAATGGGTCTTTGTAGTAACAGGATGGTCTCTCTAAGCTGCTGCTTCACTGTTGCTGGTTTCTTTATGGTATAATGTGTGGTCGAGAGTTTATGTTGTTGCTTTTTCATGTGTTTTGGGCACTACTCCCCAGTATATGTGTGATGTTACAGTGTTTGGAGTTTCTACCCTGTTAAATCCTGTTATTTGATCTTTGACTATTAGTTGTATATATGGTATAATTTCTAGGTGCTTCAGAATAGTGCTATCATTCTGTGTTTATCTTTCATCTTCTGGCTTACTTCGTTTAACATAATATGTTCTAGGTCCATCCACGTTGCTGCAAAGTCTGTGATTGAATCTTTTCTGACTGCCATATAGTAGTATTCCATTGTGTATAGATACCACATCTATTTTTTTTTTTGGGGGGGGGAGGCCACACCTGGCAGTGTTCAGGAGTTACCCCTGGCTGTCTGCTCAGAAATAGCTCCTGGCAGGCGCGGGGGACACCAGGATTCGAACCAACCACCTTTGGTCCTGGATCGGCTGCTTGCAAGGCAAACGCCGCTGTGCTATCTCTCCGGGCCCTTTTTTTTTTGTTTTTGTTTTTTTGGGTAGATACCACATCTTAATGATCCACTCATCTGTTGTTGGACATCGAGGTTGGTTCCAAGACTTCGCTATTATACTGAGTGCTGCGATAAATATTGGGGTGCACACATATTTTGGGATGAATGTCCTTCTGACTTGGGGGTAGATACATAGGAGAGCAATTAATTGCTGGGTCAAATGGCAGCGCGATTCTGAGTTCCTTGAGCACTCTCCAGACTGTTCTCCATAGGGGTTGGACTCCCTCCCTCCCTCTCTCCCTCTCTCCCTCTCTCCCTCCCTCCCTCCCTCCCTCCCTCCCTCTCTCCCTCCCTCCCTCCCTCTCTCCCTCCCTCCCTCCCTCCCTTCCTCTCTCTCCCTCCCTCCCTCCCTCTCTCCCTCCCTCCCTCCCTCCCTCCTTCCCTCTCTCTCCCTCCCTCCCTCCCTCCGTCCCTTCCTTCCTTCCTTCCTCCCTCCCTCCCTCCCTCCCTCCCTCCCTCCCTCCCTCCCTTCCTTCCTTCCTTCCTTCCTTCCTTCCTTCCTTCCTTCCTTCCTTCCTTCCTTCCTTCCTTCCTTCCTTCCTTCCTCCCTCCCTCCCTCCCTCTTTCCTTACCTTTCTTTCTTCTTTCTTCCTTCCTTTCTTCTTTCCTCCCTCCCTCCCTCCCTCCCTCCCTCCCTCCCTCCCTCCCTCCCTCCCTCCCTCCCTCCCTCTTTCTTTCTTTCTTTCTTTCTTTCTTTCTTTCTTTCTTTCTTTCTTTCTTTCTTTCTTTCTTTCTTTCTTTCTTTCTTTCTTTCTTTCTTTCTTTCTTTCTTTCTTTCTTTCTTTCTTTCTTTCTTTCTCTTCTTTCGTTTTGTTTTTGGATCACATCCGGCAACGCTCAGGGTTTACTCGTGGCTCTGCGATCAGAAATTGCTCCTGGCAGGCTTTGGGGATCATATGGATGCTCATAATCGAAACACCTTCTGTTCTGGGTCAGCTGCATGCAAGGCAAACACCCTACCATTGTGCTAGCTCTCTGGCTCCCATCCCTTCTTTATTTCTGAGGTAATCTGTGTCTTTTCTCCTTATTTTTAATCAGGCTATATATAATTGTTTTATTAATATTTTCAAATAACAAAATTTTGATTTTAACTTCCCTTTAGCTTTCTTTTTTTATTTTCACTGATTTCTATTTAAATTTAACTTGCTTTTCCTTTTTTTTTTTTACAGTTTCCTAAGGTTGAGACTTACATTTTATTGTTTGTTTGTTTATTTTTTGGGGGGTCACATCAGGCAGCACTCAGGGGTCACTCCTGGCTCTATGCTCAGAAATTACCCATGCAGGCTCAGGGGACCATATGGGATGCTGGGATTCGAACCACGGTCCTTCTGCACGCAAAACAAATGCCTTACCTTTATGCTATCTCTCAGGGTCCCTGCTTTTTTGACTTTTTAATTTTTCTAATATGTGTATTCAAAGTTATACATTTTCCTCTAAACACTGCTTTGGCTGCAGCCTTCAAATTTTGATAAGTGGTATTTTTGTTTAGTTCAAAATATTTTGTTTTATTTTGAGATTTAGTTTTTGATCCATGTATTATTCATAAGCACTGTTTAGTTTCTACAGATTTTATGAGTAATCTTGTTACCTTTCTGTTAGTAATAATAGTTATTTCTATTGTGGTCTGAGAGCAAACATTGCATGATTTGCGTTCCTTAAGTTTGTGAATGTGTGCTTTATAAACAAAAAAAAAGTCTGTCTTTGTGAATCCATCTTGTGTGTTATTAGTAATCTACACATCAGTTCCATCTACCTGTATATTGTTTTGTTGAACTAGTCAGATAATTTAATTTTTACCTATAATAACTACCTGCTACATTGGTTCTTTTTAGATAAAATATTAGAAGTTTCTCTTGCAGTCTACTTAACAGGTTGCTCCAAATATTTCATAGTTTTCAGTATCTATAAGAAATGAAGTTAATTTGGAGATTATTTGTAGGAATAGAACCAGCACCAGTTGTGTATGTTAAGGGAAGTTGATTTGCTGTTCAACTAACATAGAAGTTTTAGAGTCAGACCTGCCTTAGCGACCTGAATTTTAATTCTGGCATCAACATTGATTTTGGCAAAATGAAGGAAACACAGGAATTTCATTTTCCTAACAATGAAAGAGCTAAAGAGGCTAAGCCACATTTTAAGAATTGGGCATAATCTTAAAAAAAATAAAGAATTGGGCATAATCTATAAAAATTGCTTAGTTCTTGGCATAGCTGACCATTCAATAAAAATGATGTAAAAGGTCCATAAAGATTTCTGGGCCCGGAGAGATAGCACAGCGCGTTTGCCTTGCAAGCAGCCAATCCAGGACAAAAGGGTGTGGCCCAAAAACCAAAAAAAAAAAAAAAAAAAAAAAAAGGTCCATAAAGATTTCTAACCCCAAAATTAAATTCTACTTGAATAGAGCTCTGGAATAAGATCTTCCAACTCCTTAGCACAAAGATTTTAATCTCCACCTTGGTAGTAAAACTTGCCCTAAGAAAGCATAGAAAGTAAAGTTTCTTGCTTCACAAAGCAAGCTGATATATTCTGTTCCAATCAAGTTCACTGCTAGTCTTTTGGAGACTTCTGGGCCTTAGCTGACTTCTCTTGTAGCTGGAGGACACAACTGTGACAAACGAGGCGCCTTGCAATAAGCAAATACCCTGTTCGGTGAGCATGAACATCTCATGCAGTGGTTCCTTGGTTCATGCAGTCCAGAGAACGGCCTCAGGTGAAGAAATCTCTGCCCATAACCAACTAACTCTTGGGCCAGAACAAGGAGTGAAGGGCATCCCTGGGCAGGTATGAGGAAGAAGCAGGTCTGGACTTGCTCTCTGGAGCTCAGGACCTACATCCAGTTGGAGACATACAGTAAGGAGTAAAATCTTGGGTGCCACCATCCAATGAGCTGAAGTGAAGGAAAACCTGAGGGGAAAGAGTTGAGCAAAAGTTGAGGCAAGTGACTCGAAGATAAAACAGGGCCACACTAGGAAGCCTAAAAAAGAAGCAGGTCTGGACTTCGTTTCTGGAGCTCAGGACCTACATCCAGTTGGAGATATACAGTAAGGAGTAAAATCTTGGGTGCCATCATCCACTGAGCTGAAGTGGAGTAAAACCTGAGGGAAAAAGTTGAGAAAAGTTGAGGCCAATGACTTGAAAATAAAGTAGGACCACACTAGGAAGCCAGAGCCTGGCCAGTGCAATGGGGCAACAGGTTTCCAAAAACCTGCAAGAGGCAGTGGCCCTGAATCTTGGATGGAGTCTTGGAGCCTGAGCGCTCCCTAACGCCCAGGGGCATCCATCCAGCTCGGCCATGGGAGAATTAAGTTAGCTTTTTCCAGAGGCCAATCTGTCCGGTTGGGGCACTTGAGGCAACCTGGCATGGCGCCGAACCCAGGTCCCACTTTGATCGTGGCTTGGAGAACTTGGCGTTGCGGCCACTGCCAGCGTTCCCTGCAACCCGGGCTCCGCGCTTCAGACCCGTCGGCCGGGGTCGACCAGTTAGCCCCGCCGCCCGGCTGCTGCCAAGACCCGGAGAGGAGCGGAGTGGGCTGCGAGGCGCGTTGGCAGGCGGTTCGCCTTCGCACTGGGCATGCGCGGCAGGCTCCGCCGACCAGCGAGTGAGCGAGGAGCGGGCGGCAGATCCACTCACTCCATAGGCAGCGGCGGGGCGAGGCGGTGTGTGTGAGTGACACGGGCCCGGGGCCGGCGCTGCAGCAGCGCTCGCCCGGGACCAGCGCTTGCTACTTCTCGTCTGCTGCGGGGTGCGCCGACGGCCTTGGGGGGCGGCTCTTGCAAGATTGCAAGGAGGGAGCAGGTTCAGCTCCTGTCCTGGGTGGTGTCTCGAGTCTCAGCTGCTTCAATTGAGCCTGGCTGGGCTGGAGGCGCCCCTGGGGGGGAAAAATCCGCGGCCCCCCTCAAGGCGGATCTGAGGTAAGAACCCGATCTACGCCTGGGGCACCCTCAGAAGGGGGGATCCTGAGGCTTGCACGTCTCGGGGCGTTGGATGCACCCGCCTTTGTGTGGAGGGGCGCCCTCCAGCCTTCACTGGGCTCGCCTGCAACTGGTGGCCGAGCCAGGTGTGCTTGCTGGGCTGGGCGCACCCCCAAGGCAAGGCAGGCGGGACCCCAAGCTAGCTGGCTAGATTGCACGCACCCCCTCCCTCAGCTCTGCACCCCGAGTTCCTCCTCCTTCTCCTCCTCAGGTGTCTGGAGCAGCTGCCTTTTCCCTTGGGGAGGGGGGCAGATTCTTGGTGGTTGCTCCAGCGCTGCCTCACATCCTCCACCTGCGCTGCTTGCTGGAGTCCTCGGGGCCACCACACCTTTTGGGGTGTCTCCTGGGTGGCTTGTGTTTTCTGAGGTTCATGACCCTCAAGCAAAACAGAGGGCGTTTTTTCAAAACTGACACTTCAAGCCAGGGCTCCGCTGTGGCGCCACCCAACTCATTTGGAGAGGATTTTTTTTTTTTTTTTGCAGACTTGTCACTCCTGGTTGACTTTCCTGATCAGGCTTCACTCACCTTTTATATATATATACTTTTGGGCGATGGTGGTTTTATTTTTTGGGGGTGTCTTTTTGTCAATGAGCACCTGGATGGGGTCCCTTCTGCCCCCCCCCCCCCCACCTCCAAGCTGGCTCCCTTGCCTTTCTTTTCCTTTGACCACCTGTATGTAAGATCTGGGCACCAATTGTGCTCTGTCTCTGAGCAGTTTCTCTCCCCCACCCCCCCAGTTCCGCCTGCAGTGCTGCGGGAATCGGGGTGCGGAATGGATGGGAGATCCACCGACGTCTGGTGCACTAGAGCTTTTAGGTCTTGGAATTCCCTCTTGCTAGAGAGATTCCAGGGAAATGCATCTTGGGTGCCGCCCCTCCCCTCCCCTCCCCAGGAACTGTTTCAGTCCTTGCTTTAGATTTTTTTAGAGGAATGCCAAGTGTCTTCAATTACTAAGAAAATTTGGCTTTAGATGCATATGTTTAGAATTTTTTTTTTTTTTTTGCTTTGTTCTAGTTCACAAGAAGGGAGATAGGCTTTCCAGAATTCGCCTTCCTCATGCAGAGATACATGAAACAATAAAGTATTTGTGTTTGGACGCCTCCTTCGGAAGAATACTATTCTTTCACAGTGTCAGTGGTTTAGGAACTGTGTGCTCAAGTGATTTAGGTCATTTAGATCATTTAGAGCTCGTGATTTAGACCAATGTGGTGTGTGGATGTTAAACTCCATGATGTTTTCCCCATGCCTACTATATATTTTCTATTTGGAGTTGGAATTTTATGGACCTGCATTATTCCTGAGTTCTTAGGCTGCTGATCTGGATTGTTGTTGTTTTTTTTTTTTTTTTTGCTTGTGACTTCAAACTTTTACTTAGAATTCGAAAAATTAATGCACCTTCTAGACTCACAGCATTAAAGAGTATGGTAGGATGTATCATAACTCTAACGAAAGCACATAGAATTCATAGTCAAGACTTTTTGAAGTTCCACCAATCACGTCACAGCAGGGAAAAATTAAATCTTGCTTTTTAATTTCCCGTTCTGAAAATAACAGTTGTTCACTTAGTACATTCGCTTTGTAATATTTTTCTCCTCCCACCTTCCAATGTCATTGAAGACTTTTATGCAGTAATTTTAAGCCTTCTACTAACAGTGGGTGACTACTTTAAAATATTTTAAATGAATATATATTTATGGTGTGATCTCTTTAAAATGCTTAATTCATGTTTGTTCCCTATAAGGAGTTCAGTGTTTCATTTTGAACACTTTGCTTATTTTTAATCAAGTTTAATTTTTATTCTTGCATTTTCTACTTAAGATTTTTAATTTATGCCAGTACTTTTTTTAAAAAATCAGTCATTTTTCTATGCCTTGTTACTTTCTGCTTTCAATCTTTTGACACTTTTCAGATTTTAGTTTTTCTTTCCTTTTTACACTGTTTTCATATATATTTATTCATTAGGTTCTATTCTTCTGGCTCTTCTTTCTTCAATTTAGTAGCATCACACTTGAAATATCTATAGAAATTAGTATACAGAACTTTTTAAAAAAATTTTTTTTACAAATTCTCAAAATACTTGAAATTGAGTATTTTAGCACTGATTTGATTTTATATAACACAGTTTAGTTTTGCTGACTTGCATAAACAACTTTGATAGTTATTTGAATCATCATCACATAAGTTGCTGTTAGCATAGAAACTTTCAGACATCTGCACTATAAGAGGAAAATGTGGAATTTCAGTTGAAGTATTGTAGCTCTCACTATATGCCTGCTGGGAATTGCTGCATGAAATTGTTTGCAGCTGCTAGTGACTGAAAATATTTTCTTAAAAATTCTGTAACAGAATAGTCACAAAGATTTTAAGTCCAGTGTTTTCTCGTTACATTTTAAGTGGGCTTTTTGAGATGTATTTTTTTTATTTTTTGGATTAGTCTTAGATTTACAGAAAAGGTATAGATGGGACAGTGATGCCTCATATCCCATAGTCAGTTCTTCTGCATATTCTCCTTACATTAGTATTGTTAGGTGCTTATGAACCAATATTGATTGGCACATTATTACTAAGTAAAGCTGATTTGTTTTTAATCTAATGTCCCTTTTAAAATTGTGTGTGTATATGTGTGTGTGTGTGTGTGTGTGTGTGTGTGTGTGTGTGTGTGTGTGAACATACCCAGCAGTGCTCAGGGGTTATTCCTGGCTCTATGCTCAGAATTTCCTCTAGGCAGGCTCTGGGGACCATATGGGATGTCGGGGATCAAACCTGGGTTGGCGGCATATAAGGCAAATGCCCTACTTGCTGTGCTATCATTTCGGCCCACACCCAGCGATGTTCAATGCTAACTCTTGGCTCTGCACTCAAAAATCACTCCTGGCAGGCTCGGGGAACCAAATAGGATGCTGGGGATAGAACCCTGGTCAGCGATGTACAAAGCAAATGCTCTACCCAATGCTTTACCCACAGTGCTATCTCTCTGGCCCATAATTTTCTTTAATTTTCAACCATAACAATTTTGCACTCCTTTCCCTTTCCTTTGTTGTTCCTGCTTTGATGATTGGAGGTTGCATATACTTGATGCTATGTATGGGGTATCACATTTTGTTGTAATATGGAGGGTAGGAGACACAAATAGCAGTGCCATCAGATTGTGTGCAGCATGTCAGGTGAGTCAGGGATCAAACTTGCAGCCTCATGCCTAGATCCCTCCAATATCTTTTTTTTTCCCTTAAACTTATGTGTTTGTTTTGTTTTGTTTTGTTTTGTTTTGAGTGACAGGATCAAATCCAGGGCCTTTCACTCTTGTGAGACTTTCATTCTGTCCCATCCCTGATTCTCCAATGCCTTATTTCTGGTCCAGGTACCACCATGTTGGATACAGTATTATCTTTTTTGCTTATATCTTATTAGTTCTCCTTGTTGATCTGTTAATGAATTTTTTTCTTTTTCTTTTTTTTTTTTTTTGAAATTTAAAAAAATGACAGTTTGAAGGGGAACAGTTGGGTATTGTACAGGCTGCATTTAGTCTGCATTTATTGCCTTTAGTTTATTAAACCTACTCTGAAACCATCTGTTGGGTTTATTGTTTATCTCATGGTCATACTGTGGTTTGGGCTGTATTTTTGATTAGAGTTTACAGAGTTGTGCATAGCATCATATAGGACACCTTATACCAACCTGATTTTTCACTATTGCTCTTCTTTACCAAGCTGAGGTAGTAGTATTTGTTAGGGCTCTGCCATGAGACTAACAGGAAGTCACTATGCAGGGAGACCATTCCACACTTCCGGATCACAGTGTTCCAGTTTTCCTTGATGTGGAGTATCCATATCAATTATTGAGAATCCTTTGTCCTGGCAGATTTCTTTTTTCCATTTATTGACTAAACCATTTACTGTTTTGATCTGGGCTCATTGGTACACATTTTATACTTTGGATTATAATCCAATACTATTTTATTGCTCTGATTATTCCAGTTTTGCCCAATGGGATTAAAAAATACATTAAACATTAAAAGATGATTCATACTTGTGCTGTATATTTCCACCACTTCTCCTGATGGATATTTCAAAGAAATCGACTCATGGGAGAGTAGATGGTGGAAATGGCATTGGAAGCCAAAATCTGGGTGGTTAGTGTATTTGTTGCTTCTGGAGTGTCATTGTGCTTCTAGGCCAGTTTACTTTGAGAGAGGTCATACCTGTGTGTATATCCACAAGTATATATACAACCATGTGTTATCTGCATTAAGCTAAGTAAGAATATCTTTTTTTTGTTTTGTTTTGTTTTTTGGGTCATACTTGGCAGCGCTCAGGGGTTACTCCTGGCTCTTTGCTCAGAAATAGCTCCTGGCAGGCTCAGGGAACCATATAGGATGCCGAGATTTGAACCACCAATCTTCTGCATGAAAGGCAAACGCTTTACCTCCAAGCTATCTCTCTGGCCCCTAATGTCTCTTACTCTTTCTAAATCATTACCAGGGGTTTTCAACCTTCTTATACCTGTGTTATTTTATTATTATTATTATTATTGTTATTATTATTATTGAAAAATGACAGTTCTCTTGAAAAACCACTGACCTATGTCATGCTGACTTTCTCTCCTTGTTGTTTTTTTTTTATTTTAAAACACATCCCAAATTTGAGAAGCTTGGTCCCCACCATTCAGGTTCAGTTCTAGGAAGTGTGTGTAGGAGTATTGAGAACTTTAACTTGTACTTTTTGTTTAGAGAGCAAGGCAACAAGTTTATCAACTAGAGTTCAGAGCTTGTGCACAATTTCTTTAGCTATTGTGAGAGGAACTCACAGATTCAGATTCAACTCTTTCTTGCTTTTTTCTCCCTTAGGGAGTGGTTATTGATATTTATAATATAGTTAGATCCTTTTGTCACAATCTGCATACTGTACTCAGAGCTCCTAACCTTCTACATGATTTTTAAACATGAACATATATGAAAGATTACTTTTTATCTTCTACAGTTCTGTGGGTTTAGATAAATGCATGATTTTTATGTGTCTATTATTCTATATCACAGTATCATATACAAAGACTTTGATACTTTAAGGTACTATTTAGGGCTAAAGCAATAGTACAGCAGGTAGGGCACTTACCTTGTGCATAGCCTTCCAGGATTTCATCCCTGGTACCACGTATGGTCTTCGAGACCTTCCTGGTATGATCCCTGAGCACAGAACCAGGAGTAAGCCCTAAGCCTCAATGAATGTGGCCCCCAAACCAAAATAAATAAGTTATTCTCTAATTCCTTTACTTCTCTCCCCCTTTTACTGTATATCTAATTTTGCCTTTTTGTAGGCTTTATAAAGGAGAATCACATACCATCTTCATAGCTCTCTTTCACTTAGCACTATGCATGCAAGGTGCATATTTTTGTTGTTTGATACTTCCTTTATTCATTTCTTAATACTGTATAAATGTGTCATAGTTTGTGTGTTTATTTTAGCTTGTTAAAATACTTCTTGGTTGCTTTTGGGTTTTCGTTACCCTGGATAAGGCTGCTATGAATACTCATGGGCAAGCATTGTTTTCTAATTGGTTGGGCATATACTTAGGGAATGCTTAATTGGTTAAATATAAAGATTATACTCAGCATTGAAGGACATGGCCAAACTTTTTAATAGTGACTGTAACAACTTGCATTTTCACTTGTAATGAATGTAACTTTCTGTAGCTTGTCTTTATTGATAGCATTTGATATGGCAGTTTTGTTCTCCATTCTTATAGGTGTATAGAACCATCACTGTTGCTTTTTGTTTTGTTTTGTTGTTGGGCCACACAGTCATGCTTATAGTTTACTTCTGGCTTTTGATCTGACTAAGGGATCACTCCTGGTGGGTTCTTGGGGATCATATGGGGTTCTGGACATCAAACTCAGAACAGCCAAAAGCATTGCAATTATCTTACCACTGTATTATCTCTCTGGCCCTTCTCTGTTGCTTTAATGTGCTAATCTCTGATCACATTTGATGTTAGGTATAATTTTACATAATAGTTTCATTTTTTATTTTGGGGGTAATATTTAGTAGCATTCAATGGTTACTCCTGGCTCTCTGCTCAGGAATGACTCCTGGCTGAGCAAGGGAAACCATATGACAAATCAGGGTTGACTGTATGCAAGATAACTGCTTTACCCTCTGTACTACTATCTCTCTGGACTCATCATATGCTGATTCTGTTGTGAATTTTTGTCTATTTAAAAATAATATAATATCTTACTTAAAGGACTTTATGTATTTTTATACAAGAATTTTATCTTAAGTGTTGCAGATATTTTATTTCAGTTCAGTTTGTCTGCTCATTTTCTTTATTGTGTCTTTTCAGAATAGGATTTATTTAGTAAAGGCCAAATTATCAATTATAGATAAGTTTTTGGTATTGCATTTAAAAATGCAGACCACACTGCACATCCATCTAGATTTTACCCTGTTTTTATTTCTTTCTAGAAGTTTTGCATTTTATGTTTAGGGCAATATTGATTGCCTATGAATGTCCAGTTGTATTATTACATAGTAAGTGTGATTTTTAAGTCAAGTATTATAAATTAGGATTGAAAGGAAAATAGTGAGTGACTGTAGTTTTTTGTTTGTTTTTTTTTTGGTTTTTGGGCCACACCCGGTAACGCTCAGGGGTTACTCCTGTGGCTATGCGCTCAGAAGTTGCTCCTGGCTTGGGGGACCATATGGGACGCCGGGGGAATCGAACTGTGGTTCGTCCAAGGCTAGCGCAGGCAAGGCAGGCACCTTACCTCTTGCGCCACCGCCCGGCCCAATAGTGAGTGACTGTATTCTGGCAATTTGTGCCAGACTTTTTAATTTTTTTTTTCAGGGACTTCCACTGGTGTTCAGGAAACCATGAGGTGTCAGGGATTAAACCTAGGGCTCTTGAACTTAGAGCATGAGCTCTAGTCCTTTGAACCATATGCCTCTCTAACTCTATAAGTGTTTCTCAGAACCTGGTTTCAAGAGTTGAATCTTTTGATTCTGTGCTAATTAGCATGCATTTATTAGCTACATAAAATTTTCTGATTAAGATCTGTATCTTCTAATTGTGTTTATTGCTACAACAAACTTAAACAACATTTTCAAAGACCCCCAATTTTTTTGTTGTCGTTTTGTTTTGTATTTGGGCCACAATTAACGATGCTCAGGGATTATTCCTGGCTCTGCACTCAGGAATTGCTTTTGACAATGCTCGGGGACTATTTGGGATACCAGGGACTGAACTAGGGTCAGCTACACACAAAGCATATGACCTACCTCCATAATATCACCTAAGTTCTAAAAAACCCAAATTTCTCAAAAGGAGCCAGCCTTTTAATTGCAGAGCTAAGGCTGGTTTCCTCTCATCTGGAGATTCAGTTTCACACCATTGTGAACTTCCACTAGGAAGTTCAGTGGAAGTTCTGACTGTCGCTGTGACATTCTTGGTTTATTCTGCATCCACTTGCAAATATTTATTAAGAATACGCTATTTACTAAATATCATGTAAGATGCTGGGATAGAAAAATTGTGCAAAGAAGGGGGAGGTAAATAGAGGTTAAATAGATGCTGGCAACAAAGCAACATGTAGTGAGCAAAAGAAGACAATCCTCTGCTGGTGTATGATATACAGAGAATTCTCAAGGTGTCTTGGTATCTAATCAAAAGAATTTCCAAGGTGAATTGTGTGAAATCCAAGGCCTCCTACTTTCTGGATTAGACTGTTTCCACCCAGGTGACCCAGCTGAACCAAATTCCTAAGTGACTCTCTCTGCATAATCAATAATCAATTCAAAACTCTAAAGCTTGGGGATTCCAAGAAGAAATCAGAATCTAGCCCAGGCCTTCCTTCTTGTCTGAGTCAGAACTGACAAAGGCTATAAAGAATGTTTGGGAGTCATCCACCAAAATCTCATAAAAGTTCAGAGGACCAAAAAATCTGCATACCAAATTCATTTCTAGATGAATTCTTGTATTTGCAATTTACTCCTATTGGATCCACGATACAGGATGAATTCTTGGAGATCCTTCTTTGTGGAAAATGGATGTTTGTGAGCGTGACAAAGAGGATTTGGGAAAAGCACAGGCAAGTTGTATGCTGAGAAGTAGATGATATATCTATCTCATGCTATTCCTATGTCACAATGACTTCTTTTGGGCACTTACCTTTTGGCACACTTTTGTTATTGACATTGTGGCAAGAATTATTTATATTGTTACGCTACAGTTGGAACCAATGACCTTCAAAAAGCATTAAGAGATCTGATATGTCAACTAGCACCAGAGTGTGGCATTTGTTAAATACATAATCCCTCAAGTCTTTTTTTTTTGGGTGGGGGTGAGGGTTTGGGCCACACCTATGCCGTGGGGATGTCTAGGGTAGAATTTTGGATGGAATGAATTGCTCCTTTTTTGGGGGGGGGCATACCCTGTGACACTCAGGGGATTACTCCTGACTATGTGCTCAGAAATCGCTCCTGGCTTGAGGAACCATATAGGACGCTGGGGATCAAACCATCCTAGACTAGCACGTGCAAGGCAGACACCTTACCTCTAGCCCTACCACTCCAGCCCCATGCTCCTTACTTCTTATGTTGTTTCTTTAGCACTCCTGTTTAGCCCTCTTTGGTTCTTTAATGAGCCTTGTAAGATATTTCTTTACATTCCCAGATTACAAACACATAAATTCAGCAAGCCAATGTACCTTGTTTCCTAGTCCACTGGGGAAAAAGCCTAGTTAGGATGGGAGATCTGATCTTTTGGACTCTAAATCTCCTTGGCCATGCTTTCTGTCATAAAAGAAGACATACAACAGTAGTACCAGTGTGTCCCTGATTTTATTATTGTTGTTTAATACCATACACTGCTTTTGCTGACAACCAGTCTAAAGTGGAATAGACTTGAGATTGTGTCTGAGATCCATGGTGAGTCTTAAAAGACTCAAGTATTTTTTATCCTCCACCTATCTCATTGACCTAAAGGGATGAGGTGTTAGAACATGATTGTGATGAAGTTACTTTGAAAGTAGAAATTGGGAGAGAATAGAAAAAAATAAACAAGTGATGGTAGCACTAGCTGATTTAACCATTCCCCTCATTAAAAAATAAGTTCCTTGAAGGCAGGAAAGGTAGCTTCAATTATTCATTAAGCACAGCACAGTACGTGGAAGACACAGTTACAAAATGGTTGAGTGAGATTTAGCTCTTAATGCTTCTGGCAGAGTTTTGCTTAGCCTGTGTCAGAGGGGAAGAGTGCTTCTTCACAGAAACTGTCTGCTTGGGTGTTTTCACCTAAACCTGAAAATGATAATAGGATCCATTGACTTAGCTGTTGCATAAGTTACGTGAAAAAAATATATTCATATTCCCACACAGAGGAGATGAGAGAGACTGAGTGTACCTGAGACTGGAATCAGAAAAGCATTTGTCAGGCGACATGACTCTGATTTTCTAGGATCAACTTTTGAGGCCAAGAATGAGACTGAAATGGGACTCCCGAGCTTTCCAAGCAGTATGTTAAACTTGCTTGAGGAGTTCATAATCGGGTGGGCATAGTCAGAGTGGCAGAGCATTCAATACCAGAGCCTTGGGATTCTTAGAAAGGACTGTATAACCCAGGTTTTGTTTTTATGTTACAGTAGTATATTCATTACACTGTGGTAGCAGAGAATAATGATAACAGACATGGTTCAAGAATTGCATGGGTCTCCCTTTTTATTCATAGGTCTTTCGAAACATAGCCCTTCATGTAGAAGATTTATTCTTGGGCTGGAGTGATTGCACAGTGGTAGAGCATTTGCTTTGCATGCTGCCAATGTGGGACAGACCTGGTTCGATCCCTGGCATCCCATTTGGTCCCCTGAGCTTGCCAGGAGTGATTTCTGAGCTCAGAGCTAGGAGTAACCCCTGAGCACTGCTGGGTGTGGCTCAAAGACCAAATAAAAAAAATATTCTTGTATTCTTTTTCAGTCTTATGACACTCCACTACTCCATTGGTCTGACTTGTGCACTGAGATATAACTCAGCAGTAGAGCACTTGCTTTGCATGCTTGAGATCTGGGTTCCATCTCTAGCACAAAAAGAAAAGGATTTGTGTATTTAGGGTGAAATCAGAGGTCTTGTCTCAAAACATTGTGTGTGTTTAGAAGGTGGAAAAGTTTATTGGAAAGTAGAGGAGAAAGAAAGTTAAATTTTTTTCTCCACATGGACTAAGTTTCAAACCATTTTATGATTAGTAGCACAGCAAGGTCAATGTGCTGTCCTGGCTGAGCCAATTAGAATTATGAGCAAAATCTGACACATTGTACTGAAGTGGCTATAATAATTATATTAAGTGAGTTGATAAGTAGTCAGAGTTCCACAGTTCCACATAAAAACATTTATGCTTTTTTTTTTGGGGGGGGGGGCACACCCGATGATGCTCAGATATCACTCCTGGCTATGCACTCAGAAATTGCTCCGGGGTTGGAAGACCATATGGGATGCTGAAGGATCGATCAGTCATGTGCAAGGCAAATACCCTACCGCTGCACCATCATTCCAGCCCCATCACATTTATGTTTTTAATATAAAAGGAAAGGAATAGAAACAAGGAAGTGAGGGGTGAAATCTATAGGAGGAAAAAATTGATTTATTTATTTAGTTTTCATGTTATTGCTTTGGGGCCACACCTTGTGGTGCTTGAGCACTAATAACAGTGTTGCTTAGGAGATCTTGTGGTTTAGGATCCTTAACCCAGATACCTGCTTGCAAAGGTGTCCCAGCTCTTTATGTTTTCCCAAGGCTCCTCAGAACTTTAACTAATAAAGTCATCTGCATACTGGAATTTAAAAATGGACTCTTTGATCTAGATATATTAATTTATTAACCTTACGTTGCCTATTATTTTAGTGTATTTAATTTATACAGAACTTCTGGCATATGGCCTCTTATAGACTCTCTGTTATAGACTAGTGTTTTGTATTTACATACACACAAACACACATAAAACATACTCTTTCTGAATAATTTAAAAGCAGCAGGATTCTACTCTAAAAAGCTAATCATAGGTATTATGTTAAATGAAGTAAGACAGAAGAATAAATACAAGATGATATCACTTAAAAATGGTATTTAGAATAACTGCATGAAGAAATGCAATGGCTTAAATGGGAGTTGTTGAGAACACTCCACTGAATAGTAAGGAGAAGGAAAGAAATTAAGTGGAAGAGAAGAAACATAAATATGAAAGGATGGGGGCCAAGGGGCAATGGGTCTCAGGTGCATTGGTGGTGTTAAGAAAGGGAGGACAACATTGGTGGTAGGAATGCCCCTGATTCAATGTCACTATGTACTTAAAATACTACTGTGAATGATTTGTAATCCACTTCGGTCAAAATAAAAATTATTAATAAAAAAAAGAAAAGGTAGAATTAAATATCAAGTCAGAATCAGTAACAGTGAAATCATGAGTAACAAACTTTAACAACCAAACTTTAAAAGGTACCTATTATGATGGCAGGCTGGGGCAGGGGTTGGTGCATGGAATGGACTCTGGGAATATTGGTGGAGGGAGGTAGACACAGGTGGTGGAATTGGTCCTGAAACATTTTATGTCTAAACCCCAACTATGAATAACTTTGTAAATCACTGTGGTTTAAATAAAAAATATTTTTAAAAAAGCTAATCATAGGGACAAATCTTGTAGCATTATATCCACAGAATATTAATGTAAAGGTATGGAATTAATATACATGTTAATTATATGGATACTATATTTGCATTTTACATGTGATGTCTTATGTCTTTTTTACTTAAGAGGTTTTACTTCAGAGGTTTATATTCACAGATTTACTTAAAGTGTTTTTATTTTATTTTATTTGTTTGTTTCGAGACCACACTCAGTGGTGTTTGGGAGCTGCTCCTGGCTCTGTGCTTGGAGTATTCCTGGCAAGACTTGGAGGATTATGTGATGTTGATCTGGGATCAACTACATGCAAGGTTTAGTGTCTTGAATCTAAACTATCTCTTCACCCCTAGTTAAAATCCATTTTTGGTGTGTGTCTGTGTGTGTGTGTGTGTCTGTGTGTGTGTCTGTGTGTGTTTTGGGGCCACACCTCTCTGTGCTCAGGATTTACTCCTGACTTTGCTTACTCTTGGTGGTGGGTGTGTAGGGACCATATGGGATGCTAGAATCAAAACGAGGTCAGCTGCATGCAAAGTATTCTATCTCTCCACACTCTCTCCCCTTGCTTAAAATCTTACCACTTCTATTTTTAAATGAATTATCAATGGTAACCATGCATGAACAACAATGCATACAAAATAATATAAAAATGACTATTTAAGAGCTAGAGAGATTGTGTAATAGAGAGTACAAAGAATGCTTCAATTCCTGGCACCACAGGATCCCGTGAGGCACCATGGGTGCAGCCCTAGAAACTCACAGTTGCCTTTTGAGTACCACTGGCATTGGCCCAGATACCCAACTACCATACATCTGGGACAGCATTGCAACCTCTGTTCCTTGCATTGAACCACTGACTGAGAATCACAGGGTCTTGCTTAAGATTAACAGCCTCTAGGGGGCTGGAGAGATAGCACAGCAGCATTTGCCTTGCAAGCAGCCGACCCAGGATCTAAGGTGGTTGGTTTGAATCCAGGGGTCCCATATGGTCCCCCTTGCCTTCCAGGAGCTATTTCTGAGGCAGACAGGCCAGGAGTAACCCCTGAGCACGGCCAGTGTAGCCCAAAAACCAAAAAAAAAAAAAAAAAAAAAGAAAGAGAGATTAACAGCCTCTATTTTTTTTAAATCAGTGTTTGCTTTTTGGTCTTCCTAAAACAAATGTATTATTATTAGTATTATTATTTATGTCAACTATATAATGCATGTTCTTTAAATAAATTTAATAAAAGAAGGATTACCAGCCTCTAAGTACATAAAGAAATATTTAAGTTGGGATTGGAGCGATAGCACAGCAGTAGTGCATTTGCCTTGCACGCGGCTGACCCAAGAAGGACCTTCATTCAATCCCTGGTGTCCCTCAAGCCAGAAGTGATTTCTGAACACATAGCTAGGAGTGACCCCTGAGCGTCACCGAGTGTGGCCTAAAAATTGAAAAAAACACAAATAAGAAATATTTACGTTTGGAAATAATCAGCTTCACACTTTTTGCATTTTAATGATTTTTATCCTTATAGGAATTACAGAATCAGGGTTTAAAATGTTAGCTTCTTGTTTCATTATTTTAGGTTTTCAAACTTTTATCTAAATTAGCAAAGCAGAAAGCCCTTTTGGTTTATTTTTAGACAACACCCAGAGGTGCTCAGCACTTACCCTCCTCTGTACTAATGCTGGAATCACTCCTGAAGGCCTCGGAAGCTTTGTGTGGTTTCAAGGATTGAACCCTACTCAGCCTCATGCAAGAATGAATATACTTACCCTTGGTTCTATATCACTCTGGCAGGTTTTAAGCATAGTTCACTGTAACATCCTGATGCTTAGCTGTATTTCCCATTTTTTACTTTTATTGTGAGATTTTCCACTTTCCAGAGTGACTTTAAGTAAACAGTTTTATTTACTTCAGTCCTGAGGCAGATCAGTGACCATGCAGATTTATCCTTAACACCCCCTTGTCCTTCCTGTTTCTCTCTTCCCTGCTTCCTCCAGGTCCAGCTTTTGGCAGCTTTTTCCAATCCTCAAAAGACAAGGTGAAAAAAAAGTGTCTTTCATAACTTTGTTATCTTTCCAGTTACCATTCTAACTCGTTCTCACTACTTGCTGAGATTGCAGACATGGCCAGGGAAGAATCAGAATAAAGGAGGACATTCATGTCGTGATGACATGTGAAGTGACGTTTAGGGCTGTGAGGAGGTTTGAAACAAAGGCGTTATTGAGGCCTGCATAACCTTCATTTTATTTGAGTAGTATGTTAATTATTTTGGAAGTAGTAAAGTCGTATTATGAAGATAATTAAATCTGACCTGAGTAAATACATTTGAAGTTGACTCTGACTTCTTTTTTTTTTTTCTTCTCCCTCCCCGACTATGACCTCTTAACACCATCCAGTTTTTTTGTACTAAATAACAAAGATCCATTCGTTATTTTGATTGTGTATCGAATACATGCTAATTTTTAAAAAATTGTAGGGGGTCTTTATAAGATGGATCCTAATATAGGTCAAAGGAAGTAATATAATTTAAAAAATTATATGGAATTTCCCTAGTTTTCTGAAGTTTATTTATTTCATACAGAAATACATTTCTGTTACATCGCCAAAGCATTCATTACTTTTACCTAAATGACTTTGGTTACTTCCATTTTTTCCTCTGCTAGTGAATGGAAAATTTGAGGTGTTTTTGTGAACTATCACTTGTATTACAGAATAAAAGACTTGAAGTTACAGGATAATTTAACTGGATGGTTACCAGCAATATTTTGTAGAAACTTATTTTTGTAAAAATTTTAGGTGGTTAAACAAAGAAAGTTCTCAATTGGATAAAGAGATAAAATGATTCCGAAAACTAGTGTTGGCAGATAAATAATAGAAAGGAGCTTCTTAAAAACTAATCACTGTGATAATTTTAGTTTTCCTTACTCTCTTTGCTAATTGCTCACCTGAGTTTTTTGTTGTTGCTGTTGGCTACAGAGGTCATTGTGATGAATAATGCGAGGATAAAATTTCTTGTTTAAGGGAAATTGTAAAAGATGAGGTGTGCACAGATATGTAGGGAATACAATAATAAGCATATTGAACTGTCTTTTGGAGGGGAGGTTTTCTTTGTTGTGGTGGTGATAGATCTTACTAGTTTCATTTTACAAATTCTTATTTTAATATGCTTATATGATATAGATTGAAGGATTAGGGTTTGACCAAACCTTTATGGACGATTTGACTTAATTCAACACAGCCTTAATAGAGCGATTTTGCTGTCATGACTATGTTAAGTGCTAGGCGTATTGCTTAGTAATAAAGGTAAGTTGTAAAAAGATGGGCCATATTGCGTCTGATCCTTAGTGCACAGTATCAGAAGCCTAAGTTAAAAGAAGCATAAAAACGTAAAAGATACACTAATAGACACAGCCTATTATTTATTTACTTTTAGGTGAAAGGGGAAAACATCTGAGCAGTAAAGGATACCTTTCCTCCCCTCTTGCCTCCTCCTTTCTTTCATTTCTAATTTCTGAGTGTGGATATTGAGATTTTGTATTTTTTACAGATACTGACAGTGGAATATTTATAAAATATGTATATTTTATACATTATAAAATACATCTTTTAAAATTATAATTTTAGGAACCTTTGTTATTTATAAACAGCTTTGGGAAAAGTTAAAATAAACCAATACACCTTTTGAAAGATTTTCAGCTCTTAAGGTCAGTTTGAGCTCAGATCAGACAAGTATGGTTTGTGTTACTTTTACAGACACTACTTAATGTTTTATTCCTGGAAACTCTTAGGAATGAAGAAACTATTCATAAAATGAAGTATACTAAAGACTTAAGTCTGGTTGTAAAGTGCTAATCTTCACAGATGGTGAAATATCTTTTATCTTGCATTTGGAATGTGGGTAACTTTAAGACTTTCAAATGAAGTGCATTGCCTTTGCATTTTACTTACAAGAAAGAAAAATGAGGACTCTTTCTCCTTTTAGTGGGGTCAAACGCTTTCCAACACACCCTCTCAGATACACCCACCATTGAATGGATCCCCACAATGGATTTTGGCTCATGTGCTTCTAGTTAGCTATTATGAATGAAAAGATTCATAACTATCTATTTCAAAAATCATCTTTATTTACATCGCAAAGAATTTAGTTTATTTGGTAACAGAATAAAGAATTATTTTAAAATACGCTATGGTACGGTTTGAATTAAGATCAAACAATGACTGAGGGTATACAAAATTAATATTCTTTTACTCTTAGTAAATATATATCAATGCATTGATTCCTATGCTGACTTAGAAAAAATAAGAGTACCCAAGTTTCTCACAATTTTTGGTCATTTGGCCAAATATTTTTTGTAGGTATTAACTGACTTTTTCTTGATTTTTTTGTATATTGCATAGCCTATTACAAGCTTATGTGGAAGAGGAAGCCATCAAGGTTGCCATATATATATGTATATATATGGTATATATATATTTGTTATATGTGATGATGATATATATGATACATGATATATATGTATATATCTATATCTATCTATTTATCTATAGATGATTGGACTCCTCTGTCAACCTGTGATCTAATTTTTGTAGCTCTGTCTGTCTGAAGAGTTATAACCATAGCTGCTTGCTTAAGTTACACTAGGCTTGTGTATAAGTTTAGATGTTGGGAAAGAAAGAAAGAGGGATATCCATCCACAAATCTGTCTCTGTGATTTGGCCAAATCCATACCGGTTTTGTTTTGAGAGAAAATTTTTGATTCGCAATTTCTTTTTAGTTATTTCTTCTTTCATGTGTTGTAAGCTAATTACTACCAGAGGGTCTTATTTAAAATTAGAAAAAACAGAACAAAACAAAAAACTAGAAGTACATTAAAAACAACAGCTAATAGTAATTTGAACAACTTTCAAAATATTTTTGTTTGTTTGTTTTTGGGGTCACACCCGGCAACGCTCAGGGGTTACTCCTGGCTCTATGCTCAGAAATCACTCCTGGCAGGCTTAAGGGACCATATGGAATGCTGGGATTCAAACCACCATCCGCCTGCATGAAAGGCATCTTTCCAGCCCCTCAATACTTTTAAAATATAAGTAGTATATGGATGTGTTGGTAAAAGATGTTGAAACCAGTTTCAAGCTTTTCTTCTGCAGTAAATTAGTCTGTGTGTTTCTGGTAGCTTGTGTCCAACTAACTATTCAAAGAAGATGAGGTAACTTTTCTATTGTTAAATATTTATGAGTACATATAATGGGATGTTGATTAAATTTATACAAAATTCACATAAGATTTCCATTTTGTATTAGAAAATTTATAAATTGTTGGAGCAATCATGAGAATTTTAGATACTGAGATGGATCGATTTAGTTGCACACTGACTTTTATTTGCCATATTATTTTCATAGATGCTAGCTAACCATAGATAGGAACATATGTTTTCCTCTTTCTTATACTCTGTGGTCCCTGTCATATACTATGTTGAAATATATTGTACCGAGGGACTGGACCTGTAGGGAACTTGCTTTGCATGTGGCCAATCTGGGTTTGATCACCCAAATGGTCTCCATGGCCCACAAAGAGTGATCCCTAAACTCAGAGTCAGGTATGCCCACCTTCTCCACAATAGGCTACATATAAACAAGTTGTTTACTGGAATGACAAAACTGATAGACATTTTTGTCAATTAGGTTTCCTAGGTATTTTTTTATAATAAATACATCATCCAATCAGAATTCTATATATGATCTTACAATAAAATATAATGCCTTTACAGTATAATGCTTTTTCCCCACCTACATCTCTTTCCCAGTGTAACATGTTTTGAAGGCACTTTGAAGCCCAGTTCTGAAAACATTTCATTTCATGCATTTCATTTGAATAGGTAGTAGATCTGATTCATCTTTTTAGTATTACCAGGTTAATTGAAGGCATCTCATACAATGTTCCTTTTCCTGAGGATGTTCAAGTGAACCTCTTTACTTTATTTTGAACCTTAAATTTTTCAACTTGTCTTAAATTGTGCTTAGAGAATCATGAATACCCATGAGTAATAACATTGCAGTTTACTTTTAATGATTTAGATTGCTGTCTCTTTAATATATATTATAAATCAGTTTAAAAAGGTCACTCATGTGTCCATGCCTATATCAAAGAGTGTATGCTGTGATAAGTGTTCTTTGTTTTGGTGTTGTGCATATTTGGAAATTACTCTTTTTTTTTTTTTTGAACTTTCGCTGCTATTTTTTTCTTCCAGAAGTAGGAAAAGGAAGAAATGTTTATTTTAATTTTATTAATTTAGAAATTTATATGAAAACAGATTTTAGAGGCTTATTTTGGGTCATAAGGTAGAACAACATATGGTCTACTATTCATTAACTATCGCAAAATGCTGAGAAAGCTAACAAAGGATACATTTTAAAATACACATACAATAAATGTCTTTAATAACTGTGAGATTCTTAACTAGTTAGTGGCTGTTTCCTCTTTCTCACTTTCTTATATTAGTCAATTCATAGTTGTCTAGTGCCCGAGCTCCCATTTCTAGATCATCTTTAATCTTAGAAAAGCCAGACCAAAGGGAAATGTTTAGTTTTTTTCCCCTTCATTTTTAAGTCTTACTTGATTCTTCTTTAGTTTTTACATATATACTCTAAGAGGACTTGGGTTATGTTTAATTTATCAAACTTCCACCACCTAAAATTTTTAGTCTGTAATAATCATGGTTTATTTTATTTCTCGTTCTTCCTTGATTTCCCCTCTAGTCTGTGAATAGCGAAAGACAAAGCATCTGTCTAATTTTTGTAGTTCCTGATTTACACAGTACTTCTCCTTTGTCAGTGATCTATTGTTCCCAGATATTTCTTCTCAAGGAAGTTCTAGCTCCCTATGTTGGTAGCTGGAATAGTCACTGTTCTGTTAACTCAGTTTATGGTTTTGCTCCTAATCTGACCAAACACAAATTTAGAAGTTTCAGGATTTTCTAGAATGCTTTCCTTTATGTCCTTATCAGTTCATGTTTATCGTTTTCCAAATTGACTTCACTCATTGTTTCAATGAGAGTACTGTCTGTTCTTTAGCCATACCCCTTTTGAACTCTATCCCATTATTTCTTTTTTTTTTCTACCCTATTATTTCTGACTGTTATCTGGATGTTTTGGTAGCCATTTTGCTCAAGATGTATTTGTTGCCTTTTCACTCATCTGCTCCCATCTTTTTCCTGTTCCTCTCATTGGGGCCTCAGTATGCCAAAGGATAACAGTAGGGATCTATGTATATTTCTGGCCTCTCTTCTCTTTCACAATCACTTTAAATGACCAGTCACCAAACCCTGTGCTCTCAATCTAAAACCCCTAACAGGGCACTTCCTTTGTCCTGTTTTCATTGTTAACCATAAGCACTTAATTTAAAATTTCTTTGGCTCCTAGATGCTGGTTTTCCCTTAGAATGGCACATAGCCCAGACACCTTAGATTGGTGTTTTCTATACCTCGCCACCCCTGGAACAAGCGAGGGTTGAAGCTTTAGGTGTGATTGGAGGGCATTTTCTGTTTGCTTGATTAAAAAAGGTATATTTGCAAGGGGTGAGAGGCCCCCAGTGTGGCCCAAAATTTAAAAAAAGTAAAAAGGGGGCATTTTGGGAAGTTGCTGTCAATAAAATCCCAACTGTCCAGTTGGTGAAAAGGGGCTTCTTCTGGTTTAGTGCTTAGGAGATCATAAAGGTGTCTAAGGGTCCATAGTTTCGTATGCAGAACTTTTGCTCAGACTATTGAGCTCTCTGGTCCCTCACCCTAAGATTCTTGCAATTTACAAATGTTATCATAATGCACTCCCTTGCCTTCATGCTTCTATGACTTGGCACATGCTGTTTCTTTCTGGCATTTCCTGCCCATACCATCTTATCTATATTATCTTTTATTTGGTTTGAAGGTCATAGTCTCACAAAATCCCTTCTTTGTGTCTAGTATCTACTTTATAGTATTAATTATAATTATTTCCACACTAGTCTGTGAACATTGAAAGACAAAACATAAATCTGGATCTTTTTTTTTTTCTCAAGGCATACCCAGCAGCACATAGGGGTTACTCTTGGCTCTGAGCTCAGAACTCACTCCTGGCAGGCTCTGGGGACCATATGGGATGCCCAGGGATCTAACCTGGGTCAGTCCTGAGTCAGCCACATGCACGGCAAAGCCTACCTCTGTGCTATCACTCCAACCTTTCATTTTTGTAGTTCTTGTGCCTTAGCATAATGTTGACACCTCTGTTTGCATTCAAGCTTTGCTTCAGTATATGCATTTAAAATGAGCTTAGATTCTTCTGGTGTAGTATAATTGTAATTTTTCCTCTATGCATATCAGAGTTTGATAGAGAAACAACATGATTTTTTGTACCTGTTCTGACCATTTTCCCTTCCCTGTTCTAGAGCATTCTGGAGGTAAAATTGTCAAGTGGATGTTTTGTCTACAGCACCATACTTCCTCCCCACTTTTTTGTGGATGTGCTTGGGCCACAACTGGAGTAGTTTAGGGGTTACTACCAGCTATATAGTTTTGGGGATTGACTGGGGTTAGCTGCATGCAAATCAAACTCCTAAACTCCTTGAGCCCCTCTATTTTCCTCTTTTCTATTCTTTCATGTTTTTTTTTTTATCATAGATTGCTTTAGATTGCGCTCCAGTTACTGAAAACATGTCGTACCATCCCTTTTATTATTGTTTTTATTTTTGACTTCGTGTGTATGTTTGTTGGAGGCCATACCTAGCAAATCTCAGGGCTTACTTTTGGCTATTTGTGGGACTTGGGGGATCTAAATGGGATGCCAGGAATTGAAGTTGGGTTGCAGTGTATAAGACAAGCACCTACTCATTGTACTGTTACTCTGGCCCCTCCTTTCTATCATTGTGAAATTTGCCATTCAAGTTTTGTTTTAAAATAACCCTGTGGTTTCTAGATAGAATGCTGGTATTGGGTCATAATGGAATGTTTTAAATCTAACCTTTCTCTTCTTGGCACCACCCTTCATAACTCTCCTTCCCACTTAAAATAAAGGGGAAAAACTTATCATATTTTCCAGTGATCAGCCCCAGTAAGAAAATATCTATCTGGTGACTTAATTTTTGATCTGTTATTTATCTTTGATTTACAGAATGCATGCTTTAGTTATTTTATTTCTCTGATGAATAAAATAAAACCAAGACAACTCAAGTGATTTATTCTTAGTTATAAATTATTCATTACAGATATAATCATAACATCTAAAAAATTAAGCTTCATACATGACAGTACTGTTTAACTGGTATTCTTTCAAATTTGATCAGGCAGTTGAATAGTTATTCAAAATTATTATTAATTAGTTTTTTATTAATGCTAGTACCAGACATTGGGGATATAGATGTCCACAAAATTAAAGAATGAGGGAGGCATATACAATGATTAAAATAATAAATGTTATAATTCACAACATTACTGGTACAATTCTCGGAGGTATAGCACTCAGGCCTCTATATTAAAATTTTAGGGTCAACTATTTAGCTTTAATTTAATCCCAAAGCATAGCAGAAGAAAGAAATTATAAGGTGAAGGCAGTGTGTAAAAGGGCATATAAACAGTGATGTTGGCAGAAATGTGACAGTCTGTGAAGAGAGAAAAAAATTATATGTACACATTATAAACTGTGTGGTTTTATATAACATTCATAAAGGCAAAAGAATGAAAAACATTGCAGTCTGGTCATTTAATAAAGGAGAAAATTGCTTCATATCTAATCATATGAAAATTATAACACATTATATCTGATATTACATTGTTTAGCCATAATCAACCCTCTTTAGGAGGCTGAAGGGTCCCATCTGAGGTTCTTAGCTAGTTAGGCCTGAGGATGCAGTGCTTTCTGGCCTGTGGTGCTGAGAATTACTTAGTTGGCTTCAGCGACGCTCAGGGACACTCTAGGGCCACATCAAGCCATTCTTAGGGATATTCAGGGCTGTACCTGGTGATGATGCTCAGGGTTTGGTATTGGGGACTAAACTGGAAACAGCTGCATGTGTTTGAACACCCTTTTTATTTCTCTGGCCCTAAAAAAATAACCCTTTAGAACATTCGTCTAATGCTAAAGATAGGACCTGATTTATTGTAGAGTCTATAACATAACTAACTGCCTTGAGTGAGCACTGAGCAAAAGTCTTTTATACTGGAAATATGTTTTCCCAAAAAGTTCTAAAAGATGTTTTCAGGCGAGATTGCAGAAGTGTATTTAATCCTCAACTGAACTGAACTGAAGTGAAATTATAGTGGCTAAAACTTTTTATTTTCATAATAGGAGTGAGTCATAAAACCCATCAGGAATCTGAAAAATGTATCCTACCCTTAGGTTGTCATAGCTCTTGAATAATATTCCTTCTACCCTTTTCGTGTTTAATCAACCTTTCCTCCACTATAAGAAGACACTCTTTTTAAAAAATTCTTTTTTAATCTCCTTTCTTTTTTTGATTCAGTCGTAGAATTTCTCTTCCAGAAGATAAAGTGATTCAGTTTATCATGTTTTAGCTATTCTGATCTGGCATTTTGTATTTTTTATTTAAGTTTGTTTTGTATGTCTATTCCTCAACATCTGTCACTTGCTGATAAATTAATTCATTCCTACTTTAGTTTGTCTTCTCTGATCTGAATTAGATAATGATGGTGACACATTTCTGAAACCAAGAAAATGGAACACATACAGGTTAAAAATTGAACTATGTGTCATGGGATAGTTTTGCTCTTCCAGGCGACAAAATGTTATATTGGTTTGTTGGATTAGAACTTGTTTGTATTTTAGTTGGTGTCCAAAAGCCAGAGCTCTCAGTGGGAAATGTATTTGAATCTACAGCTAAATAGAAAGCAAAGTTTTCTATGGCAAAATGCTAAACCTGTGCTTCATAAGCCCTTATTTAGTGTTTGGGTAAATTTTCTTACATTCAATGACTTAATGCCTGGAATTTGAAAAGAAAGTTATGATCAGGTGAGATTTGAGCTTTGTATTTTTCTGTTACCTGGGGAATTTTCATTTGACAGGGTTGTTTTTTTCTAACTTATTTTCAATGGTTTAAAATAATGGAAAGGATTTGAGATAACTTATGATATCTCATTTAATTCATGGTTAAATTATACAAAATAAAGTTTATTCTTCTGTTTTGTTATATTTTGAATATTTAACTCTTGATATTCAACTTTTAATAGTGGCACAGGTAATGATTTTAATGAGTTAGTTAGCTACATAAATAGTTTAGTTCTAGGAAGAATTTCTAGTTCATTAGAAGCCTTCACTCCCCATATCTATTGGCAGACCTGTTGCTTTTACATTAAAGTTAACATTCCAGTTACTGCTATTTATTTGCCCAACTTCTCCTGTTTTGGGACCACATTTCTATTTTTCTAAACTATTAATTCCTAAATCTGCCTCGATCCTACTTTAGTTTATATTTTGATTATTACTCGCAGGATAGGTCTGCTTGAGAGGGCTCAGGTCACATCAGTACATTATTTAAACTACCAAAAAAAGAAGGTTCTGTTTATAGCCTCTGTAAATAATTGCTTTCTTTCATTTTAACTTTAGTTCCCCCTGCCTGAAAGTTATGTTGGCCAAAGTGAAATACTACTCTTATTTCTATGTTTTGTAGTTTTTTTTAAATTGATTGAGGAACTGTGATTTATAATACTTTTAATGACGGTTTTCCATGTACATAATTCCAATACTCACCCATCAGAATTCCAAAGTTTCTTTCAACTCTTTCACAAACTCATTTGTGAGGATCAGTTCTCTGTCATTGTGTTGCCTGTGGCCCTTTGTTGCCACCTTGCTATATCTTTAAGTCCCATATGTGAGAGATTGTTCCTTCTGTGTGACTTCGGCTAGCATGATATCCTCTAATTCCATGCAGGTTGTCTTTGCAATTTCTTCAGTGTCTTCTTTCTTCTTTAGGACATTTGAACTTATCTGCAAATGCATATAGAATCTATTACTTAAGGTCTTTCTCTGATATTCAGGAATCTCTTCCTTTTCTGGGATTCGCCCTCTCCTAGTATGCTTTCTCAGAATCTCTTTGATATTTGTTTATATCATGAACCACATATACTTCTCTTTCAAAATCACATGTGTCTTACCTGTCTCCAGGTATTTAAGCATGTCCAATGTAAGCTGCATATCTTACTTTCTTTTGGATCAGTCACAGGTTTGAAGTGCAGCTTTTGTGTGAACTAGAAGCTTTAGATACGCGTGCTGAGTTCTGGAATTAATTCATCTGTCTTGTGGATTCTTTCATGAATTTTGTACCAGTGACCACTTACATCTTCATCTGAAACTGGCTACGGTTTTTACTTGGCATAAATTGAAATGCTCTGAGAAAGTTTAATCATGGAGACAATCAGAGTGTACTCTGTTATTTAGGATAAAACCTCTTGGCAAACATGCCTGTTTTTCAAGTTCTTAGTCTTTCAAATGTGGGCTGATTATTCCCTTCAGATATCACATCAATTTAATAAATGAACCATTGTTTCAAAGTGTTTTATAGCTTACACCACAAAGAAACTAAATTCTTAAAATTAAAGGTCAACAGCAGTAAGAATATTTTAGTTTCAGATTTCTCCTTTTTTGTCCTACCATCCTGTCATTAGAATACTTGTTGTCAAAGTTTCAAATCTCTGAATATGTCAGCTATTTGTATTAACCAAACCCTGGTGAAAAGGGCCCCAAAACCATTCGTTAGCATGTTGCTTAACCATGATTCCTTGTGATGATGAATGCTTTTAATGGTGCGAATAATGCTGCCTATTATTAGCATTAGCATTAACATATTGCTAATAACAATATTAATTAGTAAAATATTAATGCTAATCATTTTTTGTGTACTTTGATAAAGTGAATTGAATTTACTGGTGTTTGTTAGGGCATTATTTTTCTGTATTATTGATTCAGGTTTTTATAATGATTAAAATTGAATTAATAATATGAAAATTTATAATTATGACACTGAATTTCGGACTATTATCTAACTCCCACTGCTAAAACAAATTTACATGCAAAAACATTTGACAAACAGATTTTGCCAGAAAACTCAGGGGATTTTGTGCTGTGGTCAATTTCTTTTTTTTGGGGGGGGGGTCACACACGGCAGCGCTCAGGGGTTACTCCTGGCTGTACACTCAGAAATCGCTCCTGGCAGCCTTGGGGGACCATATGGGATGCCAGGATTATTACCACTGTCCTTCTGTATGCAAGGCAAACGCCTTACCTCTACCTCCAAGCTATGTCTCCAGCCCCTGTGGTCAATTTCTTTTGCTTTGTACTGGTAGTGGGTGCTCAATACACAAAGGACTGAAAACATGATTACTATTTAGAGATTTCCATTGTATGAAGAGAAATTCAGAAGAATCTTGAATGTTTTTTTCTTGGCATGTGTAGAATAATTTTATAATTATTCTTTTTAAATAATAAATGCATTTTAAATATTAATATTTTAAAATGTATTTTGCTTTCCTTATACTTATTTCTATGAAAACATTCAATTTTTGCCAACAAATAGTATTTTTTACCATTTTATTTTCTAAAAGTTGATCAATAACCATAATGCTAGTTTGCTTTTATTACTAAAAATTCAGAGTGATTCTCCTAAATATTTTAGTGAAAATGCTTTTATGTTGTAGTTTTGGGGCCACACTGGTTGCGGTCAGGGGTTACTCTTGGATCTGCACTCAGAAATCGCTCCTGGCAGGCTCAGGGGACCTGAGAATATTCCATATGGGATGCTGGGGATCGAACCTGGGTCAGTTCCTAATGCTGTGCTATTGTTCCTGCCCCAGAAAATGCATTTTTTTAAATTTCTTTCTTTCTCTATATATGTAAACAAGCCTGACTTATTTTAATAAGTCTGCTGATGAAACTTACATTGGTACATTGATATTTTATGTTCATAGATACATCTCATGACATTTGTTTGACTGGATCTTATTTTCTATGCATTTTGATCACAACTCATCAATTTCTAGCCAACAAAATTTCATAGAAAAAATTTCTGCCCTTTTCTTTGCTAGTTTATGCCATCTTGATTAATGGACCATAATAGAGAGATCTTCTGAGGTGACAGGGAGAAGTTAGATTTAAATTGATGGGCCTCTGATAAAGGAAATCTTTTTTCAAATCTTTATTGTTTATTTGTTTGTTTTTTAGGCCATATCCAGTGGTACTCAGGGATTACTCCTGGCTCTGCTCAGAAATTACTCATGGCAGACTATGGGGAGCATATGGGATGCCAGAGATCAAACTTAGGTGGTCCTCATGCAAGGCAAATGCCCTACCCACTGTTTTATCACTCCGGCTCCTCTCAAAGCTTTACACATCTTAAAGAGTAGTGATTTTTTAACTGTGATTTTTCAATTTTTAAGCCTTCAGATTTTTATTTGTTAGCCATGTGTAGAAAGAAATCTTAGCCATTGTCTTTATGCATTTTCCAAAAGCTCAGGTGATTTTCATTTCATCTGTAAAATGTTAAAACTGTAATTTGATTAAAATAGTGTGTGTCCAAGAAATGAGTTTGGTCCCTTTAAGTGCCTTTTCTTTTTCCACTCACTGAGAGATGTGTGAACCTAGAACATTTATAGAGTGCCAGACTTTTCCTTTAGTCTTTCCTCACTATTGTATCATAGTTTCCTTGGCATCATTGTTAAGGTGACTTCATGTTGCAGCTGTCAGTACTGCTTAATGTTGTCATCCGTTTAATAAGGTCTGGGGGAAAAAAAACATTATTTTTCTGTATGGCTGTATATTGATGGCTAAATTACTACTATGATGACCAGAGATATTTGCTGAGATATATTAATATAGAAACTATCTTCACACCTTTTTTAAAAGCTGACTTCTGAAAATTGTGTGACTTTAGATATCAAGAAGGGTGGGTGTGTTGGGCCTCACCCAGTGGTGATGAGAGGCACTCCTGGTTCTGTGCTCAAGGATTATACCTGGTGGCACTCAGGGGAACCATGTACTTCTGGGGTTCTTACTGGAGTTTCTACATGTAGAGCAATCCTTAATTAATGTCTTCAGGCTGCTGAATGACATTAAGAATTTACTTTTTGTGGAGGTTGGACCTGGGTTCAGTTCCCGGTATCCTATATGGTCCCCTGAGCTTGCCAGGAGAGATTTCTCAGTGCAGAGTCAGGAGTAATCCCCAAGTGCCACCAGGTGTGGCCTAATCCCTCTCCCCAAAGAGAATTTAATCTTTGAGGGGCCATAGAAATAGGGCAGTATGTAGAGCATTTGCTTTGCCCACAGCTGACCCAAATTCAATCTACATATCACTGTGTTCCCTCAAACCCTGCTAGGAGTGATCCCTGAGTGCAGAGCCAGGAATAAGTCCTGAGCACCACTAGGTGCTTCCCCCAAACAAAAACCTGTAAATTCTAACCTTCCTTTGTTCCTCAGAATTATATATTATTAATGACGCAATACAGAATAGTCTCAAAATTCTGTATCTTCAAGATCCTTCCAACTCATTGGATGGTTTTTGTTTTAATTTAGGTCAGTTTTGAACTACAATGACATAGTATGATTCTAAGCTTTAAGATTATATATATATAGGTTTTTGGGTCACACCCGGCAGCACTCAGGGGTTACTCTTGACTCTATGCTCAGAAATCATTCCTGGCAGGCTTGGGGAATCATATGGTATGCTGGGATGCCCTTCTGCGTCTAAGGCAAATGCCTTACCACTGTGCTATCTCTCTGGCCCGAGCTTTAAGATAATATTTACCTTTTAAATATTATCTTTCACTTGATATCTAGGTTATACAAAATACTCACAATGGTTAACTCCATAAAACCTAAAAATCTCATCAAAAAATCGGGGAGAGGAAATGAGTAGAAACTTTTCTGAGGAAGACCAACAGGCACATGTAAAAGTGTTTATCATTACTTATCAGGAAAAGCCAAATCAAGACAACATGATATTATCATCTTATACCAGTGAGGGATGACATCTATCAAAAAAAAAAAAACTAAAACAACAACAATCTGTTGAGAAAGAAACTCTCATCCACTGCTTGTGGGAATGCTGCTTGGTCTAACCCCTATGGAAAATAGTATGGAGAGTTCTCACTAAACTCAAAATTGAGCTGCCATATACCCAGCAATTTCTCTTTTGGGTATCTATTCCCAGCACAGAAAAACATTCATTTAAAAGAATGTATGCAAACTGCTATTCATTGCACCACTCAGTACAATAGATAATACTTGGAATCAACCTAGATGTCCAACCACAGAGAAGTGGATCATGAAGATGTGGTACATATATGCAATGGAATATTATATAGCTGTAAGGAATGATGCAGTCAATTTGCAGCAACATGGATGGAACTAGAAGATACTATGTTAAATGGAATCAGTCAGAGGACGGATAAATACAGAATGATATTACTTACATGTGGTATTTAAAATAGCTGCATGAAGAAATGCAATGGTCTAAGTGTGAGTTGTCTTGAACACCCTTGTCCCCAAAGGATAGCAAGGAGAAAAAAAGAAACTGAGTGGAGGAGGAGATACACAAATATTTTGAAAGTGTGGGGCTCAGGGGTCAAGCTGTTTCAGGTGCATTGGTGGAGATAAAAGGACTTAACTAAATATTTAAGCCGAAGTCAATAACAGTGGAATCAAGAGGCCCAAACTCTTTTTTTTTCATTAATATCTTTATTTAAACACCTTTATTACAAACATGATTGTAGTTAGGTTTCAGTCATGTAAAGAACACCACCCATCACCAGTGCAACATTCCCATTATCAATTTCCCAATTCTCCCCTCCCCAGACCATCCCCACCTGTACTCTAGACAGGTTTTCTACTTCCCTCATTCATTCACATTGTTATGATAGTTCTCAATGTAGTTATTTCTCTATCATCACTTTTTGTGGTGAGCTTCATGAAGTGAGCTGGAACTTCCAGCCCTCCTCTCTTTTGTCTGAAAATTATTGCAAGAATGTCTTTTATTTTTCTTAAAACCCATAAATGTGTGAGACTATTGTGCGTCAATCTCTCTCCCTCTAACTTATTTCACTCAGCATAATAGATCCCATGTACATCCATGTATAGGAAAATTTATGACTTCATCTCTCCTGATGGCTACATAATATTCCATTGTGTATATGTACCACAGTTTCTTTAGCCAGTCATCTGTTGAACGGCATCTTGGTTGTTTCTAGAGTCTGGCTATTGTAAGTAGTGCTGCAATGAATATAGGTGTGAGGAAGGCATTTTTGTATTGTATTTTTGTTTTCCTAGGTTATATCCCTAGGAGTGGGATAGCTGGATCATATGGGAGCTTGATTTCCAGTTTTTGAAGGAATCTCCATATCACTTTCCAGAAAGGTTGAACTAGATGACATTCCCACCAACAGTGGATAAAAGTTCCTTTCTCTCCACATTCCTGCCAGCACTGTTTGTTCTCATTCTTTGTGATGTGCACCAATCTCTGTGGTGTGAGATAGTACCTCATAGTTGTTTTGATTTGCGATACCCAAACTCTTAACAATCTAAACTGTAAATGACCCTGTTATACTGTCAGGCTGTGGGGCAAAGGATGGTAGATTGGGATACACTCTGGAAACTTGGTGGAGGGAGGTCGACACTGGTGGTGTATGTCTGAAACCCAATTGTGAAGGACTTTGTAAATCACAATGGTTTTTATAAAATAAAATGTAAAAATTACTTTAAATTGGGTATTACATTTTCATATAATAACCAAATTTATTCCATTTTCTTTTGTGCAGAAAAGAATCATTCTTTAATATCTTTTTGTACTTGAAATGGTTTCATGTTGGAATATTCTCTTGGGAAAATTAGATTGACAGATATTCCTGAAAGAAGCTATCAATTACTACAATTACTACTTATAATCATGTTTAGTAGAGAACAAGACATCACAATTTAAAATTAGAGTTTAATTTTCAGAAGGTGAGTCATTATACCAAGCATTAAAGATGTAACTTTGTTTGACTTATTACAGAATTTTTTGTTTGTTTTGGGGCCACACCCGGTGATGTTCCTGGGTTACTCCTGGCTATGCGCTCAGAAATCTCTCCTGGCTTGGGGAACCCTATGGGACACAGGGGGATCAAACTGCAGTCCGTCCTAGGTCAGCCACATGCAAGGCAAACACCCTCTGTGCCACTGCTCCGCCCCCTGATTTATCTATCTATCTATCTATCTATCTATCTATCTATCTATCTATCTATGTATCTATCTATCTATCTATCATTTATTTATTTATTTATTTTGTGGAAGCACACCCAGTTATACTCAGGCCTTACTTTTGGCTCTGTACTTAGGCATCACTGTCTGCTTAGGGGGCCATATGTAGTGCTGGGAATCTATCTTGGGTTTGTTCCTGGTACCACTGGGTTGACTGTATGCAAGGCAAGCACTTTACTGTACTATGTCCCTGGTTCCTCATAGTCTCATAAAGAGAGGAGGTTTTCCAAGAGCTGATAGTTTTACAATTTATTTAAAAATCAAACCATAGGCTATGAGCTTTTGTCTGATATTTGGCCTTTCTCTTACTGGTGATAATAGGATATATTTTAATTTGATTTTTCTTAGGACTTTATTACCTTAAGGTTGTAACCTTATTGACTTAAAAAATTGATGGGATGAGGATTGGGTGTAGGGGTCAGTATAGGGATGGTCCTCAGGGCTCTGCATTGCTGGAGATACTCAGCCTAAGCCCTCAAAATGGTGCAGAAGGCCTCTAGGGCCAAACTTGATGGTGATGGTGGGGTGGTGGTGGTGGTGGTGGTGGTGGTGGTGGTGGTGGTGGTGGTGGTGTGTGTGTGTGTGTATGTAGTACTCCAGGATTGTGCCTGTTGATGCTTAAGGATGATGTGGTTCTGGGAATTGTACCCAGATCAGGGGTGCTGAGCATGCACCATATGTCATTTCCCCTTGTCCGGCCACTTTTAACTTTTGTAACACAATGTATTTATACTTGGGCTTTGTATATATACTGTGCTGAGTATTAATCTGAATAAAAAATGAATACCATGGTTCAGTTTTAGCAAAGATTCACTTTAACAATTTATATTTACTTTGATAATCGATGGGATAGTTCAAAAAAAAGGAGGCATGTGATAGATTGTGTATATTAAATAATGAGTCTGGGCTTTGTGCCTTTGAATTCTAAACCAGAACACTGGCTTTCTACAATGGAAAAGCTGCACTAAAATGTCATTCCAGGCTGATCTGGAGAAAGGACAGTGCTACAGTAATCTTGTATTTTTATCTTACAGTTTTATCATTCAGTTGAGTGTAGCAGAATTTCCTTTAGAAACACTGCTTCAAGTTTAGAACCCCTGAGTGATTTCTAATAAGGAACAGAGGCCCCTTTTTTTTGTGAAGCCAGCCCAGTTATTGTGTAGCACAGTGCTGATTGCCTTGCATGTCAATTCTCTTCCTATCCTGCGTCTTTGCCCCAAAGATTCATTGTTGAAAGAATAAGACACTGGTCAGGCTCTTTCTACATTCTTTGATTGAACAGTTTCTTGGTTGAGTTTGGAACTCATCCATATTTACAAAATTTTAGACTTGTCAAGTTTTGGATTCCATATTTTATTGCTTTACCATGTAGTTATGATTTTTGAAATTTTGGTGTTTGAACTAGGTTATCACTGTCTAATATCACTAGTATTCATACATGCCCACTTTATATTTATATGTGGGTATAACTATGTTTTATTTTCTTAAACAAATTACCTTTGTGCTGGAAATTTAAGAGATTAATAATATAAATTTTTAAGGATTTTAGTTATTCTATCTTTTAAAATTGGTAAATAGTAAATAAAACAACCTTTATTATACTCTTTGTTCTATATTGAGTCAGATAACTTTATTTGAGGAGATAACCCTGCTTCTCAATTGAATTCGTATGTTTGTATTTAAACCTAAAAGAATAAGAAATGTTTTTTGGTACAATTTTTTGGGTATCTTTATCCTCTATTGGTTTCTATGAGCCCCAGTAAAAAAAAGTAGGAGTTATTTAATAATTACTCAAATTATAAAATTATAATCCAACTCTGATAATGTAATTTATGTAAGAATTATGAATATAGTGGACAACCCTTCATACCTTTTATTAAAAACATTTAAATCCGACAATAAAGATGAGGCCCAGAAGGACCAGCTTACCATATGAAGCTCACCACAGAGAATGGTGAATGCAGTTAGAGAAATAAATACACTAATAAGTATTATGACAATATTAATGAATGAGAGAAGTAGAATGCCTGTCTTGATTACAGGCAGGGAGTGGGGGAGAAGGGAGTTGGGGGTCATTGGCGGTGGGAATGTTGCACTAGTGAAGGAGGGGTGTTCTTTTTATGACTGAAACCCAACTACAGTCATGTTTGTAATCATGATGGTTAAATAAAGATAAAAAAAAAAGACTGGAAATAAAAACATTTACTAAATTGCCCTGGGCCCTCAGGGTTTTTTAAGTTTTTGGAGCCTCCTTTTCTATCCAGGAAGGACAAGACCTGCAGTGCTCCACCTGAGGTGTGGCCACGAGGCCACTTCGGTGGTGGTGGTGGTGGTGGTGGTGGTGGTGGTGGTGGTGGTGGTGGTGGTGGTGGTGGTGGTGGTGGTGAGGGAAAGGCTGCGGGCACTGCTCTCTCGATTGCACTAGGTCCTGGGATTGACTGGGGTCTCACTAAGAAGCCAACTTTGGGGGAGGCCAGCTGCTGAGCCAGCCCATCAGCTCTTGGTTCAGACTAACTTTCTGCTTCCTTTTTAGAGAACTTTGTGGGAAGCTAAATCATGTTAAAGAAAATGGAATGGGAGCTGTCAGTAAAATACAGACTGAAATAGATTTCATTTAGATTAACATTAAAAAAAAGTGTTTATGGCCTCCCTACTAAAAAGAATTGCTTAATTGTACATGAGACTTAAATGATAGTTTACGTTTTTAATCTTCTAAGTATGAAAGTCCCATCCATCATCACCATCCTGAAAATTCAGGTAATTTGCAATGAAAGTAAGAGATACAGGAAAGGGGCCAGATAGATAGTACAGTGGGTATGGTGCTTGCCTTGCATGTGGCCAATCAGGGTCAGACGCCTTGGGATTCTGTATGGTCCCATGCTCCCTGCCAGGGTGATTCCTGAGTTTAGAACTAGAAGTAAACGAAGAGCACCACCGGGTGTGGTCCACCCCCCCCCCCCAAAAAAAAAGATACACAGGAAAGTGTTCATACAAACAAGGGACTATGCAGACATACTTTCACCAAACCCTGGTAACAATTCATAAGGAAAATAGCTTAAGAGTCTCCTGGCTAAAAGTCTCATTGCAAATTAAAGATCATCTAAAACTGACTTTTTTACTGTTTCTAAGGTATTTGCTGATGAGGGGCAGTTTCCTGAAGAACAACTTTTAGTATTAAAAGTATCCTGTTGAAACGTTTTATCATTATAACGTTATTATCAAACTCTGAGTACTGTAAACTGTGGTATTGTGCTCCTGCCCCAAGATATCCTATAACAAAGTTTCAAAATAAGCATTTGTATGTTTTTAATCTGCAATTCAGAAAATAAAATATAGTGATATCTTTCTATAAAAATTTAAATTCTAAAATTAAATTTCTAAAAAAATTTAAATTCACAAAATATTGGATTACTGTATTCTTTATGCACTTCATCAATTATCAGGGTTTTATCACATTTAAATATTTCAGCTGCCTTTATATTTACAGTGAGATGTATGTAAAGTAATAATCTTCTTTGTATAGATATACAGACATTATACAAATGTTTTTTTTTCTCAGCTATTCCTAGTGACCTGTAGATCTCCAGGTATTTCAACATTGATTATGTATCACACTTAAAAACAGTCATTCTCCTATATAACCATTATACTGTTTTTGTACTACCGTTTTTTTTTAGTGCTTATTTAATTCTGTTAGCATGTCTATAGTTTATTTTCAAGTTTGTCTACTTGTACTAAAAGTGCCTTTTATGGTCTTTTGTGATTTGAGCTGGAATTTATCTAGGTGATGCTTTGCACTTGTTTATCCTGTGTTTTGAGGACATGTATCTTTGGATCATTATCTGTGTTCTCTGATATGGTCACAACTAGCTCCATGTTACTATTTAAATGTAAAGAGATAAAAGTTGAGGAAGACTAAAAACTTACTTCCATCGTTATCCCATTTCAAGTACTTAGTAGCTATGTACATCTTGTAGCTTGGAGAGCAAAATGAAGAATATTTACATCATCATATCAAATTATATTGGGCAAATCTAGGATGTGCCTTACTTTTATTTATCTTTTCTGAAATCTGTTTTTTGGAGAGTTTAGGACACCCACTGAATTGTTAGCATTATGAATTTACCTTATTTTTAAGTCCTTGGATTCCCATTGGGCAGATGAGTTTCTTTCAAAGATAGTTTGCACTAATTTATTTTTCCATCCCCATCCTTTTCTTAAAGCACAACTGACATATAACTCCTGCAGAGAGCTGAAGTCTTTGTTCCCTGCCTCTGGGATGGGGCAAAGAATTGTGACCAAGAAGTGAGGAGAAAGGTCAGGCTATATGACTTCAGACTTGCTCATGCTTTATTGGGGTACTTACCTTTGGATCCAGCCAGCACTGTGTGGAAACAATTGCCTACTACTAGAAAAGTTTGATTGAAAACCAGATGAACAAGGTAGTGGTCCCTCTGATAAGACAGTTCTGTTTAAGACTCTTGATAGAATGGTCTAGAGACATGCTATACCATTCCTAATATACCTAAAGATGAAAGCCAACATTATTTTATTATCTTTTCAAGGTGCGTTAGTTTTTGAGGATTTTGTACACAGCAATAGATAATGAACACATAGGTAGATGCTTTTGATAGGAGAACTAACTATACAATGATGTGTGCCTTCATAGTGGTCTGGGCATTTCTTATTGAATTACATTAGGAGATCTGTTGAAATTATTCTATTTTTTCTAGTTGCACCTTATTGTTAGACTAATGCTATCTATCTCATGATAACGAACACCTTTTATGCTTTCTAGTTTCACTGCTACTTGCTCTCAGATTATTTAGTAATGGTTCGTTCCAAACACCATTGGTCACAGAAATAAGGGCAGCAGAGAGTAAGGGGGTCAATCAATAACATGGAATGCAGCTCTTGCTAAGTACCAGGATGATGTTTTTACTGTTGGGAAATGTGATCCGAAGTGTGGTTTTGGGAATACCACCAAAACATGGGTGGGATTAAGATCTGAATGAATTCAAGAGAGTGTAAAATTGTAAAAGGCCTGGGTAAGGATAGAAAATTGGAGTTTCACAGGGCAGAAGGGATTGAATTGGGGATCTGTTAAGAGAAGGAGCCTGCAGAGTAGAGTACCTGGAGGGCAGGGAGAAAGCTTAGGGTTAGGCTTGAATCCTGGCAGAGCATAGGAGGATAGGGAGGTGAGTTTGAAGTAGAATTGTGTGGGTTTTGAAACTATAAGATATATAGAACAACACGTAGGTAAAACACTCCAGGACATTGAGACTAAAGGCCTCTTCAAGGACACTGCACTCTCCAAGCAAGTGAAAGCAGAGATTAACAGATGGGAATATGTTAAACTGAGAAGCTTCTGCACCTCAAAAGAAATAGTGCCCAGGATACAAGAGCCCCCCACTGAGTGGGAGAAACTATTCACCCAATACCCATCAGATAAGGGGCTAATCTCCAAAATATACAAGGCACTGATAGAAATTTACAAGGAAAAAACATCTAATCCCATCAAAAAATGGGGAGAAGAAATGGACAGACACTTTGACAAAGAAGAAATACAAATGGCCAAAAGACACATGAAAAAATGCTCCACATCACTAATCAGGGAGATGCAAATCAAAACAACTATGAGGTACCATCACACCCCAGAGATTGGCACACAACACAAAGAATGAGAACAAGTAATGTTGGCGAGGATGTGGAGAGAAAGGAACTCTTATCCACTGCTGGTGGGAATGCCGTCTAGTTCAACCTTTATGGAAAGCAATCTGGAGATTCCTCCAAAAACTGGAAATCGAGCTCCCATACGACCCAGCTATACCACTCCTAGGAATATACCCTAGGAACACAAAAATACAATACAAAAACCCCTTTCTTACACATATATTCATTGCAGCACTATTTACCATAGCAAGACTCTGGAAACAACCAAGATGCCCTTCAACAGACGAATGGCTAAAGAAACTGTGGTACATATACACAATGGAATATTATGCAACTGTCAGGAGAAATGAAGTCATGAAATTTTCCTATACATGGATGTACATGGAATCTATTATGCTGAGTGAAATAAGTCAGAGAGAGAAAGACGCAGAAAGGTCTCACTCATCTATAGGTTTTAAGAAAAATGAAAGACATTCTTGCAATAATAACTTTCAGACACAAAAGAGAAAAGAGCTGGAAGTTACAGCTCACCTCATGAAGCTCACCACAAACAGGGATGAGTTTAGTTACAGAAATAACTAAGTTTTGAACTATCCTAAAAATGAGAATGTACGAGGGAAATAGAAAGCCTGTCTAGAGTAGAGGCGGGGGTTGGGTGGGGAGGAGGGAGACTTGGGACATTGGTGATGGGAATGTTGCACTGGTGATGGGTGGTGTTCTTTACATGACTGAAACCCAAACACAATTATGTATGTAATAAGTTGTTTAAATAAAAAAAATTGTGTGGGTTTGTGTACATAGGAAAGAAACTACTTTAAGAAGTTGCTCTATGGGAGATAGCACAGCGGCATTTGCCTTGCAAGCAGCCGATCCAGGACCAAAGGTCATTGGTTCGAATCCTGGTGTCCCTTATGGTCCCCCGTGCCTACCAGGAGCTATTTCTGAGCAGACAGCCAGGAGTAACCCCCGAGCAACGCCGGGTGTGGCCCAAAAACCAAAAAAAAAAAAAAAAAAAAAAGAAGTTGCTCTATGTGCAGAATGGAATATAATTTCAGATACTTTCCAGGTCAATACTGGTGGTGCCAGGGATGAACCCATGTTTTTCTCTCAAGATGATCTTTTGTAGTTATTTTCACAAGGGTAGGTCGGGATGGGACCTTACCCAGTGGTATTCGGGGCTTACTCCTCACTCTGTGCTCAGAAATTACTCCTGGTGGGATTCTAGAGACCCTGTGTAGTGCCAGGACTGAACCTAGGCTGGCCACACATAAGGCAAGAACCTTAATCCCTGTACTGTTTCTCTAATACTCAGGAGGAACATTTTAAGGCTTCAGTGGGGAAGAGGAAACTTTCTCAAATCTTAGGGAGAAGGCATTAGCTGAGAGACATTGAAAAGGCTCTGACCCTGTGCCCACACAGGTGATATCATCCTCAGGCTCTGCGAGATGTTCTCTGTGTATATCTCAGCATGGCTACTAACCTGACATCTGTGATAGTGGCTGAGAGACCTGAACTCTGAGCAGCTTCTGAGCATGTACTTCTCAGGCCAATGGAGATTTTGAACAAAAGGGTAATGGAGAGACCTGAGCTCCAAAGGGCTTAGTTTCCAGGGGATGGAAGAAGTGGGGGCATAAAATGGCCAAGTGCAGAGAGGTAGCCCCACTCTCTTCATAATTGCCTGGCCTTATTGCTTCAGGGCATCAGCGGGCACATGCTCAACCAGCTTCCAAACCAGAAATAATAGTTATTCTTGGAGATTTTCTTGATGGAGAAGAAATTTCATTCAAATGTTTTTATTCATAATTCAGTAAAACCTTCCAGGCAGTTTTCTTGGAACACACGGGGTTGGGTGTTGAGGGAAAGGAGCTTGTAGTTATGGAAAAGGGTGTGAGTGTTAATGTGGATGTCTTTTTTTCTCTGTTTGCATACACGACTGTTTCTGTTTGCCCAGGATCTAAAGATGGATATGCATGTTCCTCACTTAACTACCTAACCAGTCTAGCCAACTACTCTCTCCTCACCCGAGCTACTAAATAAAACAGGCGTCTGTGAGTGAGTGTGTGACTCATCCTTCTCGAGTGTCTCCCTGCCGGTCCCCACGCAGTGTTTCGGATTCATAATGATGTGGTGTGAAGAGATTCAGGATTTCCATGCCCGCGTTTCCTTCTCCTGCCAAGCATGACCCCTGCCAAGTCCTTTCCTTTAGTTGCCTGCAGTTCTGGTTTGGGTCCTGGGCCTCTTGGGAGTTTATAGAATAGAAGACTTTTAAACTGTTTTTTTTTTTTATTTTTCCTCCCCAAATGGGACAGATCTCTTAATTGAGGTCAGACTGACCACTATTGTGATAGAATCTTCCCCTCATCCTGCTGGCACAGGGAGAGAATTCATACAGCAGAATGGTGTGAAACTGTGTACCCAAACAGAGTTCATTAGGATAAAGCTAATGACTGGTTGGAGGCACAACTCCGTGAGTTCTTTGCCAAGCTCTGTTGTTCTTCCTGGTCCTAAGCCAGATGGCAACCTGGTGGGTGAACCTTCATTTTGGCTTTTTACCCATCCCCCTCAAGTGCTGAATAAAATGCCAAGCTGTCCCTTCCCAGGCAGGAGGTATCCTGTAGAAACAAATCATGGTCCTAACTTGTTCTTAATATTTTCATGATTGTGTGTGAATTTTGTGGTGAGTGTAGCGTGTTGCTACGGTTTTGTTGCTAGTACGAATGCTTACATTGCTTGTTATAATTCAAGAACAAGATCCATTTAACACTGTGCTTTTAAGTAGAAAAAGAGCTTCACAAGGGAAGTAGGAAGGTTTAAAAGGGATTGAAGTAGGGTAGCCCCTTCTCTTTTCATAGAAGTGTTTCCTTGGAAACACTACTGACGTTTGCATTAAAAAAATATTGTTGGTGGGGCCGGAGCCATAGTACAGTGGGTAGGGCTTTTGTTTTGCATTCAGCTAACCTGGGTTTAATGTAGGGCATCCCATATGGTCCTCAAAGCCTGCTAGGAGTAAGTTCTGAATGTAAAGCCAGGAGTAACTCCTGAGCAACACTGAGTGTGGCCCCAAACAACAAAAAAATAGTGTTAGTACCTTTTTACATTTAGTCACTTTTTTGATATTCATGGGTGGTTCAGAAAAAAAAAAACCAAGAACTCTTCAAGTAAGAAAAAAAAACCTCACTGCATTTGATGGTATTTAAAGTTTTTATGCTCTGTAGTAAGTATTCTGTATAATTAAGTATGCTTTATCTGAATAATGTCAATAATACAATTCCTCTGGTTTGCTTTCTGTTCTCAAGTGTAGTTGAAGGTGTATGATGAAGATATGTCAAGAAGGAATTTTGAGAAAGGAACAAAGATCTTTAGTCTTTGCGCAGAGCTGTTCTGTACAGATTCTAGTGTTAATACTAGCTTTTTTTGTGATTATGATACATCACTGTTTTATCATTATGACTTTGAAAAAACTATTTTAATTGCATTGTTTTAATTTTGCTTTAATATTTTTGGAAAGCAGGAAAGTAAGAAAAGTCACACACACACACACACACACACACACACACACTGCCATCCCAGACTTATTTCATTATGAGAAAAATCTCCTGTTTTCTTCTTCTCATCTTTTTCTACCTCCTCCTCCTCTTCCATCCTTTCCTCCATAATGCCATTGCTCAAGGCTTTTTTTTTTTTTATGGCTCAGGGATCAGTCCTGGTGATGATTGGGTAACCAGTGCACTGCTAGGGAATCAAACTGGGGTCAGCTGAGTGCAAGGCAAGCACCTTAACTTCTATACTATTTCTCAGGCCCCAAATCCCCACCCCCTTTTTTAGTTCACAAAACTGCAAACTTTGTACAGGCACAAAATTTTGCCATTTGATTTACAGTTCTCTGCACTGCCTACCATTGAACTCATTTTTAAATATTTGTTGGATGAGTGTTTGAGGGTGTTCTGTCTGCTGTGGCTGGAGGGACACTTTATGTGACTCCTAATGACTGAGATCCGTGGGTTTGGTTTTTGTTATAGTCAAGATCTTGTAGTCATGGTTTAGGGGAGTTAGGACTAATGCTGAAGTTGATCTTGTGGACTCTTGATTGTTATATTTAAGAATTTAGCCCTGGGCCCGAAGAGATAGCACAGTGGCTTTGCCTTGCAAGCAGCCAATCCAGGACCAAAGGTGGTTGGTTCAAATCCCGGTGTCCCATATGGTCCCCTGTGCCTACCAGGAGCTAAGCTATTTCTGAGCAGACAACCAGGAGTAACCCCTGAGCACCGCCGGGTGTGGCCCCAAAACCAAAAAAAAAAAAAAAAGAAAAAAGAAAAAAGAATTTAGCCCTGATTTCTTTTGGGTGGGATCATGATTGGGCCACACCTGGCAGTGCTTAGGCCTTTATCCTGGTTTTGTATTCAGGAATCACTTCTGGTGGGGCTTGGGGGACTATTTGGGATGCAAGGGAATGAATGTAGGTTGGCCTTTTTTTTTTTTTTTTTGGTTTTTGGGCCACACCCGGCAGTGCTCAGGAGTTACTCCTGGCTGTCTGCTCAGAAATAGCTCCTGGCAGGCACAGGGGACCATATGGGACACCGGGATTCGAACCAACCACCTTTGGTCCTGGATCAGCTGCTTGCAAGGCAAATGCCGCTGTGCTATCCATCGGGGCCCGTAGGTTGGCCTTATTCAAGGCAAGCTCCCTATTCATTGTTGCTTCAGTTCTTAGTCCTGATTTTCACAAAGAATGGTACAGAGCTCTGTCTCTTATAATTTACTTTTCCTGTCAATGTAAGAGCTCTAAATATGCATATTTGAAGCTGAAACATTCCTAAAGAAAATTCTTAGGAAAGAAAGTTTTCTTTTCTTTTTTTTTTTTTTTTTTGATGGACCACACCCGGCAGCATGCAGGGATTATTCCTGGCTCTGCACTCGAGGTGCCCCAGGGACCATCTGGGATGCCGGGGATCAAACCCAGATTGGCCGCATGCAAGGCAAACATTCTATTGCTGTGCTATCATTCCAAATCCCTCTCCCCCATATATTTTTTTAGATAATATATTCTCTTACTTTGTTAGGGCTGGAGCAATAGCACAACAGATAGAGTTTACCTTGCACCCTGATTTAATCTCCAGCATCCTATATAGTACACTTAGCACAGCCAAGAATGATATCTGAGTGCAGAGCCAGCAGTAAGCCCCAAGTACCACCATGTGTGGCATAAAAAAAAAAACAACACACACACAAAACAAAAAAGAAAAAGTTCCTTTTGAATTTAGTTCATTATTTTAATAGGTGGCTATGCTGTTAAAATTTGCTTCAAAAATTGCTTGTTTGGGGGCCAAAGAGATAGTATAACAGTTATGATAGTTGCCTTGCATACTGCCCACCCAGGTTTGATCCTTGGCACCATGTCCTGGCACCCTGAGCCTTGCTGGAAGTGATCTTGGCCACGAAGCCAGAAGGAAGCCCTGAGCACCACTAATTGTGCTCCTTCCAAAACAATTGTAAAAAGATATTACAGCAGATAGGACATTTGCCTTTTATATAGCTAGTCTGACTTCAGTCCTTGTTATACCATATGGCTTTTGCCCCTCCTATTCCCAGACATATTAGTTGTGATTACTTAGGATAGAGCCAAGAGGAAGTACTGAAAATAGCTGGACTTTCGTTTTGTTTTATGGCCCCCAAACAAAACAAAACTTAAAAAGTCTTTGTTGATAGTCAACACTCAACATGTTAATACATAGCCAGAGAGGGAGTATTTTTCATTTAATAGCATAGAAATATAATGGCATTTTCAAATACTTTACAAAGTGATATGAAGTGTCTGTCTATGGTTTTCATGTTTGCCATTCCTTTTGCTCTCCTGTGGTGTTGAGCAGTTACCTTTTGAGGCTCCTTGAATTCAGGCCTGAGGTGTTATATCATGTCTTCATGTATTTTGAACCATTGTAGGCCACATGGATATGCTCTTAAACACTAATCTGGGGAAGCAAAACCACCCAGTGTGTAAGCCTCAGTTTTGAGTATCTTGATAGAAATGATTAGAGGACTTTATTTTTTTCTGAGATGATGACATCACCACAGAACTTTAAGTGTGTGCATATGTATGTGCCATGGTTTACAGAGATTGCCAGCTTTATTTCACCTACTGTTCCCATTTTCAGAAAATAATTATCACTCAACACCTACCAATTGCACTGGAGACTAGAATCCCATTTTCCTGAAAGCCAGTACCCCACCCCACTCCCACCTAGATGGTTCCAGCACACCCCTGGGGGCAGTATCACTCACATTTGGAAAGACTGACTTAGTGTGTAGAGCCAGACTTGCTTATCAAGGACAATTGCTTCTGCCAACTGGAAACTGATACTGAGTTGGAATTAGGGCAGGGCCCTGGCAAAGGCATACTGAGCACCACAGTGACAGGTGTGTACTCTACAGGTTGAGATCACTGTCACTCTTGGCTCCCTGCTTTCTCCTTATCTGTATCCAAATGCACAGTGGGCTTCCATAGATAGGGTCCAATTTGATAGGTAGTTGTCCTCAGCAGGAGGAAACAGGAAAGTTATCATCTGAAATCCTGGACGTAGCAGGCAGGAGGCCAGAGACTTGAGACTTGAGGTGCCTGAAATATGAACATCCTCTGGTAAGAGGTTCATTTTCCTTAGATGAATTACTGTGGACAGTCTTCATTTTGTTTACATGAGCAATGAATTCTTTCTATGTTCTTTGATGTCTGGAATCACCACTAAAATCCATAATTTGGGAAATTTAGACAATTTAATCACCTATAAAAAATAACCTTACTATCAAAGATGGTCCCTTATTATGCTTGCATTTGATTTTAATGATCTAGATGCTATATTTTGCTTTAATGAGAATATTTCTTCTTCCACTGTTATACATGCATCTTATCTTTGTTGTCATTACCTTCATCATTAAAGACCTTTAATTTCTGCTACAAACAAGGATAGATCTAGGAAGAGTAGAGGAGGTAAATAAATGAGAGTTTTGTTTTTTATATTTTACAAAATATGTTATTTGGGGCTGAATTATAAATCCTAAAAAATAAAATTAAAGTATGATTATTCTTTCAACAAATGGTTATTGACAATGGGGAATCCTCACAGGCAAACACCATGCACAGAGAATGAAGACGAAAGTTTGGATGACCTAATAAATTCCAACCACCTGATTAACCTCTTGGATAAGGAACTTAAAATAGCAATATGGAAGATGTTTGTAGAAATCAAAGAAAGCATAGATCGATCTGAACAGAACACAAAGACAGAAATCAGAAAACTCTAAACTGAAATAACAGATCTGAAAAACATGGTAGCTCAACTGAAAACCTCAATGGATGGCCTCGCCAGCAGGATAACAGCAGCTGAGGAGAGAATCGGAGTACTGGAAGATGTGATGCAGAAAAACTCAACACAACAGAAGAAATTGGAAAAGAACCTTAAGACAAACGAACAGGCAATGGAAAAAGTACTCAAGGCATGCGAACAGAAACAACATAAGAATCATTGCAGTCCCAGAAACCCAGGAAGGAGATCTCCAAGAAGAATCAACTGTCAAAGACATCATCAAAGAGACACTCCTAGAGTTAAAGACAACATGCAATCAAATCCTGCATGCCCGAAGAATACCAGCTAAAAGAGACCCAAAGAAAAACACCCCAAGACACATCCTTGTTACAATGACAAATTCCACAGATAGAGATAGAATACTGAAAGCAGCAAGATCAAAAAGGGAAATTACATTTAAAGGAGCATCCCTAAGACTTACAGAAGACATGTCACAGAAACTCTCAAAGCCAGAAGGCTTTGTGATATATTGTGATGAGACTGAATGAAATGAATGCCTCATCGAGAATACTGCAAAAACCACAAAGAAAAAAAACTCCTATGACAATCATCTCCCTCAATGTCAATGGACTAAATTCACCAATTAAAAGACACAGAGTGGCAAATGGGTCAAAAAGATGAATCCAACCTTATGCTGCCTACAAGAAACACACCTGTATAATCAGAACAAACATAGACTCAAAATCAAAGGCAGGAGGAAAATCATTCAAGCAAACAACACCCTCAAAAAAGCTGGGGTGGCCATATTAATATCTGATGACACCAACTTTATACTCAGAAAAGTGGTAAGGGACAAAGATGGACACTATGTACTAATCAAGAGATATGTGCAACAGGAAGAAATCAGACTATTAAACATATATGCACCCAATGAGGGACCAGCAAATTATCTAATACAATTACTGACAAATCTGAAAGAAGAAATCAATAATAGCACAATAATTGTGGGAGAACTCAACACGGCCCTATCAACACTTGATAGGTCAACCAGACTGAAACCCAACAAAAACATACTAGCCCTTAAAAGAGTAATGGAAGAAAGAGGACTAGTAGATATATGTAGGACACTCCATCCCAAAAAACCTGGATACACATTCTTCTCCAATGTACATGGTTCATTATCCAGGATAGACTACATGCTGGCACATAAAACATACCTCCATAAAATCAAGAGGATAGAAATCTTGCAGGCTACCTTTGCTGACCACAAGGCTCTGAAATTAGATGTGAACTACAAAGCCACACAGAAGAAAAACTTTAACAATTGGAAATTAAACACCCTGCTACTGTACAACCAGTGGGTCTGAGATGAAATCAGAAAGAAAATCAAAACTTTCCTGGAAACAAATGATAATGAAGACACAAACTGCCAGAATCTATGGGACACAGCAAAAGCGGTCCTGAGAGGAAAATTTATAGCTCTACAAGCACACATCAGGAAGGACGAAGGGGCATACCTGAATAACTTAAAGACACAGCTCAAAAAATTAGAAAATGACCAACAAAAGGAACCAAAAATAGGGAGACAGAAGGAAATAATAAAGCTGAAAGTAGATCAATGAAGTGGAAAACCAAAAAGCAATCTGAAAGATCAACGAAAGCAGAAGTTGGTTTTTTGAAAAAAAAAATAAACAAGATTGATAGACCATTGGCAAAACTCACAAAGAGAGAGAGAGAAATCTGATAACCCATATTAGAAATGAAAAGGGGGAGATCGCGACAGATATTGCAGAGAACCAAAGGGTAATCAGAGACTACTTTGAGAAACTTTATGCTACTAAACATGAGAACCTAGAAGAAATGGAAAAATTCTTGGACACTTATAACCTTCCACATTTAAGTAAGGAGGATGTAGCATATCTAAACACCCCAACACTACTGAGGAAATTGAAACTGTAATCAAACATCTGCCCAAAATAAAAGCCCAGGCCCAGATGGATTTCCTAATGAATTCTTTCAAATCTTTCAAGAGGAGCTACTACCAATCCTAGCCAGGCTCTTCCATGAAATTGAAAAAACAGAATACTCCCAAACAGCTTTTATGAAGCCAATATCACCTTAATACCAAAACCAGATAGAGATGCTGCCAAAAAAGACAATTACAGACCAATATCTTTGATGAATGCAGATGCAAAGATCTTCAATAAAATCCTGGCAAATAGGATCCAATGCATCATCAAGAAGATCATACACTATGACCAAGTAGGTTTCATCCCAGGAAAGCAAGGATGGTTTAACATCCGTAAATCTATCAACATCATACACAACATCAACAACAAGAAAAATAAAAATCACATGATCCTATCAATAGATGCAGAGAAAGCACCTGATAAAGTCCAACACCCATTCTTGATCAAAACTCTCAGCAAGATGGGAATGAAAGGGACCTTTCTCAATCTAGTTGAAGCCATCTACCAGAAGCCAATGGCAAATATTATCCTGAATGGAGTAAAACTAAAAGCCTTTCCTCTAAATTCTGGTATAAGACAATGCTGTCCGCTCTCACCACTCCTCTTCAACATAGTACTGGAAGTTCCTGCTATAGCGATCAGGCAAGAAAAAGATATCAAGGGAATCCAGATAGGAAAGGAAGAAGTCAAGCTCTCATTGTTTGCAGATGACATGATACTCTACTTAGAAAACCCTAAAGCCTCTACCAAAAAGCTTCTAGAAACAATAGTCGCAAAGTGGCAGGCTACAAAATTAACACACAGAAATCAATGGCCTTTTTTTACACCAATAATGATAGGGAAGAGAAGGAAGTCAAGAAGGCAAGCCCATTCACATTATTGCCATACAAACTCAAATATCTTGGAGTCAACTTGACCAAAGATGTGAAGGACCTATACAAAGAAAACTATAAAACTCTGCTCCAAGAAATAAGAGAGGACACACGGAACTGGAAACACATACACTGCTCATCGATTGGCAGGATTAACATAATTAAAATGGCAATACTCCCAAAAGCATTATACAGATTTAATGTGATCCCTTTAAAAATACCCATGACATTCTTCAAAGATGTGGATCAAACACTTATGAAGTTCATCTGGAACAATAAACACCCTTGAATAGCTAAAGCACTCCAAGGGAAAAGAAAGATGGGAGGCATTACTTTCCCCAACTTTAAACTGTACTACAAAGCAATAGTTATCAAAACAGCATGGTATTGGAATAAAGACAGACCCTCAGATCAGTGGAATAGGCTTGAGTTCTCAGACACTGTTCCCCAGACATACAATTACCTAATTTTTGACAAAGGAATCTTAAGTGCTCAGGGGCCGGAGAGATAGCATGGAGGTAAGGCGTTTGCCCTTCATGCTCCCCGCACCCCATATGGTCCCCCGTGCCTGCCAGGAGCAATTTCTGAGCCTGGAGCCAGGAATAACCTCTGAGCACTGCCGGTGTGACCCAACCCCCCCCCACACACACAAAGAAATCCTAAGTGGAGCAGGGAAAATCTCTTCAACAAGTGGTGCTGGCAGAACTGGTTAGCCACCTGCAAAAAAAGTGAACATAGACCCGCAGTTAACATCATGTTCGAAGGTAAAATCCAAATTGATTAAAGACCTTGATATCAGAACTGATACCATAAGGTATATAGAGCAACACGTCGGTAAAACACTCCATGACATTGAGACTAAAGGCATCTTCAAGGAGGAAACTGCACTTTCCAAACAAGTGGAAGCAGAGATCAACAGATGGGAATATATTAAGCTGAGAAGCTTCTGCACCTCAAAAGAAATAGTGCCCAAGATACAAGAGCCACCCACAGAGTGGGAGAAACTATTCACCCAACACCCATCAGATAAAGGTCTAATATCCAAAATATACAGGGCACTGACAGAACTTTACAAGAAAAAAATCTAATCCCGTCAAAAAATGGGGAGAAGCAATGAACAGATGCTTTGATAAAAAGAAATACAAATGGCCAAAAGGCATATGAAAAATGCTCCTTGTCACTAATCATTAGGGAGATGCAAATCAAAACAATGATGAGATACCATTTCACACCACAGAGACTGGCACACATCACAAAAAATGAGAACAATAGGTGCTGGCGGGGATGTGGAGAGAAAGGAACTCTTATCCACTGCTGGTGGGAATGCCATCTAGTCGAACCTCTATGGAAAGTGATATGGAGATTCCTCCAAAATCTGGAAATTGAGCTCCCATTCGACCCAGCTATTCCACTCCTAGGGATATACCCTAAGAACACAAGAATACAATACAAAACCCCCTTCCTCACACCTATATTTATTGTAGCACTATTCACAATAGCCAGGTTCTGGAAACAACCAAGATGCCCTTCAACAGACCAATGGCTAAAGAAACTGTGGTACATATACACAATGAAATATTATGCAGCTGTCAGGAGAGATGAAGTCATGAAATCTTCTATACATGGATGTACATGGAATCTATCATGCTGAGTGAAATAAGTCAGAGGGAGAGAGAGAGACGTAGAGTAGCCTCACTCATCTATGGCTTTTAAGAAAAATAAAAGTCATTTTTGCAACAATCCTCAGAGACAATGAGAGGAGACCTTCCAGCTCACTGCATGAAGCTCACCACAAAGAGTGGTGAGTGCAGTTATAGAAATAACTACACAGAGAACTACCACAATCATGTGAATGAATGAGGGAACTGGAAAGCCTGTCTGGAATACAGGTGGGGGTGGGGTGGGATGGAGGGAGATTTGAGACATTGGTGGTGGGAATGTTGCACTGGTGAAGGGGGTGTTCTTTACATGACTGAAATCTAATCACAATCATATATGTAATCAAGATGTTTAAATAAAGGGAAAAAAAGCATATTGACATAGCCTTAATTAAAGTAGGGGGTACTTTGAGGAAATTATATAAAGCAATCATTATCAGTGAAGCCACAGTAACATGATTTTGGGTGGCAAGGTGGCAGAACTGACACAAGAAGGAAAAAAAAGAAAATATTCTTTTAGTCATTTGTATTTTATGGAAATCAGAGGAAATGAACCTAAGGAAAACAATGCAGTAAAGGATCCTTACATTTCAGGCACCACAGATCTCAATGTTTCTTTGTTTTCTTTTTTTTTAATTTATTTTTTTTCAATGTCTGATGCTACTTTCCATAACAAACTAAGGCATACCTCCTAAACAGTCAAGTTATAATATTTTATGGCAACAGTGAAAACAACATAGTTCATATACCTTCCTTGCTTTCAAAAGACATAAAGTTTAAATTTGGATAAATGAGGCTTAAATTCTCTTAAGTATCAGTTGTATTGTTTACTTTTGGCATTAACAAATTAAGAGTTTGGCATTGACCAAAAACATGAAAAAAAAATTTTTTTTTGTTTTTGGTTTTTGGCCACACCCGGCAGTGCTCAGGGGTTACTCCTGGTTGTCTGCTCAGAAATAGCTCCTGGCAGGCAGGGGGGTCCATATGGGACACCGGGATTTGAACCAACTACCTTAGGTCCTGGATTGGCTGATTGCAAGGCAAATGATGCTGTGCTATCTCTCCGGGCCCATGAAATATTTTTTGAAGAGAAGACCACATGTTTTTATGTTTTAGGCTGCAGGAGTCAGGGCTTATTTTATTATGAAATCTTGGAAACTTAATCTGCATTTTCCCTTGAGATATTTTACCATATTTCTGCAAGTAAGAAAAAAATAAAAAAATAGCTTAAGTCCATGGATACCTTGAGTATTATCTTTATCTTCACCTACTATGAAATTTGTGACAGAGTAGACTGTCATATTCATTTATTTAACTTGGAGTATTTTATTTTGCTTGGTATTAAATGCAAAAAATGATAACTTGTTTATTCTTTGTTTGAGTTGTTCTGTTCCAAAGTGAAAAATACCAAGAAAACTGGAATTTTCTCCCTGGAGATCTTTAAGAAAAGGCGTTCAGACACTTAAGTGCCTGAAATTGTTCGTGTAAAGTTTTATTTGTCCTACTTTAAAGAAAAGAAGAATTATATAAACACCCAAACGTAGAAAATTGATATTATTAGGGTTATTTGTTTCCTAATTTCATCACTTTATCTTTCCCACAGGTGAATTTATTTGATATTAAATTAATGTGATTGTGAGTGCTTGACTTATGAAATTGCTTACTTATGAAATTGCTTACATAAGACTTTAATTTACATTTGTGAAGCATTTTCAGCTTTCACAATATGCCTACATAATTATATCATTTGAGTCTTTGTGGTCTTTCCAGACAAGGCTGGCATTTTAATTTATCTCCCATTGTTGACGAAGAATCTGAAGCTTTCGTGTGATTTTAGTTCAGTGGTAAAGTTTGTCACAGACCTTTTATTTTTCATTTATTATAGTTTTGGGATCACACTCTGCAGTTACCAGGGCTTATTCCTGGCTCTTTGCTCAGGGATTTCTCCTGGGATGGTGTGGGGAGGTGCCCATATAGAATGTCTGGAATTGAACCTGAGTCGGTAGGATGGAAGGCATGCACCCTACCCATGGTACTGTTTTCTGGCTCTATCATAGACCTCTTAATAGCCAAATCTTTGCTCTTTTAATATGCATGGATCACTACACTTCTTTTCTTTTTTTGAGTAATATCCTGTGATATTCAGGGGTTTCTCCTCACTTTGCACTCAGGAATCACTTTTGGTAGTGATTGTGGGACCGCATGGGATGCTGAGGGAATCTAGGTCAGTAGCACACAAGGCACTTATGCTGTACAATCTCTTAGGCCCTTAGACTTTTTTCTTTTCTTTTCTATTTTTTTTTTCGGGCCACACCCGTTTGATGCTCAGGGGTTACTCCTGGCTAAGCAGGAGTAACTTGCCCTGGCTTGGGGGGACCATATGGGACGCCAGGGGATCGAACCGTGATCCTTCCTTGGCTAGTGCTTGAAAGGCAGACACCTTACCTCTAGCGCCACCTCGCCGGCCCTAGACATTTTTCTTAAGTGAGTTTTTATTTTTAATGTTTTATGTCAAAACAGTTTAGTACAGATTCTGTTGAATTGGCTTACATTTCTGGGCCATTAACTTCACCTTTTCTATAAATTGAATGGGCATTGAAGGGAGAGAAAACTTGTCTGGTGCACTTTCCAAGGATTTCTTTAAGGAGGCCACACCAGCAATGTTTAGGGGATACTCCTGTCTCTGTGCTCAGGAACTACTCTCTGTAGTACTCAGGGATTATATGGGGTGCTGAGGATTGAACCCTATGCTTGCTGCATGCAAGCAAATGCCTCACTTGCTTTACTGTCATTCAAGTTCTTTCACTTTTCAAGTTTTATCGAATTCATTGCCACTCCTTGACAATGTTATGGTGTAAATGACATAAGACTTCTTAGATCAACTAAAAATGATTTTATTTATAAAATACCAACTTGATATTACTGAACTTACTGCTCATGAAATCATATGGTTTGAAGTTTAAAACTTGGTTACATTTTCAAGAAACGGTGATTGATTTTTGTTATTGCTATATAACCACATTGATTACTTATATGTCTTATCAGTTCATTTGAACACTGATATATTACACTTATAATAGAAGTTATCAAACTAGGGGCCGAGTGATAGCACAGCAGGTAGGGCATTTGCCTTGCATGTGAACCTCCCAGAAGACCCAGATTTAATCCACAACATCTTATATGGTTCTCCGAGCCTGCCAAGAGAGATTTCTGAGGAGCAGAGCCAGGGAGTAACACAGGAGCACCTCTGGGTGTGGCCCCAAAACCAAAAAAGAAAGAAAGAGAGAGAGAGGAAAGAAAGAGAAAGACAGAAAGAGAAAGAAAGAAAGAAAGAAAGAAAGAAAAAAAGAAAGAAAGAAAGAAACAAAAGAAAGCAAGAAAGAAAGAAAGAAAGAAAGAGAGAAAGAGAGAAAGAGAGAAAGAAAGAAGAAAGAAAGAAAGAAAGAAAGAAAGAAAGAAAGAAAAAAGAAAGAAAGAAAGAAAGAAAGAGAGAGAGAGAAAGAAAGAAAGAAAGAAAGAAAGAAAGAAAGAAAGAAAGAAAGAAAGAAAGAAAGAAAGAAAGAAAGAAAGAAAGAAAGAAAGAAAGAAAGAAAGAAAGAAAGAAAAGAAGTTCTCAAACTAATTTGGCCTACTCCCCTATTTAAAGAAAAAAAATTTCTAGGAACTTTCCGTTTATAAATGTGCAGATATAGAACGCCCCCACCCAATTGCTCCAGATGTTCTTATTACCACCCATTCTCAAGTGGTTCAGCTTCCTCCACTTAGACACTGTCACTCACATTGAGAAATACTGACTAACTCGAAACCTAATTAAAAGCTCTCTAAGCTTTTGTAGGGTATTTTAAAGTTAACTGGACCGAATTAGTACAGTAAATAAAATTTGGAAAGAAAAAGTGGATATATTATTGACTTAATAAATTTGCTATATGTACAATGCATATGATTATGGAGTACAAGTGTCAAAAAAGGACAAAGAAGGTATATGATGCATATACTTGAGTTGATTTTGGGCAAGAGGTGAAAGGTAAAGTCATTTTAGAGGGTAGCACTGGACATTCAGGAATATGAAGAGAAGAGCTTATGTGCTGGGAAGAGTTGATGATGTGTTTGATGAGTTAAAAGGTGAAGGACTTTGAATTCCAGTAAAACATGAGTAATTCTCAAAGGAAGGGATTACAGAGTTCCTCTGTGCCAGCCAGTAATTTTATTTTCTAGTTGTAGAAACCAAATTTATAAGTAGAAGAACTGGGGCTGGAATCCAGGTTTCTTGATTGTTAAGTAATGTTGCTTCTATGAAATGAATGGTCTCTGTAGATTGCCTTTGTTTATTTCTGGTACAGAGACAGCACAATAAAAGCCATGCTTTTTAACAATACATTTTCACAGTCTTAGAAACAGGATGAAAGGGGTAAGTTACTTGAATCATGATACTAAGTGAAGTTTATTTTGATAATTCAGGCGTGAGGTGAAACATAATGAAAAAGACCAAGGAATCAATGATGACTAGAGTTTCGTGCTGAGTCTTGAGAAAGTAGCACCACTAAAGCAAATGTGAAATTTGGAGAGTATATGTGTTCAATTTTTATTGAATAAATTAGGACAGCATGAAGTATTTTTATTGAGGCAGATAAGAATATGGGACTGGTATTTTAATTGTTAAGTTATACTTTACAGATTATGAGGATGACTAGTTGAATGGCATGTACAAAAGGACTTACTCTAGAATATCTCCCTAAAACAGCTGTTTAAGAAAAATAAATTTTGTTAGATGTTTCTCTGGATGAAAGATCTGGTTAATGAACTGTGAACAAGCCTGGCTCAAAAAGACCTTTGGCTGGTCATCTTGTGTAATGTATGATACTTCCTTTTCCTCAAATTAAAAATTAGCTGTATGCAAACCCCACGGATTCATTGATGTTAAGGAAGATAGTGTTAATCCCAACCACTGCCCAAATGGCTTTGTCATTTTTTATGATGTGATCACATTTATTGTCATTATTATATTTTAGTTGAGTAATAGTTTCATTTGTGCAATTTATTTATACAAGTCATTATTTTGTGTTTTTAAACTTTCTTATAGGGTTGGAAATGAATATAACAACTGTTGATGTTCCTGCTTTAGCTCCTTATGGTCCTCATCTATATATTTTAAAGTTGGGCACCATCGTTGTCGGCCTTTTCTTTTTGTATTTCTAATATATTTTATTTATTTAAAAAGTGTTTTCTTTTTGGAAGGTCCACAACCAACATTATTTAAGCCTTTCTTTTGGCTGTGCATTAGAGATCACTCCCACAGGTCTCAGGAGACCATATGGGGATCAAATACAAGTTGACAAGTGCCTTTACCACTGTACTATCTTTGGTGCCAAAGGTGTTTTAAAATATTAATTATTAACTTTGTTCATTAATCACCATTTTATTTACATATTTTGTTCTAGACTTTTCTATAACTTTATTTCCTACATGTTTCATTTGATCTTTTAATTATATGCTTAATTTGAATCCAAATTTCTCCACTTAGTTGTTTAAATTTATCAATTGATCATCTTTTCCATGTTTCAGTATTCTCTGTTTTGGGGCCATAACTAGCAGTACTTAGGACTTACTAGAGGCTCTGTACTTAGGGATCATTTTTGGTAGGACTTGGGGGATCATATGTTGTGCTGGGGATTATTCTCAAATTGACTTTGTGCAATGTAAATGATCTAGCCCTTTATTATTCTCATTTCAAAATAAAACTGTACTGGTAGGTTGTTTACCTTGAACACAGCTGACCTGGGTGTTTCCCTGGCATCATATTATAAAATAAATCACAGACTTATGAGACCACCCAGGCACCATATCTTCAACCCCAGGTAGATGGGTCTGAAGAAGCAGGGTAGCAGTGAAGAATTAATAGCCCAAGTTTGTCAGGAAGAGTCATGGAATCTGTAGTCTTTTATCTGGTATCTCTGAGCGGACTAAGCCAAAATTCTCTTTATTAACCCAATTCCCAAGTCACCAGGTGGGGGAAGGTTAAGAGAGTGACAAAAGTACCTATCCAGGTGGTCTTTTACCTATCAAAGGAAAGATTTGTTTTGGGTTAATAGCTGGGTGTTATCTTATACCATATGCCCCCCCCCCAGCCTGCCAGCAGTAATTTCTGAGCACAGAGCCAGAAGTAACCCCTGAGTGTCACTGGATATAGCCTAAAAACAAAACAAACAAGCAAACAAAAAAAGACTACTGGAATATTACTTAATGGGCTTAGTGTGATAATTCTATTATTGTTGGTCAAGTAGTGGAAAAAGAACCTTGAACATAGCAAAATAGCCCAGTGACCATATATTATTTGTCACTTTTACTGATTTTTTTCATTCATTCTTTTCTTGATTCATCCTTCTGTACCTTGGACCTAGAATGGCACCTTGGCACCTGCAATAAATTCAGTTAATTTGTTAATACTGTTTAGAGTGTCTTATAGAGTAAAATAGGAAAAAAGGCAAGTCTTATTTTACAATATTACCAATTACCACAATATTACCAATTTCCCTATTACCAATCTTGCACAGCTTCATCAGGATGAAATTTTCTTGGCCACTAAGACTTAACATTACCAATTTTAATATGGTATTGTGAAGAAACAGTTTGGTCAGTATGAGTTAGGATCAATCAGTAGGATCCCTGTGGCTTTTACACTTTAAAAAATATGCTCATCAAATACATATGTTGATCATATATGATGAAATGAAGAACTGGGCAGATATCAGAACATGCTACAAGTTTGGGACTGGTGTAAGAGGGAAGAGGAATTCAAAGTCCCTTTTTCTTGGCTACAGGCAATAGATCTCCAAGTGGCTGTATCTGGTTTGTTGGGTGTTTGAATTGGGAATGGACAAAAGGACCCTGAGTAACTCATCTGGGCTGTGTCTTCACTTCCATATGGAAACTACCTGATTCCAGCTCAAGTTGAATAATTCTGTAACTGGCCATATGGGAAAGGGCAGGGTACCTGAATTTGATACTTATGCAAATTGATTTCTTCTGTTAGACTTCATGTAAGAAACACAGATTCAAAAGTGTAAATATTATGTATTTTAAAACATTTTCTATAGAGTATACTCCTGACCCATATGATCATAGAGCCCTTAGCAAGCATGTTTGTTTAGTCTATGAAGAATAAGTAGATTGGGGCTGGAGAGATAGCATGGAGGCAGGGTGTTTGCCTTGCATGCTGAAGTATGGTGGTTCAAATCCCGGCATCCCATATGGTCCCCCGAGCCTGCCAGGAGCGATTTCTGAGTGTAGAGCCAGGAGTAACCTCTGAGTGCTGCCGGGTGTGACCCCAAAACAAAAACAAAACAAACAAACAAAATAAGAATAAGAAGACTGCCCAGCAAAGAACAGTTTGTTCAGATCCCTCTTCTGGATGGGTCCTCTCTGTGCCCAATCCACTTCTGCCTGAGGATTGCTTGCTATTGTTGTTTACTTTCTTTGCTGCCCCCCCCCCCCCGAACATAGAAAGTTCTTGCTCTGTGCTCAGAATTCACTCTTGGTGAAGATTAGGGGACCATACAAGAGTGCTGGGAATTGAATCCCAGACGGCCACATGCAGGGCAAGCATCCTACTATTTCTCTGGCCCTAAGTATACAGTCTCTAAAACTATAGTTTAAGACAAAAAGAACTTTGCCATTTTTTTCTGTCATTACTCAAGTCACATAGATGTGCCGATTGGATATCATGATCTATTAACTGCTTTTCTAAAGTGTTTTATTTCCCTACAAGAGAGGTAGGTATTTGTTTCCCACCTGAAAAGAAACTAAGATTGATAAGTACTTACCACAAAGCTACTTATCCTTAAAGTACTTATCAATTGATAAGTATTTACCCTAAAACCACACAAAAAAGCTGGTTTTCTGTCTTTTTTTTCTTTGTTCTGTTTCCTGTTTTGTAATCATAGCCAGTGGTCTTCTGACTTAGGGCTCAGGGGACTTTCCTAGAGGTGTCCCAGTATTCCCCGCAGTACCTGGGACTGAATCTAAGCTTCCCCTATATAGCTTGAATGGAAGCTCATTGAGTCATCTCCCTAGCACTAACCAAAGCTGTTTTAAACTTGGAAAGACTGGCTTTATTCTTTGGTTTATATTGTTGCCATGATCTTCGATGAATTTGTTTCCAAACTATATGACACTTCTCCTGGTGGTCCTTTATTCTTCAAAAATCTTTTTAGTTCATCAATGTATGTATTTGTATCCTGTAACTCTTAAGCACAATTCCCATTTCATTATGGGATTTAGGATTTCTGCAGTAAGATTCTGCATCCTGTCAGTTTTATTCTAGGATATATTTCTAGAATGGTCAAATCTTGGAGCATATTTCTGCCTTCAGTTCTGTCTGCTGAATCATTTCATGGCATCTTCTTTGGGTTAGCATTTATAGACCACTGTGTGTACCAATGGACATTAGAGAGAAAATGCAAGTACTCTCCAAAGGAAAATCATGTTAATTTTTAAAAGCTCATTATAAAATAACTAAAATGACCTCCAGGGACTTTGAGTCACTTTGAAAAGCTTTGCTCAGATTTACGAAGATAATACCAGGGTAAAGCAATCATCTTCCCTGCAGCCAACTTTGGTTTTATTTCTTCATCTCCAGCACCTTAGTCTCTTGAGCACTTCCAGAAGTGATTCCTGAGCACAGAGCCAGGAAAAGCCCTTGAAAACTACCAGTTGTGGAGAGGTCTCCTCAAACTCTTGTTTACTAACTAGTTTTGTGTTCAGTCATTCAAAGATTGAGAATGTCGTCTGCTTCATGCCTGACTTCAAAGTGGCCTCTGCTTGATGCCCAGGGGACTTTGGTTTCATAATTTCTTTAAACCTAAACATCTGTATCTATAAGATGGATGTAATAACATTTGCTCTAAAAAACAAAACAAAACATTTGCTCTAAACAGGGGTGGAGGGAGGACAACACTAGTGGTGGGAATGCCCCTGATTCAATGTCACTACGTGCCTAAAATATTACTGTGAAAGATCTGTAATTTACTTTGATCAAATAAAAATTATTTAATGAAAAAAAGATTACTGTAAAGTTCACTTGAACTAATGTGCATTGACACGTGTGAGTTAGAGTAATCTACATGAATGTGTTGTTGGTGGACAAAGGGAAAGAGTAAGACCATGGTGAAGATCTCTTGTAGTTCTAGTCCCAGGTTTGGTGGATTCATTTCTGGCACTGTTTAATTCTGATTTGAGGCAGAGGTCTTTGGAATGAAGGTATGCTTAATAAACATAAAAAGATAAAACATAAAAAGATGCTGATTCAGTACCTGCTATTGAGAGCACTCTGCAGGACTGTAGAGTGACACAAAGAGACACAAAGAGAAAAGAAGTGGTCTCTTTAAAGTTTATTAGCTTTTTTTTTTGGTTTGTTTTTTGTTTGTTTGTTTTTTTGGCCCATACCCGTTTGATGCTCAGGGGTTACTCCTGGCTAAGCACTCAGAAATTGCCCCTGGCTTGGGGGGACCATATGGGACGCCAGGGGATCGAACCGTGGTCCTTCCTTGGCTAGCGCTTGCCAGGCAGACACCTTACCTCTAGCGCCACCTCTCCGGTCTCAGCTTCTTTTTTTTTTTTTTTTAAGTTTTTTTAGAATCATATTTTACTTATTGAATTACTGTGAATTACAAAGTTATTCTTGGTTGAGTTTCAGACGTACAATGTTTAGGCAACTATCCTTTCGCCAAAATTATTCTTTTTTAATTTTTTTTTGTTTGTTTTGTTTTGTTTTTTGGGTCGCACCCGGCAGCGCTCAGGGACTACTGCTGGCTCTACACTCAGAAATCGCCCCCGGCAGGCTCGTAGGACCATATGGGATGCTGGGATTTGAACCACCGTCCTGCATGCAAGGCAAATGCCCTACCTCCATGCTATCTCTCCGGACTGCCAAAATTATTCTTGGTTGAGTTTCAGATGTACAATGTTTAGGCAACCATCCTTTCATCATTGTTGCCTTCCCTTCATCAGTGTCTGCAGTTTTTCTCCCACATCGTGATTTGTAACACTGTTACTGAAAGAGTATCCGCATATCATTTTTTCCTTCTTTCAGACCTGGTTCTCCGGAGTGATCACTTCCCCTATCATGGTCTCTTTCTTGTCCTACTTTTCTTTCATCTCCCTCCAATCCCCCACACTGTGGCAAGCTTTCTATTAAGAAATAGTTCTCCCACCCTTTGTTTATATTTTCTACTATGTTGCTTTATATCCCACAAATGAGTATGATCATTCTGTGTCTGTCCATCTCACTCTGACCCAGTTCACTTTAAGATTCTTCTATGTAGCAACAAATTTCATGACTTCATTTTTTTTCTAACTGCTGCATAGTATTCCATTCTTAGTAGTATTTCATAGTATATCATAGCTTTGTAAAATATCTTTGTAAAATTTTGGCTGTAGGTGTATGTGTGTGTGTGAAAGAGAGAGAGAGAGAGAGAGAGAGAGAGAGAGAGAGAGAGAGAGAGAGAGAGAGAGAGAGAGAGACAGTATGGGGGTGTTATTACCCATGTGAATTTTAGAAGTGTTTGATCTATTTCTTTGAAGAAAAAAAAGGTATCCTATGGGGACTGCAGTGAATCTTTGTAATGTTTTGTGGAGATTTTCCTTTTTTTGATTTTGTTTTTGTTTTTGAGTCACACCCAGCGGTGTTCGGGGTTACTCTGCACTAAGAAATCGTTCCTGACAAACACGGGGTACCTTTTGGGTTGCTAGAATTCAAATTTAAACCACTTTCTGTCCTGAATTGGCTGCATGCAAGACAAGTGCCCTATCGCTCTGCTATCTCACCAGCCCCGAGAATTGCTATTTTGATGATGACCAGATGTGTTTCCATCTCTCATTTCTTTCATTTCTTTCTATTTTTTTCAGTGGTGTTTCTAGTTTTCTTACTATAGATATTTCACCTCCTTGGTTAAACTAATTCAATTAGGCACTTGATTTTCTGAGGCACAATTGCAAATAGAATTGTTTATATGAGTTCTCTCTCTTCTGTTTCATTACTGACATATAAGAAAACCATGGAATTTTGCATGATAATTTTATAGCCTACCACTTTACTATACAAACTGTTTCTAGGAGTTTTTTTTTCTGTAGAGTCTTTAGGATTTTCTAAATATAGTATCATGTCACCTGTAAATAGTAAGAGTAGCTATTAGTACTCTTAATACTAATAGTAAAGACTTCTGCCCTTCATATATTTCTTGATCAATTGCTAGGGTAAGTCCTTCTAATATTTTTAGTACTTTATTGGTTAGAAGTAGTGAGAATGGGTACCTTTTCTTGTGCATTAAGGCTTTTAGTTTTTCACATTTAGTATAGTGTTTGCTTTGGGCTTGTGGTAAATGGCTCTAACTATGTTGAGGAAGGTTCCTTCAATTATCATCCTATTGAGCATTTTTTTTCCCCATGAAAGGGTTCTGGATCTTGTCAAATGCATCTACTAATCTGCACATATACTATATATTATATATATACTAGATTAGACTATACTAATATGCTTTTTTCTCATATTGATATGTTATATTGATTGACTTGCGTACTTTAAGCTGCTCTTGTATCCCTGAGATGATTCCCACCTTAATCATGGTGTATGATCCTTTTGATGAATTGTTGGATTTGATTTGCTAAAATTTTGTTGAGGATTTTGGCATCTATGCCCATCAGGGATATTGGTCTGTAAAACATTTGTTTTAGTAGTGTCTCTGTTTGCTTTTGGTCTTAAAAGTTATAACTCTGGAATATCCTAACTAATATTCTAACTTTGAAAACTTTTTAAATTATACACTGATAAAACTGACAAATTATATGTCAAATATACAAAAAACTCAGAGAAGTTATAAGGAAGCCATTGCTTATTGGTATCTTCTCTTAAAAGGTAAAAATTTCTTTATATATATTTTTGGGCCCATAGGGTATATTTTTAGGAGTAGTATTGCTGGATCAGATGGGAGCTCAATTTTTAGTTTTTTGAGTGATGTGTAAATTTTCCAAAAATGCTGAACCAGTCGACATTTCCACCAGCAATGAATGGAAGTTCTTTTCTCTCCACATTCATGCCAGTACTAGTTGTTCTTTTTCTTTTTGATGCATGCCAGTTTCTGTGATGTAAGATGATATCTCATTGTTGTTTTTATTTTATTTTTATTTTATTTTATTGTTATTGCTTTATTTAAAGAAATTGCATCACTGGTTGATGTAGTTGATCACAATACATTTGTTTCTAAATAAGTGAGAGAAATATTATTTAAAAAATAGAAAGAAAAAAGGAAAAGGAAAAGAAGAAAGAAAATAAAAATATAATAAAATAAAAATAAGAAAAGAAGTACTGTGACAAGCAAATTTGTGAGAATTATTGTTTCTCCAAGGAGGTCTACTAAGACATTGTTAGAAGGTTTAGTAAGCTCTTGTTGCTAGTTGACTATTCTTTTATTTTATTGGTTTCTGAACATTAAGTGACCTCAACTACATACGGGCATCTAAATTGGTATGTTCCTATGGGAATGACAGCATCAAACAAATGAAGTCACATAGAAATTCAAATCACTATGCTACTGTGGCTTTTGTGGGGAGTGTTCTCAGCTGCCAGGTCTCCTGGAAGTAGGAGAATATGTGGGAGGGTGACCACACTCACTCTAAAAAAGCCCTGGTGATATCAACCCAAAATACTGGTATATTTGGAGGAGTTTGGTGAGATTGGTGTCTCTGCAGAGAATTGTAAGGAGTGGTGAAACAAGATCACAGGCAAAGTGGCAGTTATTGGTGATGGATACAGCTTGAGTGGCTTTGGTGGGGTGGGGGCTCGGCCTGCACTCTTCCCCGAGATTGCCAGCTTTTAGCTGTGAGACTGGTGGATCCATGATTTTTCGTGACTTGTTTTACATCTCTTTTGAGAAGAGTGAGACTATGGAGATGGCCCAGTGCAAATATCTCATTGTTTTGATTTGCATCTCTCTGATGATTAATGATGTGGAACTTCTTTTCAAGTTTCTGTTTATCTTTTCTCCCCATTTTATGATGGGGTTATATATTTTTTTTCTTATTAAGATATACCAGTGTCTTATATTCACAATGAAGAAAAGACATCTGCACTTCTCTTTTTATTGCGGCACTGTTCACAGTAGCCAGAATCTGGAAACAACCAGTGTCTAAGAATAGATGATTGGATAAAGAAACTGTGGTGTATCTAACAAAGAAGTACTATACACCTCTTAGGAAAATTGAGGTTATGAAATTTCCTTATACATGGATGATATGGAAATGATTTAAAAAAAGAGAAGGATGGACAGAATGATTATATTCATTTGTGGGATATATGTACATATATATAAACATAATATGATAATAATGCCACAAAATAATAGAGATGAGAGCTAGGAGGACTGGTCCATGGTAGGAAGCATGCCACAAAGAGTGGGGTCAGTTAGGGTATAGAAGAAACCACTATAATAATGAGAGTTGGAAATGATCAGTCTGAACAAGAACTGGGTGCTGAAAGGTAGTGGTAAAGTGATATGCATTATACCCTGTTGGTAACAATATTACAAATTTTAGTGTCTAAAAGGAGAAATAAAGGGATGAGAGAGAGAAAAGGAGAAATAGAGGAGAGAAAAGTAGAAATGAAGAGAAGAAAAGGGAAGGAAGGAAGGAAGGAAGGAAGGAAGGAAGGAAGGAAGGAAGGAAGGAAGGAAGGAAGGAAGGAAGGAAGGAAGGAAGGAGGGAAGGAAGGAAGGAAGATGGAGGGAGGGAGAGAGGGAAATGTATGCCATTGAAGCAGGCAGTGGAGAGGGCCGGAGAGCAGCTGGGACATTGGTGATTGGAAATAATTGCTGGTAAAGGGGTGGGTGGGTATTGGGCATTGTATGGCTGAATCTCAAATATGAACAATTTTGTAAGTGAATCTCACAGTGATTCAATTAAAAAACAGTAAAAATAATTTCTTTTATTAGAAGTATTTTCAGGAAGTCCAGTGACTTACCTTGATATTTTTAGTGTAGATTAATTTTTTTTAAATGTAGCTTAAGGGGCTGGAGAGATAGTACATTTGGTAGGGATTGTGCAATGGTGGTATTGCATACAGATGACCAAGTTCAAGTCTTGGTATTCCATATGGTCCCCTGAGCACTGCCAGGAATAATTCCTGAATTGAATTGTCAGGAGTAATTCCTGAGTATCACCCGGTATGCAACAACAACAACAAAAACCCAAGAACAGAAACAAGACAAAATAAAGCAAAATAAAATAAGATTTAGCTTAAATTTTACTATTTTATTGAAAGTAACCCATCTGTAAGCTTTTCTAGCAATATTATTTGTCCAGAACTTCCATAACTTAGGGAAAGAGATAAATGCTTGTTGCCTAATTGATTATACAAAAGTACTCATAACTTCAATATATTCCTCAGCTCATTCACATTTTTTTTTTCTTTTTGGTTTTTGGGTCACACCCGACAGTGCTCAGGGGTTACTCCTGGCTCCAGGCTCAGAAATTGCTCCTGGCAGGCTCACACTTTTCATTCTTGGTTGTGGTGCTCACTGAGGGCTGCACCCCTTTATCTGTGTGCTTGCTCACATTCTGGTCAGTTTTGAAGTGGTTCAGTGTGGTGCTGAGATATTTGCTTGCTGGGGGTTGAACTTCTAATTGCATTGCTCAGATATTATTTAGTTGTGCTGCTTAGCAGGGGTGCAGTACCATGGGATTCAAGATAGCACACCTGCCAAGACTGTTTGGTGCATGAAGGTAGCACCAGGGATCTGATCTGAGACATCACACTTAGAAATTCCCTTTAGTCACCGATTCCTTGTCATTTATCTTACTTTATTACCTGGAACACTTGTATGAATAAAAACTTCCCCATATCTGTCATTTAACTACTAGTATAGTTTCTATTAAAAACTGAAAATAAAAACCTTGGTTCTTTGCCAGCTTTTTAGTTTTTAATGATGAAGGGTCATTTGGGGAATTTTAATAATATTTATGGAAAATGCCTAGACACTATAGAATAATTGCAGAACCTAAACATATATGGATCCACTAGCAACAATGGGAAATAATTAGTTTTGAAGAAGTATGAAGAGGTTTTAATGATCATCGGTTTTATTTTTTTAATTTTGGGAATACTGAGGCCATACCCAATGATGGTCAGGGGTTTCCCTGGCTCTGCACTCAGAAATTACTCTTGGTGTGGTGCACAGGGGGCATATGGGATGCAGATCATTAAATCTGGATTAGCTGTGTGAAAGGCAAATGCTCTATCCACTGCATTATTGCTTTGGCCCGTGACAATATTTATGGTGATTGAAGAAATTTGCTTTCTGGATCAGGGATGAAACTTCTTCACCATTTTCCCCCCACCTTTTCTCCAATAAAAAAAGGGACCTTTATATTTTAAAATATAATTTTATTTTATTTATTTATTTTGCGGAGAGGTTGGACCATACCCAGTGACGCTCAGTAGTTACTCTTGGCTATGCGTTCAGAAATCGCTCCTGTCTTGGGAGACCATATGGGACATTCGGGGATTGAACTACAGTCCGTCCTAGGTCAGCTGTGTGCAAGGCAAATGCCTACTACTTGCGCCACTGCTCTGGACCCTATTTTTTCTTACAAAGTTGTTCATGATTGGGTTTCAGTCTTACAGTGTACACAACCCTGCACCCATGCACATTTCCTGTCACCAGTGTCCCCTGTAACCCTCACCTCTGCCGGCAGGCTTTTACTCTTCCCTCTCTCTCCCTTCTTCCCTTCATCTTTCCCTCCCTCTTTCCCTCCTTCTCTCTCCCTCTCTCCATCTTTCTCTCCCTTTCTGTCTTGCTCGCTCTCTCTGACCCTCATTTTTCCCTTTCAAATTGTACTTGTAACACTGCAGTTTGCACTATTGTTAATGAAGAGTTAGCATACCTATCACTTTATCTCTATTCAGCACCCAGAGTGTTCAGTTCCAACTATCATTGTCATAGCAGTCTCCTCCCTACCTTAACTGTACTGCTTCATTGCTGTAGCAAGCTTCCTACCATGGACTGCTCCAACTGGCCCTCATCTTTCTTATCTCTGTATATTATTACCATACTCCCCCCCTCCAGTATCCCACAAATGATATTTGTCTATCCTTCTCCAGATTATTTTGTCTAACCCTCTTCCCCTGATTCATTTCACTCAGCATAATCTTCTCCATACCAGTCCATGTATAAGCAAATTTTATGACTTCCTTTTTTTCTGATGGCTGTATAATGTTCCTTTGTGTATAAGTGCCACAGTTTCTTAACCCACTCATCTGTTCTTGGGCACTTGGGTTGTTTTCAGATTCTGGCTATTGTAAATAGTGGTGCAGTGAACATAGGAATGCAGAGGGCTTTTCTACATTGTACTTTTGTGATCCTAGAGTACATCCTTAGGAGTAATATTGTTGAATCATAATGGAAACTCAATATCTAGTTTTTGATGAATATCCATATGGTTTTCCAAAAAGGCTAGACTAGTGAGCATTCCCACCAGCAGTGAATGAAAGTCCAAAAAGGAACACTTTTGTTGGAGAAATTTTTACATGAATCCTAGATATACAAAGCAACAGAAAATAGCCATAAAAATCAAACATTTACTGTCTTCTGATTGGCAATTTTTTCCTTCCTAGCTTTGAATAAAAATGGCATATGAATTCTTTAAATGTGTAATGAATGGTCAATTTTACAGTGTATTTTAATGTATATATTTCTGTGATTATTTAATAGCCCTTTCAGCATAGGTCTGCATTTTGTATATTCAGGTTGGCTTCTATGTTTACTTATGGGACTTGAAGCAAACATACTAACTCAATTACAAGTAGAAAGCAATTGAATGTGCCTGTATTACTTACAATTAGAATGCTTAGAAGTATTTAAATGGGACAAAATAGAGCTGGAGAGGTAGTATAGCAGGTTGGCATTTAATTGCATATGGCTGACCTCTTTACCCCCGTTTCCCATTTCTTCTTCCAAACTGTAGGCAAGTGATCCCTGAGAACAGAGCTAGAAATAAGCCTTGAACATCGTCATGTGTGGACTTCAAAATCAATCAATCAATCAATCAATCAATAAAAAGGGACAAAATAAAGTACTTTCGAGGTCTTTGGACTCTTAGAAATCCTAGTTGAAGGGGCCGAGTGATAGCACAGCAGTAGGGCTTTTGCCATGCATGCAGCCAACCTGGAACTGACCCAGGTTTGGTCCACAGCTTCTCAGATGGTCCCCTGAGCCTGCCAGGAGTGATTTCTGAGTGCAGAGCCAGGAATAACCCCTGAGCACAGCTACATGTGACCCCCCCAAAAAAAATCCTAGTTGAAATCTTAAAATCTTCAAGTCATCAATCTTTTCCAGTGTTCCTGCCAAGATTAAATCAGAAAGTTTGTTAATATGCTCATTGCAGTACTTAGTATTTGAGAATTAACTCTTCTTCATATTTTCTACACACATAATTCAGAATCTGAATAAAAGGAGAACAATAAGTATAAATAAAAAGGATGAAATATATGTTACAAACAAAAGCAGCAATCACATGTATGCTTATGCCTTAAGAGAAATAAATGTTTACCATTCATTTCTTTTTATTTGCAGGACATAATCCCTCTTTCATTGGATTGAAGTGGATAAAAATTTACTTTCATTTTTGAGGTGAGTTCATGTGTATAAAAATTGTATTTATTTACTTTTCTTAAAAAGTAATTTTTAGGGGCTGGAGTGATGACTCAGTGGTAGGGTGCACGCTGCTGACCCAGGAGGGATCTGGAGTGGATCCCCGACATCCCATCTGGTTCCCAGTGGCCAGGGGCAATTTCTGAGTGCATAGCCAGGAGTAACCCCTGAGCATCACTGAGTATGGTCCAAAAATTTTTTAAAAAGTATTTTTTAAAATTTTCAATTTTTTTAAATTGATGAAGGTTCTGTGATTATGCTATGATGATTTTTTTCCATTATGTAATTCTAATCCTAATATAACACCCATCCTCAGTGTTCACACCGCCCTGCTATATAAAATAACACTAAGAAATAGTGCCATTTGTATGTACTCAGAGACATTGTAGTTATTTATGAAATCTGTTCATGGGTGTGGGGCTTCAGGTGTGAACTTCTTTTTATCAGTTTATCAGTTTCTAAGATGATTATTGGCTTTACTTACCCTCCAGATCCATGTTGTGAGACACTTGATATTCTGTCTATAAAAATGTTGCCTTAAGTATATGGTATAAGATCTAATATTGTTAGCTATCACAGTGAATGAATGAAATGAAAATGGACATTAATTGCAGAGCATGTGTTTTATCATACTTGTACCGTGTATTTTAACATGAAAGAACAGTAACAGAGCCTTCATAGACATGGTTTATGGGGTGAAAACTGAAAAGCCTACAAGGAAAATTGAAGACACAGCAGCAGTAGAAGAGGAATATGAAATATTAATCCAATTAGATGCTCTTGAAGGCATTTGAATTTTAGGACTACATATTTCTATATTACTAGGAAATATTAGAAAATTATTAACCTATGGAATACTAAAATGTATTTTATATGCAAAAATACATTGATATTTTTAGCATTTGTGTAGAGGAGTATGGGGAGGATTGGAATAGAACCCAGGGGATAGAACATTGGGATAGAACCCTTCCTTCCTTCCTTCCTTCCTTCCTTCCTTCCTTCCTTCCTTCCTTCCTTCCTTCCTTCCTTCCTTCCTTCCTTCCTTCCTTCCTTCCTTCCTTCCTCCCTCCCTCCCTCCCTCCCTCCCTCCCTCCCTCCCTCCCTCCTTCCTTCCTTCCTTCCTTCCTTCCTTCCTTCCTTATCCTTCCATCCTTATCCTTCTTTCCTTCCTTCCTTCCTTCCTTCCTTCCTTCCTTCCTTCCTTCCTTCCTTCCTTCCTTCCTTCCTTCCTTATCCTTCCTTCCTTCCTTCCTTATCCTTCCTTCCTTATCCTTCCTCCCTTCCTTATCCTTCCTCCCTTCCTTCCTCCCTTCCTTCCTTCCTGCCTTCCTCCCTCCCTCCCTCCCTCCCTCCCTACTTCCCTTCCTTCCTTCCTTCCTTACTTCCTTCCTTCCTTCCTTCCTTCCTTCCTTCCTTCCTTCCTTCCTTCCTTCCTTCCTTCCTTCCTTTCTTCTATTTCTTCTTCCTCCTTCCCTTCCTTCCTTTACACTGAGCAATACTTAGCGATTATTGCTAGCTCTGTGCTCAGAGATCACTGCTGATAGTGCTTGGGGGATATATATGTGGTGATGGGAGTAGAATCAGTCAGTAATGTACAAAATACCTTAATCCCTTTAGTATCTCTCTAGTGGAAGATAAATCTTGTTGGTTTTTTTCCTTCTCCACTTTTAGCCATTCATCTGGATGCCTGGGTGTGTGCAGGGATCCACAAACTGAAATGGCTATTTCTTCTAATTTCATTATTATTACTTTTCTTTAACATCCTTTATTTCTCTTGTTCTTGGATACACCAAGCAAATTTGAGGCTTATTACCACTTCTTTATTCATGCTGTGTACCTAGGATACTTTTGGTGGGTGTGGAGATAGTTTGGGCCATACCTCACGGTGCTCAAGGGTTCCTTTGGCTTAGGGGTCACTCCTGACAGGTCTTAGAGATAATATGTGGTCCTGAGGATCAAACTTAGGTTGGATGCATGCAAGGCAAGTACTTTAACCCCTGTCCTTCTATGCCTGGGCTTTTAAAATGTGCCAGAGTAGTATTAATAATGCGATTAGGAATTATATCTCTATACTAACTATTTTATATTGATCTGTGTCTCTGGGAAAGAAATAAAGGGCCAGATGGCAGTGAAATTGTTCTCTTCCTCCCCTGTCATGGAGGTGGGATTTCATAGCAGGTTGGCTTGGCCATCTTTTTCTAAAGTTGCAGTTGCTCATCAGCTTTGTATTTCTGCCTGAAAAAACTGTTCAGTTTTCCTCACACAGTTTACTCACTCAATCCCTTGCTAATTGACTGAGGGGGCTGTTTGTAGGCCTTCCCACTGATAAGTGACCTACCTTTTCATCAACAAAGCTGGCACAACAGTTTTAATTCTTCTAAGGCCACTCTAACCTCTAATTTATTGCTTACTGAATCATCTAGCAACTACATTTGTGCTCTTTTACACAAGTACAAATTACATTCTTTTATAACTTTAAGAAATGTTGTTTCTTAGTAATTTCCTAGTAAATACTCGGTTACTTCTTTGGTCTTTAAAAAAGGTAACTGACGGGCCCGGAGAAATAACACAGCGGCGTTTGCCTTGCAAGCAGCTGATCCAGGACCAAAGGTGGTTGGTTCGAATCCCGGTGTCCCATATGGTCCCCTGTGCCTGCCAGGAGCTATTTCTGAGCAGACAGCCAGGAGTAACCCCTGAGCAAAGCCGGGTGTGGCCCAAAAACCAAAAATAAATAAATAAATAAATAAATAAATAAATAAATAAATAAATAAATAAATAAATAAATAAATAAAAGGTAACTGACCAATCCAAAGAAACAGTTGTAGGAGGCTTTGCAATAGCTTTTTCATTTAGGTAGTGCCGAACATAGCAGAAAGTCCTAGTTCATAGTCTTTTTGTGTGTGTGTGTGTGTGTGTGTGTGTGTGTGTGTGTGTGTGTGTGTGTGTGTGTGTGTGTTTGGGCCACACCCGGTGACGTTCAGGGGTTATTCCTGGCTATGCACTCAGAAATCGCTCCTGGCTTGGGGGACCATATGGGATGCCGGGGGACTGAACTGTGGTTAGTCCTAAGTTAGCGAGTGCAATGCAAACACCCTACCACTTGTACCAGTGCTACAGCCCACCCTCTAAGTTCATAGTCTTTATCAACTAATAATTGGAAAATTGGGGGTTTATATTTTAAAATCTCACAATTCATCATTGTCAGAGGGGTATTGGAGTACTAGATTATAGTATCATTAGGATTAGGTGAGATCGCATCAAAAAGTCTCTAGTGAAAGATATGAGAACGTTAATTCAAAAATATATTTATTTATAAGTCTTTGTTTGCTATGAACAGATTGCCCAGCATTCTGGGACTGGATGAGGAAACTGTGGTATGTAAACTCAGTGAAATTGTATGCAGCCAGTAGCAAGATGAAATTATATCTTTTGGCACAAAATGGATGGAACTTGAGGTTATTAGACTATGGAAGTGACGGTATTTACTAGTTTTGCTCATACATGGATTATAAATAACTAAAGCAAACAATTAAAAAAAACTCACCAAAATGAACTTTTAGACATACTCAGTGGAAACTATGATTGTTACTGAAAAGAAAGGGGAGGAAGATGGCAAAAAATAAGTGGTAGAGGTCATTTTAATAACCATATGGCCATAGCAGTGTAATAAGGCTTATATACATATAGAGGTGTGAAGCTGTACCCCTATAATTTTTTAGTATTGTAAACTAATGATAAATCATTGCAATTTTAAAAGAAATTGCCTAGCACAGTGTGGAGTGCAAGTTCATACTTGGGTAATTACTGACATTGCTGATTTCTCTACTGTTTTATTACTCCTGCCTTGATTTCAGGAATAAAATCCAAAGGAGTACATAAGTAAGCTTTTTAAAGAAGCTGGTTGGTACAGGTCTTGTTATGTTTTTTCTTCTGTAGATCACCTCAAGAAATTTCTGCAGTATAAAGTCTTGTTCTAGAGATGGGTTAGCCTAGCTGTCTGGGATTACTACAGATGGAGGGAAATAGGTCATTAATGAGGAAATAGTCATTAATGAGCAGTTTCTGGGAATAGTGTTAAGATTTTTTGAAATCCAATAGACTAATGTTAGACTCAATAGTTAAATTTGGACTTAACTCTCAGAAGGAGGCAATTGTTTAAACTACCTTTGCGAGAAAAAGAAAGAAATATTGACACTCCCTCACCTGTGTTTGCTTTATGTATAAGACTGAAAATAAAAGAATGTCTATAAACTCTTTTGTTGTTGTTGTTGTTGTTTGGGCCACACCCAATGATGCTCTATGATGCTCCTGGCTATGCATTCAGAAATCTCTCCGGACTTGGGGGATCCATGTCCTGGGTCAGCCATGTGCAAGGCAAAAGCCCTATCGATGAGCCATTGCTCCAGCCCCTAAACACCTATCTTTAAAGAGTAAATATGTGCAGTGATTAATCAGATGACTTCCTTTTACCAACCTCTTTATTTTTTTAATTTCCACATTTGTGTCCCTGTGCTGCAAAGGTTTGTTAACAGCAGTGTCAGCTTGCTGTCACTTTGGGCATGATTGAAATGATCAACTCTTTCTTGAAAACTAAATGAAATCTTTTTTATGCAAGAATATGAGAAAGAGAATGTTTTTATTCAGACAATATTCTAGCTCTTTAAATCTCAAGTGTGAATTTACACAAGATGAAAAAAAGTTCCCCAGTGAGTGAAACATTTAAAATGGTGATAAGTTTATTTTAAAGTTTTCTATTTTGAATTTAGCTAATCAAAATTCTTTGACAAGGAAGAAACATTTTCAAGATGACAGAATTCTGTTAAAGGGACTTGATTAAATCAGGCAAAAGGCTTGGGTAGTTTGTCCAGAACATTTTAATTAGTCTGTTCAGAAAGGATTTTCTTTTATATCATATAAAGCCATATCTTTAAGATACTATATGATGTTTATTTTTAATTTCTAGTCTGAATTGTTTTTGCATGAAATGAGTAAATGGAATACATCAAATGTCAAGTGGAAGCTTGCCATTTGTCAATCTGTTTTTAAAGCAGTATTTAACATCTAATAAATCTTTAGCATGCTATTGAAGATTTTCTTATTTACATGTAGATGAGGTAGGTCATGCAGTTTATCTTTAAATTTTTTTAGAGAGGGAGTTAATTGTTTTCAAAGAAGGAATAAAGGAGAAATGAGGGTGCATAATAATTTGAAAATGTGGTTATAAGGGGACAATATTGTAGAAACAATGGAAAGTGAATTATTTAGAAGAGCAGCTAGAGACTAATAATATACTTTTGTTGTTTTGGGGCCACACCTGCAGTGTTTAATCCTTACTCCTGATTCTCCATTTAGGGGTTAATCCTGGTGTGCCCAGGGGGATTATATGGATTTCTAGGGATTTAACCCAAATTCGTAATGTGCAAGAAGGCAAATGGTCTACCCATATACTAGCGTTCTGGTTCCTAATACTGTACTGTTATAATTGTCAAATTTGCAATTATCAATAACACAGAAGTAAATGTAAGAAAAGGTTTTAGATTTAAAATTCGCTGTTTCAGGGGCTGGAGAGATAGCATGGAGGTAAGGCATTTGCCTTTCATGCAGGAGGTCATCCGTTCGAATCCCAGTGTCCCATATGGTCCCCCGTGCCTGCCAGGAGCAATTTCTGAGCATGGAGCCAGGAATAACCCCTGAGCACTGCCAGGTGTGACCCAAAAACCACAAAAAAAAAAAAAAATTCGCTGTTTCACTTTCAAATTACTCTCTGTTAGTAAATCTCTTTAGTTTTTGTACTTTTTACAAATTTAAACAATCCTGTTACAGTGCATCTTTCTTTTTGCCATGATCTCTGGGAACCTTAGTTCAGTGAATAGACTATGTATTGGTTAAATTTGGCTTACAGGTGGACACTAGTGAAGAAAGGGATTGATTTTGGATCAGAGTAAGGCTGAATGATAATCATAAATATCTTTGTATACCTGTAATTCACAGTGATTCAATTTTCTAAAAAGGGGAAGAGGGCTGGAGAAGTAGTACAGTAGGTCAGGTACTTGTTTTGTATTCATCCAACCCAGGTTTGATCCTCAGTATTACACATATGTTCCCTGAGCATGCCAAGAATGATTCCTGAGTGCAGAGCTAGGAGTAACTCCTGAGTACTGCTGGGTATGGCCCCCCAAAACAATATATTTTAAAAGAAAAGGCTGTGCTCTTATTCTCCTGGGGAGTGGCAGCACATACTTCTTACCTAAAGAGGAACTGCAGTTGTCTTCCTTTCAGAAACAATGTGAGCAGTAAGAGACTATAGAGTGAAACATTGAGTAACTGAAAAAACCATCAACCTGTAATTCAGTATCCAGCAAAATTATCCTTAGTCAATAAAAGAAGAAGAATGTCCAGGGATGGATCTGGAGAGATAGTACAGTGGATAGGGTGCTTCTTGCTCTGTATGTAACTGACCTAGGTTCTATGTATTTTTTAACTTGTGCATATTTTGTTTATTCTTTTCTGTTTGTTTGTTTTTTTATTTCTTTATTTAAACACCATGATTACAAACATAATTGTAGTTGGGTTTCAGTCATAAGAAGAAACCTCCCTTCACCATGCCACCTTTCCATCACCAATACCCCCATCTCTTCTCTCTATTGCTTCTTTTTTTTTTTCCTTTATTTAAACATCTTGATGACATATATGATTGTGATTAGGTTTCAGTCATGTAAAGAACACCCCCTTCACCAGTGATATTTTGTTTATTCTGTTCAACTTGATTCTGGCCCTCCTCGAGATTCACCTGGACTTTTATTTTAATTACTTATTAATTTTTTATTTAAACACTGTAGTTACAAAGTTGTTTAAATTGAGTTTAAGTCTTAGAGTGTAGACCGCCCTTCACTCATGAACCTTTCCCACTATCAATGTCCCTGGTTCTCTCCCTACCTGTGGGACAGGCATTTTGTTCCTCTCTTCCTCTTTTCCTTTTTTTTTCCTTTTTTGTTCCTTTTTCCCCTCTTTTCTTTTTTTTTTTCCTTTTTAGACACTGTGGTTTGCACCATTGTTAACGAAGGGATACCATGCATATCACTTTATTTCCATCCAATACCCAGTTATTGTTGCAAGTGATCAGTTTTAATTATCATTGTTATTGTTGACTGGGGTTCTATTTTTTTTTGGCCACACCTGTTTGATACTCAGGGGTTACCCCTGGCTAAGCACTCAGAAATTGCCCCTGGCTTGGGGGGACCATATGGGACGCCGGGGGATCGAACCGCAGTCCTTCCTTGGCTAGCGCTTGCAAGGCAGACACCTTACCTCTAGCACCATCTCACTGGCCCCGATCTAGGTTCTATTGCTAGCATCCCTTTATAATCACTCATGCACCTTCAGGAGTGATTCCTGTGTGCAGAGCCAAGATTATTACCCTGAGCATCACCTAGTGTTTTTTCCCTCTCAAATAATAATGTCCAGGGATGTGGCTCAAGTGATTTAACTATGTCTGCTTGTGCAAACCTCTGAGTTCCTCCAGTTCCTCAGTAGCTGTAATTGACCCCTAAGTACCATTGATGTTACCCATATGGGGAAAATAAGTGAAGATGAAATAATCATGTTTTCAGTCAAAACAGGAGTAAAACACACAACTGGGAATATGTTGCAACTATACATAAGGCAAGGAATGTTAAAAAAAGATTTGTTGGGCCGGAGAGATAGCATGGAGGTGGGGCTTTTGCCTTGCATGCAGAAGGACGGTGGGTCAAATCCCAGCATCCAATATGGTTCCTGAGCCTGCCAGAGCGATTTCTGACCATAGAGCCAGGAGGAACCCCTGAACGCTGCCAGGTGTGACCAAAAAAAAATATTTGTTAGTACTCTAGTATAAGGCTTGTCTTTTTGTTTTCTTCATTGTATTTTTCAATGTACATTTTTATTGCATGAATATTTTATATAAAACATTATGCTTTCAATATCTCTGAAAATGTTCTCTTTGGCATGGCTGTTTTTAGCTCCGTTTTAGTTATGTTTTAGGGCTGGAGTGATAACATAGTGGCAGGGCGTTTGCCTTGCACATGTCCCCCCAGGAAGCACCGAGGCTCCATTCCAAGCATCCCACGTGGTCCCTTGAACCTTTCAGAAGCTATTGCTGAGCACAAAGCCAATAATAACCCCTGAGCACTGCCGGTTGTGATACATACTAACTAACTAACTAACTAACTAACTAACTAACTAACTAACTAACTAACTAACTAGCTAGCTAACTAAATGTTTTAAAAAGCCAAAATCTCAGATGTAAATGTTCTTATATATTCAAAGCAAGGCATAAAGCATACATATTGGATTGAATTTTTTGTTCAAAATCCCAGCTCTGTTTAACTAGCTATGTGGTGTTAGGAGTCAGGCCTGACCTTTGAAATTCAGTTAATGAGTCAGAGCTGGCCCAGTGTTCCTGATAATTGCTAGACCAATGTTCTTGATTATCATTGCAATGTTTTTGTAACATCCTTTAAGGTTCTTTGCTATGAGGAACAGATTACCTTTCAGTGTATCAGAAATAAATATTCAAAGAGCCATTGCTGTATTTTCTTTATACTTTTTTTCATCTGTTATAAGTTTGGCAGAGAGTACAGTGTAAATAAAGCACATACATAGACCCCCAAATTACTCCCACATTTAAAATTGAAATCTGTGAATTAATTTCTGTGTCTTTTCAGAGAGTTAACAACCATGGTAATGAATAGTTGCTCAGTGTTATGGTTGGCATGAGTCTTAGTTTAAGTCACCTGTATTTTTTCTTTTACTACAGGTTACTTACTCTTTGGGCAATAGTTAAACTTCCACCCTTAAAAAGCAGGGTATTAACATGCAAAACTAGTGGTTTAGTAGAAGTAGCTACATCAGTGTTTTTGATCTATTTATTGATTATTTCCTCTCAGCACTAACTAGCAGGAGCTTATTCATTTCTCAGCATTAAATAAACCTTTTCCTTATAATTAGAACTGGTGGAGAACTGCTATCCTGTATCACAGCTGTAATTTTTTCATTACTTGTGGAGGCATTGTCAAGAGGGAGAAGAAAATTAACAAAGACATGCTGAAAAAGAAACTAGACTTCTTTATTCTTGCTTTCAATGAGTCAACACTTTAAATACTTTGTTTTGTTTTCTTTTTAAAAATATTTGTTTCTTCTTTTTCTATCGAACAATTCACTTTACCTTCACAGTGGCCCCACTGTCTTAAAGTAGGACTATTAAATATCTACAAACACTAAAAGGAAAGTTAAGGTATTTTAGCTAGATTTAAACAGCAACACAAAAATGCAAAGGGCAGAGCACAAAATCATTCATTTGGAGTAGTACACTAAGGTAGTTTTCTGGAAACCTGCTTTACTATATGGACAAACTAGAGCTAAAGAAAGCTCTCTGCTCGAGATCCATGCTGCTAGAGCAAATCCAGCTGAGTAAAATCCTGGATGTTTAGATACTAATTCTAGGAAAATAGCCAGCATTACAAATGCCAAAGACTTTGTAAGAAAATTATACAGTACAATTGTATTTTTGTAAAACTCATATTTAACTAAGAAATTAAAACTTTCTTAGTGAAATGATTTCAGAGAACTAGTAAATTTTGAAGCCAGAGAGATAGATAGCACGGTGGGTAGGACACATACATTGCACATGGCCAACTCTCGTTTGATCCTGGCATTCCCTATGGTCCTCCAAGTACTGCCTTGAGTGATTTCTGAGCACAGGGCCAGGACTAACCTTTGAGCATTGCTGGGTGTGGCCCCCCAAACAAACTCAAACCAAAACAACTCCCAGAAGCTAGTACATTTCAGTACTCCTCCTCACCACCAGATATTACTTACTGAATTAGTCATTCCTTTCTGTTTAATATTTTTCTTGGGCTATACCTGATGATGCTCATGGGTTACTTCCTGGCTCTGCACTCAGGAATCACTGTTGACTGGCTTGGGGGACCGTACCGATGCCAGGATTGAACCTGGGCCGGCTGCATGCAAGGCAAATGCTTTATCCACTGTGCTATTGCTTTGGCCTCACCTTTCAATTTAATTTAAATCTGTGGAGTCCTAAACAACAAAGTTGGAATTTAATTTAATGTGTTTCCTTCAACTTAGAACTGAGTAGGTAGAGTGCTTTTCCATTTGATCCGTTTGTATTAAAAAGATTTTCTTTTTTGCTTTTTCTCTCCTACATTGTGCATAAAATTGTAATAATCATTTCTGCTTTTAAGATGACTATTTGATTTTATTTATACCTAATTTAGTGCACACTTCATAGTCGACACTAAGTAAATCTTTTGGTCTTTCAGGAGGTAAGAGAGGGTCAGGATGGCTATCTTTTTATTGACAATGAAAAGAAAAGATACACAGTATATTGTCACTGCAAACCTACCTCTTCCATATTAGTATTTGAGGAATGCCCACTGTATGACTAAGGTTTCCAGGGAAAGCATTTTGTGTTCATGCATTCATGTATTTATTTTCTATCTTTGCTGTCTTTTTACATACATGCAAGTTCTTAAAAAAACTGACCTTTTCTCTTGATTATTTGGGCCATTCATGGCTGTGCTTTGGGCACCATATGTGATTCTAGGGACCAAACTTGGGTCTGCTGAATGCAAAGAAAGTGCCTTACCGTCCGTATTCCTTACCTGTCCCTTGATGACTTTTTTTGTTTTGTCTTTGTTTTTGGGACACACCCATCAGTGCTCATGGCTTACTCCTGGCAGGCTCGAGGACCATATTGGATACTGGGGATTGAACCTAGATCAGCCCCCTGTAAGGCAAACACTGTATGTGCAGTGCCATCACTCTTGCCCTACCTTTGACTTTTTTTTTTAATGTACCAGGTGTTTAACATTATAGAACTTTTGCTTAGTCATTGGCACATATTGAAACCAGGACTGTCTTCTTTAGGTGGTGTTTTGGGCCATGCCTGCAGTGCTCAGGCATCACTCTTGGCTCTATGCTCAGAAGTCACTTCTGTTGTTGTTTTTGTTTGTTTTTTTTTGTTTTGTTTTTGGGTCACACCCGGCAGCACTCGGGTTACTCCTGGCTTTATGCTCAGAAATCACTCCTGGCAGGCTCAGGGGGCTATATGGGATGCCAGGATTCGAACCACTGACCTTCTCCATGCAAGGCAAATGCCTTACCTCCATGCTATCTCTTCAGCCCCAGAAGTCACTCTGGCACGTTTAGCAGGAGGTATCAGAGAACCAGATGCAACGCCACATTTTGAACTTGTTTTTTTTCTGCTTTGTAGTCTTTGTTCAACAGACTTTTATCTGAAAGAGAATTAGAATCATGCCCTATCCCTCTTGCTTTGTCACACTCTTTAATTTCTGTTATGAAATAATTTTTAGTTGGTTCTTCATAAAACTTTTCACACATTCCTGAAGATTAGTGATAATTTGCTTCCTGAAACTTTTGTCTGTCATTTGATTGTTAAGACTAACCTCTCATTCCTGTCAAGTATTTTAATATTTTATTTATACTTATATATGATTTTCCTGGATTTATGCTGTGCTGAGTATTTATACATATGCATGATTCTTGTATGCTTTTAGTGTAATATACATATTTCTGAGATGGATTAACCTGAGGGGTAATTGTAATCTAATTTATGCACCAATCTGAATACTTATGTAAGAGACACACATTCAACAGATGCTTAACATATACCTCAGAATAGATAATGAATATTTATTTATTGATAGAACTTTAGAATTTTAAAAAAAAATTCATATATTTCTCCCCTTCATAGTGTTTCCTTGTGCATTTTTCACTCCCTGATGCTGAATCAGTACTGTGTCCATGAGATTTTCAGAGGACTGAAGATTCTGAGTAGCTAAGGGATCACTGTATGACTGGGGTTATTGGTGTAATCACATTGTACAATTTTTGGTAGAGCAACAGAAATATGAAATTTACAAGAGTTGTTTATACAATGTGTGCATTTGAGCACACAAATCTACTTTTCTTAAGGTCTTACGAGTAGCAGGATTGTAAAGTAAGTGAGGTTGAAGTGTGCTGCTGTTGCTGCTGCTTCTGCAATAGTCTCAGACTCAGTAAATGGAAATTGGATTATAGATTTTGTAGATAAATGAAACTTTGGTTTGGATCCAGGGGTTTGTGTTCTAATGCAGTGTTTCATGTTGCAGGCCATGTTGCCTTTTGTGGACCCCCCTCAAGGGAGCTATAGGTAAAGGTTACATAAATGGCATGAAATGAGGGGGGTCAGCCGGTTGAACAGGGAAACCATAGGAAGGAAACAAGCTTGGAAGGGGGCCTTGGTTGGAAAACTGTTGAAAAATCTTCGTCTAATGGTTGTCCCTTCCCAGGCTCACGAAATGTAAAATAGTATTGACTTTAAAGTAAATGAAGTAGATCATTCTTAATGTTCCTAAACAGGATATCCAGAATATGCTCTCTTTTGTAGATATTAAGTTTTATTATAATGTTAAATAAACCCAAATAACATGAAGTGGAATTCAGAGCATTGCTTTCAAGCATTACATGCTATTTTAATACTTAGGAGTGAACTTTAAAGATAGGTCTCGAAAAGAAAGCAATGTGTATTACTGTAGATCCCCAAACATCGGGGAACAGGTTCTCTTAAAAAATGGGTTATTTCCCAAAGAATTTGTGTAGGACTGATGTATATGTCTTTATGTTTCTAAAAGAGCCATGTAAAAATATACTTAAAATGCTTGTGATAAATACTTATCTTACCATGGCAGCCAGATTTCAAAATAGAATTCTAGCTGATTTGAAGCAATTTCTGTATTTAAATATAGAGAATGATGAAATGTACTCATATTCAGAAAAGCAACCTTTCTGAAACTTAATCTTTCCTTTATTGAAGTCAGTTGGCTTTGGCTAGAGACACCCAAGCAGTGCTCAGGAGGCCCAGAGGTCATTTCTGTAAATTCTCATCCATCTTAGGCCTGAGGTTTTGATGGTTTTTGAGTTGTGTAGTTCCAGGACCCACTAGTGCCACACCATAGTGCCACCCCACCATGCTGGTGGCCTCCTGGGCCACACCCAGTGATGTTCAGGAGTATTTGGGCTTGAGCCTAGGTCCAACTCCTGTACTGTCTCTCAGGCTTCTATTGAGTGAATTAATGGAAACTTTGGGTACTATTTGGAACACAGTAAAGTGCAAAATTGATTCTCAGCCTGAGACAAGGATTCTATTTGCATCCCAGGTTCTCCAGTTGTGGGGGATTGACTGATTACTATTTTGATTTCCTGTTAAGCCATAGAACTTTTATGTTATTGTGATAATAATGGGGTTAATAAGAATTAAAGACTGACTCCTGTCCTTTCTCTGGTGGGATGTTTTAGTGCCTGTATATATTGATTATCTTAAAACATAGTTCTATGCTTACTATAAAAAATTTGGTCATAACCTTTTGGTGAAGGAAGAGGTAGGCTTAGGTGTAAGTTTTCCCTTCACAAGTATGATAGGACTTTATTTGAAAGTTGGTCAATAGGCACCCTTCTCTTTGGATGAAAAAATATTTAGAATATTTAGGTTGGGAGTTAAATAGAGAATAGAGGGGTTACTTTACTTGTAACTGATCCTGGTGCCATACTCTGTAACATACGTGGTCCCTGAGCACTAAGTGGACTGATCCCTGAGCACCAGTGGTTGTGGCCTCCCTAAACCCAACCAATCACATGTAAGTAAGAATGTCAAAGGACCAAATGTCATTTGCATCAAGTTGATGAAGAGTCCTAGCATTGTGGTGGTTTTTACTGTGGAGACAATACCATATATATCTGCTTATTATTTTATTATTGAGTACAAAAAAGCCTTATCTACCTTAAATAAATTAAGCATAGACATAGAATAAGTCCACGTTTTTGTTTGTAACATATACATGCACAATAAAAATTTATGCTGATAGTTTATAGACATTTTCTTATTAATCTAAGAGAAGAAGAGGATAAAAATTAGCAAGGATATTTTATAATGTTACAAAATGGTTTTAAAGAGAGAAGTCAGATTTAGGAAGAGATGTGCGAAATTTCTTTCTCTGTCAAATTGTATAGATTTTTAAAACAAGTGATAGGGGTGCATTTTTGTGAATGTGAGAGATGGCATCTGTGAAGTGAAGGTGAGTCAAAGGATTTCCTATATCCACTTTGATTTTTCTGGCTGTATCTGTTAAACGATCAGATAAGATTGAATAAGAGGAGTTACATTTTTATTCGACTTATAATATGTGACAAGGGGGACCACCACAAGGAAATGAAGGCAATCAGACCTGAATATTTCTGTGCTAAACCACTTCCCTGGAGGAGTGGACATTGTTTTATAGTGTTTTGTTTTGGTCTCATCCAAGCAGTGCTTGGGAGCTGCTTATGGCTCAATGTTTGGGGGGTTGCTTCTGGCAGTGCTCAAGGGACTATCAGTTGCCAGGGATCAAATCACAGCCTCCTACATGCAAAGCATTCTCTCATTGATCCATCTCTGCCATTCAGGAATGAACAATCCTAAGGACTGCTGTATGAAGTGTGGAGAGTAAAAGTAAAGTAGCACATGTAGGTAAGGGTCTACCAGGCTTGTTGGCTGGAATTTCTTCTCTGACTATTCCTTTGTCTTTAGAGAAAATGATGTTGACATGAGACTCGCTCATCAGAGAGCTCTGTTTTAGAGATAAGATCTAAGGAACCACCTGTTCCTGCTCTTTTCCCGAACTTTGTTACTCTATAATAGTTACTATTGACAAGTCTTACATTGCGGTTGTAGGGTGTGTGTGTGTGTGTGTGTGTGTGTGTGTGTGTGTGTGTGTGTGTGTGTGTGTGTGTGTCTTAACCCCTATTTTGATTCCACTGTCAGAATCATACCCCACCCATTCTCCCAAGTCTAGAAACTGAGTTAGGTTGTTCCATAACCCAGTACATCAGTTTCTCAGTCTTAGACATTTCTATGGAAACACAAGGAAAAAACAAGTTAATGATTTTACAAGCTGTAAACTCAGTTTCTTCTTCCTGGAGACAGCGAGATGAAACTATTTCTAGGTGTTGAACTCTGATAATTTTACAAGGGATCCGGAGTCACAAGGCTCAGTGATGTCACCCGGTGTTCTGTGACTTTTCTGAGATGCCCATAAAGAAAGCACCAAGTCTGTAGGTTGTGTGTTGGTTGTGGGGGTTTCTGGCTATTATGGCTTCTAGTTGCAAAACTTTGGGAAGGAAGAAGTTTTCATGTTTAGAGTTCAAGTCAGAATTGAGAGACAGCCAATGAGCTAGAGAAAGAAAATCTCTTGATATTACCTTCTTTGGAAAGCAGTGGGTTTGACTTTTAAAAGCCCTAGTTAGGTGGTAATAACCTTTGCCAACAGTACTTGTAGACTTTGATAAATTTTGCTCTCTTGATATTCTGCCAAATATGGCAAGGTTTAGGTGTCTGCCTAAAGGAACCTTTCTTATACCTTTTAGTCAGAACTCTTTAAGCATAAGCTAGGATGTTTTTTTTTTTTTAAGGGAATCTTTACTGTCCATCAACCACCTAAGCCAATTGTAGTTTCTTAAAATTATCTGCTCAAATCTGGTTCTGTGCACATCATTCTTAAACATGGCATTCCAGACAAGCCTTAGGAGTATGACCTATGTATACATTGTATCCTATTATAAGGCAAAGATTCTTACTCAACTCCTAAATAATAATAATAATAATAATAATAATAATACTGAAAATGCCAAAGTTGAGTGTTTGCTTGGATTTTCTGATTCTACAAAGGTAAGTGCTTCAATATTTCAAAAATATTTACCAAATTGCTGTAAGTTATAGAAAGTTTTCTTCCTTTTCTTTAAAAAATCATTTTATTTAAAGACTGTATATTACTTAGTTACTCATAATATACTTGTTTATGCCACTCATGATCTAATACCAGTTCTCCACCAGTGTAAAATTCCTTCCACCATTGTCCCCAAATTCCCACCTATTCCCATCTATTTCCAAGCCGACCCCCTCAGCTTGCCAAAATAATATATTTTATATTGCTTGTTTATAGGTAAGTGGTAATGAAATTGTGTGTTTGTTTGTGTGTGTGTGTGTGTGTTGACCACATTCAACAATGCTCAGGAGTTTCTCCTGATCTGTACCAAGTTACTCATAGCAGGCTCTAGAGATCATATGGGAAGCCAGGGATCAAACCTGGGTCATCTGCATGCAAAGTAAATGCATTACCCACTGTCCTATCGCTCTGGCCCTCTGAAATTATTTTTTAGAAAGTCCAGCAGCGTGGGATAGAGTAGTAGTGGCATGGGATGGAATCTGGGAACATTGGTGGAGAGAGGTTGACACTGGTGGAGGAATTGGTGCTGAAACATTGTATGTCTAAAACTCAACTATAAATAACCTTGTAAATCACAATGTTTAAATAAAACAATTTTAATATATGCCAAAATTAAAATTTGTAAAATTCCTGTACCTTGCAGTGAGGTCATTAAGTTATTGTCAGAAGATTTACTGAGCTATATCTTAGAATATGTTAGGTGGCTTCATATTCATGTTATCATCTAAATTGGTGACTTGATTGAAAATGGTAGAGCTGGGCCCAAGTGATGGTGCAAGAGATAGGGTGTCTGCCTTGCATGCGCTAACCTAGGATGGACGGTTCGATCTCCTGGCATCCCATATGGTCCCCAAGCCGGCCAGGAGTAACCCCTGAGAATTATTGGGTGTGACCCAAAAACTAAAAGAAAAAGAAAGAAAGAAAGAAAGAAAGAAAGAAAGAAAGAAAGAAAGAAAGAAAGAAAGAAAGAAAGAAAGAAAGAAAGAAAGAAAGAAAGAGAGAAAGAGAGAGAAAGAGAGAGAAAGAAAGAGAGAGAAAGAGAGAGAGAAAGAGAAAGAAAGAGAGAAAGAGAAAGAGAGAAAGAGAAAGAAAGAAAGAAAGAAAGAAAGAAAGAAAGAAAGAAAAGAAAAGAAAAGAAAAGAAAAGAAAAGAAAAGAAAAGAAAAAAAAGAAAAGAAAACTGTAGATTTGCATGGTAGCATATATCCAGGATTTCCAAACTCTCTGATATTGTGGCTTTTGTGGGGCGTGGTTTTGGCTGCCAGGCCTCCCAGAAGTACAAGAAGCTGGGGGAGAGGGTGCCCATACTCACTCCAAAAAAGTTTTAATGATGTCAGCCCAAATATGAGCATACCTAGAGTTTTGGTTGGTTTGGCATCTCTGCAGAGATCAGTGGTTAAGTGGTAAAGCTTTGCCATGGTGAGTCAGAAATTGTGGGAGGTTGGGTACAGCTAGTGTGGCTTCAGGGACTTAGCCTGCCACTCCTTCTGAGATTGCCAGTAGAAAGTTCCTTCCTTCCTTCCTTCCTTCCTTCCTTCCTTCCTTCCTTCCTTCCTTCCTTCCTTCCTTCCTTCCTTCCTTCCTTCCTTCCTTCCTTCCTTCCTCCCTCCCTCCCTCTCTCCCTCCCTCTCTCCCTCCCTCCATCTTCCTTCCTTCTTTCCTTCCTTCCTTCCTTCCTTCCTTCCTTCCTTCCTTCCTTCCTTCCTTCCTTCCTTCCTTCCTTCCTTCCTTCCTTCCTTCCTTCTTTCCTTCCTTCCTTCCTTCTTTCCTTCCTTCCTTCCCCCCCTTTTTTTTGGTGTGTGGGAATCTCCCAAGCAAAGGGGCCTCTTTTTTAAAAAAAAATACAAATCTTTATTTAAGCACCATGATTACAAGCATGTTTGTAGTTGGGTTTCAGTCATAAACAGAATACCCCCTTTCACCAGTGCAACATTCCCACTACCAATGCCCCCTCTCCTCTCCCACCTAGTCATAGAGATTTTATGGGAGAAAGCTTTTCTTAAATTTGGAAATCAAAGCATAAAGGAGCCTATGGTGCTTCAAGTAAAAGTCACAAATACTGTAACCATTCATATAAGTTCATTCAGACTCAAGCTGATCATGCTTATTGTGTTTAGTATGCAGTTTGTGAATCCATTAGCTTTATTTAATTTGGAATTCTTAGTCCCAGGGCAAAGTCCCCTTTATTTTGTGTTGCCATCTTGGAACAGCTTGCCCTAGCTGATTGTAAATTCTTTCAGGGAACAGTCACACACAGTAAAACTATAACTTTGAGTGACTAAATGATTTGAAAATAGTCATGATTGAAGTTCTGATAAGAGTTTATGAGATAAGCACATTTAGTATCTGTGGCTTATAACAATTTGCGGAATAATTGTACATAATACTGATAAATATCTATGAAGTTAATACAATGTCTAGAATATCTACATATAATATATAACTATATATGTATCAATAATTAGGGTTTGCCCTTATTATTTGACAATGCTTCCCTTTGGGTTTAACACACCAAATAAACCTAATTATTTTAACATTTCTTTTTAATGAGGTGACAGATAAATTCTTCAGGATTTCTTAGGGGTCCTCTAGGAAATACTACTATTGGTTTGAGGTCAAAAATATTTTATTTAGAATTTGATTTGGGGGTTTTGCTCAAAATCAGAAGTTTTGGACTTATGACTAAGTAGAAGTACAGATCATTATGAAATAATATTTAACCATTTAACGGAAGTAAAAAGAACTATTTTAAAGACAAATATAGAAGGTTGTGAAGGAAATAGCTCCTTTAATATTGAGAACTTGTTTTTTTCCCTTAAGTAATCTACATGATTAAAAAAAAAAATACGAAACAGGAAATTATTCTAAGGCACACCATTTTGGTTTCCAAGGAAAATACCTTAAAAAAGTAATGAAAACTCAGGAATGGTGGTGTTTTTAAAGCCATCATTTGTTACTTACAGTTAATCAGGTGCTCTGCTCTGCACTTTATATGCATTATTTCATTTAGTTGCTATAAAATATGTACTCATATGCATAACTTTTCATATATACTAAAATTTTTATTTCATAGGCAAGCTGCCTTAGTAAATTGGCTAACATGCTGCTGCTGTAAAAGGGCTGTTACTTGAACTTATTTTGCATAGGAACCCTCTTAGCAGCTATATTCTATTGCTAGTGTAAGTGATTTAATTAAGGTCCTGTAATTCTAAATTGTGCCAGTGGTGGAAGTGGAAGTGGGGAATATCAAGTTTTTAAATATCCATATGTCACTTTGTTACAAAGGTTAACCTGTTCTTTTTATAACCTCAGGCCAGGAAGAGAAGGTATTTTGACACTGGTGTTAGAAATTGGCGCTACAGTTCCTAAAACTGCAAACCAAAAACATAAAAGATTAAGAATTGTTTTGGAGGGTCCAACATTCTATTAAAGAAAAATATGTTTGAGAAGCATTCTCAGTACTTTTGCCCAACTGTTTTCGAACATTTCTCAACTGACGCTCTTACTTATTTCTCTTCTTTTTTGGAAAATTGTAGCTAGGTAATAGATTAAAACTTATAAAACTACTGTGTTCTCTCAAAGATTAGTATTGATGTGGTTGTCATTCAGTTTGAGATTAGGTTGAAGTGTTGTTGAAATGACTGTCTGATATGTCACCATGTTTCTTTGTGCTACAGACAGTGCTTACCTGATCTCAGCCTCTTCTGCCATTACCCTATTTAGTGGTAGCATACAAACTTCAAGTATTAGTTGATGTGAAAATTTCACTTCAAGTTTTATTTTCAAAGGCTGACATGAGTGATATCATTTTAATAGCTCTATACTCAACTTTTCCAAATGGATATTCCAAAAACAGGCATTACATTTTGTTTATGGTGAAGCTCTCTGTCTCAAGTTTTCCATGCTGCCTGCTCAGTATTAGCTTGTAAAACTGTATGTAAAGTATATGTAAAAGTATATTTCCGAAGGTACATGCTTTGGAATTAAACTTTAGTCTGTCTCTTGATATCTCATCAGTATGCAGAGTGTACTTTTTCTATTTCCTGAACTGCCTCCTCCATCCCCTCCATTCTCAGTTTTTTCCCAGTGCTCTAGCATATGTTATTGATAGGAGTTAAGTTTCAAACATTTATCAGATTTGATAATTTCCTGGCTGAGTTAAGGTAACCTTAATTTCAGAAAGATTGGTACTTTAATATTTAGTAATATTTCTATTCTGGGTGATATTTAGGAATACAGGAGTACTTACAGTTTGAATATTCTACCATGTCTGATGACTTGTATTTTAGTTGAATTTATTTATTTATTTATTTATTTATTTATTTATTTATTTATTTATTTATTTATTGGTTGGGGCTGCACCTGCCACTTCTCAGGGGTTACTCCTGGTTCTGTGCCCAGAAATCACTCCTGGCAGGCTCAGGGACCATATGGGATGTTGGAGATCAAACCTAGATCGGATGTGTGTTAGGCAGATACCCTATCTGCTGTGCTATTTCTCCAGCCCCTTGTTTTTTAGTTTAATTTTTATGGAAAGGACTTTGGGGATCCAGTTCTAAGTTAATGATGTTTTAGAAGAAACATTCTGTTAGTTATTTGGTCTGTATTCATCAGCTAATTACTAAGGGCACCAGAACCAAGATACTAATTATTCAGAGCACCAGAACCAAAGTACTAAGTATGTTCTTAGTTGAGGTGGGATCCAGTGGCTTTGCACACGAAACACTTTCGTCTTCTGTCACTCAGAAATTCTTTGTATTTATTGTATTTCAGCAAAGTCTGTATTTAAGTGGATACTTTTCCACAGAAATTGGAGACAATTAAAAAGTATTATTGTATAAAGAGTGTGAGATGAGTGTACTTGCTTGTCCTCTGAATAGTTAGTAATTTTTTTTATTTATCATTAGGTTTTCTGTTAAGTAGTTTTGTTTTTCTGAAAATTTATCATTTGATGTTAAAAGGTCAAATAATCACTGTCTTAGGCAAAAATAAAATTAAGTCAATTTTTTTCCTTCAGTTTGAATTAGGGAAATGAGAGAATCTGATTGTGATTTTAGAAAGTTGTTTCATTGATCTTGTTATAGAGATGAGGAAATGGAGGCTGAGAAAGGTTAAATTATGGAATCAAGTTATTCACAGTTTGATTTACTGGCAGACTTTGCATAGATAAAAAAGGCTTTGGTTTCCTACTGCTGAAGTTTTTGCACTTTTTGTTTTGTTTTCTATTCATGAACAGAAGTGAGAACTCTCTTTTCTTTTTTTTTTTTCCTCCAATTTTGTTTGTTTTTCTATTTTGTATTTTTTTTTTCCAATTCAAGTGATATTGGCTTACATCACTGGACATGTTTCAGAAGTTGTTTTTTTTTTCTCACCTCCTTAAAAGTGATTTGTCTTCCTACTTCTAACACCGAAGTGTTGAAATTCCTCACCACAATCTGTTGGCTTTTTGGTTGAAGTTGTCAAATACGATCATGATATATTGGCATGGTTGGGTTATTCCTAGCTTGAAAATGGCTTTTTTTTTTCTTTTTTTTGGTTTTTCGGGTCACACCCATTTGATGCTCAGGGGTTACTCCTGGCTAAGCATTCAGAAATTGCCCCTGGCTTGGGGGACCATATGGGACGCCGGGGATTGAACCTCGGTCCTTCCTTGGCTAGCGCTTACAAGGCAGACAGCTTACCTCTAGCGCCACCTTGCAGGCCTCGAAAATGGCCTTTATAAATTGTGATCTCTTACATTTGTGATGTATTTCTCTTAGTATATACTCAAAATTTGCCAGTTTTAAAAGTTACCATTTATCTACTTCTCTATATAAGATCTATCGATATATGTATATCTATAGAAGCAAAGATGCCACATCCACAAGTTTTGGAAGAATCATCAGGAACCAGGATTGAATACGGGCTCCCACATACAAACCAATCATTCCAAAATGTAGAGCCATTTCTCTGACCCATAGTCTATATTTTCTTTTAGTCATTTTGCAGTTTTTTCTCAGTATTTCCCTAGTGTATAAAAAAAAACATAAGCCATCTAGATACTTGAATTATGATCTCACTTGAATTATGGTCTAAATAACTTATGGGAAAATGAATAATGTTGATCTTGCTGTTTATACTATTCATGCCAAGAAATTTTCCTTTGTATGTTTTTTCTAACCTTTAGTCAGGATTATATGACCAAATAAGAGCTCCAGAATTATAGTAATTAACTTTACTTTTCTTATTTGAAAAGAGTAGTGCTTCATATCACTCACATGCCTCTCATGTTTTCACACATCTTTCACATGCCTTATACATGCTTCCCTAGTGGTGAGATTTGATTTCCCCAAGTATGAATTTTATATAAATTAGGCTAATGTTCAGACATATCATTGTTCATTCTATCCATATGAATTTAGTTGTTCATTTTTATATTGTAGAGATTAGCAATACACATTTGGAGATTTTTGGGAAATTTTTTTGAATCTGTCAAATGAATGACATTCTGATTTCTTCAATTGGAAATAGAAAAGGAGAAAGGTTGGTTTAGTGAAGACAAAGCAGAAATTGATTCTTAGGGAGGAGTGTGTTGATGTAGTTGAGGAAGTGAGACTGAATTATGCAAGAACTGAGAGTAAAGTTCTACGTATATTTTTTAGGATGAATGGATTGTTGGTGTGTTGGTGTGTTTTGCTTGACTGGTAAATCTAACAGTTTATGTCGCTGCCCTCATGTCTTTTGACTTCCATGGCCTGAGCTGATAGGTTTTTATAGATTTTCTCCTGTTACTTCTTATTTGTGGTAGTAAAATGTGAAACATAGGATCGGATTACCAGTAGGTCTGCATGTGTGCATGTGCTTGTGTGTATGTACAACTTCCTTCAAAGTATGCCACTAGTCCCATGCCACATTCCAAATAAATATGTATCTTGTTACATCTTCTTAACTCTCCTGTCTAAAAAGGGTAAGAGAATGAATCAACACATATCCCTGAACTTATGTGTGATCATAGGAATGATGATGGGCTTAGTCAGTGTAGTTTTTATGAGTATTCTCAATAATGATTAGTCATATACCAGCCTAAGTAACCTTTCATAAAACCATCATTAAAAACTCTCCACTCTCCACTCTCTTCACTCCATCTACTCTGGAGAGATAGTACAGTGGGAAAGGTACTTAATTTGCACATGCCTAACCCAGGTTTGCTCCCCAGCATCCTATATGGTGCCAGAGAGATAGCATGGAGGTAAGGCGTTTACCTTTCATGCAGAAGGTCATTGTTTCAAATCCCAGTGTCATATATGGTCCCCCATGCCTGCCAGGGGCAATTTCTGAGCACGGAGCCAGGAAAAACCCCTGAGCACTGCCGGGTATGACCCAAAAACCACAAAAAAAAAAAAAAAGTGATCCCTGAGGGGTTGTATTGATAGCTCAGCGGTAGAACATTTGCCTTGCATGTGGCTGACTCAGACAGATCTGGGTTCGATCCTGGCATCCTATACTGTCCCGTGAGCCTGCCAGGAGTGATTTCTGAGCATAGAGCCAGGAGAAACCCTTCAGTGCCACAGGGTTTGTCCCGAAACCAAAATAATAAATAAAAAAACCATTATTCCTTAGTGCAGAAGCAGGAATTAACTCCCAAAGAGAAAAACCAAACAAATAAATCCCAAACTCACCTCTTCCCCAACTTTAAATTATATTACAAAGCAGTAGTCATTAAAGCAGTATGGTATTGGAATAAAGACAGACCCTCAGATCAGTGGAATAGACTTGAGTATTCAGAGAATGATTACCAGACATATAATTAATTAATCTTTGATAAAAGGGCAAGAAACACTAAGTGGAGCAAGGAAAGTCTCTTCAACAAGTGGTGTTGGAACAACTAGTCAGCCACATACAAAAATGCTAACTCAGACCTCTCTTTAACAACATGCACAAAGGTCAAATAAAAATGGATTAAAAACCTTGATATCGACTTGAAACTGTAAGGTATATAGAAGAAACCTTAGGAAAAAGGAAAAACACTATGACATGGAGACTAAAGCATCTTCAAGGAGGAAACAACACTGTCTAAGCAAGTAGAAGCAAAGATAAACAAATGAGCTACATTAAACTGAGAAACTTCAAAGGAAATAATGACTAGAATAAAAAGGCCACCCACAGAATGGGAGAAATTATTCATCCAATACCCATCAGATAAAAGGCTATGCAAAATATCTAAGCTATGCAAAATACTGACAGAACTCAACAAGAAAAAAGCATCTACCCCCATCAATAAATGGGGAGAAGAAATGAACAGACATTTCCTCAAAGAAGAAATACAGATGGCCAAATGGCACATGAAAAAAATGCAAATCAAAACAACAATGTGATATCATCTCACATCACAAAGAACAAGAACAACCAGTGCTGGTGTGGATGTAGTAGAAAAGGACTCTCATTCACTGCTGGTGGGAATGCTATTTAGTCCAGTCTTTCTGGAAAACAAGATAGATATTTCTCAAAAATTGGAAATTGAGCTCCCATATGATCCAGCAATACCACTCCTAGGGATATATCCTAGGAACACAAAAACACAATATAAAATTGCTTTCTGCACTTCAATATTCATTGTAGCACTATTTACAATAGCTAGAATCTGGTAACAGTCCAAATGCCTGAGAATAGGTGAATCACTAAAGCAACCGTGGTACATCAGCACAATAGAATACTATGCAGCTGTTAGGAAAAATGAAGTCCTGAAATTTTCCTATTCATGGATGGGCATAAGATTATTATGCTGAGTGAAGTGAGTCAGAGAGAGAAAGAGAAAGAGAGAGAGAGAGAGAGAGAGAGGGATAGACATAGAATAGTCTCACTGAACTGTGGGATATAAGAAAAATAAAAGACAGTATGGTAATAATATCCAGAGACAATATAGATGAAGGCTGGCAGAACCGATGATATAAAGCTTGTCACAAAAAGCATTGACAACTACCATGACAATAACAGTGAGTTAAAGAAGCAGAATGCCTGTCCTAGAGACAAGCAATGAGTAGGATGGAAGGGAAATGGAGGACACTGGTGGCAGAAAAGTTGCACTGGTGAAGAGTGGTATACATACTATGAATAAAACCCAACTACGAACATTCCTGTAACCATGATGCTTAAATTAAAAAAATTATTAAATAAAAACCTCTCTGAATAATTCAGACAGAGTTTATTAGGATTTTGTAAGTTTAGCAGGATAATATTGGTACCTATTAAGTTATTATTTGGAAAGTGACTCTTAGAAGAATTATGTCCAAACAACATTTTGTGGCATTTAACAGACCTTAGACATCAGTTGAAATTGCAATATTCTGGAAGGTCCCTTTGGACTCTCAAGTTCAGTGATAAAAGTGGTAAGTCATGTTCAGTTTTCATTTGGTGATTAAATCATTCCTGCTCATCTCCTCACCAAAGAAATTCTTTTAGCGCTTTCTGTGGTTTTCCACATTGCCGTTAAAGCTTTATTATTCCTGTCACTCTCTTGTTAGTACTGGCTCATATCCTGTCTTTTTTATTTCCTTCTGATTCTCTTCTGTCTCAGTCTGGGTTTCCCAGGACACAGACTTCAAGAAGGAAATCACTGTGCTGGAAGTTTGTTAAGAAGTGCTTTTGGGACTAACCTCCACAGGAGAAGGGAAGACACAAGTGTGGGGTAGAGTGAAGTTAGGCTGCTCTGTCATTTTGCTGAAGAGCTTGCTGTGAAGACTACTGCTGCAAAGGCTCATCCCTATTGTCAGTTGTGGAGCAGGAAGCAATTTTCTGAGTCCCAGGCCTGGACATGTGCTGGCCTGAGAAGGGAGCGGTGCTTTTCTTGATGAGATTCTATATACAGCCATGACCATTCTTCAGAAAGCTGATAATTGAGCCTGTCGCTGACAATATTGTAGAAACTATGGGAGAAATTCCTTCAGTTCTCTAAGATGGACTGACTCTATGGCTAGGTCATGGTTGACATTCTCATCCTTGCCCCCATTTTTTTTTTAAATGGGGTCATACCCAGGAGTGATAATCCATCTGATGTCAGGGACCTGACCGATCAATGCTGCTTATACTGTCTATACTTGTCTACAATGCTTTCTACCAGGTAATGTAGTGCTCAGAGTTCAGCTGGTTGGTTTGTGGGGAAAGAGGAACATGCTGTGAGAAAGATCCAACTGTAAGGCATGGGCTTTTCTACTTGAGTTATTTACCCTACCTTTGTCTCCCATCTGCAGAAAGATAAAGATATTTCAGAATGGCCTGGGTCATGGCCCAGGATTGGCAGAAGTAAGAAATTGTAGGGGCTGGAGCATTAGTACTATGAGTAAGGTTTCTGTGCACAAGGTCGATCCAGGTTCAATATTCAGCAGCCCAGATGGTCTCCTGCGCTTACCAGGAGTAACAAAAGACAAAAACAAAAAAAGGAAGAAATTGTGGGCAGTATGATTGGGAGCTTGTGGAGTTGGTTCTGGCAGATAATTGAATTCTGACATTGATTATTGCTTTTCTAAATAGTTTTTTCAAATTCTTTATTTTTTGGGGGGGTTTGTCTTGTTTTATTTTTGAACCATACTGGATGGTGCTTAGACGGTACTTATTCCTAGTTCTGTGCTCAGGCATCACTTTTGGCGGGGTTCAGGGAACCATATATATATATATATATTCAATCTCTATATATGTACACATATATGTACATACAAGGGAAGCATGTTTTCTGCTGGATTATTTCTCATGCCCTCTCCATAGTGATGGTATTTTCTTTAAATGTTATGAACAATTGATAAAAAATCTGGGAGCTCTGTGCAGATAAATGAATATTATCTATGCATATAAATTCCTTTTGGTAAAACCTACTTGTCTTGTTCAGTTTCTCATCTTTTAAAACATTAGTAAGTTTGGAGGTGCAGCTTGTAAGACCATCCCTATATATAAATTTTCTCACATATTTTATTCCTAAAGTATAAACTTATCTTTAGTGAAGATTTTTTTTGTTTTAGTTTTATTTTATTTTTTTCTAATGTAGAGCAATTCCAGATGATTTTGCTTATGGGGTGTTTCTTTAAAGTGGTTTCATGTTTGTTTTCTCCCAGATGCTCTAGGGATATAACTATTCCACAGCTCACTTCTATTTCCTTAGATTTCTCTTGCAAATAAGACTCAACTTTCAAAGCTGTTGCATCTGAGGGTTTTAATTTTTGGTAATCATATTGCCTCTACCCTGGCTTGCAGATCGTCAGAGAGATCCAGTCTCTCTTACTAGACCATCTTACCCTTGGGGGTTCAGCCTTTTATAGACCGCTGTGGTATCATGAAAGCTTTATATATCCACTTTATATATCCATCTCTGTCTTGGAATCAAGACTGCTACACAGTTGCACATGTTGATTCAGGTATTAAAAAAATGAGAGGCCAAAAATCTAGCCTAACTGTGCTCCCTAAGAGAGCCATTTCGCCTCACAGCCTTTCCTGGTGGGGAAATTCAATCAAACCCAAATTCAATCAAACCTACACACTCGGACTCCGGGGAAGTTCTTGTCAACCACCAGTGACAGGATCTCTTTGACCATCCATTTTAGCTTTGATTTAGAACTAGAGGATATTTCTTTATCTCAATACAAACTGTTTGTTTTAGCTTTCTCATTTTGTTCCACTCTTTTCCTTCATACTTTCTCTGTGTGCTTCACTTGAGCCTAGGCTATACCCAGAATTCTTATAAGTTACTAATTAACCTCTCTGTTCCTCAGTTGTACCCCTATTTAAAATGGGGACTAATGATAGGGTCTTTCTGACAAGGGCTAGTTGGATCAGTGTTGTTCATTATTGCTGTTCCCTTCACAACTTTTTTGACTCCACAGAAAGAGTTGGGAGCATGGTAGTGACTGTTTACTTACCTCACAAGAGGAAGTCTTAGTGAACGCCCTAGAGAAACCAGAGGAGAAACTTTGTTCAGTCTATTATAATACTGAAACTGAAGAGGCCTAGAAACTGAGAAAGATCCCTCCCTTTCTGCTGATGAGCCAAAGGTCACTTGGCTGTATAGAGTGAAGTGAGAGGATTCAATTATTCCCTGGAATATCCCGGAGAGACTTGGCTGGGACTTGGTAAGTTGAAGCTATGAATTATTTTATTTGCTAGGGAAGGCTCAAAGGCAAAATTATTATTGGGACTATTTGTAGACCTTGAAATATACAGTAATGCCTTTACTCCTAGGAAGCCTTTCGGCAATATTTTAAATTCTCAATTGATACTCCATGTGGATTCTGAACTTGGGTGAAGTTGATGTCACAGGATTCTTTTTCTTTGCCTCTTGACCCCTTGCATATGGAGATGGGGATTTAAAGAACTTCCTTTCTTCTATCATAGATTTTCAGAGTATGCTTACAGCCAATAAAGAAATATGTTGACCATTAAAAATTGGGAAACCTCAGACATAATACATCATGTTTCATAATATATCAAATTAAAAGTAATTTTAACTTCTCAGGAAAGGTGACTGTGATTGAATCCCAGGCTTCATACATGAAAATTACATTTAAATTAATCTAATATGCAAAATATTGTGATTATCCTATAAATACTAGCTACTTTAATTGTTTATATAATATTAGTTGTACTATGAAAATTTGATTATTGACCGAGTTTAGCCTTCTCAGTTATTATTGGCTTTGAATCCAGACTTAACACTGCCAAATTTCTGTGTAAATATTTTTCTTGGGACTTAAATTATAGTGAATATGTGTATTTGAAGTTTTATTTCTTAAAAAAAAAAAAAAGAACCACCTATATTAATGGAACTTGTAAATGTTCAAACAGTCAATTAATGGAAGTTTTTATAGAGCAACTTCTTCAAAAATTTCAATTTTATAATAATGTTTTAAATATAAAAATTGAGTTCAATAGCATATATTTAATATATAGTTCCATTTTTATAGTTCTTATCAATTTACTTGTTAAATTTAAATTTATTCAGGAGAAGGCCTCTTGATATTATGTTACTAGTATTTAACTTTAAGGCCAACATTCATTCTATTCAAAATACATGAACATCAATATTATGTCCCAGTATACTGGAGAACAAAATTAAATAATAAGTGGTTACATTGCTGGTACTGGAAAAGCAAAAGCACTTTAGAGTTCTGGTGCTATGGTTATGACTGTAGTGTTTGTTTTGAAATGTATTGTTAGATCTGTTGATTTTCCTGTAATGTGTCTATTATTTATTAAATTTCTCTGCACTATAAGGAGAAGCAATATAAACTGACACCGACTTTAACTATTCACCCAAGTGTCTTATGTAGCTTTTTGTAGCATATTATTATTATTTTTTTTAGAGGAGGGCTATACTCCAGCTCTGCCTAAAAGATCCTTCCTGACAGGAAGACCATATGGGAGACCATATGGGGCTGCTGGGGATAGAACCCAGGTCAGCCACAAGCAAGGAAAGTGCCCTACCCATTCTACTATAGCTCTTTTTTATTCTTTTGTTTGTTTGTTTTTAGTTTGGGGGCCACACCTAGTGACACTCAGGGGTTACTCCTGGCTATGCGCTCAGAAATTGCTCCTGGCTTGGGGGACCATATGGGACGCTGGGGGATCAAACCGTGGTTCATCCTAGGCTAGCGCGGACAAGGCAGATGCCTTACCGCTTGTGCCACCGCTCCGGTCCCATGATTCTTTTTTTCTTCACCTTGCTACAAAGCTTTGGTGATCTTTACAGGGCAAATTCCAAGGTAGATATCGATATTATGTTGAGAATAAGTCTCACATATATTCTGAGGACAGTATGTAAAATATTTTATTCTTTAACCCACTTATTCTGAGTTTAAGCTGGAGGTCCTCAAACCTACTTTTACCTGGAATTTTTCAAAGACATTTCTGCTTTTTTAGCAGAGAGACTTGGAAACTAAGTTTCTTCAGCCTAAGTAAATCACATATGAGAGAAATGACTGGCAGCTGGGCGAGGTATTCTGTTTACTTTTCTATGGAGTTAATTATAAAGATTTGTGTAGAGCTTTCTTTTTAGTTTATTTTTTCAGTGAAATCACATGTCAGTAATTCAGCAAGGTGAGCGTACTGGGTCTAGACTCTCTAGGATAGTGCAGGGTTCTGTGACCTATGCTTTGCCATGTTCAAAGACCAAGTTTGATCTTCAACACCACCATCCTCTATTGTCCCAGCACAGCTGCATATGCCTCTGATGAACCCCAACACTGCTGGTGTAAAACTGTACTTTGTTACCAGGGCCTGTCATGGAACCATCAGGTTTATTAACTAGCTGAATATCCCTAGGAATGCCCTCTGGGCAACCTTCCTACAAGTGCTTGGGAACCCTAAACTGTGCCCAATTCAACTAACAAAAATGATACAGTTTCAAAGAAACAAATTCAGCTCATTATATCTTAGAGCTTTATTTAAAGAATAGTTTTTTTAATTATATCAAATTTCTGTACAGATTATATGAAAAATTGTATTTTGACCATATACCTTATAAGATAGTTCTAATTTAACTTAAGAAATACTTTTATATTTTAGAGTATGTTTGTGTATATAATATTTTTTGGACATGAAGCATATACAATGGATTTTTAACTTTATAAAAATTATTAATAATTACTTAATAATTATCATGGTTGAAAAAGGCACTTGTTTTGTATGGAGCTGACCCAGGTCCCTAGCACAACATATGATCCCTTAGCACAGAGCCTGGAGTAAACCCTGAACATTGCCCTGATGTGGCCCCAAAACAAAAGAAATAAAAAAATTACTTAAAATTCATAATTTGTGGGGCTGGAGTGATAGCACAGTGGTAGGGCATTTGCCTTACAGACAGCTGACCCATGCGAACCTGGGTTCAATCCCCGGGATCCTATATGGTCCCCTGAGTCAGGAGCAATTTCTGAGCACAGAGCTAGGAGTAAACCCTGATTGCTGCTGGGTTTAGCAAAAAAAAAAATATCATAATTTGTGTATAATTTCTTAGCTAAACTTGGGTATCATCTAAATTGTAAAGCACCTTATAAAACATTATTTGTTAGGGTTAAACCTGAGCTAAATACATTTATTTCTTAAGCTTACCTTAGGTCTCAAATGAATGGTTATCCAAGAAAATTTTGCTTTTAGAAAAACTGATTCCAATTTTCTTAAGTATTAAAGTTATATTCTGTCAGATATTTAGATGGAACCATTTAAATATTCTAATTAAGATCTAAACATCTGATATGCATTCTTATATTCTTTCTCACCATTATGTACATATTTTAAAGTTTTCACTTATTTTGCAGATACCTTTTATTTCACTAATTTATGTGCCAAAGTAACTGACACAGTTTATGTCCATTGGGTAGAGCTGTGAATATCAATCCTGGACACAAAGCCCGGAATTGTAGTTGAGAAAAGCCTTCCTGCTGCTCAGGCTTGGCGTTCCAAAGATGCTGAATGAAGTCTCTTAACTTAGTCAGGATTTGTGACAACCTATTGGGCTTTCTTTAGCCCATTCATAATTGGCATTGCATTCTTCTGGTTAAAAAATGTCAGAAACTTTCCCATTTCCCATCATATAAAATTAAAAGTATGCTGTTTAAGATCATTTATAGTCAGATTTATGATCCAAATTTATTGTCTTTTTTTTTTGAGTATGTCTCCTATATCTTTTTTTTTTTTTGCTCATATCACAATAAGAAATAGGCTCTCTTCTATATATAATTTACTTCTTCTTTAAGGTCTACAAATCACCATTAATTCCCTCTTTCAGTGACTAAAATGAAAAGAAATCTCTTTTCTATTCTTGTATATTTCTTAAAGTGTTTCATATACCATCTGAGTTACTTTAGATATATAGTATTTTATACTTCATGTAAAACATTGATAGACTCTCTACTGAGTCTAGCCTTATTCTGTTGTGATGTGTTGAATATTATTTCATCTCCATTTCATGGTATTCAATAGAAGCTCATTATAAAAATGTTGTGATGGGATAGATAATAATGTCCTGGGAACCAGAGAGATAGTTCAGTGAGTAGTACATTTGCCTTGCATGCAGTTGACCCAGGTTCAATTCCTGGCATCCCAAATAATCCTGAGTCCTTCAGAAGTGCTTTCTTAGGGGAGAGCCAGGAATTAACCCTGGGAGTGATCCAGAAACAAACAAAAAAATGGAACATCTTAATTGTCAGTTATTTTAACCCTTGGCTGAAATGGACATGTGGGGGCAGGGCAATGAACCAGAGATCTAATCAAGTGATCAAAGTGATCCCCACATCTGGGAATGCTGAAGAAGCAATCATGGACGCAACTGAAATGTTTTTGATCATGTGCCATAATACTGACAGGGAAGGAATAGTATCTTCTTGCTGGTAAAGACTTTGAGTTGAGAGGGAATTGAAGAGGAACACAGGCTTTGTAGGTAGTTAATGTAATTCTGATTCAGGGACATTTCTCCTGCGTTTATCATAGGTTAGGAAATAAACATTGCCAGTTGAGCTCTTAATAATTTAAAAATGAAAATGTATTTCTACATGATGTTAGCACACAGTTTGAATATAATATAAATTTCTCCTTTGTCGTGTGTTTTGTCTAGAAATACTAGGTGAGTATAGATAATGTCAGTCTCCTTGCTAAACTGAGCTATAAACCTTTGAACAGTGAGCTCAAAGAACAAATGTTATGCTTTTTCAAGGTAAAGTGCAGTATTTTATATAGTTCTTTTGTTTGCTTTTGATTTTTCAGGTCTGGAAACTGAATCCAGAGTACACATATGGAGCCATGTGCTTTATCGTGTCTCCAACCACCATATTTATTACTGTTTTAATTTATTTAAAGCATTATATCTGTAGAATTGTGATCCGATCTTTGTTATTCTTTTCCACTTCAAGTGTGACTCATGGAGTTTTTGAGGATTGAACTTCAGGCTCAAATTTCTCTATAAGCCTTGTGGTTTTATCCTAGAATTGTACCTAGAATCATGATTTTTAGGAATGTGTAAAGCACCTTACAACAGAACTGAATTTTTTAATGATAAAATAGAGTGTGAGCTTTTGGTTCTCTTTTGTTGTTTTTCCTTTATTTCCTCCTCCTCAATTTTCTACTTGAAAGATATTGAATTGTTTTTATAAGAATTAACACAATAGCAAAAATGTGAAATCAAAAAGTGAATTTCTTTAACCCAGTGTTAAAGTTACCTGGAGAAGTGATTGGAAATCACTAAGGAAGGCTGAGAAGTAGAGAGAGGCCTGTGACCTCCTGAAATAAACACACACACACACACACACACACACACACACACACACATATACATATATGTATTTATCCTTAAATAATGTTTGATTTTTGCTTTTTGAACTTTCTATGCAGTAGGCACTGTTGCCGTATTTGCTTGACATGGATATGTCACAAAACCAAAAGAGTTTGTAAGTTATGTCTTTACAGATAGGAAAATGTGGCTTAGAGAAGGGATTAGTTTACATGTCCAATGTCACCATCTCATAAATATTACTGTCAGAGCTAGTTCTCAAGTTATAGTTGACTTCTGAGCCTTAGATCATAGTGGTCTATTAGCAGATGACATATTAATAACTTTTATTTGTGTTCTTCTTACTTAACTATATCTAATTGGCATCATTAGTTACTCATTTTACCTCTTTGATCTAAAAATTGCTAATCAGACTAAGACAGATCTTCAGAGGCAGAAAATAGCAAAATCTAATTTTGACACCTAATTTAGAGGTTTTATTTGTTTCTGTTTTGGGTTTTCCTGGGCCTTACGTATAGTAAGGGGAAATATATATATATATATATATATATATATATATATATAAAATTAAAGATAAGAAGTGATCTGAACTAGGGATAAAAAACTGAATTTGTTGGGAGTTAGGATAAAGTATTGGGATTAAATGGTGGGAGCGATAATAGAGATGAGAACCCAGTATGTATGTACAAAAAGCTGTTGCACCCAAATCACTGGTATAATTTAATATAAAAAAGAGGGCTCTGTTGGTGAGGAGGGAACTAGTTCATTGGCAGTCCAGCACAAAGAGTAGAGCAAGCTTCACAAAGAGGAAGTTGTGTCCGTAAAGCTAGAATGATATAGCATTCTATACATACTTAGGCATTTTGCCAAGAAAGATCATGCACATTTATGTGAGGGACAGTTCATGTTCAGTCGAGGAACATGAACCGTTTGGCATATACAAAAACATGGGAGAAAACATTAGCAAGACTTTGTTTTTAATATGATAAAAAGGAAGATGACTGCAGTCTAGGAGTAGCTCCCAATTGTACCAAATCTGTTACCAGATCTATCCACTCAGGGCACTGGAGTCCTTATCGCAAAGGTATTTGTAAGGTTTTATCTCCAATCAGACTCAAAAGAATGGAACAAGGTAACTGAGCCCAGAGAAGGTTTGACCTATCCTCCAAACTCTAAGCCTTAGCCAGATCTGCATCTCTCATAACCCAGAGAATCTAAATTTTGGGAGAGGGGTTAGATGAGGGAGCAAAGTTGCAAAAATGATTTGGTTACAATAATCTGCATTCTCAGAATGGAGCTTCAACTAGTACCAATTTTTATATAGGAATATAGGATAATGTGAAGAGCAATCTGAAGTCACAGTGTAAATTGGTTCTGCTGTGACTTTTGTTGTTGGTAGGCTTGGAAACCGAAGATGATAGTAGATAGGGTGACACTGGAAGCCGCCATTGGGCTCTATTGGTGCTTGTTTCTTCACAGGTGATGTGCTGCTTTTACTTTAACTGGTTGGTTACCTCCCAGGACCCGAGCTTAATCAGTGTTTGTTAAGCTAAAGGTGTCTTAGGAGCTTAAAAGATTGAAGAAGAGTGGAATTCACGAGTGAAGATTAAGAAAGAGTGGAATTCACAAGTGTTTAGGAATTAATAAAGTCAGGAGCAGCGAACTGTGGCCAGTGGTCTGTTTTTGCTCATTAAGCCAAACACAGTTATTTTATATTTTCAGTAGGCTTTTCAAAAAAAGTAGAAAAATGAAGAATATCATAGGTGCTCCGAAGCACCAAACATTTAGAACCACAACCTTTATGAAAATTTGTTACATCTGACCTGAAGGATGAGCCATAGAGCAAGAGCAGACCAGCCTTGCTGTCTTTTCAGAAATTGGATTAGAAGGTATTGTTTTATGGAAGGCTTTTCCAATGCCTCTCTTTTTCTCCTGTCACTATTACACATATGAAATGACTTGGTACTTATTTAGCTTTATTTTTTCGTTGCTTTTTGTGCTTTATGTTTATTCCCTTGAAAGATAAAGCTATTTTATGACTGAAGAAAGCAGGGTTATCGAGCGTTAGTAATTTAAACTTTTATTTAATAGAAAGGGATATTTATGTTTGAATCTCTTCACAGATAAAAGTGCTAGAGAAAATTTATCAGCAAAAATTAAATATAGGGCCTGAAGAGATAGCCCAGTAGGTCAGAGAATAGGTCTAGCATACTCAGGACTCATGTTTGATGCCTACTATCAAATGGACTCTCAGATACTAGCAGGTGTAGTTGCCCACCAGGCAGAGCAGCATCACATTGGGAGGCCTGATTACTGATATTACAGGCATGATAGAGTTGGGCCAACTATTGACTAAGTGGTCTGTATCCAGTAACTTCCTCTGCTCAAGCAACACCACCCTGAAAATTGTGTGTAGACTATTCAGAGTTCTGACTTAAAAATAATTTCATAGTACTGAAGAGGTAATACCACAAACAATGTACTTATCATACATATGGTTAACCCAGGTTCAATCCCTGGTATTCCATATGGTTCCTAGAGCTCTGACTTGAATGATTCGTGAATACAGAGCCAAATGTAAGCTCTAAGTGACCGCCAAAAGTCAATAGTAATGATGATGATGATGATTTTATAGGACTATAATGATTACTTTGCAAGAGACTGACCATGATTTGGTTCCTGACACTGCATATGGTCCCCTGAGCACTACAATGTATAACCCCAAATCAAAAAACAACAAAATTGTATTGATATTAGAAGTGAGATTTCTATTTATCAGCTAGTACTTAAAAACAAAACACTAAAGTTGTACACATAAAATATTAATTGGAGCATTAGATAATTTTTATTTAAATTTTTCCTATGAATGACCATTAGATATAAAAATTGTAAGAATGAAAAATTCCAAGTTGCTTGTTAACAATTTAATTTTTACTGAAAGAAAAGGCAAGTCTTAAAAATATTTTCAATAAATAAAATATACAAAATAGAAAAGTATGTTTTAGTGGAAAGTATACCAAGCAGCAGGTTATTTTTAAGAAATATGTATTAAATAAATATTGTGCTGTTTTGCTAATTGCAAAATTTTAGGGTGATTTCAGCATACCAACGTCCAGAAGAGAAATCAGTTAAGATGAAACTCTGGAGTTGTACAGGCAAAAACCCTTGAGAATTATAATGCTTCCAGACAATGTATGTTAGGCCTTGAGGATGTAGAGAGCTTGGCATAGTCAAAGGAAAATCAGAAGAGCTTATTGCATCTCCTAATGACTGAACACATGAATGACATTTTTGGCTTATTATTGAAAATACAGCTTTCTACATAGAATACCTGCTCACCCCTAGTGAGCTCAATAAAGCAAGAATTATCAAATGGACACTGCTCAGTGAGTATTTGTTGCAGGATGAAGAATACTGGTCACTTTCAGGGGCACAGATGGATGGTAATCCCAAATTATTTTGTGTGTCCTTTACAGCCTCGCTTGCCCAAATTATTTTGTGTGGCCTTTACAGTCTCGCTTGCCCAGTTCTTTATGCTGCAGTCAGAGTATCTGAATGTAACTTGAGCTACTCAGCAGAGAGAGCATCAAGTGGTTGGGATCTAATCCTGAGAAGAAAAGTAATGCAATTCATTAAAAGTAGTGTAATGAATATTCTTACAGTGTGGAGAGTTCATCTGATGGAGAGAGCATGATTATATCTTTGAAAATAAGCCACGGGGGGTGGGGTGGGGTGGATGTTCTGGCCTTGAACAATTGATAGGTTTAGGGGTTTAATCACAAAGTTAAAAAGTGCTTCCAGTTTGAGATTACATATTCAAAATTATATTTGAAGTTGTAGTTGGAGATATTTTTACTTAACCAGTTGATCTTGCAATGATGAGTTAAAAAATAGATGGGGAAGAACAGAGATATAAATTTCCCAAGTCTGTCATAGTTGGTCTTCCAGTGGTCACCATAGATGCCCACAAGATGATTTTTTAAGATGTACATTACAAAGAGTAGGAGAAACAAGAATTTACAACAGTAGAGGAAAGAGGATAAATTAGTCTTTGAAGGCAAATGATAACAGACAGGAGGAAAGAAGCACACCCAGGGTTGGCCTTAAATGTTACTCGTTTTGAGTTAAGAAATAGCTGATAAGTGGAAAGATAGTGCCTGGATCACCCATTAAAAGCAAATTTAATAAAGATAATACTGTGTATTTTATTTAAGTATGAACTTTAATAGAATCAGATTATCAGAAATTTAATGTAACTTTGAGGAAATTTCTTAATGCAGGCCTTAATTCTTTCCTTAGAAAAAAAGAGTACATTTGGGGCTGGAGAGAGTACAGCAGTAAGAGTCCTTGCCTTGCAATGGGCAGACCTAGGTTCAATATCCTTGGCATCACATATGATCTTTGAGCCCCATTAAAGTGATCCCTGCACATAAAGCCATTGCTGGGTATGGCCCCCTAAATATTTTCAAAAATTAAAAAGAATAATGTTGCCTGTAGATAAGGAAAGAGATTTATTGTTGTTGGTTTAGTTTTGCACTGCGTAAAGTGGCACCTCCCAGGTGGAGATAATATAATTGTTTCAGTGGGTTTTTTGGGAAGGGATTGGTAGTACTGGCAGGTAAAAAATTTCACTTGTTTATTTTAAATAAATTGTTATTATTACGATTACTGACTAGTTAGTGCCTCTTAGCTCCTTCTAAGAATAGGGAATATTATAATTACCATTTGAACAACAATTTGTTTTCTGTAAAGACATCAGGTTAGGGCTGGAGTTGTAGTATAGTAGGCAGGGTGCTTGCCTGGCACGTGAGCAGACCAGTTTTGTTTGGCACCGAATACCTTCCCTTCCCTGACCAAGATTTGCTGCTGGTGATCTCTGAGCACTGCTGTGTATAGCCCCCAAACAGACTATAAAGCCACATCAAGTTAATACTATCAGTCCTAAAATTATAAATAAATTTTTGCCTTTTGTGTTGCTGTTTGTTTTGTGGGAGTGAACCACATTCTGAATAAACTCATGGTGTACTTCTGGCTTTGTGCTCGAGAAATACCTCTGGTGGTGGTGTTTGAATGACTATAGGTGATGATGTGGATGGAGCCCAAATTGACTGCATACAAGACAACCTCCTTACCCACTGTACTGTTTCTCTGGTTCATTGCTTCTAGAGCTTAACAGTACTTGTTATCATCAATGTGTATTTCCAATTGATATTTGATAAAGAACTTAATAATTGATTATAAAATATGAATCACTTCTTTTCACTTTAAAAGTTTGACTTTGAAAGCCTTTATAATGTATATCATATCCAACATATATGTATATATTTGTAATCTCCTTAAGAGTACTAATCTATTTTATTTTGTTCAGTAAATATTTATTTCAAAGTGTCTGTATTAGATTGTGTAAATTTGCAGCTAAAAAGTGAAAATTGCAGAAAAATATGAGTTCTTTGAATCATTTCATAAACCAAATGACTCATCAGTGAATATATCCATTTCAAATAATTTTATGCTTTAAAAGCAACTTTAGATATGCATTTTCTTATTTCATCCTCTGAACATACTATAAGATCTCTTGAAGTAGAAAATGGACCCTTTATTCCATTTGACAAATGATAAAATGAAGGATCAGGAAGAAATTATTTATAAGAGGTTCTGCAGATAATGTGAGAGCTGGACTCCAAATCAAAAATGGTGAAAAAAATGAACCAATGCTCATTCTATTTTTTTCTTCCTTGAACACAGTTTAAATTTTTTGCTTTTTATAGCTCTTAATCTTTAGTATATTGTATTATATTATATTTTGTTGCAAATAAAACTCAGTACACATATATATGTATGTTCATGCATACAGAATTTGAAGGATGGTTCTAATGTATCTTTGCAGGATAATCTTTCATGTCTCTGCATATCCTCCTCTCAGAGGCAGCTGCTACAAAGACTTATCTCTCATACCACAGACCAGGCAACCTTACCTGTTGGCCTTGTAGACATTTAAGAGTTTATCATTCCTCAGTTGTTTTTATCTTATTGTGGTAACTAAATACAGATTATTAAAATATGCCATTTTATTTTATTTTTATGAATAAATTCTTTAATTGATTATAGGAAATATACAATTACACAGATGTTTATCATTGAGTTTCAGTCATACAATGCACAATACTCTTCAACAATACACATTTCCTGACACCAGTATCCCATTTCCCTCCCTTACTCCTCCCTGCCTGCCTCTGTGGCAGACATTTTTCTTCTCTATCTCTCTCTTAAATTTTTTCCTTTTAGACACTATGGTTTGTAATATTGTTACTGAAGGGGTATCCTGCATATCACTTTATCCCCTTTCAGCAACCAGTTCTTGTTTAGAGTGATTATTTTCAACTATCATTGTCATAGTGGTTCCTTCTCTGCCCTAATAGCACTTCTTTGCAATTTGTGAAAAGCTTCCTATCATGGACTGTTCCTCCTGGCCCTCATCTCTATTGTCTTTGGATATCCGTACCATAATATCAGTATTTTTATATCCTACAAATGTTTGCAATTATGTTATGTCTATGCCTCTCCCTCTGACTCATTACTCCCAGCATAATACTCTCCTATCCATCTATGTATAAACAAATTAAAACCTGCCATTTTAATCATCTTGTAGTATAGAGCTCGGTGACATCAAGTATAGTCACAGTTGGATGCAACCATTAATAGCACCCATCTTTAGAATTTTCTTTCTTTTTCTTTTTGGAGATCTCAGAAATTAAAGGAAATAAAATAAGGGAATCATGTAGAGCTATCAGAAACCAGAAAAATCTGATTTTTCAGGACATAACTGAGAATGAATAAGGCAGAATTTCTGAATTAGTTAACCTGGGTTCCTAATCTCTTAGGAATGCCATCATCATTAAACAGCAGTAGAATTGTCATTCCCTCTGTTGATTTTTCCAAAAGGGTTGACCAGATTTTCTTTACATGCTGTACAATTCCCTCATGATATCTAATCATTCTGTGTAAATATTAGTGAGATATCGCTCCAACCCAAATGTTGCTGAGTTAAAAGTAGTTTAAACGTGTTTCTAGGGGGAGAGATACTCCACTCCAAAAAATGAATTAATTTTAGTAGGGGAATTTTATTTACTATGTCACTTGGTCAAATGTGGTTCTTTAAGGAAACAATAACTTGCTCTTGGTCTTAACATCACACTGAGCAGTCAGGCTTCCAAGAGCACCTCTCTGAAACCTTTAGCACCTCTGAGTGGTGTCAGCACTAGAAATCATGTTTTCTTAGCTGCTCCTCTGAGGGCTTTAACCTTTTCAGAGGCATAAATAGGCCTTCTTGTACTATTCTTCAATAATCTGAAGGTCAAAGTGGTATGCTTTTTTTATTTACTCACTCTGCCTCATTAGATAACTCAGAATTTCTTTTTCAAGTATTTAGATTCAAAATACGCAATTAATATTTTAAAAAGTGTCTATGAATCAGTTCTAGATAGGAGTAAAATCTTAACTAGCTGACTTGACATATCTTACAGGATGGTCTTTCTACAGAAAGCAAAATAGTGTGAAAGTCAGATGTTTGAACTTCTTCCAGTGTGGATTACTCAAGAGGAAACAAACAGCAAGACTCAATTTAATTGCTTGTTATTTTGAAGAAGGAAATGTTATGTGTATTTTTCTTCCCCAGGGGCTGTGTCCAGGGCAGTATCATTTTGGTGTTTTTATAGTTCTGTGAGATGTTTCCCATGTTTTAGAACTAAAAAACAAGTGAGATTGACATAAATGCATCTGGACAGTGGAATGCTTTAAAGCTTATCTGAGTAATTGTTCTTGTTTTAAGACTTGGTATGATTTATTCTCAAATTGCAATGATAATCACAGTCACGTTTGATTTTATGTAGTAATGTATAAGAAGAACACACGAATGTAATCACGTGTAATTAAGCAGTGTTTATCTTTATACATTTCTGTTTAATTGTGCTTCTGTCCATGTATTTGCATATGTATGTTTGTGCTTTAGCAGCACACCATTGAGTGGGAATTAGAGTTAGATACATATGTGGCATACATACTGGTGTTTTACATTGATCTGCCTAGGTTTGAGACATTACCAGTATTAGCTAAGGTATTGGACAAGGTACTTCATTGTTTTGTGTTATATCTAGGTAAAGGTAATGATAGTAACTTTAGAGAACATGTGATTGTAGTTGAATTCCAAGAACATTTAATAATACTGATGCATAAAATAAGTGTCATTTATTGTCTATAAATCATTATTGTTTCCCTCACAAATGATTCAGAAAGGAGAAAAGAATTCCCTTGAAAGAAAAGTGATTGTTTAGAAGCCAAAGGCATTAGTTAATTTTGGGAATCAAATCATCAAGTTTCTGCTTCGTAATTTTAGAAATTATGTTATAAGGAGAGAGATGTGTACATGTCAATGATTTATTCATTCACCTGGGGTCACCTGTGATTGACTGCATTTAGAGTCTTTTCTTTAATAACCAGTTTATACTGTGTTGATGACTTTGGAAATCTGGTTGGCTTTTGAAAGTATCTGTCTTTTGTTCATTTAGTTTGAGACATCAATTTGTCTAATTAGTGTTAGAAAATGGCACTTGTATATAATACTTCCTTCCAAGAAAAACATTGGGTGTTTCAGGAAGTGGTCTTGGTGAGTCAGAGGATAATACTTTTTCCTCTGAGTCAGTTCTGAACTTTCCTGATATACTTTACCAATAGTTCTGCTTTTTGGGTCAGATGTAAAAACCTTTGATACATGACCACCCTAAATAGCATTTTCTTTCATTGCATTCTGTTCCCTCATCACTTAGGGTTTCGACTCATTATGGCTGTGCACAACTTAAGTGCAAAAATTACATTTACCAAAGGTTACTATTAGTTAACCACCTACACTCAGAGAGCTGCAGAGTACTAAATCAGTGTTTCTTTACTGTCTATATTAAAAACATTAACCATAATAAATAATAACCATATAGCTAGATGTTAATATAGCTATAGAAGACAATAAAAATAAGGATTTGAGTAATTTTCTAAAAGGGAGGTATAAATCAGTGTTGGAAGAAATATTTAGGGAATCAACAGCGACCTATCATGAATTAGTGCATGATAGGATTAGGCAAGAAATTAGGCAGTAATGGTTCATAGTTGGGAGTGCTAGATAAAATATGGAAGATTATAGGGGCCAAATAGTACAGTAGGTAGATGTTTGTCTTGCATGTGGCCAACCCAGGTTTAATTTCCAGCATCCCATACGGTGCACCAGTCACAGCCTGGGGTAATTTCTGAGTGCAGAGCCAACAGTAACCTCTGAGCATTGTCCAGTGTAGGCACCCCAAAATATGGACGATTATAGAAATTATTTAGGGTACAGATGTGGTGGGCCTTGAATGAAAAACCAAGACTTTCCTTATGTGTGTGAGTATACTGGCAGTAACAGTTTTCACTCCTGTTTATATGTATTTCTCTTGAGTTACATATTTCATTGACTGAAATGGATTTTATATATATATATATATATATTCGTGAATTTTATTTTCAGATCCAGTATTTAAAGAAAGTATCTATTTCTGTTGTTCTCCAAATGCACATTTTTTCTTAGGAAGATAAAGTAGCTGACTGCTATAAATACAGATGTTAAATGATTCAAGTCCGCTTTTGCACATGATCATCTTAATTTGACTCATTTTCCAGTCGTCTAAACAGAGATTAGATTTGTCCAAGTTTACAGGGAGATGGCAGAGTCTGAATTCACATTTAGAGCATTATTTCATTATAGTATGTTCTTGTTACTGGACCTCAGACCACCATAAGAGCATTGAAAGAATATACTTAGTACATTGTTCCTTACTGTTTCCATTATCTGAAAACAGCACTTCAATGCATTTTTCTTTCTCTGGAAATGTTCTTAATTGAGGGAACAGGGAAGTGGTCTTTGGATGCTAAGATTTTGCCTTCTGCACTCCTTTTGGGGAGCTGCAGTCACATGGTCTTTGTTTCTTAATAATTAGCTACTGTTAAGTCAACAAGATTTGTGGTGATAGCCTGTGTTAGGGACCTTGTTCGAGCAGTAATGACTTGTACTGTTGGGCCCTTACCCACTTATTTTAGTGGATTGATAGTTGCTTTTTTTCTCTCAGGTTTATCTTAAGTTTTTGGCTTCATGAACTGGAATCTGAGTTTTCTGTTTTGACCCTCTATTCACAGGACTGTGCCGCTCTCTTTACCGTATTTACTAGGTGGCAAGGAAGCAGCCATGTGACTCTTGGCACAACTGACCTTCCCCAAGGTGACAGCAGTTGAGATTCCTCATGGCTCTTGTAAACATCATTGTAAATTCATCTTGCACTAGTTACTAGTTCTAGCATGTTGCTCTGTGCTTTCTATTCCCAGTGATGAGAAGCAGCAAAATTGTGGGTTTCTTTTTTCCAACAAAGGACAAAGTTCCTCTTGTCACATGCTTTCTTTGCTGACCGATTTGGTGATTCTGAGAGTTGTGTACAGCTGGTCCTTGGTTGCTTATGTAATTTTCCCCGCCCTTCAAAAGTGGGAAAATAGAATGCTTTTCTCCTCTGCTTTTGTTTCTGCTGGGTGGTCTGTACTGGGAAATTTATCTAAGCGGGTCACTGATCTATTAAGCGGTCCATTGTCACTAAGCTGATGCACTGAATTTTGGAACTGCAAAGAACTCTTGGAAATGGCCAAGTTTCCAGCTTAATCAGCACTAATTGGGACCGAGAGTTTCAATGACATATCCAAGGACACAGCCTGCTCTATTGCTGTCAAAGGCAAGGAATAGTTTCAGCTATGGTCTTCCAGACACAGCACACCTGTCTCAAGTTCATGTCTAGGGGATGTTCATGGCATGTACTGTGAGATGTTTTCTCCAATCAATGGTATGGGACGTGGTAGGGACTGCATGCAGTCTTGGACAAGGGTCAGAGTTGGAAAGGTAAGAAGTATCATGTGAGAGATAGATTTTGTCACTCCATGGGATAAACTATACATCAAGTTAGGGAAGCAGGAGGAGTCAGCTCTTTGTTTCATAATGGGGGGAAAATCATGGATTAGGGATCTATAGTAAGTAGTTTTAAGTTCTTAAAAGAACTTGTTTATTTGTTTTTTGGTCTTTTTTTTTTTTCTGTCTGCTATGTCCTAGAGATGCTAAATGTTTTCTGATTTGAATTTGCTACTTGGATAAATACTTTCTACTAACATCTTTTGTTTTGTGTGCTTGTTTGGCCATACCTGACAGTGATGATTCAGGGCTATTCTGGGTTGGTGCTTGATGACCATGGTACTAGGGATCAGTCTTAATCTGTGTGCATAGCCATGTACCAGTCCTTTGAACTATCTTATGGCCCCTCTTTACGATTTTTTTTCTTGATTTTAGAGCATTTTCCCCCAGTTGTTTTATTTTTTCTCTTTTGGTTTTTGGGCCTTACTCAGTAGTTCTCAGGGCCTATTCTCTGCTTATTCTTGGAAGTCATTCCTGGTGCTCTTTGGATGACCTTCAGTATGGGGATTGAACTCAGGTGCCTATGTGCATATGCACCAACCCTTTGAGCTATCTCCCATGTCCTTTATCCTGTCTTACTACTTAAAATGAACACCTCAGTTGCACCAAATAAAAATTATTGATGGTCATACTCTTCTCACAAATTAAGAACTGGACATCTTCCTATGAGTTAGGAGCTATGCTTAGCACTTGATATATAGTGAAATTATTTGTGCTTAATCTTAAAGAATTTAGAGTTCTGGTGGCAAGAGAACTTTAAATTAATGCAGCTTAGTGTTAGACTGGCAAGAGGGAAACAGTGCGCTGCAGTATCACCTCAAGTGCTACAAGAGCACACAAGTAAGGCATTTCTATTTGAGAGATGCCACCAAAGACTCTTAAGACTGAAACCAAGGTTTGATGTACAGGTGAAGGTGGGAAAAGGGTTTTGGAGGAAAGAAAATATTCCAAGCAAGGGGTTTAAGTTAAAGATAGGAATTTGCACAAATTATTGTTCAGTCTGGCTGATATATGACACATCTGTATGAACATAGGATAGGAGGGTGCATGAAGGTCCCAGGAAGGTGTTGGTGTGAGAAGCAATTTTACAGGTAGCTTTTACAGATAGACAACACAGGGTTGGAGAGATAGCATGGAGATAAGGCATTTGCCTTCAGAAGGTCGATGGTTCGAATCCCTACATCCCATATGATCCCCTGAGCCTGCCGGGAGCAATTTCTGAGCCTGGCGTGACCTCTGAGTGCTCCCGGGTGTGATCCCTCCCGCCCCCCAAATACAGGTAGACAACACAAAGAGGACCACAATTAATGAGGAGTCTTCTGAAGGGTCATGGGGAGCCTCTGACACAAATTTAAATAAGTAGATTGAGAAAGCAAATAAGACTATGTCTTTTAAGTTCTTATTTAAGTTATTCTGATATTTAACTTGAAAATTGTTAGGAAAATTGTTAAAAAATCATTGTCATTTTTAACCCCATCAAATTTCTTTCCAACAATCAGTAAGTTTGTGTTAGAAAAACACACATTTTTATGTTGATTTATTGATATTCCTGAGAGAATACATTTCCCACGAGAGTTAGAGGAAAAGTAGCCTCTGTCTAATTCTAATAGATTTATTCCTGCCTTTACTTTTTATTTATTTATTTTTGTTTGTTTTTTTGTTTGTTTTTCTTTTTGGGTCACACCCAGCCGCACACAGAGGTTACTCCTGGCTCTACGCTCAAAAATTGCTCCAGGCTCGGGAACCATATGGGATGCTGGGATTTGAACCACTGTCCTTCTGCATGCAAGGCAAACACCTTACATCCATGCTATCTCTCTAGCTCTCTGCCTTTACTTTTGAAAACTCAGAATCCAGTTCCTTTTCTTTCTTTATTGTAAGTCATTTTGTAATAAGTAGCTATAAGTTATGTGCAATACATAGCAGTATGTTTAATTCTGTTTATATGCTTTGTGATTTGGGATGAAAAATAAAAGCAACTCTTTACCCATTATTTTTCTCTTTGTGGCAGTTTTGACAGATTTTATTCCATATCTGCTACTTAGCAGTCCTTGGATACTGAGATATTATATTCTTTCTTTTAACTCATTTGTAAAGTGAGATAATAATGGTTTCTATCTCTTGGGGCTGTTGCTACAATTAAAAACAACTAAATACATGTAAAGCAATTAAAATTATGCCTGACACAAGGTTCAGTGGAAACCAGCCTGCTTATGTATGGTTCTTACAGCTATGGCTGCTGGATTAGTGCTTAGCTGTGGGTTACTTCTCTCAAGGCACTGATTTTCCATTAGTTGACTTGTTATGGGGAGATAGATTCTGGTGAATAAATGGTACCTGTTTTTGTTTGCTTGTTTCTTTAATAAAGAACTGGAATTAATTTGGAGGGATATTTTAAAATACTATAATAAACTTGTGCATTTTACAAGCCACGCAGTTAAATCAGATCATACTTTTCCCTGATGTCTCTACCTCACCATTTTTACCATTTTCCCAGTTGCTTTGGGAAGAGAAATGCATGCAAATATGGCATTCCCATAACTTCGTTAAATTTCTCTTAAAGTAGCCTCTTCTTTCTGATTTCAAAGAATCTACTTATCAGACAAATTTATCTTAATTTTTTAAATAAAAATAAATACAGTATGAGCCAGAGTCATAGAGATTTTTTTGATGGTTCTCTCTTCCTTGGCTGATCTAAAACACCCCTTCACTCTTTGACTTATTAATTCATCAGTGAGAGTTGTTTTGCTCAATTTCAATTCCAGGTGCTGAAGTCTAGGAATGTAATTCCTGGCAAAAAATTTTAATTTTTGGTATTTAAACAGGCCTCGATGTGGACATGTTGTTAGTAAAAAATAAAGTCCCGTTACTTCCCAAGATGAATACTGTTCAGTTATTTTTCTTTCACTTCTGAATTCATCACCGTCCAGACTCAAACTTTAAAGATATCTTAGTTGACATTTTATGCATTTTTACTGTTTATAGTTTGTGCTTCTTTTACCCTATTTTCTTGCATATTAATTGCTTAAACTTAGATTCTTACCTCAAAGTGACTAAATAAGGATAAGTTTCTTGTTCGGAGTTATTTTTATAGATTTCTCTGCACAGAGAGCTTTCTGAGCAACATGAAGCACTGAACAAACTTTCAGAAATGCATATATTCTTTTCATTTTTTTTGATGATTCACTATTTATCCTGAATTTTAAACCAGGAAATTCTGAAAGAAAATTTTCAGAGTAAATCTCTCAATCCTGTACTTTTGGAAAATTGATGGTTAGATATTAGTCAGATTTTAAAAATGATTGATTTTATACCTTAGTCTCCCCTTTTCTTCTAAGCAATTAACTGGGGTTATAATACCACATTTATTTATCACTATTAGTTTTATCCCCCCTCCCCCCCTTGCTTTCTTGCTGATAAGGACCATGAACGCAAGAACCTTGTCTGCTTTGTTAACTATGCATTAGGTATCTAAAGATACTTTGTCTGGCAAGGTTACTGAACCATAAGGTAGTTATTTACATTTAAATGTGAGCTATCTTAAATTGAATTTACAATTTTTAGCTCCTTGATTACACTAGCCATATTTCAGCTGTTTTCAGGTACTTAACACATTTGTTTAGCTACTATACTTGAATAATATTGACATAATAAATTTTCTTCATCCCTGAAACACTTTTATTGATGGAACCCAGATGGGCAAATAATGATTATATAGAACAACTATTGAATGAGTGAAGGAATGAGTATGGGTGTCATGAATGTTTGAGTAAACATTTAAAATGTTTATTTTAGTTATTATTTTATTTCTGAATGTTGACTTTCTGTCCTTTCAAACTCAAAACACTGGATTTATCATACAGTATCACATAGCAGTGGTATAAAAATTTAGCATGACTTGTCAAATCTTAGACTTGTTACACATTAACTGTGGGTTTTATTACTGAGTTACCTTTACTTGTAATTTTTCTAATTCCCAGATTCCTCTTTAAAATGGGATTAAACATATAATTATTAAAATAATACATTTGAGGTGATTGTCTTAGTAGTTTATATGTCAAAATTGCTTATCAATAAGAGTACATTATTGCGTTATAGCAATGAATGGATGCTGTCTAAGGTTGCCCTATTTCATGGATGTTTTTGAGGTTCTGAGAAATTGTACAGCTATTTTTGCAAACTTTCACTGTTATGATTTGGCAGACATTTTTCAAAGGTAGTATTATTTATAATCAAAGCTCACTTTTCTTTTAAATGTGAAATTGAATAACTTTACTTTAAAATTTTTTCCTTTGGACTTCATGTCTTAAATTTTATGACTTTAAAAGTAACCTCTCAAAAAACTTTCATACTATTTTTATAGGTAACTTGATTATTCATACAAACGTACAGGTATCTATGAGTTGTTTTAGGCTAGCTCTCAAAGAATTTTCCCCCAAAATATATTTATGTCAATGGACTACTCTTTGGGAAGAAAAATCGAATAATTAAAGAGAATAAACTAGAGGATATGTCTATGCAATTTAGGCATCTATTGTTCAGTTAAAGCTCTGAATTATTTCTAGAAAAATTACTTAAGGCTTTAAAAAATTTGACAGAGTATCTGTTTCCCTGGAATAGTGCCTTAGTTTTATACATTATAAATGTTGTTTCTTTTCTGGGATTTGAAAACAGCATTTATTGTTATAATAACAGCAGATAGTTAAGCATAGACTACCAAAATATCAGCTGACTTTATTTAAAGAAGTCTCCTTCATTTCTGGTGTTACTTTCTCTCTGACCATTGTGGTTCTTTGTTTTTAGTGTAAACTTATACTCATGTTTCTTGGTCTATCTTAACCTCTCAAGTTCATATTAGAGGTGACTTGCAATCTTTTCCTCAGTTTGTCATTAACACATACTTGTCAATGTGTAGACAGTGAAATACATTACAGACAAAAAAAAGACTAAGTAATACATTTATTTTACTCCTTTAAAAAGGTCTGATAGTGGGGCCAGAGAGATAGCATGGAGGTAAGTCATTTGCCTTACATGCAGAAGGACAGTGGTTCAAATCCCAGCATCCCATATGGTCCCCCGAGACTGCCAGGAGCAATTTCTGAGCGTAGAGCCAGGAGTAAATTCTGAACGCTGCCAGGAGTGACCCGAAACCAGGAAAAAAAAAAAAAAAAAAAAAAAGGTCTGATAGTAACAGTATTTAGAAAATGTAGGAAATGCAGAAGCACTTTGGGACAGAGATTCTGGAAAAGTCATGAATGATTGTAACTGATCTTACAAATCCTCAGAAATTGAAATTTAAACTGCAAGCAGAGACATTGAGAAGCAGTCTGATTTTCACCTCAGAATCTTAGAGAGGTAAAATAATTCCAGTGAGGGTAAAAATAAAAAAAGGCGGGGTCAGTGTTTGTTTAGAGTGAACTGAGATCCAGATTCCTTTCCATACTCCAGCAAGCCTGGAACTTCTCACTGGAAGATACTTTGGACCAGACAGAGGCAAACAATTCCATGAAATAATAATCACTGAGACAACTTCACTCCTTCTAGCTATCTTGGAAATTGAGCCCATTAGGTATCTATTCTCTAGGTAGAACACTGGTTGTTTCTTTCTTCAAAGAATCTGACCAGTTTATACCAAAGATAAGTTTAGCATAGACATATAAAGAACCCCCTACTGATATTGGGGGCTCCAAAAAAACTCTGTAGGCAATTTCCAGGGAGTCAAGCCCTACCTTTCAACACACATTTGTTAGGTGTCAGTAACTAAGTCTTCCACATTCATTAATCACCTTTTTTTTTTTTAAAGGAGTTGGCTACTTATAATTCTGTCCCTGTGTGGATCTGTGGTCATTCAGGCTGGAATCAGAGGACTATGCAGTGCTGGATAGAGAGTGAACTTTCCTGCATGCAAAGAAAAGAAAGAAATTGACAGAAACTGGGGCCATAGGATAGTACAGCAGTATGGTGTTTGCCTTGCATGCAGTCAACCCTGAAGGACTTAGTTCGATTCCTGGCAACCCAAATGGACCCCCAAGCCTTTCAGGGGCGATTTTTGAGTGCAGAGCCAGGAATAAACCTTGAGTGTTGCCAGGTGTGACCTCCAAAAATAAAAAGGTCACAGCCAGCAGCACTCAGGGGTTACTCCTTGCTCTACACTCAGAAATAGTCCCTGGCAGGCTCAGGGCCCATATGGGATGCTGGGATTCGAACCTCTGTCCTTCTGCATGCAAGGCAAACGTCCTACATCCGTACTATCTCCAGCTCCCCCACAAAATTTGACAGAAACAATGAAGGGTGAAAACTTTTAAACTGTTATCAATATAAGATTAAAGAATATGAGGAAATAAAAGGAAACATTGTTATTATAAGCAAAGGAAACATAAAGGGCACAAATGCATATTTCTGAAAATTGATTACTGGTAGAAGACATTAAAAATTACAATTTGAGGATAAAATTGAGGAAAACATTCAGGAAACATAATAAAAATATTAGGAATGGAAAACAAAATAAAAAAGAGGAAAGGAAATAAAATCAGTATGAGTCCATGATAACATATTCTGAACAATAGTTTTTTTTAAAAAGTAGATCTAGTAAAGATATTAAATATTAGCAAAGAAATAACAAGAGATTTCTCTAGAATTTAGAAACAATATTTTTTCAAATTCGAAAAGGACTATTGAGTTCTAGCTTATTGAACTAGAAAAAAAAAACCTACATTAGTTTATGTTCTTTTAGAACATCAGGAAAAAATAGATAAGCCCTCAAGCTTTGATAGCTCCACAAAGAAACAAAACAGAAACAAACAAACAAAAAAAAAAAAGACAGAAACTGAATGGCACCTGATTTCCCAGTAGTGATACTAGAGATAGAAGAAAAGTGACTTTTATGTTCTGGTGAAAAATATTTTCCCAATAATTATTAATACAGAAATCAAGACAAATTCTTGATCATACATGAAGGTAGAATAAGCACATTTTTGGTGATGTAAAGTTTCAAAAATGATTATTATACATTTTCATAAGTAGTTGAAGTATGAAACTTTTCTTAAATTAAAAAATTAAGCAAGAGGGACATAGGGCTTAGGAAATAAGAATCTAAGAGAAAACTGATAGGAGCCTCCATGCCTGACCTCTGCTTTCTCAGCAGCCCTATGTATATATCTCAGACCCTCTGCTTACTCATTCAGTCTTCCAAGAAAGCTTAACCGCTAACTGCTTGACATCCCCAGAAGTGGATTTTCCTTCTTTCCAGTTAGGTGCTGGCAGCCATTTCAACAGGCCCATCTTCACACCTCAGACCCTCTGCTTTCTCATATAACCTTCCAGACCAGCATCCACTCTTTGCACCTCTCACCCCATTTGCCTTTGTTCCTACTCTGAATTTGTAGTTGCAGTTCTGGTTGTATCTCACACCTCATGTTACTGGGTGATTTCCAGCAAAGAAGGAAAAGAGCAACATACAGATTAATCCCTTGAAGATTCTAGTGTGGCTAGCTACAAAAATCCACAGCCAGCAAACTAGAAACACAGCTAACACAATGAGGAAGCTGCCTACCTGTCCCCCAAGATCAGTAAGTGAAAATAATAGCCTGGAAAGGTCTATCAGTGACAATGAGCTACATAAACTCCCAGAGAATGACTTCAGTGACACCATATTGAGGATTTTTAACAAGTGCAAAGAAACAGTGGCAGAAGTAGTCAGCAGGGCACAAGAAAGTATGAAAGCAGATATGAGAGAACTACCACCCAAAGTAATAGAGATAAGGTGTATGGCAGGTTTTATTATAAGCTCAATAGAAAATTGGATAGCAGAATAACAGAAACTGTGGGAAAGTTTGGTAAACTCTGAGATGAGATAGAGGAAGCCTAGAAAATAAGAAGATAGAAAAAGCCTGAAAAAAAAATGAAGAAACTGCATCTATTAGTGCTGATGGAAGTGAGTAATTAAAACTTCATTGCTGAATAAAATAATTAAGGAAGCCCTTTGGATGGGCTTGGATGGAGGTGGATGGTAATGGAGGCCTTTCTCCTCCAGCTCAGGACCACATGGCTTCCCCTCCTCCAGCCGGTGGGTCAGCAGGTTCAGGTAGAGGTGAGTAAATCATCCACACAGGTTCCAGGAAATATCAGTTTTATTTATGCCCTAGCCACCACATGTGTGGCTTATCATAGCCATTTATGCTGGATCCTTATTCAGCCCTGCATAGTACCTTATTCCTCAGCCATCTCCTTTTCTTGCTTCCTCCTCCATCCTACATGCATGCAAATTCCCTTTGCCCTTCCGGTCAAAGCCTTTTATTACCTCCCAAGACCCTTCCTAGAAATGGGAAGTATATTAGCAGGTAAGATTACACAGGAGGATTGGGGATGTGGTAACATCCATGAAATAAATGATGCCACTTGTGGTACTTTAAAAAAAAATTAAAGATGTTGCACAATTTACAAACCCATCCATCCATCTATCCAAAAAGTTTACTCAGAATTTTTTATATACAGCTACAACTTGTACATCAAGCACCTTACCTCTCAAAAAAAAAATGAGCCATAATGAAAAATCCATCCATCTTAAGTCAGTTATTAGTGGCATCTACTTGCCTTTAAGGAAGTTGTGTGTTATACTGAAAACCTAATCGGCGGGCTGAGTGGATAAAGTGTTTGCCTTGGATGTGACTGACCCCTGTTTGATCCCCAGCATCCCATATGGTCTCTCAAGCCTGCCAGAAGTGATTCTTGAGTGCTGAACCAGGAAGTAACCCCTGAATGCTGACAGGTGTAGCTCAAAACCAAACCTAAAGAACAAAAAACCTGAAACCTAATTATTAGTACAGATGAACTTAGAAAAGATTACCTGATTACTGCAGCTAAGACCTCAATTTCTTCCAAAATAATTGGAGTAAATGGTAATTTCTTTGCCAGTATGAAGTAGAGGCTGTTAAATACACAGATATAAGAGGCAAGCCTTACTACCCAGACATTACTATGAATATTCTGAAAGCACAGGAGAAGTCAGAGTGAGATTTTGTTCATCAATGGCTATGCACTCAGCTGTGTAGTGGAATCCCAGGGCAGGCCCAAGAGAACAGTTTATGTAAAAATTTCTTGCCTTGACTTCAGCCTGCAGAAAAAAAAATTAAGCTTAGTGTATAGGTGGTTATTTTAGGCCCTAAAAACTGGTCTAGGTTATACAAAAAAGAATCAGTTATCACTAAGAAGCAAATCCAGAAATCAAATCCTGACAATGATGGACTAATGTCATCCTCACCACGGCATTGATGACGTGTGTTTGAATTATTTTGTGGAGACTTCTCCATAGCAGTCAGGTAATCTTAAAGAAGAATCTTAAAATTAAGTGTATTCTTAAAACTTCTGTAGCAGGGCTTCTTCAATTTTGGCCAATTTGGAAGGGGAAGCAACTTTTGATTCGTCCATGTTGGAACAAGCAGAAGAGGTGGTGCAGGAAAGAATCCTTAAGATGAGCTGATATTGATCAAGAACACGAACGCTCGTTCATCAGCATCCATTATCTTATGTGGGGTGGATGATTTCATGTGTGGTGCGATTGGAGCGCTTCTTCTCTGTGTGTGGTGATGAGAAGGCTGGAGTCCAAGTCTGTGGTTCCTGGTGGGGGAGCAGTGGAGGTGGCCCTTTCCACCTACCTGGAGAACTATGCCACCAACATGGAGTCTTGGGAACAAGACTATTACCTATTACAGAATTTACAAACTCTCTTCTGGTTATTCCAAACATGTTGGCAATTAGTGAAGCTCAAGCTTCCACATATCTAGTTGCAAAGCTGGGAGCTTTTCATAATGAGGCCCAGATAAACCCAGAGCACAAAAATCGGGATGGATTAGTTTTGATTTGATCAATGGTAAGCATCATGACAACAAGCAAGCAGGGATGTTTGAACCAACCATAGTTAAGATAAAGAGTTGGAAGTTTGAAACTGAAGCTTCAATTACTATTCTTCAAATAAATAAGCTGATTAAATTACACCCAGAAAGTAGCAGATAAGCACTGAGGCTATGAAGATTTTGTCTACACTGGAGCCCTTGATGACTGAGCCCACTTCTCTTTATTTATAACCATATCAGATTCCACTGCCCTAGATATTGGGTTTTATACATTAAAAGGACAAAAGCTGGGGCTGAAGCGATAGCACAGCAGGTAAGGCTGCCTTGAATGTGGCAGACCCAGGCTCAATCCCCAGCAACCTATATGGTCCCTTGAGTCTGTCAGGAGTATTTCTGAGTGCAGAACCATCAGGTGTGGCCCTCACCCCCCCCCAAATGAAAGCTGAAAATAATAATTGGCACATCTGAGGAGTGAGAAGAAAAATTTTATTAAGAGCATTTACTTAAAAGAAATCAGATTTCCTAGACTTGAAAAGTATAGGCACCCAATTTCTAGAGGTTCAAGGGGTCCTGGCAAAAATAGAGCCAACTAGAAAAATTCAGAGACACTTTCTTATCAGAATGATAAAAATCAGTAACAGAATACTGAAAGTAGCAATATCAGTAAAGGATATATATATATATACATATATATACATATATCATTAAATGATATATACTGAAAGAAAATCAATAAAATGAGCACCCACTAATAATATTCCGTCCAACTTTATTGTTATTTAGATATGAAGTTTCATGGACAAACAACAATTCAGGAAATTTTTAATCTTGAAGCCAACTTTTCAAGAAACATCAAAAGAGGTGCCAGAGAGGTAGATAGCACAATGATAGGGCATTTGCCTTGCAAGGAACCGATTCAGGACAGACCTGAGTTCGATTTCTGGCCTCCCATATGGTCATTTCTGAGGAGTGATTTCTGAGCACAGAGTCAGTAGTAATCTCCAAATGCTGCCGCATGTGGCCCCAAAACAAAAGAAAACAAAAAACCAAAAACAAAAATAAACCAAGAAACATTAAAAGAGCTGCTATAAACAAGACAATCTTCTGTACTTTGCCATCTACTACTTACTCATGGCACATAAAAGGTTTCCTTTTACTAGATTAAGATAGGTTTGTTTCTAGCTTGTAATACATTTTCAGAAATGAATTAATGTTTTATTTATATTGATTTTTTCTGTCTTCAGATATAGACTTTTTATTAAAATATTTCATGTACATGAAATTTATGCATAGTATACTATTTTCTAACAGAGTGGTCCCTTTTTGGGTTAGAATGAACTTTTATATTTTAATCGTTCTAGTAAGATTTTTTTCAATCCTGAAAATTCTCATTAAATTTTATACTTGTAGGATTTTCTTATTTTTATGTCATTTTGAAATGTATTCATGTCAAAATATACATACTATTAATTTAAAAAGTCATATACTTAGGAAAAAAGGACATGATTTATGAGGAAGAAAACTGTCAACTTTTCATTGATTGACAGTTTTGTGAAATTTCAGGAGTTGGGATTTATTCATCAGTATGTGTTGTTGTTACCATTTCCACACACACACACACACACACACACACACACACACACAACTCTCATGTGTGGTATTAAAAAACAGGAAGGGAGAACACATCTAAAGGCGTTATATTTGGATATTCTTTTTCCTGCAGCTTCTCTACACCCACCACCCCCCAGCTTACCTGGGAGTAGGGATAGCAAGAGAAGAATGAAGGCCATGGACTGGCTAGCATTGAACTTGGACACTGATGGAGCTGTGCAAGTGCTCCTACTATACTGGAAAATACAGGGATCAGGGAAAGATCCTATAGGAAAATAGAAATGACACATTAGATTATTTAAATACGGGGCCGGGCGGTGGCGCTAAAGGTAAGGTGCCTGCCTTGCCTGCACTAGCCTTGGACGGACCGCGGTTCGATCCCCCGGTGTCCCATATGGTCCCCCAAGCCAGGAGCAACTTCTGAGCACATAGCCAGGAGTAACCCCTGAGCATCACTGGGTGTGGCCCCCCCCCCAAAAAAAAAAGATTATTTAAATACATATAAAACATTCACTTCTGAGGAACTGTAAAAGAATAGAATTAACTAAAATGTTTAGGGAAACTAAGGATTTAGGGTAAGAAAATGATTTAAAGAAAATACAAATTATATCAAAAAAGAAAAGTGTATGATTATGTAGACCAATCAGTCAACAATGACCTTTTATCTGACATAATTTGTGATCAATGTAAATTTGCACTGTTATATGCTTTCTCACTTTATTCATTTTATTTTCTTCTTCATTCCTCACTTTTCTCTTAAATTATTCTCTGGCATCTGTGATTGCTTGTGATTTCCTAAATATATCACGCTGTCACTTGTCTTTGCTCTTTGCTCTCTCTCTTTTTTTTTTTTTTATCTTCTGGCTTGCTCAGCTCAAGAAATAACTGCAGAAGGAAGGCTTTTAAGAACTGAATGTCCCCTTCCCCACAGGATGTACTACTTTGATTTCTGCCTCTCTCCTTGCCACATTGTGCTATAAATGCTCCTCTACACACACCCCTATACATTCTGAGATCTTTATCTTGTCTTCTTTGAGTGAATTCTATTCTCTATGCCCATCCAAAATAAGTTTTCCTAGATCTTCATGCTGTCCTTGCATTGCTTGTATTAGACTCTTTTCCCATATCTGCTTTTTCTTATCCATCCCCTCCTATACCTCCCAAATTCTACAAAGTTTTGTTAGTGTTAGGTAGTCTGTGAGTAGATAAGGCATTCAGCTTTTGTTTTCCTAGTGAGTTTACCTTCCAACTCTCCATTATTTTTGTATTCAGCCATGTGTAGATAATTATTGGAACTGGTTTCTTCCTCCATTTTGGTAATATTTGTTGCATGACTAACAACATATTGGGACTGTCTCTCTCTTAAAGATATGTGAAGAGGAGTAGTTGAAAAGGTAGATTATTTTTTTAGACAATGTTCAATGGTACAGACTAACAGGAATAAGGAGCAGATAAAAATGATTAGAGACATTTTCCTTAGCAGTCCAGTCACACACTGTTCTTGGGTTTATGAAGTCATACATGATGAACTTGCTACAGAGATACCTAGATCAGTAGCCCAGATGCCTGCTGTCTTGTACCTCTTCTGATGGCATTTGGAACTATAAAACCAGGTGGTTTTTTTTTTTAATGAAATAAATTGAAATAGTCAATAATGCTTGGAAAACTGTAGTACCTCTCTGTCCTCTTATCACCTAAGCTTTGAATAGTACGACAGATGAGAAAGATGAGATTAAAAAGAGATGTAGCATGTTTTTATAAACAACCTGAAAGGCAGTTTGGAGGTGATGTAAGCATGGCATTATACAGGGTATAGAGCTGTTTTTGACATTCATTTAAATAGAACTATTGCTTCACCCCCCAAAACATCTGTATTTAACAGTTAAGCTTTTTTGTTTGTTTGTTTGTTTGTTTTGGGCCATACTCGATGACGCTCAGGGGTTACTCCTGACCATTCACTCAGAAATCGCTCCTGGCTTGAGGGACCATATGGGATGCTGGGGGATCAAACCATGGTCCATCCTGGGTCAGTTGCATGCAAGGCAAACACCCTACCACCATGCCACCGCTTCGACCCCTAACAATTAAGCATTTTTGTTTTTGTTTTTGTTTTTTTGGGGGGCCACATCCGTTTGACGCTCACGGATTACTCCTGGCTATGCACTTAGAAATCGCTTCTGACTTGGAGGGGGACCATATGGGACGCCGGGGAATCAAACCGAGGTCTGTCCTACGCTAGCGCTTATCAAGGCAGACACCTTACCTCAAGTTCCACCGCTCTGGCCCACAGTTAAGCATTTTTATATATAGACCTTAAAGAGATATATTTGTGTTTTTTAAAAAACATTAAAAACTAGTTCAGTGAAATAGGTTCTTAAAGGTGACACATATCACTTTGTAGGCTATACTCTTTATAAAAAGATGTTGTTTATCATTTTTGTGGGGAGGGCCACCCAGTGGTGCTCAGTGGTTTATCCTGGCTCTGTGCTCAGAAAATGCTCCTGGCAGGCTCGGGGGACCATTTGGGATGCCAGGAATCGAACCGGTCTATCCTGTGTTGGCAGCGTGCAAGGCAAATGCCCTACCACTGGGCTATCACTTCGGCTTCACAGATGTTATTTAACTTATGCTAACATATCCTGAGTCTATGGAAGGATCGTAAAGAAGGATTCATATTGAAAGAGCTTAGCACCTTCTGTTTTGTCTACTACATAGGAGTGGCCTTTGTTCTCAGTGAGATAGAGGAAGGTAATCACATGACAGAGAAGTTACATATTAAAATATTCTATCTCTCTGTCAGTTTCCCTGTTATTTATATGTAGGTTTTATAATTTTCTATTTTTAGTGACCATTTAATACACCATAATAAAATTTGAATTTAAGAGTTTCAGTTTCATTATATATTATTTTAGAGCATGTTTTACTGTTTTTCTATCCAGCTGGGTTACCACATAGGAATAATTAATTAATTACCTTGTAAGATATGTTGAACTATACTAATATAGTAGTGCATATGGTCATTCTAGAGAGACAGATGTTTTGCCATAAAAATGTCATCTGAGATACAGATTTCTTCAGGGATTTTATTTTACACTATTTAATGACAAACAGTATTGTGACAGAGTTTGATTTTGTGACTTTCACACTAAAAACTGCAGAATATCAGCAAATATTAACCTTTAAGACAAATTTACAAGAATTTAAGTGGACTATTCATTTCTATTTGCTCGAAAATTTTGTTTGGAAATGCTATTGGTTGAGGACTGAATTGGCAGGAAGAGTTGTCTTATTTTTGTGGGGGGTGTGTGTGTGTGTGTGTGTGAACGCGTGCGCATGCTCTGGTAAGTAGTTTTATTTTTGGTAAGTGATGGTTAAGGCCACATCTGGTGGTGCTCAGAGCTTACTCCTGGCTCTGCTCTCAGGAATCACTCCTGGCAGGGCTGGGGAATTATATTTGGTGCTGGGTGATTGACTCTGGATTGTCCATGTGCAAGGTAAGCATCTTATATTTTGTCCCATCTAGTCCTTGTAGCTTTAGTCTTATTTAATCTTATTGCCCATTTAATAGTAAATGTAAATCTCTTTGGAGATTCTGCAACTTTTGAACTTATTAGATAAAGTTTGCTTTTTAAAATTGTGTGTGTGTGTGTGTGTGTGTGTGTGTGTGTGTGTGTGTGTGTGTGTGTGTGTGTGAAATCAGGGCCTCACATATGTGCTCTACTACTGAGGCACAGCTCCAGCTGCTATTTAAAATTCAGATCAACTTCGGTGACTTTGGCCAAGGTTTTCACTGCAGACCTATATTGTTCTCATTCTCTCATGCCCTCATTTCACTTGTGCTTTCTTCCTCAGTTCTCTCTTTCTCACACGAAATAGGAGTTTTATAAAGGATAATGAGGAGTTTGTGAGATTCTTTCTATTTATTTGTTTGTGTTGTACACCTGATATTGCTCAGGGGTTACAACTGGCTCAGCACTCAGGGATCACTCCCGGCAGATTCAGGGATCATATGAGAAATTGGGGATAAACCTAGATTGGCTGCATGCAAGGCAAATGTCTTAACCTGCTCTTATATTGCTCTAGCCTGGAATCAGGAGTTTCTGGTTCATGAATTTGAACTTTTACTTTTTTTTTTTTTCTGTCTTTTGTTTCATAAAATCAAACAATAAACAAATATACAAATCTGTCTCACATAAAAATTTCCAATAATTTATATAGATACTCTCTCCTAGATAGGAAGCATCCTTTAAGTTTGGGATTTATCTAATAACTTTTTTGGGAAAAGGGTTGGTTTCTTTGTTTTGGGGCCACACGCAACAGTGCTCAGTGATTCCTCCTGGCACTGCTCAGGGAACCATACGGGGTACCAGGGATTAAACCTGGGTCACTTGCAAAGCAAATGCCCTATATATTATACTATTGCCTCTTGTTAAAGAGACCTATTTAGGGGGCTGGAGAGATAGCACAGCAGTGTTTGCCTTGCAAGCAGCCGATCCAGGTTGTTTCAAATTCCGGCCTCCAAAATGGACCCTGGTGCCTGCCAGGAGCTATTTCTGAGCAGATAGCCAGGTGTAACCCCTGAGCATAGCTGGGTGTGGTCCACCCCCCAAAAAAAAACAAGAGAGAGAGACCTAATTAGGACAGGTGTTTTATAGTGAGAAAACTTGGGAAATCCCACCTGACTAATCAAGATAAGTAGTGTGAGGTTATCCTAAGAGCAAGTCCTATTCATATATGAAGAGAATGATACCGTGTCTCTCTGGTCATTCTTTCCCAACTTGTAACTATATTCAGATCAGAGGACAAAATCAAGCAAATCCCAGTTAAGAGATATTGTAGAGAATATCAAAATACAGTTTTCTTTGGAGAACTGTCAAGGTCAGAGTTTCAGGTTAGGTTTTGTTAAAAAATAAATTACCTTGCTGTACTGATGAGTTTTGTTTTTATTTGGAGAAGGTCTTTGTAAATGTGTCAAGTTTAGATGGGTCATATTATATATTTTCTTTCTCGACATGGGTATGAGGAGTTTTATTTGGTGTGAGACAGGAGAAGGCACAGTAGGAAAGGCTCATTGCTCTCTGGAACCCCCAGGGAGACAGTCCAGTAGACAGGCTCATGATACTGATGGAACTGTTGCAGAAGGCAGTTCTTTCAGTAGATTGTTGACCACCACTGGATGGCTCTTCTGCAGCACCTGCTCTACCTGACCCTCATTGTCCTGAAAAAGGATCAGGCCCAGGGACCCCAGATCCATGGTCACCCTACAATAATCACTGAATGCTTAGACACAAGCCACATTGCTACCCTTACCAGGCACCTGTTTCTGAGAAATCTAGCTAGCTAGCATCATTGTTGACCAGAGCTATCACTGGGACCTGAAGCCTAATAAAGGTGTTAAATTCAAGTAAGACCTAATCAGTAGATGGTATCTTTATAAAAAGGGTACTATTTGGTCACTGAGCCAAAAGACTTTATGGAGACAGCCAAAGTAGTGATACATCTATAAACCAAGGACAGCCATAAAAGTATCCATAAAACTCTACAGGAGGCAAGAAAAGATTTCTCTTGCTTAGCCTTCAGAGGACTCAGCTGTGGTGAAAACCATGATTTTGGACATTCATTCTCCAGACTGAAAGAATAGATATCTATTGTTTAAGCTACCAGTTTGTGATAATGTATTATGGCAGCATCAAAAAATGACAGCAGTCATATAAAGCCAAGCATATCTTGAGAAATGGTTATAGTAAGAGGACCCTAATGAGACAGAAGAACTATACAGTAGTTCATATGGTATTATGGATAATGTTAAAGTTTATAGATAATGTTAAAGAGTCAAGTAAAAACTAAGAAACTCTGAATAAAGTGTTGATTTTGGTTAATAATAAAATATTAGTTTTGATATATTTTGACCAGTTTATCATCATAATATGTTAACTATATGAAGTAGTTATAGGATATTCAAGAAATTTCTATAGTATTTAATACCTTCATAACTGTTCTGAAACCTAAAATATAAAAAGTACATTAGAAAAACTTAAAACTCTAAAGTTTAGCTAGTGTTAGATCTCAGCTGCATATGATAGTATGAGTGGCTATTTCCCTATAAAAGGTGGGAACAGTGAAACACACTCTAGCATTAGCTAGTGAGTCACATGACAGTACACTTTAGAACCAAAGCTTCCACTATCAAGTATGTGCCCCATTAACTTTAGTTTCTTTTCCTCATCATTATGAGGTCCACCTGTAAGTTCTCTGTTAATGGAAATGGTACTGTCAGTGAGATATCTATTTTAATAAAAGGTTTTCATTCAAAATTGTATGTGCAAAGTACACATACAAAGGAAAGCTCATACATAAATATATTGAAGACTTCTGTAATATTCCTCATCACTTTTGTGTGGTTCAATAGATTTGTAGGGTCAAGGGAAGGGACTATGTAGTAATAGTTGTGGTGCTTTTTTCTCTCACTGAATTTTCCTTTTTTTTTTTTTACCATATTATACTTATATTTTTGGTGTTTAATCCAGATGTGCACAGGGCTTACTTCCAGGCTCTTTGCTTAGAGATTTTTCACTTCTGGTGTTACTCAGTAGACCTTAAGTGTACCAGGGATTGAACTTGTGTTGACTGCATGCAAGGCAAACACTTTAACCTTTGTATTATCTCTCTGACTCCAAAGAATATCATTTATTTACTGGTCAAATATTTAACTCTATTTACTTGTATTACTTTCTTGAGCTAATTGTTCTCTTTGTTAAGATAGTTTTCTTGATATAAAAGCAGATATTTTGAGTGTTTCCTCCCAATGTAAATAGCATGTGATATGCATACGTTTGCCTGGTTCATTTGACTATTTTTTTTTATTATAACCCAATACATATTAAAGCAGGGGAAAGAAAGCTACCAATTTATGTAACACATTCAAACACAATTTTTAAATAATTGTTATTGTGACCAAAGTGAATAACGAATCTTTCACAGTAATATTTAAGGTACATAGTGTCAATGAATCAGAGCCATTTCCACCACCAGCATTATCCTCTCTCCACCCCTGTTCCCAGAATGCATCCCATATCTCCTTCATTTGCCACCCAGACTGCTAGTGTAACTGCTCCCCTCTGTGTATAGCTTGTTGTAGAATGGGTATAGATTCTGTTGTCGTTGACTTTGGGTTTGGTGTTTGAGTATGATTATTTTTTATTTCCACTCAATGTTCATATGACTGTTTGGTCCTGGTACCCTCCAATTTGTCCCCCCTTAATTCATGAGGCAGAACAAGATGATTCAAGTTATGTGGTTCTGTTTGGAAAAAAAAGAAAACATACAAACAACAACAACAACAAAAACCCAAAACTGGGAGGAGTCTATCTAGACTAGAGGTTATAATTATCAATTTAAAAGAAGAAAAAGGGGGCTGGAGAGGTAGCATGGAGGTAAAGCGTTTGCATTGCATGCAGAAGGTCGGTGATTCGAATCCCGGCGTCCCATATAGTCCCCTGAAACTGCCAGGATCGACTTCTGAGCATAGAGCCAGGAGTAACCCCTGAGCATGGCTGGGTGTGACCCAAAAACAAAACCAAAAAAAAAAAAAAAAAAAATAGAAGAAGGAAAGGAAAAAAGAGGAAAAACGAAAAGCAAACAAAAAACCTCAGCAACTACCAAAAAAAAAAGCACCCAGCTACTAAAAACAACCACCATCATATAATAAACATGAGAATGAAAGAAAATTTAAAAAATGTTTAAAAAATGAAGAAAAAAGAAAAAATAGAAAAGAGAAGAAAAAATAAATAAGAAGAAAAAGAAAAAAAAAAACAAAGAAAGGAGAGCTGGTGTGGCAAGGTTTTGTGGGATTTTTTTGTTTGTTTTGTTTTGTTTTGCATAGACATAGGAAGCATTGGGGAAATTAGAAAGGGAATTACCTTGACCTAAGAGATACAGGGTTTCTCCACCCTTGAAGCTTACTGCCATGGGAACAACTATAGGCTCCATACAAGCTCATTTTCACACCCTAAGATATTTTTGTATGGTGCCAGGAAACTTTCCGCTTAGTTGTGGATGATAACATCACGCCTCTGTAGGTAGAGATCTTAATATTTGTACCAGTCATAGTATGAAGGCTAGAAAAGACACTTTCTTTAAGGTTCTAGAAGTTCTGTTCTATCACTGTTGTTGTAATCAGTCTTTTATAATTAGTGGTCTTGGTTTTTGCTCAGATCCTAGGATAAAGTATGGAGTCTTTCATTATGGTTCCAGAAGTTCTGCTCAGTCGCGATTGTCAAAGTCAGACCTCTGAAATTAGAGATCTTGATTTTTGTACAAATCCTAGGCTCTTTCTTTTGGTCCCACAATAGGTTCTGCCCAGTCATGGTTGTCAAAGTCAGACTTCTGTAATTAGCAATCTTGCTGTTTGCACAAAGCAAAGGACAACATGTCTTCTGATTTCATCTTATCATTAGGTGATGAGATAGGGCAACCCACTCTTCCATCAAGTTGTTGCCGTTTCCTCATTGTCAGGATGTCATATCAAAAGTGGTGCAAGTTGGTGCCAGAGCAGTATTAGGAATTCCCCAGGGGAGAGTTTGGTTCCTGTTGCAGGTAATTTTGTCAGTTATACGTCTGGGATCTGGGGTTCTGGGTTGGACGGTCACTGTCCAATTATATGGAGTCTAAGTTGAGTCCACATGACACATGTTTAGGGTAGGAGGTTCCCCTGTATTATAAATATAAAATGTATGGGCTCTTATCCCTAGTAGCTAAGAGTTTGTTTCTGTGCATCAGATTTCCCCTTTTGTAGAGTGCCTGTGCAAAAGGGAATGGTGCCATATTATGTTGCTGGTGCATTTGGGGGTAAGAATGATAGGCTAAACATCTCTGTGCTTTGGTTTTGATCTGAGCTTTTATCCCAGGCAAGAATTTTTTCCCTAAGTTTTCATACCAAGCAGGACCTAAACAGGTAAAGTTAAAGAAAAAATAAATTAAAATATAGAAGAAATAAGTAAATTTGAAAAAAAAAAAGTAATTAAAGAAAATAAGTGATGGAGGAGGCTACCTTTACATTTGGGAGTAAACTCACTAAGAGGTATCATTATAGAGGTACTAAGCATACAGAGGACCTATAGGCATCCTCATTAAGTCTTTTGAGATATTCTTGTAGTGGGGGGGGGGGTGAAATCCAGGACACTTTTTCATCTCATACTGTGGTCTTATTGAGATTGAGAAATGATTTGCAGCAGTAAGGAATATATATAAGGAAATACTGAATATGGCTTTTAAAAACCTAAACAAAAGGAAGCATTTATAATTATTTCATTTGCATGGTATGCGCTGTACTTTTGTTTTACAGACATTTGAAACCTTGCATATTGCTACATAAACATGAGACAATTGAAGTTATAATTGCCAAATGCGAAACTTTATTTTAAATTTACTTTAGCAAATCGCCATACCCCTTGTGTAATGTATTATTCTGACAGATCAAAATCCAACAACATATAAACTATGCACTTAGTTGACTGTCATGAAGAATTAGACTTGAAGAAAATAAGATGATGTGGTTGTCACTTTCTATTCAGACCAGTTTCTATGATCTTAAACATAAACTAGATCTATATCAGTCCAAGATCTTGGGGGCTTTGTTATATACAAAATTAACACATTTGTTGTGAAAGAGTACTTTGGTTTTGGTTTTTGGGCCACACCTGGCAGTGCTCAGGAATTACTCCTGGCTCTTAGCTCAGAAATTGCTCCTGGCAGGCTTGGGGGACCATATGGAATGCCAGGGATCTAACGAAGGTTGGCTGCATGCAAGAAAAAAGCCCTATCCACTGTGCTATTGCTCCAGCCCTCAAAAGAGTACTTTTTGATTTTTAATTTTTTAATTTAAATTTTATTATTTACAAGGCTGCTAGTAACTGAGTTTCAGATATTCAGGTTCCAACTTTCAAGCCACCATCTACATCAGTGTCCCTTCACCAGTGACCCACAGCTCCCTCCCACTCTCAACCCTGCCTCCTTAAAAAAAATCATTTAAATTTTTTTTTTCTTATTGTTTGGGTCAAATGCTATATATCAGTATTGACCCGTAGGGTTTCGAGATATAATATCCTCAGCTCCCCATAATCAAAATGCCCAAGACCCTTGAACTCATGACCCAGATGCTTTCATCTTCTTTATCTACTCTACTTCTCATGCCCTCTCTCTTGGACATTTTCATTTCTCTAATCCAGGAAAAAGAACTTGCCATCACTTGATACTTCTATTCATTGTCTAGTTGTTCTGTATATCACAAATAAGTGAGAACGTTCAATGTTTGTACTATTCTTTCTGACTTATTTCACTTACTAAGAAAGAACACTTCTTTACAAAAACAGAATGAGTAAGCTATTAAAAAAAACTTTGAAACAAGACTACACATCTATTATTTGATCTTTCCTAGCACTGGAGCTAGAAAGACTTATCTATATGTAACTATCTGTATTTAAATTGAGACAGAGGCTCAACTGATTTCCCTAGGCTATAGTGCTAGAAAGAAGTCTTAAGGATTCTAGCTTCTGTAACTGTGAAGTCTTGTTAGCTCTGAGCCTATGTTATTCCAGATGGCTGTCCTGGCCCATATTATAGAATGTAACAGTGATCTCTCATACATGGATCCTAGCATCTTGTAAAAGCCCATTGTGAACTATTTAGGAATTTTCTTAGCTGCTGTTAAAGCATTGGTAATTTGAAATGGGCCATGGTGGAACATTTATATTGTGTAAATCAGTGAGCAGTATGCATCTAGAATTTATCTTGCCTTAGAAAATTAGTTGACCACTGTATCTAAATAGGAAAAGAAAGGAAACAGTAATAAAAGGAATAAGCAATTTAATATAATTGTATTTTTTGAATATAGTACTTATCTAGAGCAGAGTTGAATTTTATGTCCTAATTTATAAATTTTCTTACTAATCATGTACAAATATGGATTCAGCTTTTGGGAGAGATTCAATTAAAGTTTCAAGGACCGTTATAAACTCTAATATTTTAAATCACTAGGTCAGATGCCATACCATCCTCAAATCATGGCAGTTGTCAAGTTGTCAAGGCTTTTCTCTGAACCTCTTAGATTTAATCAACAGTGGGAAATAGAGCTTCATATATTGGGAGTTCTTTTGTGGGGTTCCTCCCAAACTCAGGGGTCCAAGTCACTCCCTATGATGATATGTAGCTAACTGGCCCAGACTATCTAATGCTTGGGTCCGATGAGGGGATAGTTCCCATACCCAGTGGTGCTGGGAATTTTTAGGGCTATTCCCAGTCTGAATCAAGTTCTCTTGTTAAATATCTCCCATGTTACTATGAATTTTTCCCCTGTGATAATAGATTCTTTATAATTCTGTAGTCACAAATTGTCTTTCCCCCCACCTCCTAGATTACTGATTTATGTTTCCTTTCTTTGCTTTAGGAGAGCCAATATCTTTATAGAGCATTATATATTATTGTCACCCACTGATTGTTTCTATCTTTCTCTATTCTTTGTTTTTGTCCTTTTTATTCTATATTCTTCCCCTTTGTCTGATATTTAAGCTGGTGCATGTCATACTACATCTTAATTAATAGAAAAGCATAGTATTTTCATGCATAGGAAAGTCAAAATCAGAAAATAAGACAAGATCCTAAATAATGCCATAGAACTCAGGGAAGCCTTCATCCCTAGAAAAGACTAAAAATAAGTCATAGATAGCAGTATTGTCTCAGAGAAGAAAGACAAAAGGACATGGGTTTTGGCAATTAGGAAATCACCTTCTTATTCATCTTGTTTTAAGGAAAAGTGTTTAATTAGTAACAGATTAAAAATGTGTCTTAAATTTAAATATCTGATATTAGATTTTAGATTTGTTTGTTTGTTTGTTTTTGGGCCACACCCGGTAATGCTCAGGGGTTATTCCTGGCTATGAGCTCAGAAGTCACTCCTGGCTTGGGGGACCATATGGGATGCCGGGGGATCCAACTGCGGTCCGTCCTAGGCTAGCGCTGGCAAGGCAGACACCTTACCTCTAGCGCCACCACACCGGCCCCAGAATTGTTTTCTTATTAAAAAAAATAGTAGCTGTTTTATAAATAAACTCAAAGAAAAGCCAAAAGTATAGATAAAAGGTGTTGAAGGAAGAAATAAGAAAGAAAATTAGATGAAGAGGGAAAAAAACAGACAGAAATTGACGAGACCAAGTGGTGTTATTTCATGAGTAATTGGGCTCTGGGATATGTTTCTTATTCTTTTTTGTTGTTGTTGTTATTGATTGTTTTGGTACCACACCTGCCAGCACCCGGGTACTCGTAGCTCATAAATCATTCCTGGTAAACTCGGGGATTAATAAGGGATTCTGGGGATCAACCTGGTCAGCTAGATGTAAGGCAAATGCCCTATCCATTGTGCTATCAATCTTGCTTCTCTTTGTAATTTTTTTTATCTTAAGTGTCTAAACGTGTAACGAGTATATTATTTTCATAAAGAAATGCACTGACATTTTACAGGAGAAATCATAATTTTGACAGATATTCAGAACTCTTTAAAATATTGTTTTACTCACTTAAATTGGCTTACATAGCATATTGATGTTAAATGCCACTTGGAAATTTGCTCATTTCCTCTTATGTACTGGTCATGCCTGAGTTCTCTGAAGATTGGGATCCTTATCTGTGCATTTTTAGCCTCCCTCTTGGGCAGTGGCATACTTGTTGAATGAGTAACTTTTCAAGCTGTTGTGTGAGTTATCTTAATCCTCTCATTGCCTCAATCTTATTTACCTTTCATTTTTCAGTTCACAGGCGTGAATACCACAATGAACGGTCATATTCCTAATCATACCAGTGGTTTTGGAATGTATCCATCTCAAATTAAGTAAGTTGGATTGCTTTACTTAATTTGCTAGCTTTAACTGATTTATGTTTTAAGTTAAAGGTTTTTGTTTTAATGTTAAATACTTAGAATTAAACTATCAATGTGAAATTTCTTTATATATTATTTTCTTCAAACTTTAACCTAGCATGGTGCCCTTTTTTATTGCAGTGGCTACGGATCATCACCTACCTTTTCCCAGATGGACAGAGAACAGAGTTCAAAAACAAGTGCAAAGGCTCTTTATGGTATGTTTACTGATTTCCTGAAACATAATTCTGTTTTTAACTACTCTTGTAAACTGCATTTCAGAGTCATGATTGAATTCATGGCTTCCTATGTATACTTTAGAATGAAGTAGTGATATAATATTTGACTAAAGTTGCCACTTTTTCTTTCTCTCATATATTTTTGAACTAAAGATAAATGCCTTGCAGTGTTTTCTAAGAACACTGCACCTGGCTCGACTCCTAAAGGAATTATTTGTGAAGCTTATTGCCAGTTGTATGATGACAGTTCAGAGAATTTCTTCCTACAGTTCTTGAACTTTTGTATCAGATAAGGTGACCAAGGGTGCTTATAGACTCTTTCTATAGTGCAAAATGAATATTTTGTATTTCTCTCAAACTTCCAGGGTTTTCCCTAGACTGTCTCATGTGAGAATATATTCAAAAATTTTAATTATAAGGCCAAAGTATTGTTCAGTAGTTGTGGTACTTGCATATGACCAAGCCACATTTGACTCCCTGGTACTATATATGATCCTCTGACCCCCTCCATAAGAGACCACTATATGCAGAGACAGGAGTAAGCCCTGTGTACCATAAGGTGATTCTCCAAAAAAAAAAAATAAATAAAAAATAAAAATTAATTATAAAGTTGAAGTCAGTACAAAAAATAAAATTGGAGACTCCCAAAATATATCATAATATAAATGTACAGGAAGGCATATACTTTTTATAGACTCTTATTACAGCTCAACAATAAAATCTCAGAATAGTATCACAATTAAAAATAGGCTGTAGGACCAGGGCAGGGCACAGCACTTGCTTTGCATGTATCCAACCTAGGTTCTACAATCCCTGACACCTTCTATGGTGTCAAGCACTCCAAGAGTGAATAATCTCTGAGTTTTGAACCAGGAGTAAACCCTGAGTACCCATCACCAAGTGTGCCCCCCCAAAAATATTAATAAACAAATAAAAACAAAGTCTCTGAGAACTAGACTTCTGAGTTCAACTTCAGTTCTAATACTTATTGACTGAGTTTTCTCAGACACACTTCTGTTTCATTCTTTTGTTTCTCTTTGTTTTCTGGGCAACACCATTGGTACTCAGTGGTGTTGGGGATTGAACTGGGTTGTCCATGTGCAAGGCAAATGTCCTGCCTGCTGTAATATCTCTCTAGCCTTCCTAGATGGATGTCTATACCTTGTACCTATTTTTCATTTTGACTTACCAACATAAATGGGTTATATAAATCAGTACATATAAATGGCTTAGGACAGACAGTTTTTAGAAAACAAAATACTGTACATTTGCTGTTGTTAAGGATATTATTATGATCTATAGGAATCAATAGGAATACTTTCCAAATTTTAGTTAGATCCCATGTTTTAGTTGTTAAAGCAATAAAGTTACTAAGGTTTTATATTTTTTACATATTTCTGCCTATATATGTCTACCATAAACAACTGGTAGGTTTTAGGATTCAAATTATGTATTCATTATGTGGATTTATATAATACACTGGCATATAATACATAAACATAATACACTTATGTATTGTGTATATATATTGTATATACATATATACATTATGTATATATATATATATATTCTGGTGACCTTATCAGTTTGGTTGATATCAATCCCAACTTTCCTGTGATATTCTACCATGGCCTAGTGGTTAGGAATTGGAGATGCAGAGATTATATTTTACAAATACTTCTGTTGTAGTTTGCGTGAGCTCAGAAAGGAATTAGTATTATTGTGTATATGATTTTAAGGGTTTTGCACTCTAGTGATTGACTTGACAAAGTGAAAAATAAAATACTGCAAAAACAACTTTTTTCCCAATTTTTTTAATTCAAGACAGTTAAGTCTAAATGCTTCTGTGATTATGAAGTCATGATCTTCATAATCTCTGTGATTTTATGTTCTTTTACTCATCTCAAAGATGAGTAAGAGTTGGCCATTGCTTGAACTCCATTTTGTTGTGGTTGTTAGCAGGTATTTTATTTTAAACAAGTGCTCTATACACTGGGTGACAATATGCAAATACTGGGTATGTGGGCATTTTGAATGGTCTGTGGGAACAACAAGAGAAATGTCACAGAGGATGGTTCCTCAAGTTGAACTCTGAAAGGTAAGTGGTCACTAGTGACCAGGGGATGCCCTGAGCATTAATCTGACTTTTATTATTTGTTTGTTTGTTTAGCGGTGCTGGGGTTTGAACCCTGGACTTTACACATATGAAGCACATGCTCTGCCACTGAGCTGCAAAATTCCCTCCACTGTGACTAAACTAAATTAATACATTTTTCAGGAGTTAATTTAACTTCTTGAGTGGTATATAAATTTTTGGAGGGATGAACAAACATTTCATTGCCTTGGAGCATGAGTTTTGCATTATTGAACAGGGTTTTCATACAGGGTTATACACTTAGTCAGAAGTTTGATGCTACTTGTCTTTTTCATGAGAATACTTTTCAGCTCTGACAGCACTTGTCACACAGATAACAATAATTATGTGCTAGGAGTGGTGATACAGGTTTTGGAGGCCAAGTATTCTCTGGCTCAGTCATGGTAGTAATTTTGTGATACATTTCTCAGTGAAAATGAAAATAATAATCTTATTATGTGAGTGGGGAAGAAGAGTCACATTTTTATTTGTCATATAAGTCCCTATTTACTGAAGGCCCTCAAATTAAATATTTATATTTTATACTCAAGTTGTGTTATACCTCTAATCACAGTGGTACTTTGACAGCCCCAAGAAGTAATCTTCATATACTTATAAACTTATGTTCTTGACATCACTAGCAATTTCTGAAATAAATCCCATAGTTCTATCCAAACTATATAACTGTGATATAAATCTGCTTCTTATAGATGTGTATTTATTTAATTGACTCAAGAACGACAGTTAGAATATGCTGCAGTTTTAGTAGTTTTGTCATAGCTTCGTAGTCATTTCAGATATTTTCAGATCCTTTCTGACTTTACTGCATCCTCAGTAAAGTCACTGGCAACACAATTCTAGGAAAATATTCATTTCTTTTTTCCTCACCATTAACAGTGGCATCTCATTTAGCTACTTTTATCAGGAGACTACGTATTTTTCAGTGCATCTGTTTGCCTACTTAGGACCTTTTATTTTTTTCATAGGGGACGTGTAGCAAAGGGGCTGGTCATGCTCTGGAATCCAAACCCAGGGATTGAACTTTTAGTCATGTGCTGTCCTATTTGACCCATCTCCCTGGTCCCTTTGCAAGTCGTTGTTTTGGGAAATACTTGTGGAGTGCATTACACATTCCCTTCTGCCAACCATGGTCCTGTCCGTCTGTGAAGTGAGATGAAGTAACTCAGGCAATTGAGAAAAAGCAGTGGCTCACATACTGTGATGGGCTCAAAGACTGCATTCCTTACCTTTCAACCTAACTCTCAGAACTCCTTCCCTGGAATTTCTGGGGGGCTGCTTTGTGTGTGTGTCCCAAGCCTGTCACTTTGCCCTGTTTTTAGCATGTCTGCCTCTAGCATTTCATTGCTGTGGATTAGTAAGTGTGGGCTGAGAACAGGATAGACAACAGGTTCTCTTTAGAGTTGAGAGTCTCTCTTTAGAATAATGCATTCAAATGTACAGATTTTCCTGTGCAGATATTGTGATATCTCCATCTACCACACAGAGGTCTCATTTAAGTGTGAAATTTTTGCTGTTTTCTAAATAGTTGAGCTTCCCTGAAAGGGAACTTCTTTTAAAATACAAGATTTCTGAATTTTAAACATGACAAATTACCATGTCAGCTGTTTAAAAGTCTTATCTCTAAAACCTCAAGTTTCTTAGAATTACCAATTAACAAGACACTGTCCTCACCAACTTTTGAGATTTATATTGTTGGGAGGCTAAGCAGAAATAGATAAATATGATGAACAGACACTCAGTCTCTTTAGTTTGTTGCGACTTTTTTTTTTGGTAATATTAATATCTAGAAAATAGATATGTGGGGATTTTTTGTTTTAGATATGTGTTTTATCTGTTTTTTCTTCTTAGACAATCACTGGTAAAGATTGAATATAGTCGTGAAACTGCCATCAATTTATATAATTGACTTTATAATACATTTTTCTAGATTTTTACAATCTTTGAATATATCTTCTTTTAGCAGAATTTCTGAATATTTTTTAAAAATTTTTTAAACTTCTTTTTTAAAAAAGCTCAGATATATCTCCTTATATTTATCTTTTTGGCTTATCATTTTTTTCTGTCAACTTGGTATGGTTTGAAACTAGTTTGAAAATGTTAAGAAAATCATTTTACTTGTCATAACTGAAGCCCAAACACTTATTCAAGTGTCACTGAACCGTTAAAACACATTGTATTTTCTTGGTTCTCATTATTTACAATGCACATTTCCATTGGTAGAAACAATGAAAATCTTTCTAGTTAAAGCAAAGAATTTTTTTTCAATCTGAATAAGTAAATGGCCATGATAATATATTATTAGGAAATTGGGCAGTGAAGAAGTGAGATCAGTTAGATGGATGATTGCCAGAATATGGGGCTCTAAAAACAGCTTGGCAATTGCCCCATTTAGCTGAAAAATGTAAAATTATTGATGTCATGAATTATACTACTTAATGATTTGATGAATGTATTATTATATTTAAATTTTAAGTAAGATAGTCTGCAAAGGTGACCTGCTGTGTTTTTGAAAACAGGAGTTAGGTTCAGATACTGATTTGTTTATCTCCTTGCCCAAATGAACATTTTGTAGCAGAAGCCACATTAATTAGTCCTATCTTCTCATACCCCCAGGATATTTCAAGGGTCAATTGTGAAATGGAGTCCATAATAAAGTCTAGGGAGTCAACCAGAAGGACAGGGAACTACAAGAAGAAAACAAGGTCAAAAGTGTCCCCTGCTCAGGAAAAGATTGAGAAACACTGTTTGAGAGAATGAGAACTTGTAATTATTACTCATTCGTTTTTAGTAATATACTTTACTGGCTTTTCTATGGAAATGACACACAGAAAATAATGGGAAGGAATTTTCCTGTACTGTGGTCATAAGTTTTTGCATTGTAAAGTAATATGAGCTGAATGGTATTGTTCTCTTCAAAAAAGAGAAATGCTTAGTACTTGTTTTTATATTTCTTTTTTTAACTTTTCACTTAGCAACTCCTTACTTTCTAAGGAACACCTGGTTTCATTTTTTTGGAGGAAAAAAAAGGTATTACTTTAATTAAACACTGGTTTACAAAGTTGTTCTCAACACTGTTGTTTCTGGTATTCATTGAGGAACACCTGTTTTCAGAGAAAATAAAGTTTTGACTATCACTTGTTTCAAATCTTATTAATTTTCATAATTAATACTAATAGAGGATTAAGTTTAGATACTGAAACCTGCATGTTTATAGTTGTCAATACTAATTGAATAGTTAGATGAAATGTAAAAATAATTGATAATAATGTAGTTTCAGAACAGCAGAATTTAGGTTCACAGCAGAATTTACAGAAGCTTCCAGAGATTACACTTTTTGGTCTATATATACATTGACTTTATCTTCTATCAAACCCCTCAACCACAGTGATATTCTTACTTCAATGACTGAACCTGCTTTAATATATCCAGGTCATCCAAAGACCATTAAATCCAAAAGTAAATGCCTCTCAATAATTCCAAATTGTTGTGTTATATGAGAAATTCTTATTCTTGGCTACTGAACTGACCTAATTCCTAGTGTATAGATTTTCTTTTTTTCTGGTTCATGGAATTGAAGCTACTAGAGAAAGTGGTGCAAAACAACCAGTATTAGTACAATCTGATTTAGAGAGTGAGACAGTGTTCAGTTGGGAATTGGAACAACTTATATTACTAAAATCTAATAGTTTTCTGCCAAATTTGTTTAGTTTTTATTTAAAATGCTTAGTCTATGATTTATGATTTTAAATTAGAAAGATTGTGTGTATTCTTATGAAAGAAATAATATATAGTAGATGAGTTAACATTTATTCAAATGCTGGAACAGTGATTTTTCACCCTAACTACATATTAGCATTTCCTAGGGAACATTCTATATATCCCAATGTAACTGCACCTAAGAATTAATTACACTAGTGTATAGGAGGCACGAGACAGGCAGTATTAAAAAATTTATTCACAAATGCAGGCAAAGTTGGAAACTTCTTTTAAAAGTGATTAATAATATCATTAGAGGCTTTAATAATATCATTAGAGGCTTTATCTTGAGGCTTTATTTTTTTTTACTATTCCAAAGCTTTTGGTGAGATTTATCATTATAGGAATACAATTATTAATCTTTATATTTATACATAATACTATATATGAGTCTCATAAAGAGAAATGCCTTTTGGGTCCTTTCCCAAAATTTTCCCATTAAAATGTTAATATTAACCTTTCTTTTCACCAATTTAAATAACATGAACTACTGGTTTATTTATAATCCATTTTATGACATTTATTTATTTTTAGGGTTCTAAAAGCTAACAAGCAGCAAGTTTTATCTTATTTATTGTATAACATTAGTGAAAAATAGCTTAGGAATATTTTTGTTGTTGCTCTTGATTGATTTGGGTGAGGGATGGAGGGGAAATGGATATAAAACAATTGATCTGACTGTGTTTGAGGCTAATTCCTGACTGTCCTTAAGGATCATTCCTGGGAATTCTCAGGGAACCATAATCAAAATTGGGTCAGCCACATGCAAGTCAAGTACCTTACCGATTGTACTCTTCTAAAATGGATTTGATTCCTAAATATTAGAAATGGCACTCGAAGTTATTATAATGTTTGTTTAATAACTTCATATTAATGGCTATTAAATAGCCATTTATTATTTATATTTTTTATATTTTCCATGAAGTTCATTTCTGTAAGCTAGAGATGCTTTTAGTAAATTTGGGAATCAATTTTTACAACTTCATAAGAATTACAAAGCACGCAGTATCCTTGACCTTGTCTGTGTTTGCCAATCAATGATCTGAAAGAACAGTCAAGTATGTATGTGTGCATCTGGGGATACCAAACCATAGATGGTTCCACTGTATCTTTTGCCCCTGTCTTTTACTGTGTTTACATGAAACCACTGCTCCTGTTAAGCCTACCACAGAGAGCCACTTGAGCATATGAGAAACAGGAATTCTGTAACAGTGATGCTTTTGAAAAGTACCTTTTATCTGTTTTCCAGAGTCAATATATTTCAAAAGTTATGTTTTTATAATAATTATTTATTTGTTAGCATCTTGCAATGATTAACCCAGAGCTGTTTTATAAAATCATGGTTGCTGACTTCTAAATATGTGGACTAAACTTATATAAGTAAAGGTTTATGTTTTGTCATGTTGGAATGAAAAAGTTAAGCTGGAAGCAGATCATTGTTTTTTGATCACGTTATTTTGGTAGGACCAGATGGATCATACTTCTTCAGGTCATCGTCCAAACAAAAAAAGAAAGGTAGTGCATACTAAGTTTTGTAGTGTTTGTTTTTATTGTTATTTCAATGCTGCAAAGGCAAAAATAGAATATATTTAAATAACATCAAAATGATGTAATATAAGGTGTATGCCTATTTTGGGGGGGGTTGTTAGTTTTGGGGGGGCACACCTGTTTGATGCTCAGGGGTTACTCCTGGCTAAGCTTTCAGAAATTGTCCCTGGCTTAGGGGGACCATATGGGACGCGGGGGGATAGAACCACAGTCCTTCCTTGACTACCGCTTGCAAGGCAGACATCTTACCTCTAGCGCCACCTCTCTGGACCCTGTATGCCTATTTTTATGTTTTAAGGTAAATATTAAAATTACTTTCATAGGCATAACAAAACAAAATTATTTACCTGATAAAGAACTCTAGGTCTTCATATTCTGAGCCAGTATATATGCTTTATATTTTCCTCTTTGTCTTGGCTTAAGTTTAGAAGAACTTCTCCACTTCTGTTGTTGAAAAAAGATTTACAAGTTTCTACAGTCACTGAAAGTAACATGTTTATATTTGGGACAAAATGATCAGAAGGAAAGCTAGAGTGAGAGAGAAAGATAAAGGAAAGGAAGCAAAAAAAGGAAGAAAGAAAATGAAAGGAAAAAAGAAAAAAGGAGGGGAAAAAGGAAAATGGATAAATAGATATTTGTGCATTGAGGGTTACTTTTAAAATGAGTCATCTAAGGACTGGAAGTACAGAAGGTAGAGAACTTGCCTTACATGAAGCAGACCTGAGTTCAGTTCTCAGCAGGAGTAAGTCCTGAGTACACTCAGGTATGCCTCCCAAACAGAGAACAAACAAACACAAATAGGAAAAAAATTTTTAAATAAAATGAGACTTCTATTTATCCACATTTGTTTTCCTACTTTGTGACAGATCCAAAGCAAGAATGAAAAAATCTTTTGCTTGACACATATTGTTCTTTTTCATCATAGCATTTTACTTCAGAAGAAATGGGCAACATTAAATTTCTAGAAAAATTGCTTGATTAAAATTAACAAATGTAGGGCCCAGAGAGATAGCACAGCGGCGTTTGCCTTGCAAGCAGCCGCTCCAGGACCAAAGGTGGTTGGTTCAAATCCCTGTGTCCCATATGGTCCCCCGTGCCTGCCAGGAGCTATTTCTGAGCAGACAGCCAGGAGTAACCCCTGAGCAACGCCGGGTGTGGCCCAAAAACAAACAAACAAAAAAATTAACAAATGTAAAATATTACTTCTGTGACATATTTTGGTTTTGCAGCATTGACCAAAATAAAAAACAAAGACTTGTTTTTTCATAGTAGTTTGATGTGTTAACTTTCTACCTAATTTTCAAATTTATCCTGTGTGTACTCTTTAATTCTGAATATTGTATTAGTGTGTTCTGTAGTTGGGTGAAAATTACTAAGATTTTAATGACAACCACTATGATTAAATCATGCTACTAATCTTCTCCAAAATTATTTAAAGTTGGATATTGTGAAAGGAGATGCTTCGTATAGCCTCTACTTCACTAATGTAGTGACTCCTGTATACTGCAGTGTGTGCACTTAATGCTCTTTAACAATTGAAGTATGCATCCCAGCTAGTAGACTAATAAAATTCTGATGAATAAAACCTGTAGGTGAAACAATTTCTTTTATTTAAAAAAAACTGATATTTTTGATAACCAGAATTCTGACATTTTAAGTTGGGTCAAATTGTTCTTGAATATTATTTAAGTTTTCTAATGTTGATCTTTTAAGGTGGATGATAGAACATTTTCAAAAACACCATAGAATGGTGACTTGTCAGCTACTGTATTTCTATGTGAATTTCTAGGCTAGTTTCAGAGTTGGGCAATAGATACTGATGGGAAGTTGAATCTATGTATGTATAAATAATGGCTTTTAAAATATTTTTTCAGAACAAAGGAAGAACTATGCACGAGACAGTATCAGCAGTGTGTCAGATATATCCCAGTACCGAGTTGAGGTAAGATGCTTTGATGTTTGTCAAAATTTAAAGTAGATTTGCTCTTCAAACCTGTGTTCTCCCTAGAATACATATCTTGTATGCTTGTCTTTTTGCTTGCTTTCTTGTTTGCACAACGAACACATTTTTTTGCCTTCTCCCACTTACATCTTTTTAAGTAAGTTGTGTTAAATATAAAGTACCTTGCTTTACAAATATTAGAGTAAGTCTTGAAAATCATAAAAATTGGTTGTTAAAAATCAATATTTATATTTTATTTTGTTTCTAAACAATATTCAAGATGGTTTATCTTTTTTCTTTTGGCATTTTGTAAAACTGAGATGTTACACATAACATTTTGTTTGTCGAGTTAATTTTCACAGAGAAGAAATTAAAGTAACCACTCCTCTGTCACTCTGAGCTTTACTTCAGTGAAAAACATGACAGAAGGTTTTTCTCTTGTATTATAGAATTGTATTTCTTTCTGAAGATGTAGTTCTCTCCACCCCTTTTCTGGGTTTGTTTATTAGATACTATAAGATAAGTGTCTCTTGGGTTCTGAGTTTATGTTAGAACAAGGCTATAAGGTTTTTTTGGCTTTCTTATTTTTACTCAATATGCACTAGTAGTATCCTGTGGCCTTGTTACTTTTTGCATAGGAACATATAAATGGGAAAATCTTACATATAGAAAGAAGTTTTTTATCCAATAGAGATAGGAACTCCTACACTTTTATTACAGGGGTCATTTCACCCTGAACATTTGTCATAGTGACTTGAGTTGATTGTACGATCAGCCTCTCACCCCTGAACCTTGGATCCCATTTTTGGAACTGGCTCAGTTTATTGCATCAGCACCAGGAATTGAACTTCTAGTGGAAAAGACCCTAATTTTGCCCTTGCACCAATTTTCTCCAGGTTGGGTTCACATGACACCCTGTTGACTTGTTTTGTAGAAATGTGCCATTATCCAGCAGATGACTACAGTAAGCTGCAAATCCGCCTGCTGCTCAGCTGTTGCTCGGCTGCAAGGGCCCAAGGCTGCCAGAATCTGGTGCTGCAAGGCTTGCAGAGACCTAAGGGGCCCAGCTGCTGAGGGGGACCTCATGCTCACCCACAATGCTAACTTTAATAACCATCCTCCCCTCTCTTCCCCCCCCCCCCCCGGGACTGAAAGAGTGAGAAGAGAGAAAGATAAACCAAGTATATATTTTTTATTCCTCCTAGAGTCTGAGGCCTGCTGCTGCCAGCAAGAGATTTCCAAGAGAGAGGGAGATACAGATGGAAATTCACTGGCCAGAGGTGGCCTAGGAGGCCCTTGTCCAAAACAGAGAAAGGAATAGGTACAAAGCAGGCAGCATCTCTCTAATGCATTCTTTCTGGCCCCACAGATCAGCAGACACTACTCCGGTCAATATCCTGAGCCCCTCCTGCAACTGTCCAAGTTTTTTTCTTTTATACCGGCATGACAAGGGGACATGTCTAGGGGGCATATCAACTGTCATTACAATGGGACTTTAAAGGGTCATTCCCAATTCCAACTCCTGTTCATCAACAACTTGGAAACAGCAACAACTTGCGTTCAGCCTGCGTTTCCTTGCCTCACCACCTAATGCTGAGATGAAACCAAGACAGTTTTAGAGAGTAATTTAGTTTTAGTTTAGTTTATTATCATTATTTTTTTGTGGGGGGGTTACACCCGGCAGCGCTCAGGGGTTACTCCTGGCTCTTTGCTCAGAAATCTCCCCTGGCAGGCACAGGGGACCATATGGGATGCTGGGATTCAAACCACAGTCCTTCTGCATGAAAGGCAAATTTCTAACCTCCATGCTATCTCTCTGACCCTGTTTATTATCATTATTGTATTTAAACAATAATTTTCTTTATCCTTTTCTTTCTTTTAACATATTTTCTTTTAATTAGAATCTACTTAATGACCTCGGCTTATTACAGAAAATACTAACATGGGGAAATAATTTTATTTATTTTTTACTTTTTGGTTTTTTTTTTTTTTGGAGGGGGGCACACCCGGCGATGCTCAGAGGTTACTCCTGGCTCTCTGCTCAGAAATCACTCCTTGCAGGCACGGGGGACCATATGGGATGCTGGGATTCGAACCACCATTGGTCCTGAGTCAGTACTTGCAAGGCAAATGCGCTACGGCTGTGCTATCTCTCTGGCCCCGGGAAATAATTTTAATATTGCTCTTATTTCCAGTTTTCTACATATGGTAAGAGTGCTCACTTAATGTAAACTGAGGCCACGGGATAACTTAAAGGCCCTGAGTTCTGTAGTGTGGGACCTTGTGGCAATGTAGGGCCTCACTGTACTACCTCACTGAGCCTGAACATCCAACTTCTTATCTGAATAGTTTGTTTAAATTCCCTACCAGCACTGTTTGGTTCAGTCCTGTGAAAAAGCAGTGAATGTAAACTATTTTGTTTCAGAAAGTGGTTGAGTTAGAGTGAAGAGTTTGGCAATAATTATAGACTAGAATTGACTGTTAACTTTTCTCAGTCATCAATGTTTAGTCTTCAAGCCTCATGTATATAGCCTGCAGTTACTCAGCCTTTAAGTAACCAATATGAAATCAAATTAAAGGGGGGGATAAGTTATTTAGGACCTGTTTTATGTCACTCATATGCCATTGAATATGTCTTAGTAGTAAACTAGTATTCAAAACATGTCTTCGGTTCAACAAAAGCCTGCTGACTTTGTAGCTCATAAGGTAGCTGAGGTTTTAATGTGCTTTGTGTCTTGCCCTCACTGCTCTGCTAGCTGATTTTCAATTTAATTTTGCTTTCTTTTGAAAAAATGTTTCTGTGAAACTGTATGCATTATAAATATTTTTCCTTTCTGCCAACCCTAAGCATTTGACTACCTTTGTTCTGGATCGGAAAGATGCAATGATAACTGTTGATGATGGAATAAGGAAGCTGAAATTGCTGGATGCCAAGGGCAAAGTATGGACTCAAGATATGATTCTTCAGGTAGATGACAAATCTGTGAGCCTGATTGATTTAGAATCAAAGGCAAGTTCATTCATTTATACTATTATGTTTGCAAGAAAGTTCCAGATATTCATGTTAGGGTCAATTATTGAAAATGGGTGAAAGTGACAAAATCAGATGTTTGCCAAAAACTGAGAAAAATACCTATAAATTCTACCATAAGTACATAATACATGCAAAAAATTGGGTTTTTAAATGTAAGATTGGTAGATCATGCTGGTCTTTAAATCACAAATGAAGAGAAAGTGAAAAAACTACATACTGCTAAATTGAGGCATTATTGGGGTGTTCATTTTTATGATATATATCAGTTATACATGAGTCCTAAACCATATCCCTGTTAACGAGTGAATTGAGATCAAGGAAGATGTTTGTACATGTGTGTTTGTGTGTGTGTGTGTCTTTTTATTCTCTCCAACCTCACACGAGGTTTCTTCCTTTTTTTAATAAGTAGAAATAATTTATTTCATGAGTCTTAATATAGAAAATATCATTAATAACAAAAAGAATAGAAACCGCTCAAAATTCAGAAAAAATTAATTGTTGAAAATTATCTGAACTCAACATTCTTTGTGCTCATTTGTAAATATTATTAAATTAACAATTCTAAAAAATAAACAAGTCAAGACAAAAAATTGATTATCTAATGCTGAGACTCTAACCAAATTAAGATTGCACAACTTGTCTTCAACCCTGGAAATTCTATTTGCCTACATATTTAGTGATAAATGCTTACAGACCTACTACTAGATAAGTAAACACATCTTGGACCATAAATCTTAATGAGTTAGAGTTGTAGAGCTCCAACAAATGGCTAGACTGTAATTTTTAATATCTAGGTAGCAAATCATTTACAGAATTGGATGCTAGTAGATTAGCAATCATTTAAGTTGAAACTTTCCTATCACATATCATATTATTACTTTTTATTATGCATGTAATTTAACTCAAAGTGTCAAGTTTTTTATGTCAACAGTAAGAGAGAACATTGGGTACCAATAAATTAGAATAGGGGAATAAAAATGCATTTCATTTGTATATCTACAATGTGGATTAAATTAGAAGTAAATTGGAAATGTCTATGTAGGAAAATAGGAAAAAGTTTCCTTCTTCATGTAATCACTAGGAGGTAACTAGAGAGAACTTTGCTAAGTGTCATAATTTAATAAACTGCTAGGAAAAGAAAATAAATGTGATCATTGGAGTATTCTTTTTTTTTTTTTTTTTTTTTTTTTTTTTTTTGGTTTTTGGGCCACACCCGGCATTGCTCAGAAATAGCTCCTGGCAGGCACGGGGGACCATATGGGACACCGGGACTCAAACCAACCACCTTTGGTCCTGGATTGGCTGCTTGCAAGGCAAACACCGCTGTGCTATCTCTCCGGGCCCGATCATTGGAGTATTCTAATAAGAATTGGCATATTTGTCCTCTTTTTTCTTTTGCTTTTGATATAGTATAGGAGAAAAGCAATCAAGTACATACCTTATCATCGTAGTTTTAAAAATTAAATAGAAAATTTGTTTTTCTGATCTTACTTGGAACCCACATTCTATTTTTATGAACTTGTACTTTGTTTTGCCATTGCTGGATACCAAGAAATTACTACGAAGAATAAATTGGAATGAAATGTGTGTGTGTGTGTGTGTGTGTGTGTGTGCGCATGCACGCTCTGCATAGCAGTGAAGTTGTTTTTAATGTTGTATTTTGATTAAGAATTTTTGGTTTTTGTTTTGTTTTTTGTTTTTTTGTTTTTTGTTTTTTGTGTGTGTTTTTTTGTTTTGCTTTTTTGAGCCACACCCAGTGACGCTTAGGGGTTACTCCTGGCTATGAGCACAGAAATTGCTCATGGTTTGGAGGACCATATGGGACAATGGGGCATTAAACCAAAAAAGTCCTAGGTTAGCTGCATGCCAGGCAAATGCCCTGCCACTTGCACCACCACTCCAGACCCTGATTAAATTTTTAAAATACAAAATTCCCCATAGTATGTCATGGTACTAGTCATTATTTGTGTAAGGCCAGGAAGGTACCTTAATGTGCCTCATTAGATATGGAACAGAAAGTTATATTTTTTAAGTAATCATTAATCTGTTAGTATTTTATTTGTATGACTCAGTAAAGATTGGAGAATATTCATTGCTATACTACCAAATATCTTAATCATTCTGAATAATGTTTTTAGTGAGATCCTTCTGATTTTTCTAGCTGACATATTTGTCTGAAATCTACTAATAAATTTTTTTTTCACCTGAGAAAGTCACTGAAAAGAATATACAAATGAGTTGCTATCCTTAGTGTAATGTTGATGACCAATAAAGGTAGAAACTGAGAATATGACTGTTGTTCAAGTAAAAAAATTCTGATGCTAAACAATCAAAACAGGGGCCAGCGAGGTGGCGCTAGAGGTAAGGTGTCTGCCTTACAAGCGCTAGCCAAGGAAAGGACCATGGTTCGATCCCCCGGCGTCCCATATGGTTCCCCCAAGCCAGGGGCAATTTCTGAGCGCGTAGCCAGGAGTAACCCCTGAGCATCTAACGGGTGTGGCCCAAAAAACAAAAACAAAAACAATCAAAACAAAGAATATCATGTAAAAGGGCTGGAGTGAGAGTATAGTACATAGGGAAATTGCCTTGCATGCAGCCAATCATAATGCTCATACCAGGTTGAATCCCTGATATTCCATATAGTCTCCAAATCCTGCCAGAAGTGATTCCTAAATACAGAACCAGGAATAAACCTTGAACAAATCTTTGGTATGTTTCCCCACAAGAAAGGAAAAAGAAAAAATCTTTACTATACAGTCTAAGAAATCATTAGCACAAATCCAATATTATGTTAATCAGTAATATATCTACACCCTCTATTCGCATTTTCATCTTTGGTCCTCATTCTCCCAGCCTCTATTGTACCTGGCCTTATTTTTCTACTGCTAGTATGTATTTCTCATCTTCTACAGCCAAGGCATTTATGTTAGAGTTGTTTGTACATTTTGCCTATAGTTGTTGCAGAATAGATTTTATATGCAATGACATAAATTAAATTTTGTTTTGACTTTATAGAATGAACTGGAGAATTTTCCTTTAAGCACAATTCAGCACTGCCAACCAGTGATGCAGTCTTGTAACTATGATTCCATTCTTGCTCTTGTGTGCAAAGAGACAACCCAGAACAAGCCAGACCTTCATCTCTTCCAGTGTGATGAGATTAAGGTAAAAACAGAGTGCATTTCATTTCTTTTTAAGCAGATACCTGGTTACTCTGAATTAGCTACCTCAATCAGATGACTAGCAGGTATTAGATTTTTTTAATTTCTTAGAAGTTTGTAAGGAAAAAACAGCCCCTTGGTATCTTCCTTGAGGTTTCTAAGTCTAGTAGAATACAGATAGCTGAGTTTAAAAGGTTGTATGATTCCTAATAACTTTAAACAGTTGATAATATATGCATTCGCCTCATTTAAGAATTCATTCTTCAAAACTGCTTTGTGAACAATAAATAATGCTGCTTTCCTATTTTATTCTTCACTTGTCATATGACATTGGTTATCACAGTGAATCATTTAGACATTTTTGTATCGGTTTAAAGTTTAGTAATTATGTGAGTGGAATAATTACTCAAGATTTGTAATCCCCACGTGGTATGTGAAAATAGCTGAACATAGGTACCAGTAATAACAGGCTATATGCTAAAGATTTGTTTTCAAAGAACACTGTAATTTTCAAGTGATTATAATTTGCCATGCTTTTTTGGACATCAGGCATTACTTTCAATTTTAAATATCTTTATTGGATGAATTGATTGCTTGAAAAGGGAAGCCAGTTTGTGTTAAATAATTTGTTACCATAGCTAGGATTTGTCATTGAGATTGTACATTATAAAATATAGTTTTTATCTTAAAGTTTTCTGTGTATCTAAAATATAACAATATTTTGTATACTCTTGATATTAATTTACACTAAATGAACTCATACTGACTATTAACAGTATCTTATAACTTTCTTCTATGTATATCATGGTGACTTTCTTTTTTCTAAGGGGGGAGGTTGGGTCACACTCAGCAGCGCTCGGGTTGGTTACTCCTGGCTCTGTGCTCAGAAATCATTCCTGGCAGGTTCAGGGAATTATATGGGATGTCAGGATTTGAACCACTGTCAGTCCTGGGTTGGATGCTTGCAATCTCTCCAGCTCCTCATTGGTGACTTTCTAAAACTCAAACTGGATAGATTGTGGCATTTAAGAAATTTGTAGGTTTGAAGTTTTTGGATTTTTACACAGTAGCTTCTGAAAGTCATAGATTATATTGGATTCTGGAGAAATAGTACAGTGGGTAAGAGCTTTTGTCTTGCACAGATGATGTAGATCATTCTCTAGCATTCCATATGTTCCTTCATTCTCCACCAGGAATGATCACTAAGTGCAGAGACAGGAGTAAGCCCTGAGCACCACTGGGTGTGGCCCCCAAAATAAACAAATCATAAATTGTGTTAATATTTTTGTAAAGTTAGTTCTGTTACCTTGTAAGTATCAAAGTGAATATTCTGTTCTGAAAATAAAATATAATTCAGGCATGTTTAAAATGGAGAACCAAGCTAAGATTTTCAAATCTATATTTTTCTTAGTATACTACCTACCCTCTGGGAACTAAGTTATCTTGCTGAGCAATTTCAAAATTTCCATTTTAAGGAAACATTTTCATTTTGCTCTGTCTGATAGGGGTGGTGATACTAATGGGTCTAAAGCTAATTTACTGGCTAGGATTTATCTTACTTGAAAGTTCAAAGATCATGATGCTCATATAGACTTCCTCATTGACAAGTTATTCCTCTTAGGAAAGCATTTCTATTCCTTGCCCCTTGAAAATATAATAGTGAAATAGGATATGGTATCTCATATAGATTATATTACAACATCATTTGTGAATTTGAAACTTTACAAAATGTTCCTGTCCAATGCTAGTAAAATTCTTAGAAATAAGATAGCCCCTCTATCAGGGTTTCCTGTCATATGCAATTTTAATGTCCTTTATGGCATAAAGATTTTGACATGATCTTTGTAATATTCTGAACTAGAATGTTTTAGTGAAATTAGGCTTCACTGGTGGACACTGGCATTCCCCTTAACAAGCCGTGTGACACTGGTCAGTTTAGCATATACATCATCCTCCATTTCATTAATTATAAGAGAGCAGATTAGATGATCCTCCTTTCAACTGTAGAATTTATGATGATCTGTGCTTATGGCAAGAAGATTGTGAATGTATACATTTGAGGAAATCATACACAATTATAGCAGAGACTATACAATCCCAAAAGTAGATGAACACATCCCAACAAGAGTTTTAAATAATATCATCCAAGGTTACAAATAAACTTCAAAGCCAAACAAAAATAAACTTGCTTGCTAATGTCAGATTGGCTCTCAAGAAAACAGAATCACTGTTCTTGTTAGGAAAGTATTGAAGTATTATTTGAAGGAAGTTATTTTTGACCTTACATGACTAAATAAGCTGGTTATTGGAAACATTACAACCTAGTGTTAGGGTTCATAGCAAATAGCAAATGTGTCCTAGAATGGATTCAACTATGCTTTGCTGCAGCCGAGTAGCTTTTTTTGTGTGGGCTCATGGGTGCCCATCAGACCCATCAGCAAGGGAAGGAATTCTCTCCGTGAATGCACTTTTTCAAAAATTAAATTACTTTATTTATACCCTCTGGTTACAAGGTTATTCGTAATAAAGTTGTTTTATTTTTTTTAGTAACCAATTTGTTCATGGTTGAGTTTCAGTCATACTGTACGACACCCTTTATCAGTGTACATTTCCTACTACCAATATCCTTAGTTTTCCTTCCTCCTCTCCCCCTGCTTATTTCTGAGGATACATTCTTCTCTCACTTTTTCTCTCTCTCTTTCCTTTTAGACACTGTGATATGCATGATACTCCTTCAGTCACTCTTTTATTTCTTATCTGGCACTTGAATTTTCAGCATGTGATTATACTTTCAGCACACGCAAATACCTTCTTTGCCTTTGTGCATGGATAACTTTTTTAAACTAAAGGACTTTATTAAATAACCATTTCAACTGCTTTCAGTTGGAAAATTCTGCCATTTCAAAGTTCACCATCAGAAAAAAATGCTTTCATGATTTGAAAGCAATATTTTAAAAAGACAATAAAAATAAAATAAGAAATACAAGAAGAAATAAAGATGGCCAAAAAGCACATGAAAAAAAATGTTCCACATCATTAATCATCAGGGAGATGCAAATCAAAACAATAAAGATATCATCTCACACCACAGAGACTGGCACACATCAAAAAGAACTAGTGCTGTCATGGATATAGGGAGAAAGGGAATCTAATTCACTGCTGGTGGGAATGTAGACTGGTCCAACTTTTTTGGAAATCAGTATGAATATTCCTCAAAAAAACTAGAAATTGAGCTTCGCTGTGATCCAGCAATACTGTTCCTAAGGATATGCGTGAGGGGCCCAAAAACACAATGCAAAAAGACCCTTTGCAGTCCTATGTTCATTTTAGTAGTATTTCCAATAGCCAGAAAACTGGAAACAACTGAAGTACTGAGAACAGAAGAGTGAATAAAAAAACTGTGGGACCTCTACACAGTGGAAATACAGCTCTTAAGAAAAACTAAGTTAAGAAATTTTGCTTATGCATGGATAGATATGGATATTATTATATGAGAGAAATGAGTTAGAGGGAGAAGGATTGACATAGAATGATCAAACTCATTTGTGGGATATGAAAATAAAATAGTATGAGATTAATATCTAAAGACAGTCAAGATGAGGGCCAGGAGGACCAATTCATAGTAGGAAGCTTGACATAAATAGTGAGGAAGTGAAGTTAGGGCAGAGAAGGGACTACTATGACAATGATAATGTGAAATGTTTACTCTGGACAAGAACAGGATGCTGAAAGAAAATAAAGTGATATTCATGATATCCCTTGAGTAACAATATTGCAAACACAGTGTTTGGAAGGGAAAGAGAGGAGGAGGAGAGAGAAATGGGGAGAAAAAGAGAGAAGGGGAGGAGGAGAAGAAGAAATGTCTGCCTCAGGCAGGCAGGGAGAGGACAGGGGGAGGCTGGAGGGAAACTGGAGATATAGGTGGTGGGAAACATGCACAGGTGAAGGGTGTTGTACACTATCTGGCTGAAACTCAATCATGTACAACTTTGTAACTGTGTATCTCACAGTGATTCAAATAAAAGGACTAATTATAAAAACAAGACAAAGAAAACCAATAAACTGTAAAACATACAGGTTGAAAATACAGTGTAGGGATTAAGGCATTTGCCATGTATATTGCTGACACTGATTTGATCCATAGCTCTGTATATGGTCCCTGAGCACTGAGCCAGTAGTAAGCAGAACTCCCACCCCAAAGGCGGGGAAAATCAATCCAACATATTCAGAGTCTGAGACAGAGATAAGGCTCTTGTGGTGCACCACTCTATCCACCAGCTACCAAAAGTTTCCTGAGTCACATGAGAACCTGTTCACATGTGAACCTACGTGTTTAGACTAAAAGAAATTTGTAACCATCCAAGGAACTGTCTTTCATTACAGGCAAACCTGATCAGTGAAGATATTGAGTGTGCCATCAGTGACAGTAAAGGAGGAAAACAGAAGAGGCGCCCTGAGGCCCTGAGGTAAAATTTGTGATAGAATTAAGGTGTTGAGCTAAATTTTTGGGGTGTGTGTGTGTGTGTGTGTGTGTGTGTGTGTGTGTGTTTAAGTGGAGGGGTGTGTTTTGTTTTTGTTTTTTAAAGGTTTACAAAATTTATCTTCAGTCAAGGTTTTATCTCTGTGATGTGTTACAAGCTGTTAACTCATTTGCTTTCCCCACCGTGGTCAGTTTGGCACCCTTTTCTTTCTGTGTCTCTGGTCTTTCTCCAGATACAGGTTTCTCCCAACACTTGGGTACGAAGAGTCATGAGGCATGAGTGACATTTAAGGGAAAGAGACTGAGGAATCAAACTTTCCTTGTCACAGGTAGCCCAGGAAAGCACCAAACTTAGTTTTCACCTGAATTTCAGTCACTCTCTGGTTTCGTAGTTTATGTGCAATTAGAAACAATATGTAATTTGCAAGAGTTAGGAAATCCATAATGCTCTGGGACTTCATTCTTTGTTTTGTGCTTTTTTGTTTTTTTGCCTTTGTTTCCCTTTTGTTGTTATGGAGTTGGTTGGGTACTTGGGACACATCCTTGGATGTTGGTCACAGCATTCACAGAGGAGATGGGATCATACTCCTTTCCCAGTAAGACCTGTTTAAACACCCACCCATTAGAAGCTGCCATTCTTGGTGAAAGTGCTCTGCACATTCTACTCATGGTACTTGGACACACTTGCTTGCAGGGAAGATCACACTGTTGTAGTCCTGGTGTCCATAATCCTGCCTCATATATTTGGGCAACCCCAGCAATCGAATTCTTGGTCTTCTCTTTTTTGCAACGCAGGCATTTTGGCCCCCACCAGGAAGGAGCTCATGTTGTTCTATGGGTTGAAGAATGAATATCACAAGAGAATGGGAGTGTCATAGAAATAGAGAGGGCAACCATTCCATTTGTTTTCACCTATTTCAGGATGATTTCCAAAGCTGACCCTGGCATTCCACCTCCACCAAGAGCTCCCGCCCCACTACCCCCTGGGACTGTTACACAAGTGGATGTCAGAAGTCGGGTGGCAGCATGGTCTGCATGGGCATCTGACCAGGGGGACTGTGAGTATTACCACAAATGAATCCATTCTTATTTCCTTTGGGGTGTGACTTTCTGAATCTGATTCAAATTTTAGAGTTTAAGCCCTACATTCATTGTTTTTGTTTGTTTGTTTTGGGTTTTTTTGTTGTTGTTTTTTGGGCCACACCCATTTGATGCTAAGGGGTTACTCTGGCTAAGCGCTCAGAAATTGCTCCTGGCTTGGGGGGACCATATGGGACGCTGGGGGATCGAACCGTGGTCCTTCCTTGGCTAGTGCTTGCAAGGCAGACACCTTACCTCTAGCGCCACCTCGCCGGCCCCCCATTTTTTTAAATAAAGCCATAAATGAAAGAAAGTGAAGCCATTGTAAAATAATTAACTGAGTCATTTAGCCAATTAACTTAGATTATTTGCAGTCAAAGATATGGAAGTAAAATATGTTAAATCCCAAATTTAAGTCTGGGAAACTCCCAGACTTTTTATGTTTTTAGATTCTTCTACTAAATCTGACCTACTACCCTCCTCTATTAGCCAAAGTAGTGACTCCACACAGTGAAAAAGATTTAGCTTATTCTCTATCAGGTTCAATTTTCCAGTAGGATCTGTGTACATACCATCAGCCTTTATATTCTTTTTCTAAAGACACATTATCCCAACATAGACTTTAGAGTAACTTTGTACTTGTCAGAAGGTTGTAAAGGTCGGGTTGCAGAAAATGTGTCTCCTCTGGGTGTGGTCCTTCCCAACATTGTATGATTCCTCCCAGCCTTCTAAGCACCCCTGCTGACAGAGATTTTGGATTTGGCTCCACAATCATTTATTTTTAAACCAGGATAAAGAATGTTTTATGAGGGCTGGATCAATAGCTCAGCGGTAGGGTGTTTGCCTTGCATGCAGCTGACCTACAACAGACCTTGGTTTGATCCCTGGCATCCCATATGCTACTCCAAGCCAGGAACGATTTCTAAGTGTATAGCCAGGAGTAACCCTTGAGTCACTGGGTGTGTCCAAAAAGAAGAAGGATATTTAATGTAATTTATTTTGTAAATGATTTATTTTGGTTGTAGGGCCACACCCGACAGTGTTCAGGGGTTACTCCTGGGTCTGAGATCAGGAATCATTCCTGGCAGGGAATAGGGGACTGACTATAGGGTATGCCAGGGATTGAACCTAGATTGGCTCTGTGCAAGGTAAGTGCCCTACCTAATGCTCTATCACTTTGGAAATTTGAGATTTAAAAATAAAATATCATGTTTAGCTGGAAAATAGCTTCAAGTGTGGTTCTGTTTTCTCAACTTAAGGAGAATAAATATTGATCTAGCATGTTTGAGTTTGATGAAATTAGAACCTCACACTTTTTTTTTAATTTAAACACCTTGCTTACAAGGTTGTTCATAATACCATTTTTCCCCCACAGATAGAATTGTTTATGATTGAATTACAGTCATACAGTGTATAAAAACCTTCACGAGTGTGCATTTCCCACCAGTAATGTCAACAGTTTTCCTCTCACCCTCCCTGATGCCCTCTTCTCTCCCCCTCACCCTCTGCCAACTGCCTCTGGGACATTTTACTTCACTCTCTTTCTCTTTCTTTCTCTTTTTTCTCGATCCCTCTCTTTTTCCCCTATCTCTGTTCTATTTGTGACATTGTGGTTTGTAATACTGTAAATGAAGGGGTACCATGAATATCTTTCCATATTAGACCTTCTCTATTCTAACTATACTCTCCGTTCTTTGTGGCAATGGTCCTCCTGATCTTCTTAACTTTGTCTTTTAATATCATTCCCGCACTCTTTTTTTTTTTGCTTTTATCCCAATGATGAATGAGATTATATGTTTATCTCTCTCCCTCTGACTCGTTTCACTCAACATAATACTCTTCATATGTCCATCCATGTATAAGAAAAATTCATGACTTCATTCTTTTCTAGCCACTGCTTAGTATTCCATTATGTAGATGTACCACCATTTCTTTAGCTACTCATCTGTTGTTGGAAACCTGGATTGCTTCCAGATTATGACTATTATAAATAGGGCTACAATGAACATAGGAGTGCAGAGGTCATTTTTATATTAGAGTTTTTATGGTCCTAGGGTATATCCCTAGGAGTAGTATCGCTGGTTCATAAGGAAGCTCAATTTCTAGTTTTTTTGAGGAACATCCATATTGTTTTCCAGGAAGGCTGGATTAGACAGCATTCCGACCAGCAGTGAATGAGCGTTTCTTTCTTCCTACATCCACACCAGCACTGATTGTTCTTGTTCTTTGTAATGTGTGTCATTCTCTGTGGTGTGAGATTGTTGTTTTGATTTGCATCTCCCTGATACTCAATTCGTGATGTGGAGCATTTATTCATTTGCATTTTGGCCATCTGTATTTCTTCTTTGGGGAGATGTCTGTTCATTTTTTCTCTCCTGATTTTTTGATGGGGTTATATGTTTTTATCTTGTTCAATTCTGGCAGTACTTTATATATCTTAGATATTTCCTGTTTATCACATGGCTATTGGATGAAGAGTTTCTCCCATTCTGTAGGTAGCCTTTGTATCCTAGTTACTGTTTCCTTTGAAGTGCAGAAACTTCTGGTTTATTGTAGACCCATTTATTTATCTCTGCTTTCACTTGTTTGGACATTGGTATTTTCTTATTGAAGATGTCATTAGGCTCAATGACATGGAGTGTTTTGCCCATGTTTTTTCTATGTATCTTATGGTTTCAGGTCTGATATCAAGATCTTTAACCCATTTTGATTTGATTTTTGTATAGAGTTTTAAAGAGAAGTCTGAGTTAACCGTTTTGTATTTAATTGACCAGTTTTCCCAACACCATTTGTTGAGGAACCTTTCCTTGCTCCATCTTGTATTTGTTGTCCCTTTATCAAACATTAATTGTATGTATATCTGGAGTCAATCTCAGAATACTGAAGTCTTTTTCATTGATCTGAGGGTCTGTCTTTATTCCAATACTATGCTGTTTTAATTACTATTGCTTTTTAGTACAATTTAAAATTGGGAAAAGTGATGCCTCTCATATTCTTTCTCCTAAGGATTACTTTAGCTATTTATGGGCATTTATTATTCCAAATTAATTTTAGGAGTATTTGATCTACTTCTTTCAAAAATGTCAAGGGTATCCTTAGAGGGATTGCATTAAATCTCTGCAATGCTTTGGGAAGTATTGCCATTTTAATCCTTCCCATCCATGAGCAGGATATATGTTTGCATTTCTTTGTGTCCTCTTTTATTCCTTAAAGCAGTGTTTTATAGATTAACTTGTATAGGTCTGCCACCTCTTCAGTTAAGTTTCATATAAGGTAGTTGATTTTCTGAGGCATAATTGTGAATGGAGTTGTTTCCATAATGTCATTTTCTTCTCTTTCATTATTTGTATATAAAAACACCATGGGGTTTTGAGTGTTAATTTTACTTTCTGAAGCTTAGTGACACATCTTTCTCATCCTTTGTTTTCCCTTTTATTGGGGGGGGGGGGCGACACACTTGGCAGTGCTCAGAGGTTACTCCTAACTGCACTCAGGAATCACTCCTGGTGGATTCAGGGGACCTATGGATGTCAGGGATTGAACCCGAGTTAGCTACATGCAAGGCAAATACCTTACCCACCGTACTATCTCATCCTTGTCCTAACAAAGTCTAATTTACATAAGATATCTTGCAGTGTGTTAAATAATAGAATTTATTGCTACAATGAGTGACATTCCTCTCTTTTGAATCTGGTGTATTGCGCATTGAGCTCCACAGAGACTGGTTCTCCCTGTGCTACCGTGTGCCCAGATGCTGCTTTTTGTTTCAGCTGTCTGTGAAGTGGAGATAACATTTTCCAGGGACTTGGAATCTGAAAAGTGCATCTGAAAAGTGCAATGTATCTATGAGCAGCAAGTCCAGGAAGGGAGTATCCTTTTTAGAGGTTCTTATTTTAGCCAAATGAAATTCATTATAATTCCTGAAATGTCTTCTGTTTGATTTATACAATATATATAAATATATATATGTATATGATTTTTCATCCACACCTAGCTATGCTCAGAGCTTACTCCTGACTCAGACGCCATATGTGGTATGAAGAATCAAATGAGGAATATACTCTAGTTCCTATACTGTCTCTCTGTCCCAATTTCTTATATCCATAATAGTATTTTTTTCAAAGACTTACATGCTACCATATAGATGATAGAAACAAGTCTTTGAGACATCCATTTTTCAAAAGTAAGTTATCAGAATTCGTAATTTATGATAGTTCTTGGCTTTAGCAGTCATATATTGATCTTTTTTTTTTTTTTTGGTAAATTTTTTGCTTACAAACTAATTCAGAGCCTATAGTGTATCTTTTAATGAACTTAGGATATGTTTGCTACTGTTAAGGTTTGGGGGTGGTTGTTTTGAGGCCACATCTGGCTATGTTCAAGGCTTACTCCTGGTCCTACACTCAGAAATTACTCCTGATGAGCAAAGGATTGAAACTGGGTTAGCCACATGGAAGGTTAGCACCCTACCTTGCAAGGTATGTAAGTAGGTACATTCAAGGCAATACCATCTCTCTGGCCCCTGTTTTTGTAGTGTTGCTGAAAGGACTGATTCCTATTTTGAGAGATCAAAATTGTTATCCTTAAAGTTGAGGAAGGATTAAAAACTTTATGTTCATCAACTTTGTTCTGAAAATACTTGAAAAAGCATGTGTAAAATTCAATTCACTTTACAATGTAGAGACAAGTTTCTGCTAGTGATTTCTGCTTTCTTGTTGAATTTTATCTGAAATACTGTTACATCTCATCTATTGAAATCATGTTAAAGTCATGTTATAGAACTTCTAATTGCTACTTACTTGATTAAAGAACACGTGAGGTTCTGTCTGGATGGAGATCAACTTTCAGTGAAAGTTGCCCACAAGAAGGCATCTCCCCCTCATTCCATTGAGGGCTTGGAATGACTCACCCTGGGCAAGTCCTTCAAACTCAAGAGCTTGTGCCAACACTGACTTGCAGTTGCATATTGGTTATTAACTTGCAATATACAGATTCCATATTGACTCATGGTTGCCTATTGGCAGGGGTTCTAGGAGATACTGCTGACCATGAAAAAAATCTGGAAAATACCATTAATGCCTCCTCCTTACCACATCCTCCAGATGGTATTTAGATACCTATCTCCAGGTTGTAATAGCTAATATCAGTGTGTAGGTTCCCGAAACCGTATATTTAACCAAGACAACAGCTAATAGTGTGTAAAACAGCAACTACCTGGCAAGATTTCATACATATAAATTTTAATTATCAGAAAGCTCGTAGCAGTCACTAATTAAGTTACATAACACAGTGATTTCATCTTCTTTCTTTAGCAAGAAGTCATGCATGGGTTAAGTTCATCAGTGCAGTGGGGTAACTATAACTACAGTGAACTTTCAATATTATTATAGTTCTCTATTGCACCTCTGAATTCTAACGATATATTGAGTTGTATCCCCTTGCATTTCATCTAAATAAATTTTTGTACCAATTTCTGTGCTTAGTGGTGGAGTTAACTAACTTACACCAGGAAGAATTTCATTATAATGACCTCATGATTAATATCCTGGCAGCTAAGCTAAAGTGAACTTCTTAAGCACTCTTAGAGCATTAATTCTTTAATTTGCAAATCCGGGAGGCATTTCTACTTTTAATGCATATGGCTTAAAATTAATGTGCCAACATTGTGGGCTTCAAACTTAATTACAACTAGAATTTTAAGAGGCACTTTGCTGTCAGAACCCCCAAAGGTGTATTGTTATCACAGTGTTAGTTAGAATGTATAAAAGTGAGAAGCTGTGTTGCATTAGATTTCTTTTTTTAAAGAAGTAGATAATGCAATGCTGGCTTTTATTTTTTTCTTTCAGATGTAGAAATTAAAGGATGCTAAATTGGGATTGGTTTTATGGACCCTCAGACAGGGAAGAGGGGAGACTATAGGTTGCTATGGAATGGTTCACCATCTTGTGCAGATGAGAGTAGTAGGGAAGGCCAATGATTCAGCTCTCTCCTTATGCTTCTGGTAGTGGTGCATATACCCTTCAGCAAAGGGGACTTATCTGGACAATTTTTACATTTAATTAATTGCTTTGGTGTCCCTAAAACAGCTAGTAAAGAGATTTATAACTTTTTTAGTTGAGAAACCACGGCAGTATCATGAACAGGAAGAAACTCCTGAGATGATGGCTGCCCGGATTGACAGAGATGTGGTAAGTTCTGTGTTCATCTTAACTCATTGTTTAGAATTTTGTTTGTTTGTTTGTTTGTTTTGGAGCCACATCCAGCACTACTTAAGGTATAGTTCTGGCTTTACACTCAGAAATTACTCCTGGTAGACTCAGGGAAACAAATGGGACTCTCAAGATCAAACCTAGTTAGTTGACTGCATGCAAGGCAAGCCCTCTACCCACTGTACTATTTATTTCTCTCTCCCAGGTTAGGTCTTTTTTCAATAGAAAAGTGAGGTATTCACAGTGAAAATGACCTTGATTTAAATGAAAAAAAAAAAAAAAAAAAAAAAAGGTGCAAACTATTTTCTTTGTTCCAGTGGTAGTTATAGCCTTTGAGTGATTTTTCTTAGTCATAATGCCTTTATGTAAATAATTGATTAGTAGTGCTGAGCTGGGATAGAAAATCTAGCACTAATACTCATTTTCAAGGGAATTGAAACTGAATTATTAGACTTTTGCGTAGTTTTATAAGGATTTAAAAGACTTTTTCTGAAATATGACTTCCTGACATTTATAAAAACACTCTATGATAAGCTTCTTGGCTTCTCTGGGCCCTGGGGCCATGCTCAGTGGACTTTGCAGGCAGGACTATTCAGAATATTCAGTACACAAACCGATTTAGTACTGCTTGGGCCCCAGTGCTGGAACAGTTAGTGCTATCCCCTTGGGGAACTGGGGAAGCTCTGCAGAGCCAGAAATTTTATTTAAGGCCTAGCACACTTAACTGCCTCGACAGCTCTAAAGAAAAAGGAAAAAAAAAAAAAGCTGCACTACCTAAAATAATTACATTGTGGCAATTATAACAGACAACAGATAAATATTTAAATGTTAATGTTTTTGTTTTTTTGTTTTTGTGTTGTTGTTGTTGTTGTTGTTTTGGTTTTTGGGCCACACCCAGCAGTGCTCAGGGGTTACTCCTGGCTGTCTGCTCAGAAATAGCTCCTGGCAGGCACGGGGGACCATATGGGACACCGGGATTCGAACCAATCACCTTTGGTCCTGGATTGGCTGCTTGCAAGGCAAACGCCGCTGTGCTATCTCTCGGGGCCCAAATGTTAATGTTTTTTAGGGATAAGGCTACATTTTTATTACTTTGCAAGCTAATTGCAGACTAACAGTGTTTTCAGCATTACTACTTTGCTTTCAGCTTACAGATGTTTCTAGTTTATTTATTTGGGAACAAATTTATAGGTGACTTTGAAGTTTGGAATTTAATTTTCATATAACATCATTAATATAGTTGTTATTTTTTTTAATTTGGTCTTTGGGCTATACCTGAAGATGCTCAAATGTTATACCTGGCACATTTACTGCTTTCTGCCCTGCCACTCACTGTACATGCTATCCCTTTGTACTTTCTGCCTTGGTTTAGTTAAAATTTTAATCCAAATTTATAATTAGAAGAAATCTAAGTTTTACATTTAGTAAAGAAAGTCAGTTGAGATGGTACTATACATGATAATCAAAAGTCACCTGATAAACACAGCCGATTCATCGTTAGTTGTTTTACTGTGTAGAAACTTCTATTAACAATTATTACTGTCAATTATCTATGTGTTTATTACGTTAGCCTAAGCTGTATACCCTCAGTACCATGAAACAACATTACTTTATTGGGACATTCATTTTAGGAAGTAAAATTTTAAATTCAGTATTCTTCTAATAAAATGGTTTTTACTGGGCTAGTGAGCTAGTACAGCAGGCAAGGTACTTGCTTTACCTTACCTTGCATACAGGTCACCCAAGTTCAGTCTCTGGAATTCCATATGGTTGGTTCCTCGAGCACAACCAGGAGTGATCATTGAGTGCTGAGCCTGGAGAAAGCCCTAGAGACCACTGGGTGTGACCCAAAAATAAAAAATTAATTAATTGGGGCTGGGGAGGTGGCGCTAGAGGTAAGGTGTCTGCCTTGCAAGCACTAGCCAAGGAAGGACCACGGTTTGATCCCCCGACGTCCCATATGGTCCCCCCAAGCCAGGGGCAATTTCTGAGCACTTAGCCAGGAGTAACCCCTGAGCATCAAACGGGTGTGGCCCCCAAAAAACAAAAAAATATTAATTAATTAATTAATAAAATGTTTTTTTAAATGTTCCCCTTTGTGGGAAAACCTGAGAAATATCAGAATCATTGAATATAATAAATAGTCTGAATAAATGTATTGATGCTTTTTGGATGACATTGAAAATAGAGCTAAAGAATTAAGCTTGGGAAAAATGTAAGTGCAAGACTTTAGCCACTATATTTAGTTCAGTTTTTTTCCTTAAAAATTACTGATTAACATAAAATTTGAATGACAAGTGTTTCTTTTATAATTTTTTATTTTTCCTTTCCTTACTAGCAATTTATAGCCAAAGCAAAAATAATTTTGTTTGCTTTATACTTTATTCTATCATTTCTTGTTCTAGCAAATTTTAAATCACATTTTGGATGACATTGAATTTTTTATCACAAAACTACAAAAAGCAGCAGAAGCATTTTCAGAGCTTTCTAGAAGGAAAAAAGTTAAAAAAGGGAAAAAGAAAGGACCAGGAGGTAAGTTGGATCCCCCACCCCTTTTTTAAGGAAAAAATAATTAATATTTATTGAATGCCTGTTATATGAACTTTTCTATTTTCCAACACATTTATAAGCAGTGGTCATTATATGCACCTATGCATATATTTTTAATTGAAATGAAACTGTACAATAACATGTTGTAGTTTTGGGTATGCATCACTGAAAATCATTGTGTCTATACTACATTAATTTCACTATTACACATGAGGTTATTTTAAGATTATTTCAACAGTTAAGTTTCATACTTTTAATATATCAGGAAAATTTTACCTCTAACAAGGTAATGAAAAAAATTCTAGATAATCCAGATAAGACACTGGAGTGGAAAGACATAGTACAAATGGCAGCTTTTCCCCATTAAAAGCTTACCATATTTAATGGAGTAAATAAAAAGTGGATTGTATTTTCTTAATTATTTAAAGACCATTCACAATGGTCTCAGTTGTAATGGTATCAATCCTTAGGGATTGTCCAACAAAACTTAATTCTTGGAGTACCAGTGCCCATTTTCTGGTACTGAGCTGGCCTAGGGATTTAGGACAGAGGTTTAGAGGAAACCAGACAAAAGTCCATTTTTTGCTACTGAGTTGGCTAGAATGGTGATTTTTCAACCATCAGACCACAGACATGGTGTTAGTCTTTAGGTGATATAAAGTTAAAAACTACTGGTCTACCACCTTGGTTATCACTACCAGTTCATAGTCTTGGGATACAGGACAGATACTGATTCTGTTATATAAAGGTGAACTAGAGAAGAGCAAGACTCTTGGATATTTTACCTAAATCACAGAGACAAAGAGCCAGTCCAGTGACCATCTGCTGACTGCTTAATTTTCATGAGTGCCCATAACATTTTTAATTTGAAACAATGTTCCTGACTCTGTTCTTACAATATTTGGATGTATTTTATTATGACTATAGAAACTCATCTTTTCTTTCTTTTGTTTCTGTCTCTGGGGCATATTTGGTGGTCAGGATTTAGACCTGGCTCTACACTTATGGATCACTCTTGAGAGGGATTGGGGATCGAATCCAAGTCAGGCACATGCAAGACAAATGCTCTACCTACTGTACTATCTCTGGTCCCTGAAGTCCATTATTTCTTAAATGAAAGAATTGACTTTTTTCATACTAATATCATATAAAATGCCAATGAAATATAAATGCTTTATCACAAAATACTAAGCTAATTCTTAAAATTGATTTAACCATTGGTTTCTAGTGAGTATTTTTTAAATAAGTGCTGAGCTTCAGCTATTTTTAAATGGTTTCAAATATACAAAATCTAATTCTAAAACAAATGGTACCATTTTGAAAAACAAAAGAAGTAAATACTTATCCTTTTTATTGATCATGGCTTTTAAATCATTCTTTAGGCACAACTCTGCTACAAGCATATACCCTGTAGATTTAGATAGGAGTGTATCTCATCTCCAAATATTTTGCTTCCTGAAATCTCAAGTTCCTTAAGTATTTTCTATGAAGTGTATTCTATCTTTTTGGTCACCCATTCTTCCCTTCTCATGTGTATTATTAGCTCTTGTGTTTGTTAGTTCTTGCACATGCAGTCTTTTTTTTTGTGTGTGTTTCAGCTTGTGCTGTTTTTATCCAGCCATACTTATTTTACAGAACAACTCCTGACTAGACTTTTAAACCCCATCTTAAAAATATTTTCCCCGGGAAACATATTTTATTAACACATTTCCCCTTTTCACACATGTATAGTTTTACTCAATAGCATGGAGTTGGTACATCTCTGTTGCTTACATAATTTATATGGTCATGTAAAATCTTAAGATTTTTTTGGTTCTTAGTGTCAGGGTTTGTCATTTATATATTTTTAAGTCTTCTCGATGACAGGTAAGTATGACAATGAGTAATTGATGAGACCTGAAGGTAAAGGTTTTAATTTCAAATGTTGAACATCTTCATTTGTTGCAGTCAGACTTTAAGATATGGCAGAGCAACTGATAGCATACATTCTGATCTGCTCATCAAAACTTACAGGCATAATTTTTTTTTGTTCACTTAATAAAGTTTCCAGAAATTGCTCTTATCTACTCCTCTTCCCATTTATTTCTCTAGAGGGTGTCTTAACACTGAGGGCAAAACCTCCACCTTCTGATGAATTTTTCGACTGCTTTCAAAAGTTTAAGCATGGATTTAACCTTCTGGTAAGAGAAGTTCTGTATCTATATAATAAGAAATAAATGAAAACAATTAACCATCCTAATAAAAGGACACGTTCTAGTAGATAATTTTGCATGTGCTTTAATTTCCCTTTCATTGGTCAGATTATAAAACATGTATCTAAGGGACTTAATTTTTAAAAGTGAGTTTCTTAATTTATAAACTGAATTATTATAATTAGATTCAACCTTGCTAATCAATATACTAAGTAAAATTGATAAGAAAGAATTCTTTTGAGTGTGTGTTGGACCTTTTAGAATTTCTTTTTTACTCAATCACATTATAGTAATGTATTTCTGCATTTTCTTTCTATTATAGGCCAAATTGAAATCTCATATCCAGAACCCAAGTGCTGCAGATTTGGTCCACTTTTTATTTACTCCATTAAATATGGTAAGATTTTAATAGTGGGGAAAAGCTACCATTTGTACTATGTTTTTCCACTCCAGTATCTATCTGGATTATCTAGAATTTTTTTTCATGACCTTGTTATAGGTAAAATTTTCCTGATATATTAAAAGTATGAAACTTAACTGTTGAAATAATCTTAGAATAACATCATGTGTAAGCCTTGAGCACAGTTTGGTATGATTCCCCTAAAAATTAAAACAACAACAGTAATAACAACAACTTTTATTAAAGTGTGCTCTTATCTCCTGAGCTGTCTCTTAGTAACTTATTCATTCATTTATTTAATTATATTAATTGAGAGTCTATTATGGGCTTGCCATGATTGGTGGTTCATTGGGAATAAATTGACAAAAGTTCTTACTATGTTAGATTCTTATTGTAGGGTTGAGGGGAAGTCATTAACTATACATAAATAATGCAGTTAGCTAGGTGGAAAAATTTTATCAAGAAATAAATATACTGTGTTCTAGGGATGTCTGTATATGTTTGTGTACATGTGCTGTGGAGTATCATTATTTTCGATGTGTTTAAAGCTATAGCTCACTAAGATGGTGCCATGTAAACAAATGAAGTAGAGAATAAGTTGTAGATTTATGAGAAAATGAATTTCAGACTGCAGGCCACTAATAAAAATGGTAACATGTACACAATGTTCTTAGAATAAGTATATTATTTGACTTGAACAGAACAAAAATTAGAAAGTGAGGTTATCAAAGAAGAGAATATAGCTTACCTATTGTTGCATCTTTGACACTGGGGGAATTTTAAGAAGAAAACAATTGCTTTGGCTATCTTGTTTATAATTCACAGTAAGGGGAGAAAGAGACATTAAAATAAACATTAAAGTGATCCAGATGGTAGATTGTTCATGTTTAGATCAGGAGGCGTTGTAGGTGGTAAGGAGTTGATTCTGGTTAAGACCAAAGGTTACTGAGTGTGCTAATAAATTGGATGTATGAGAGCCAAATTTTTATTATCTTTTATGCTTAAGTCCAAAATGTTGGGCTCTGTGATGGGAAAGACATGATAAAATGGATATTGGAGAAAAATAAGGAGTTAAGTTTTAGCTATGTCATAATTGAGTTATATGCAGATGGAAAATTTTAAATTAGTAGTTTATAAGATTTGAGGTTTATATAGAAAAACTAGATCTATAAATATAAATTAGAGGTTCCTATGCATGTAGGAGGCATTTAAAATAATAAAATTGGATAATATCAACTAAAGAAGATTATAAATGAAGAGGAGCAAGGGGTGATTGAGTCCTCAGAAATTTCATTGGGAAGTAAATGTGAGGAACCAACATAGACATTTGATAAGAATAAGGAATGAGGAAGGAATGGGACCAAGAAAAGGAAAAGGAGAAACTTGTAGGTATCTGGAAGACACATAAGAAAATGTTTCCAAAAGAAAAGCTAGAACACCTGAATAATTAGCTCAGTTGTAGGGGTTGATTTAGCTCCAGGTCTATGGCTCTTTGTAACAGCTCTACAAAGGCAAAGTAAGTCTAACAGGAACAGGAAGTGACTGAATTTGGTTCCTATCTGCCATTATATATTTGACCTAAGTTTTCTCATGATCATATCAAAAACCAAAGGAGTGTACTATTCGTCTTACTGAACAGTTATAGATTGAAAATTAATACAGGGTCTAAGTTGGAAGAGACCTGAACATTAGGAACCATTAGCAGTCTGTTCATTCTCACTTGTACCATACATTATGTAACTTATACATCATACCATTTCCCTCATACCTATGTGTTTTTATATGAATATGATTTGTGACATGTTGGGACAGCATGACACAGAATGACATGTTGGGAAAAATTCTGTTTCTGAAGGGGTTGGGAACAGTTCTGATTCTGAAGGAACTAGATGTTTCTCTGAGTTCATCCAGCAAAATGTTACATACACCACAGGTGTCATATGCCACAATCCAAGATATAGTCTTCATTATCTAGATTTTCGATATCCAAATATGTTCTTTCCTTAAACATTTAATGAAATTGTCAACAGTAACAGACTTCATATTCTCTGGTTTTTGTATTTGCAAATAGCATACTCATTATTTTTTTCCAATCTGACAGTATGCATAACCATCTTTCCCTATAAGTCAGCTTGAACAGAAATAGTATTTAAGAGGATACAGAGAAAAGTCCTGGGTTGGGAGAAAAGCATGATGATAGATAGAACACAGTCCCAAGAAACTGAGACAATGGTCAGACTGGCAGTGGGGTCCTCTTTCTGACTCTGCAGAGACATTTTCACCTCAAGTCAGTGTATGCAGAAGAAAAATGAAGCATCAGGACAGGGGAGTTATCTTCCAGCCACCACAGGTAGACAGCCCTGCATTTCTTCTGGCTAATGAGCCATACAACAACACATAAAAAACACCACCAATACAAAAGTCACAATGGGAAAGCAATGTAGAATCCCACCACCCTTTAATGGAGATGATAATGCTGAAGACTCAACTAATGTCGGCCAATTACATAGAATCTCTGATTAGGACTTTAGAACGGAAAGTTGAGTGTGTTCAGGAAGGAACTTCAAGAAACAAAGGAACAGATAGCCAATAAGAGTCAAGAGGATATGAGAGTACAAATGAGAAAACTTCAAACAGAAATGAGTGAAAAACTTGGTACTCAAAATAAAATCTTACAAGAAGGCTTCACCACCAGAGAAACACTGCTGAGGACAGAATCAGTGAAGATAAGCTGTATAACATCTCCAGAAAAGAGTCAAAAATCGAAGAGTCTTACAATAAATTAACAGAAGTGTAAAGAAAATCCTCAAAATAAATAAATAGACAAAAATAAAACTTTCGGATATATTTAACAGAAATTACGTAAAAATTATTGGGCTTCAGAGAGCCAAGAAGAAAACCCTTGTGAAGAAGCTACAGTTAAAGGCATCATTGCTGAGAGTTTAAGAGTGCACACACTCACATCCTGGATACCCAAAGAGTACCAGCTGAAAGAGACCCAGATTAAAACAACCCAAGGTATATTTTCTTCACAAGGATGAATCCTAAATAGAGATAGAATACTTAAAGTAGCAAAAAGGAAATTACATACATAGGAGTATGTATCTTAAAGAGTATCCTTAAGATTTACATCCATTTTATCACAAGCAACTCTTCAAGCCTGAAGACACTATTGGAAGATAGTTAAAAAAAAAAAAAAAAAAACTCCAAGAACTAAATGCCCTGCCAGAAATACTTTACCGAACCATACTCTCATTCAGGTTTAAAGAAAAGATACACAACTTCATGGATAAATAACAGCTCAGGAACTTTACAGACACAAAACCAACTTTAATATAAGAACTGAAGAGGCTACTCTAAAGCAAGACAAAGGCCACAAACACACCAAACTTATAAAAAAAAGATGTCACATAATACTGTGATAATAATCTCTTTCAACATAAATGGACTAAAGGTACCACTTTCAAGACAGTATCAAAATGGATCAGAAAATGGAATCCAACATTCTTCTGCCTGCAAGAAACACATTTTAATAGTCAGAACAAACACAGACTCAAAATCAAAGGTTGAAAGACAATCCTTCAAGCAAACAACTCCCTTGTAAAGGCTGGGGTGCTGGCAGGGCACAAGAGGTCACTAAAGGAGGGAGAAAAGGTGGATCACCATAATATTATCAGACAACTTAGACTTTAGGCTTGAAAGGTTATGAGACAGAACAGGTCATTTCTTAATAATCAAGGTATATGTACATCAGGAAGAAATCTCACTCCCAAACATATATGCTCTCAAAGAGAGGTCAGCAAAATACTTAAAACAACTGCTACTAGAATTGAATAAAAACATCATTAGCAACACAATAGTAGTTGGAGACATCAACATTGCTCTTTCACCAACTGATAGATTAGGGAGGCTAAAATTCAACAAGAATATACTGCCTTTGAAGGAAGAAATAAAGAGAGGGGATTAGAAAGGGGATTGATTGAAATTGTACCAGCTAGCTTCACAGACCACTTAAATAGAATTGAAGTACAAACAGAAATGGGGAAATAATTTTAACATCTGGACATTAAACAGCTCACTACTGAAAAACCGGGGATCAGAGGAAATCAAAAGATACCTAGAAACAAATGAGAATGAGGACACAAATCATCAGAATTTGAGGAGCACAGTAAAAATCACATTAAGAAGAAAATTTGTAGTTCCAAAACTATTCATCAGAATGGAAGAAAGAGCCTAAATAAATAATAGCACAGGGTTAGAAATTGGATAATGAGCTGAAAGCAGGCAAGGGGAAGAAATTAATAAAATTTAGCACATAAAAATTAATGAAGAATTAATATAATTTAGCACATAAAATTAATGAACTGGAAATCTCAAAGCCAATTCAAGCGATCAATGAAAGTGAGAGTTGGTTCTTTGAAAACAAAGCAAAACAAAAATATCAATAAACCATTGCAAGATTCACAAATAAAGAGAACAAGAGAACCTGATAAACTGAATCAGAAATGAAAGAGGGGATGTCACAGCAGATACTACAGAAATGCAAAGGGTAGTGAGAGATTACTTCGAGAATCTTTTTGCTACAAAATGAGAGAACCTAGAAGAAATGGATGAATTCTTGGACTCCTCTAATTTCCCAAGGTTGAACTAAGATGATCTGGAATACCTGAACAGACTTATCACTATTGAGGAAATTGAAATGGTAATCAAAAGGCTTTCCAAAAATAAAGGCTCAGGCTCAGATGAATTAAATAGTAAATTTTTTCAACCTTTATAGAAGACCTACTGCCAATCCTATTTAGGCTCTTCCAGGAAATTGAAGAAACAAACATCTCAAAGAGTTTCTATGAAGCTAACTTCACCTTGATACCCAAAGCAGACAGATACCACACACACAAAAAAGAGAATTGTGATAATTTCTGTATCACTATTTCTCTTATTATTAGGAATGATAACTCTATGAAGCAGATAAATTTCACTAACTTTGAGTTAGCATATAAGGTTATTACCATTATTAAATTCTTCATGCTTATCAAAAATGGATCTTGGGTCCAGAGCAATACTACAGTGGGTAGTGTGCTTATCTTGCTTGTGGTTAACATGAGTTCAATCCCTGGGAACCCTCATGGTCCTCTGAGCCTGCCAGGTTTGACCCCTGAGCTCAGAGCCAGGAATAAGCTATGTGGACCAATGAGTGTGACCCCACACACCCCAAAAATGTATTGAATTCAGCCTTATTTATAGATCAAAAAGTAAAGGCAAGAGAGATGATCCAAATGACAGAAAGGGAAATGAGTTAGTCTCATCCTTCTTTCCCCTGTAGTTCAATAAGTTCTGAAATAGAGCATGAAATGAATTTTCTACAAATGTAAAGAAGTAAGAAATGTTATCAGTATGAATATTAGAGTTGGGAACTAGAAAATTAGGAGGCTTGGAGAGATGGTTCATAATTCAGGGACACTATTGCCCTGGTTTAATCCCCGGTGCTATGTGGCCTATGGCACTGCCAAGTGAAATGATTTCATTTCACTCGTGAAGTCTTTGAGCACCACTGGTCCTAAGCAGCACACATCACTGGACTGGAGTTTTAAAATGTCTAGCCAGGGTACATAACACCTGGCTGACTTGGAGTACCACTATACCCCCCACCCTTTGTTTAGGGGTTCCTGCTCCCACAGAAAAAAATTTAAAAAAATTAGAAAGTGGAAATCCAAGACTAAATTAATAATTTAGGAATGCTTCTGCCTGGTGTTGCTATGTAAAGTATATCAAATTTCTACTTGTCTATTTATTATTGAATAATTCTTGCTTTCTATACTCCTCTAAACATAATAATAGTAAGGCCAAGCAAAGTGAAAGATTCTTAATCCATTCTGGTAAAAATAAAAATAAAAATTTCTCCAAAAAAATCAAGTTGATACCAGCTCATTAACAAAATTATGTTGGTGGTTCTTTGACATCCTAAATACATCTTACTTAGTTTTGAATCTTAAGAAATGTTATTTAGGAATTAGTTCTGTCATCTCCTCCCATTCATTCCACACTCTTCACAGATCAAAATAGATATCCAGACATGACAGAGCGTGCTACTGCTGTCACTCACTTCTGTTCTACCCATAGAGCCCCAGGTATTTTTATTGGATACAAGAGATGGGAAGGAATATTTTTAGGGCATACTATCAGAAAAATTGGTGTCTAGACTCAGTGAGTGTCACCTTACAACACGGCACAAGAGCCTACTCATATTCTTGAGAGAACTATGGCCCATCACTCATCACTTCTTATTATCATTCTTCACTACATCCTGCTCCTCTCCATTAACTAGGGATTTTATTATTCCTCTGCTTCTCTACTTCACGCTCTTACTTTTTTTCTTAGTCATCTCTATTCAGTGAAAGTGCTTATAGGGCTTGGAAGTGAAATAGAGAAATAAAAATCAGTGTGCCTAGCAGACGGGAATTTTGTTTAATTTTGTTTTAAGATTTTTCCTTGAACTGGAGAGATAGGACAGGGAGTAGGACACTTGCCTTTCATGTGTCTAATTCTGATTCAGTCACCAGTATCCTATATGGTTCTCTGAGTCCACCAAGAGTAATCCCTGATTGCAGAGCCAGGAGTAACCCCAGGCACCAAGGCTGGTGATGAAAGAAGGGAGGGAGAGAGGGAGGGAAGGAGGGAGAGAGGGAAAGAGGTAGAAAGAAGGGGAGGGAGTGAGGGAAGAGGGAGGGAGGGAAGGGAGGGAGGGAGGGAGGGAGGGAGGGAGAGAGGGAGAAAGAAGGGGAGGGAGTGGGGGAAGAAGAGGGAGGGAGGGAGGGAAGGAGGGAGGGAGGAAGAGAAAAAGAAAGACTCACCAGTCATTTCTCAAATGTGTGTCTTCTATTATGAAAAGTCAAGAGAATCTGGATCTGAAATCACATGAATTTTGATCCAGTATGTTGCAATGTAACAAAAATTCATAAAGTCATACTAAATTAACTAAATTGTTTTGAGGAAATGAATATGCCTGAGAGTTATAGGACCAGGTTCAGAAAAACTTCCCAGAAGAGTAAGTTCTGAGCAGTAAAACTACTGTGCAAGCTGGATGACCAGAAAGAAATAACTCAGTCTAGAGTCATTCAAAAATTAATATCTATCTTTCCTGTGCTATATCTCTGAGAAGGTAAAGTTTTTATAAAAAAGTTCTGGTTTCTACTCTTAGAGATAAGCAGCATTGTTTAGCCAGGAAATAGCCTCTGAGAAGGAAGTTTGGGGCCATTTTCAGCATTCACCTATCATTTTGTTTATCAGAGAGTTGCACCTGATAATTTGTTCTTTGCTTCTCATTACGTGATCCATTTTAAATCATGGCAGTTCGTAGAGTTAAATTCCGGGGAGCTACCATAGATTCGGGGTACCAGTTCTTATTCTTGATTCACCATTCTCTCGTTTTTTTTTTGTTTTCATACATATTTATAGGCATTGTTATAGGCTATTAACATAAGCCTTGTTTCTATAATATTCATATCATATTTTTAAGTTTAACATAACAGATTTTTCCCATAGAGAAGCATATATTTTATTTCTTTTTTTTTTTTAAGCGGTGTGGTTAGGGGCCATAGAGATAGTGTAATGGGCAGTGTTTACCTTGTGCATAGGTGACCCAAGCATTTCATATGGCTTTCCAGAGCCTGTCAAGAGTAACTCCTGAGTACATAGCCAAGAGTAATCCTGAGCACCACTGAGTGTGGCCCAAAAACAAATAAATAGTCAAAAAAAAAAAAAGTAGTGTAATTAAGCCACCTGGATAAACTTTAGTATCTTCCAGGGAAAATATTCTCATATATAGCTAGTATACAGCAGATCTGAAAGTTTTAAAACTTATGAACCTATTTTTTTCAGGTTTGTTTTGTTTTTTTGTTTTTTTTGGGGGGTCACACCCGGCAGCACTCAGGGGTTACTCCTGGCTCTATGCTCAGAAATCGCTCCTGGCAGGCTCGGGGGACCACATGGGATGCCGGGATTCGAACCACCGTTCTTCTGTATGCAAGGCAAACACCTTATCTCCATGCTATCTCTCCGGCCCTTTATGAACATTTTTGTATATTACTAAACACTAGTGAGCTGGATAAATAAGTTGGTTTTCATTCAGTAGTGCATTGGGTATCAAAACTTAATTTGAATAAATAAATGGTGCTTGCTTTGTGTGTAAACTTTCATTTCCACATTTTGAGATATAGAATTAATCATTATTTTGTGGTTACAGAATGGTTTGTTGTCATTTTAGGTGGTCCAGGCCACAGGAGGACCTGAACTAGCCAGTTCAGTACTCAGCCCCCTCTTCACTAAGGACACAATTGATTTCTTAAACTACACTGTCAATGCTGATGAGAGACAGCTATGGATGTCATTGGGAGAAACATGGCTGAAAGTCAGGTAAACATGTATCACTCCAGCATTTAACACCTTTATACTGAAAGTACTGTTCTTTGTTTATTACAAATAAATGAATCTAATGAGACATTTATTTAATCTACGTATGAAGTACTAGATATTTATGGAAAATTCTCAACATTTATAAAGGTACATATCTAGTAAGAAAACTAAAGTAGTAAAATAAATATAAAGCATGATAAATATTAGAACTGACCCAAACAAAATGCTGTGCATGCATAGTATTACAAGGACCTCTCCCATGCTTTTTATAGTTATAGAAGCAGTCATTGTACAAAGCAGCCTGCTTTGTAAATGTGGAAACTGAGGCAAAGAGCAGTTAAGTCATTGGCTTGGAATCATACAGGTTGTAAATGAAAGAACTGAGATTTGAATCCAAACATTTCAACTCTCAGTTCCATGTTCATAATTGTTTTTCCATGTTACTTGCCAGTAAGATGAGAAGTATTTCCACTAATAGTGGGCAGAGAAAGGGTTTTCCTAGAAGAGGGAGAAGAACAAGTGAATGCATGAAGCAGAAATGGGTAGTTGTGGAAAGAAGATAGAAAAAATGCAGTAAGTGAGACATTCAGAAATGACCTGCACTAAATGATGATGGATCAGTGGCATGTCGAGCATCGTTCTGTAAGTTAGTGAGAATAGCACCTTTGTGCCTAGGAGTGTGGCAGAATCCCTTGTGCATTTTAGAAAGGGCAGCTGGAAAGTTGAGTCTGGCAAGAACAGGGACAAGAGTAGTTTGAGACAGGGAAATTTTATTAACTGATGATGCTAGAGAACAAACTTCTTTATAATCACCATTCTTTGGGTCAAGGGCAAGGTAGTGAGAAGAGAAGCAAAAATGGGTCATTGCAAGAACTGTATCATATTTCTAAAGTGAGATACCAGACAAACCATTAACATTTCTCTATATAAACAGTACTGTGTTAGAATTTGCTGATTAGGCAAAGCTACAAGACTACTTCTCCATTCTCAATATATGAAAAAGTAATTTTGGTTTTCTGTCTCAAGATATTTTTAATTTTTCTCACTGAGAATAATTTAGTATGATTACTTAGAAGCTTATGTCTTTTAAAATGTACTTGAATATACTAGCCTAAAATTAATATACCAATTCATATTTTTCTTTCTAAAATACATAAAATATTGCTACTTAAATTTTGAATTTTGGCAACTGCCTGTGTTGGGAAATGGTTAAAATGTTGTTTGACCTAACAAATTTCTTTAAAAGCACTATCATTGTAAATCATTGTATTATCATTGTAATATTGAAAATATTATTTAAAATTATTATATCATTTATGTACTCTAATATAAAACCCTTTTATAAATCTACTCATAAAATTTGTTAGGTTATAAGGGAATGCTTTTCAGATAAGTCTAGGGGGGCTCTGGAATTTTTTAAATTCTTTTGATGAAAATTACTAAATATATCATATCTTAAAGTACAAAATAGAATTTTACATTTCTTTAGTGTCCAACCTTGAAATGAAAAAATTTAAAGCACATGAAGATACAGTCACAAAGGTGTATAATGATCTTGATGTACTGACTCATTTAATCAGATTGGAAATATCACTTGAAAAAAATTAAATTACATGATGAAAGATAAAATAATATAGGATAGCAGAGATGAAGCTATAATTTTCTAGTTATTTTTACAGTTCAGGGATGATTAGAGTTTCTAGGAAAGTCTAACTCAGAGTCATTAAATAATGAATGGGCAATGATTATGCTTACAGATTTATCCAACCTTGATTTTACTGATAAAACCTAGTCGATACTTTCAATTTATAATGTTTTACTTTAGAGAACTCAAAAGTTGAAGAAGTCATAAACCCAAGCAGCATGCTATACTGTACTTTTCTTCTTTTGGAAGGTACACATAAAACTAAAGAGGTTTACAATAAAAGGAAAGGAGTAAAGAGAAAACTAAGAGTTTGAAACTAATTCTGATGCCAGAGAAATCTAAACATTTCATCCTTTTCAGCTTTATATTTTTTTCTTAAAATTTTTTATAAAAATGTGTACCTGTGTTTAAAAATTGAGTGATCCCTATCACTGAGTGATAGTACAGTATAGGACATTTGCCTTGACAAAGCTGACCTGGGTTTAATCCTCAACATCCTATAAGGTCCCCTGAGCATTGCCAGGAGTGATCCCTGAGGCAGAGCTAGGAGTAAGCCCTGCACACCACCATGTGGCCCTCAAAAAACAAAAAACAAAAAACAAAACATACAAAACAAAAGTTGGACTACTTGACAAGTGAAGCAATAAGAAATAGATTGCAATCTTTTTTCAGTTCAGTGGTATCAAATACTAATATAAACATGCTTACTTCCTTTTTTGGCTGGGAAAAGAACAAATCAATGGGCATTTATTTTTCTGTTTATATCAGTAACTAGCCTTACCGAAGGTAATTTTGAACCTGGATATCTTTCTAACTTTATGTTTGTCTGTCTTACTGATCTTCTACAGAGCAGAGTGGCCTAAAGAACAGTTTATCCCACCCTATGTCCCAAGGTTCCGAAATGGTTGGGAGCCTCCAATGCTGAATTTCGTTGGTGTACCAGTGGGACAGGATCTTTATCACTTGTCTGAATCTGTAGCAAACGTGGCAGAACACCAACGCAAACAAGAAACAAAAAGATTATCCACAGAGGTAGTGTTTTAATGTCACTTTTGATGGAATGAGTAATTCATCTTCCTGAATTACCTTCTTTCTCACCTCTGTCCTTGTGACAGTTGCTGTTGTCCCAGCTGCATCATCTCTTACAACTTCGCTTTTGTCTCATCTGGTGCTCTCTGAATCCTGCTTATCCTGACTTTTTTGAGTAGAGTTTCTCCTGCAATTAGCGAACTGCCTATGGCTGCTTGGCCTCTGATATTATCAGTTTCCAGACTTGTTTCATGACCAAGGTCTTCTAAGCCTATGCATTAAGCTACTCATTTCTGAATGCTCCCTATCCCTCTACAGTTTTTTATTTTGGTCTCATTCTAAACCCATAAATACTTTATCAACCTGGCTAGAAGCCCAAAGTTTCTTTAGGACCCTTGTCAACAAGTGATCATGTAGGACAAGATTTCACCATGAAGATCTCAGGTGAAGCCTTTTCATCTTTTAAATAATTGTAAAGCAGTGGCCAGTGTGATAGCGCAGCAGTGGGGTGTTTGCCTTGCATGCGGCCATCCTGGACGGAACTTGGTTCGATCCTCAGCGACCCCTTGAGCCAGGAGCGATTTCTGAGTGCATAGCCAGGAGTAACCCCTGAGCATCACAGGGTGTGGCCCTCCAGAAAAAACAAAAACAAAAAAAAAAAGTAATTGTAAAGCATTAGAGAAACTTTCCTATTTGGGTTGCATATGGAGAAATTACAAGTTAGGTATGTAAGTTACTCTCTGTGAGTCAATATTCAGAAAACTGAATATTGCTTAAAGCTAAATGGGACTCAATAGGATAATGAGAATCAAGGAATTAGATGAGTAAGATCTGACTATGAAGAAGACACAGGAAGTGACCCCTTGACGCTCTGTTTATTTTCTACTTAACTCTTTAGATTTCTGCTTTCTCTGTGGCTATTCATAATGTGACCCATCTGCTTTGAAGGCATGATAGAAATAATGACTGAATAAGAATATTGATACAAATGATATTCCTTAACAGGGTACCCTGCAACAATTAGCATAATATTATAGGTGATTGATTAAATTTTGAGACTTCAAAAAGAAACAAACACACCTACTGCTTTGAAATTGTTTTCTAGTGTGATTGTTCTCTTTGTATGTAAGGAATAGAGGTAGAGTCCATCGCTGTACTTGCCTTTAAATGAGTGGTAACGAAAGTGGCCAGAGCCTCACCCATATCAGATCCTATATATATTCGTTAGTTCAGACCTTATCACTGAATTATCTTTCTTTATAAAGGGCAGTTTTTAAAAAGAGAGGAAATGTTATCAAATATGAAATTATTATTTTCTTGCTGTTGCTATAGTTACAGCGATTTAAAGATCACAGAAAATGTCTAGCTTATAATCTTCATATAGCAAATAAGAAAAATTATGTTTATTTTAAAATATATAACTCAAAAATTTCACATTTGTGAGTTCTTTAAATTGATTTGTGTATTTAAGGAGCAATATACATCCCATCACAAAATTTGTCTGCTTGTACTGAATAAGTCATTTCAAAAGAATTATTGGGAATGCTTTTCAAGGAGTTATTTGTCTGTTGTAAGCTTTTTCCATATGTGGCTTAAATATTTCTTTAAATATTTGAAAAAAATGGAACAAAAAAAAAAAACTTTCAACTACTAGCAGTTTAAGAGGAGTTTGTCCTAAAATGTTGTTGTACAGGGTCAAAGCAATAGTACAGCAGGTAGGTTACTTGCCTTGCATGTAGCAAACACAAATTTGATACCTGGCATCCCATATGGAATTTTGAGTCCCACCAGGAGTTATCACTGAGCAGAGAGCAAGGAGTAACTCCTGAACATCACAGGATATGACCTGCCCCCTCCACCCCAATTTTCCATTGCAAAAGAAAACAAGTAATAATGATTTAAAACTGCATAAAAATGCATGCTGGGAACAGGGTTGGAGGGAGGGCAACATGGTGATGGAAATGCCCCTGATTCAATGTTACTATGTACCTAAAATACTACTGTGAATAATTTTTAATCCACTTTGGTCAAAATAAAGATTATTAATAAAAAAAAAAGAAAAAATAGCAGTCATCTCTAGAAATGGGAGGTGATTATACTTTATTGCAAGTCAAGAAACACACTCAGAATAGGATTCTAATGTAGTTTTTAGTGGTTCTGGCTAAGTTGAGAGGCCCTGATAATGTAATGTAGTAAAAAATGGTGACAGGTCCTAGCTTCTTCACTTCATCTGACCCAGCAGCTGCCCAAAGCAAACTTGTGTGATGTCTGTGCATTGAGTCATTGTCATTATTTCTCTTCTTCCTGTGGACTTCTCACTCATTTTCAGGACCCAGACATTTCATACTGTTCTGATCAGAACTAGACAAAGATGTGATAGAATTTCCTGCAATGCCCTTTACAAAGCCATAAATAAAAATTAGCTAATAAGTATTCTGCTCTCTTCAAGGGAAATGATAAATTGAATTAACAAATAACAAAAGTGTTAGGTATCTAAAATTGTGTCTAGTGATTAGGTATATGTATATATTATCAAAGGATTTCCAGTTACATTAACATGAATGATAAATTGAATTAACAAATAACAAAAGTGTTAGGTATTTAAAATTGTGTCTAGTGATTAGGTATATGTATATATTATCAAAGGATTTCCAGTTACATTAACATGAATACATCCATCACCTCATTTAACTTCTTGTTTTGTTTTGGGGGCCATATATGCTGGTATTCAGGGCTCTGTGCTCAAGATGCAAAGCAAGCACCATAGCTCCTGCTATAATTCTCTGACACTCCTTTAACTTTTAAAAGAAATTTGGCACAAAGGATAAGACAATTTACATTGTCCTTTTAGAGCTAAAAGTTTGTACTTTTTTTTTAAAAAACACTTTTTCCTATCTTAGCAACTTCTTTCCTACTCTTCTTTATGTGCATTTAATTTTTTTTTATTTAAACACACTGTGGTTACAAGATTGTTCATAATGCAGTTGAGTTGTGTTTTTGTTTTTTTCTGCAGAGTGTTCATGATTGAAACTCACTCATACAATTTCCAACAGCTATCCCTTCACTAGTCCAATGCACATTTCTCACCGCCCAGTTTTCCACCCTCCGTGCCTCTGGAGACATTTCCCCTGTGTGTGTGTGTGTGTGTGTATGTGTGTGTGTGTGTGTGTGTGTGTCTCCTCTCAATTTTTTGAGACAGTAAGTGTTTTCATATAGTGTCTTCTGAATCTGGTGTATTTCACTTAGAACAATACCCTCATGTAACAAAATAATGACAGAATTTCCTTCTTATGGAAACCTAATGTGCCTATAGTATATGTGTGGGGTGTATATATATATATATATATATATACATATACATACATATATATATACATACACACACACACACATATATATATATATATATATATATATATATATATATATATATATATGTAAAACACACCCTGTGTTGAGATACTTGGGATATCTTGACTTTTATGAGTAGTGCTGCCAAGAATTATCTCTTTGAAACCTTAATTTTACATCCCTTGATAGTACACCCCCCCTTATTGGAACAAAGTAATCCTATTTTGGGGGATTCTACAGCTGAGGGTGCTCAGGGTTTAATGGGCTCTACACTCAGGTAACACTCTTGGTGGTGATAAGGAGACCACTTGGAATGTGGGGGATGGAACCTCAGTTGGCCACATGCCAGACAAGTGTTCTACCCACTGTAATTTCCTCCTGAACCTTATTTCTATTTGTTTTTGAGAAAGCTCCTATTGTGTTCCACAGTAACCATGTATGTTCCCCAATATATATGGATTCCTTGTTTCTACCTCCTTACCAATACTTGTCATGTTTTGTTTTCTTGATAACAGTCATTCTAACTATGGATGAGGTGGTAGGTTATTTATTTATTTATTAATGTATTATTTTCACATCTGGTGTTACTTAGGTCTTTTTCTTGATTCTAAGCCCAGATCAGAGAGTTACATAAGAAAACTGTTCACAGTCTTTAAATTAATGTTGCCATTTGTGTTTTGTTTTCCCATTTGCTTTAAAACCTGGTGCTTGGTGGGACCAGAGACCTCAGAAAACCATTTGTTAGGTCCAAGTCTGAGTCTTGTTAACAACAAAAAGAAGTGACTCCAGCATCATCTTTCCTAGACTTTTGACCATCAAGATCATTGTTTCCCTGAAGAATAAATCTGATAAATCTAAAGTGTTGTCACTTTTAGAAATGAAAAATATTGTCTGCACATTTCAAACATAAGAAAATTTAGAGGGTGGTATAATTTTAATGCATTGGGTTAGCTGATGGTTTTCATGTGACCATTAGACCACCATTACTTTGCTAGAGTTTATGTAGTAGTTTCTTCTACAGAGACAACCAAAGTTAAGGGCTTTATTGCTGTTATTTTGAAACCAAACTTACTTTACACAATCTCTTCTAGTCTGACTTGTACCTGAATTGCCTTTGCTGATATTCTTGAGGAAAGAGCTTCTTCTATACTCAGTTATTTTCAGAATTTTCATTAAGCTTTTGTACTATTTGGTTATTTTTATTATAAATAGGACTTTCATAAAAATATATCTTCTCCATTCATCAGCTTTTGATCATTATGCTAAATTACATTAAATTGGTCATAATGCAGTGGAGCATTCGAGCAGACGGAAGCCAGTGTTCGTTCCATTCATATTGGTGATTTATTCATCTTTCTTACTCTCTCTTTCAGCACCCCAGTACATCAGAGTATCCTCCAGCTGATGGGTATGCGTTCAATAATATTTACCCAAGAGGGTCTCACCTAGACCAAGGAGATGCCGCTGTTGCTTTTAAACCAACACCTAATCGCCATACAGACAGGTAACATTCATGGGCTGTTGATAACAAGCTCTTATTTAGTGTGCAAATAAAGGCACTAGTGTTTGCATTGTTGTTGGCTGCTGCTTCAAATGCTCCAGTTGACTGCATCTTTAAACTTTCCATCTACTCACTATTTGATCAGGTTGCATTATTCTCTGAGAGAACTGGCAAAAGATGAACAAAAGATGTCTGGGCCTCTAGTCTCCAATGCTAACTTAGAGCAAATGCCTTTGGATGACTTTGCCTCCCACCTATTTTTTTTCTTTTCAAATAGATGCTGTGACAAAAATCTGTGAATAAGAAGAAAGAGTTTTAAAAAGAAAGAAAATAAAGAACTTTTTGGAGACTAATTTTTTCCATATGGTCTCTAAAGATGCTTTTATTTCTTTTAATTTTATTTGTGTGTTTTGTGGAGGGATCTCCCCAGTGTTGCTCAGAAGGCTCTTCCCTACATTTCCCAGCCAGCCAGTCTGGAGGTTCCATATAAAAGTCTATAAATGTGCAGCTTTTAGGACCCTGCAATGACAGAATTTATATGAGCCACTCTGGCAGTGCTCAGGGGCCATCAGGGCATCATATGGTGCTGGGCATCCAACCAGGTTCAGCCACAAGCAAGGCGGGCACATTAATCTCTGTACCAGTTCTCTGGCCCCATTTCTTTTAGTTTTAAAAGAAACAATTTCTCTTTTTTACTGAACAAAACAAAACTTTTCTTTAGATCAAAATAATTAAAATAAATGCAGAAGATACCACATGAAGTGTCTTTTGTCCTCCATGAAATGACCCTGTCTTTAGGTAAACCAACTAACCTTTTGAGGGATAAAATTTGATGTGTTCAAAAGCACTTATTGTTTTTTTTTTTAGTTTGTTTATGTTTTATTTTGAAATTTTCTTTAGAAATAGTATATCTATACATATTGTCATGTTCCTGGTTGTTGGCCAATTTTTCAGTGATCTGATAATTTAATAAAATTTCCATATATATGTATATATATATTAATGTTTTAGAGAGGTTCCCAGATTCTTGTCAGCTGTGCATCCACTGTAGACCTGCTATTCCAAATGAGTAACCAAGGCACATATATGGTCTCCATACTAGATCTAAGCAACTGGTCATTGGAGCAATTATAGATTACTAATAACATATTAGATAGATAGACAGACAGACAGACAGACAGGTAGATAGATAGATAGATAGATAGATAGATAGATAGATAGATAGATAGATAGATAGATAGATAGATAATAGATGTGTGACACTGAAGTTTAATGTAGAGAGAACAAAAAAGGATAAATATGGTCAGTTCTAAAGTGCATTTGTGCACTTATTGCTGAGAATGGCAATGGGAAGAACTCAGAGGTAACCCTGTAACCCTAATTCAGATGTACAATGCAAAGATTATTGGCCTTTGTTACTGCACATTCCACTCTGTCATTAGTGATGATTATTTGCCAGACCATAGGAGAGAGTAATATGCAAGAACAGAAAATGACATAAACAAAACAGCTCTAATTTTTGGAGTCTTTGTGCTCTCATTCATTACAAACACACCACCTCTAAGAAATCTTAATACCATGTACTATCAACTAGAGATGACATTCAGGGTGGGTGCCCAGTGTAAAAATTACTTTAAATGCTATAATAATGGGTATTTTACCAAATTCTTTTTGTCCTTTAAAATAAAAAATAATAAGGGCCTGTATTGATAGCACAGCGAGTAAGGCATTTTGTCTTGTATGCAGCTGACCTGGATTTGATTCGCAACATCCCATATGTTCTCCTGCGCCTGTCAGGAGTAATTTCTATGTGTAGAGCCAGGAGTTACCCCTGAACGCTGTTGGGTGTGGCCCCCCAAACCAATAATAAATAGATAGATAGATACATAGATAGATAGATAGATAGATAGATAGATAGATAGATAGATAGATAGATAGATAGATAGATAGATAGATAATCAAAATAGCAAACACAGCGAATTTTTTTAAACTCCCTCCAAAGTCATCTTTTTGTCATGGCTCCTGTACCTCATTTCCTAGAGTGTCAAAAAGGTAGTGAATTATCTCTAATAACAGGACGCACATTGCTACATACTAGGGGGAAAAGGACCAAGAGCAATTTCTCTTATAGAAATTCATGAGGAAGGAAGGAGGTGTATATATTAGGAAGTCCCAGAAATCAGTCATCTGATTTATCCTGATATTCTAGAGTGAAGAAACTATTAGTGTATTCTTGAGACAGCAGGTTGTATTGTTTTATATATAAAATTATTTTTAAATTATATTGTTAAATATACTGATAGTTACTCAGCAGCTAAAACAAGTATTCGATTTTGGGTTTTTTTTTGTTTTTGTTTTTGTTTTTTGCTGTTTTTTGGGCCACACCCAGTGACGCTCAGGGGTTACTCCTGGCTATGTGCTCAGAAATCACTCCTGTCTTGGGGGACCATATGGACGCTGGAGGATCGAACCGTGGTCTGTCCTAGATCAGCTTGCATCACCCCAAGTATTTGATTTTTTTAAAGGAAATTTTATTTTGAAAAATAGGGCTCAGTTTTATTATTAGTATGAACTTAATTTTGCCCTAACCACAGATAGTCCCTTTTTTCTATAGATTATTTGTCTATAACTTTTTATAGTTTGGACAACATGGTTATAGATGTCTTAAGGCTTATGGTATTGATGCACAAAGTTAACTGTACTTCATCATCACCCAAGTATTTCAGACCTGACACCTCTGTACTGTGACACATCTAGTCTGATCTTCATTTCTTTTTCTACTTTCCCCCATAGCTTATTCATTCTAATAGTAAGAACCTAGTGCTTCTTTTAGTTCTACTGTTCTATGATAAAACCCAAATACTCTCTAAAAGTCAGGATGTCTTCTCATAGGAATTGGTTTGCTTTAATGTTCTACTTTTGTCCTTAGCTTTGGGGATAGCTAGCAGAATGAACATACTTTTTCTTTCTTATTTTTTTATAGAAATTATGAGCCACTCAAAACACAACCCAAGAAGTATGCCAAATCCAAGTATGAGTTCACGGCGAGGAACAGCAGTGAACTCTCGGTTCAGAAGGATGATATTTTAGAGGTGATACGGAATTTCATCCTGACTTATTCTGCATGAAGTGCAATTACTGTCCTCTTCAAACCTTCTTCAAAGTCAAGAGATTGTAAAGCACACAGTAATTTTATGTGCCTATACCTGTGTCGGAAGGATAGCTGGTTAATCTCTTCTTTGATAATTTGTGGGGAGGGGAAGGTTGGATTTCTTGGTTTATTTTGCTCTTTGCTTCTTCTTGACTTCATTTATTTAGAATCAAGGACAATTGTCAATGCAGAAGTAGCAGCATCATAATATTTTCATGAGAGATAAATATATTCTTATATCTATGCTCACCACACAGGTTTCTGCCATTGAGGAAACTAATGGCTCTAGAAATAATCTACCTTATATGACTCTGGAACTATTCTTTTAGATTCTAACAAGAATCTATTTCTCTTCATTACTATATAATAAGGAAGGCTCACATAGTTTTGTGAGAGGGGAAAAATGGCTCTCAGGCTTTTTCTATCCATAGCCAACATGGGATAGACTTTACCATTTATGGAACTATAGTTATGAGGACTTCAGATAACATAAATAAGTATTCCTGGGAACTAGTATGACCTTTGAGTAGAATCATGGTGGTGGCTCCATTCCCATTGCATACTAGCAATTGTAATTCTTAGTATACCTCCTGAGACTGTGTTGTTTTTTAAGTCAATTTGTTAGAGTGAAATAATCCTATTGAGCTAGGTATAAGAATGGAATCTCTGGGGCTGGAGTGGTGGCGCAAGCAGTAAGGACCATGGCTTGATCCCCCAGCATCCCATATGGTTCCTCAAGCCAGAAGTGATTTCTGAGTGCATAGCCAGGAGTAACCCCTGAGCATCACCGGGTGTGTCCCAAAAAAACAAACAAAAAGAAAATGGAATCTCCTCCATAAAGTAGTTTTGGTACAGAAATAATTTCTTCATTTGTATGTATCATGACAGATCCTTGATGATAGGAAGCAGTGGTGGAAAGTGCGCAATGCCAGTGGAGACTCTGGATTTGTGCCAAACAACATTCTGGATATTGTGAGAGCTCCAGAATCTGGGCCAGGGCGTGCTGATCCACCTTACACACACACTATACAGGTAATTCTCATGTTTACACCCAGATTTAACTTGTAACTATTTTCATGCTTATCTCTAAAACAGGATGTAAATGCTTCTTGTCTATCAATACTTCTGAGATTCAAGAGTGTTTATTTGTATAACTCTTTGCAAAGGTAATTAGGAAATTAAAAGAAGCATATATAAAGTATATATTTTCTTATTTGTTTCTTCAAGTAATTGCTCACAATGTTTATCAGTTAAGTGCTAGAGCAATAAACACACACACACACACACACACACACACACACAGTAGGTAAGGCCCTTGCCTTCTACAAGGAGACCTGGATTCAATTCCCAGCATTCTGTATTGTCCCCTGAGTACTACTAGGAGTGATTCTGAGCACAGAGCCAGAAGTTATTATTGAGTACCACCAGGTGTGCCCCCACACCAAAAAAAAAAATCATCAGTATCTATTTTCTTTATCTTTTCCCCACTCCTACCACGCAAAGCTGTTTCTAAGGTATAGAGAAAGTATTTTTGCCTCCTCATTCTTACTCCTAACCTTCTTAGCCAACGACTTTTTCTGGATAGAGGACAGGTCCGAGACTATCTGGCAAGTCCTTTTTTGCCCTTGTTGTTTTAAAAAGTGTTCTGCTGCTAACCAACCTTGAACTTGTACTCTTATCACCTTACACTAGTACACTAACATGAGTATTTGCTCAGTTGGTCTCTCTCTCTCTCTCTTACATATAATATGTATATATTATATACGAATATGTATATATTTGTTTTAAGGGACCACACTTGTTGGTGCTTGGGGGTTACTCACAGTTCAGTGCTTGGGGGTCACTTTTGGTTCCATTTAAAGGACCACACAGTACTGATGCTTAAACACAGGTTTCCTGAATGCAAGATGTGCTCAGCCCATTGAACTATCTGTCTGTCTCTTGAATTCTTAATATTTTTACCTCTCTTGATTTTAAAATTAATATGTACTTATACTATAAGTTAGACAAGTTATACTCTGCCCTTGATCATTGAATAATTCTTGTCAGATTGTATTTCAGTATTGTATTCTGCCTCGCTCACTCACTAACATATGAAGTCACTTACTAAAGTTTACTTACTAAAACTTAAAGTTTTACTTACTAAAGTAAGTTCTACTTAAGTAAGTTTTACTTAAACTTTACTTACTAAAACACTTGGGATGTCAGACTTGTCTCAAGATTGCTAGAGTCATATCTGCCAACAGAGAGAAAGTTGATAGACTCCCCCATGGATAGCCTTGGTTCTGGCTTTTGTCTTATGCTCCAGAAATGACTCTTTAAAATTTAAGAATCTTAAACATCTGACTCAGAATAGTTTCACAAATTTGTAGAAAATACATACACTATATAACAGAACAGTTGGTTTTTGTGTTAGGTATATTCTTGGTAAAATGCTGACTGTATAGAATCATGGTTATTCTGTCAAGGCTGTTCTAGCTCCTTTTTACTTTTAAGCACAGTGCATGTCCTGTTCATCAAGGGGACTCTGAATTTAGAGAATTAAAATTAAGTATTATTTAAAATCAAGAATTAGTGCATGGCTGACTTACCTTGATAACATAAAGTGATGGCCGTGGAAGTGTTTGCTGTGCTAATGTTTTGGCTGGTCTGATATGCCTGTGTATTATGTACTTATTTTATGTTCATCATTTGTTGTTAGCTATTGATGCCAAAGAAAGAATTTGAATTATTCAAGGTATGATTTGCTCCATTTCCCATGGATTTTTGAAGTGGATTTTCTTATCTGTTTATCTTTTTTATTTCCTAATTTTTTTTCATATTCTGAGTTTGCTTACTGGATACAGTGCTGATTTCTGTCTAGTTTATAAATGCCAATTTTTCATATTTTTTTCTCTGGTGAAATGTGTTAAAGAGTGGTTAAAATCTATTCTTGAAGTGCCGTGCCAAGATTCCTGGTAGAGTACTTTCCCCTTTGAGCTATGTGGTCTGTTTTGAACATATAAAAACATAATCTATGTAACAAACTGTTCGGCAAAGAATACTTCTAATTGCTGCATATGAGCAGAAAAGTTGATATTTTAGATGTATAAAACAGTATTGGACCACAGAGATAGTACATAAAGTAAGATGCTTGCCTTGCATGGACTGATTTGGCTTTGATCCCCAGCACCACACATGATCTTCCGAACTCTGCCAGGAGTGTTCGTTCCTTCAGCACAGAGCCAGGAGTAAGCCCTGAGCACTGTAGGGTGTGGTCATAAGTAATAAAGAAACCAAAAATAAACAAAAACCAAATTATCCATATTATTATTATTTTATATTATTATTTTGTGCATTATTTCTTTTTGGGGGGAAATTTTGGTCCACACCCAGTGACACTCCTGGCTATGTGCTCAGAAATCGCTCCTGGCTTGGAGGATAATATGGGACCCCGGGGGATCAAACCAGTGGTCTATCCTAGGTCAGCCGTGTGCAAGGCAAATGCTCTACCGCTGCACCACCACTCCCGCCCCGATTTGTGCATGATTTCTATGAGTGGGCAAACTTTTATAGAGTACGAGACCTAAAAGTTGCCAATAATGTCAGTTCTAAGTATTTTTCCCTATGCAAGCTTTTCTAAGGAATTGAACCTCTCTTCTTTTCCTATTTAGTTTACCTTCTTTTTTTTCATTACTGACTGATGGTTTGAATCATCACTTTCCTTTACTTTCCTGTGTGATGTTGCTTCTATCTAAAATTATACCCAAAGTATTACATTATATGTAGAGAGTATTTTTGAAAATCATAAAATCATTCCATTTTAAAGTGACATAAAATAGCTTTATTTAGAGAAATATTAGGAGAGACCTCAAACTGAGAACCTATGTCAGGGTAAGAGAGAGATACATACCTCAGGTTCAGGTGTAGGTTTTTCTCCTTTAATACAATCTCATAGATATCTGTCTCTCTTTTGGCATACATCAAATTTATGATTGTTTCACAATTTCATGAGTTTATTTTGCTATTTTTATAAGTATCACATTATAGAGATTTGATGTTTCTTTTTATACTTTTTAATCCTGTCTTCTAAATTTTCTTGTGCAACTCTTAATACAGTGAGGTTATGTAGAAATGTATATAACAGTTTAGGTGTATGTTTCAGTTGAGAGGACTTGATTTTAAAGGTAGTAACCAAAACAAAACCCCACAAAAATCCTGTACGATTTTAATAAACAAACTTGTCTATCTGCTCTTTGGCATAAATGCTAATCTAAAAGAATCCCTACTCTCAAAGCATTTATCAAACATACATGCACAAAATAACTAAATAAGTTTTGAAAAATCATGGAAATTAATGTCCATCATTTTATATTTCTTTACCAGTATTCCAGGTACCTTTATATAAAGAAAAATCCTGTGTCTTATTTCATAATCACAACAGGAATACTACCATTTGATTGTATAGTTCAGACACCTTCTAAAACTCCAATGGATCATAAACATCAAAAGCAGTTCTCTTACTCATCTTTTCATTCATTTACTCCACAAATATTTGAGTGCCAGCAGACTATACAGGATGAAAAGAAAGATGGGAAACAAAAAGGCAGATCCTCCATAAAAAGCCTTCTGTCCTACAGAAAATCTCTAAGCCATCTGCATTACTTTGATCCTCCCTCTGTGACCCACTCTCTCTCTCCTTACAAATGGCTGCATAGTTTTCCTGCTGCCACTTGTATCCAGTGATTTCGTAATTCAGAAAGCATTAAAAGAAGCTTTACCCAGAGACATCTGAGACCCCTGTCTTGCTACAGAAAAGTACCTATTATCCAAATATGCCTTCTTCTCCCTTCTTCACTCTGGCTGATACCAATGATAAAAAGTTCTAAAGTGGTCCATGTTCACATTGGGCTTTATTGAAACATTTCATAAATACTCAGGGATTGAATCCCCACAACCACCCCAGGATGGAGGATCTTTTATTCTTTGAGAAAACAGGGACAGATAAGTAACCTGCCCTTAGTAGCATAACTGTCACGATCCAGCATGAGTCCTGGACCCTGATGTCCTTCACTATAGGAGGAACAGTGTGTAGAAAAGATGGCCACCTCACTAGGTCTGCACATGATGTGATGCATATGGTGATGTTTCCTCTGATACCTTTCATAGCTTATGCTGGGATTAATGTTAATCTGATCCCCCAGCATCTTGGGAATTGGATTTTTGCCTTTATGTGTCCTTTTATAAACTTATCAAGACTTGTTTGTATGTTTAATTTGAAAAGTTGCTCAAGTTCTAATTCATATAGAAGTAGACAGTTAATGAATAGTGGGAATAAGGGAATGAAATGCAAACTATTTCTAGGTAATTTATTTGTAAGTTACCAAGTGCTTTAACTAAGCCTCCCATTGTGGTATTTGCTATTCTGTGCATGTTTACAATAAAGGAGAAATAATAGGCTGGTGGCACTTTCTGTAGAGGGCATGGGGTGGTCCAGCCTGCTGTACACATAGTCGTGCCAAAGTCTCTGGTGGCAGCAAGGAGAGGAACTGGCACCTGCCCTGATGGTGTTGATGACACTTGCTGTCCCTGGGAGTCCAGGCTGTGTACTTACCTCACATTTGGAGTGATATTTTTTTTACAGCTTTGTAAAGACAGCCATTCCCACCTAATGTGTTTCCCTCATGGCCTCAGCAATGTTTGAAAAATAAAAGGGAGGGGGTAATGAGGAAATCATGAAAAATATAAAACATTTAAGAAAAAATAAACGAGACCACTGGAAAAGGGAAGGATGAGGGCTGATGAAAAATTAAGATAAATGCAGTGCCATTGTAGAGCATTCCTAATCTTTATGATCTTTGCACAGGTCCACAGATTTCCATGCAGGGCCTTCCACTCCACCTAGAACTAACTTGCCTCCTTAAGTTCTTGACATTTCTTTGATTTGATTCCCAGCCCTTCATCCTTACGACTGCTTACTTACAAGAATGTTGCCCAAGATAATTCTCAGGCTATATCTATGTCAGGAGCAAAAGCCATCCATCTCTCCCCTATAATTATGTTGAGTCTCTTTAGGGGCTTTAATTAAAGAAGTCTTGTTTGTTATTAATTATTAAGTACATGTGCATATTATTAGAGGTAGGCACTCTTCAAAATGTAGCTGTGACTATCTGTTTATTAGGGTTTTGTAAATTCAACATAGATTTTTTTGTCTTCTCTTTTTCTCAGAGAAGATAAAAATACTCTGGGGGAAAAAAGTATCCCATATTTCCAACATATATAAGTAAGTTAAAATCTCAGAGTAAATGTTGGTAGACAAGGATGTTAATCCTGGTTAAGCCACTAATGCAGTGTTTGACCTTAAAGAAAGCTTCCCCACCACCACCATGTTCCAGCTATTCAGGTGTGAATTGGAAGTGGTAGTTTCATGGTTCCACCATCCTATCTAGAAAAAGCACTTTGTTCTTTCTTTCTTACACGTTTTCATACTCTCCATTAAAAATGGATATACTTCCTATAAATGACAAGGAAGTCCCAAGCATGCTAGTTTCAGCCCAATTTATTAATGTTCTATTTCTCAAGCTCAATTCTGATGTTCAAATTCTACTAGACAGAGTGATCTCATTACTAAAGATACCTTCACAATCATTTGATGACCAAATTTCTGAAATGGTTCAGTTCTTTACATATCTTTTTCTCTTTTTATATATTTTAAGATTTCATTTGAGGCACCAAGACGTATAGTGTTTCATGCATACAGTGTTCCATCACTACACTCTCCAACAGAGTGCCTGCTTCCTTCCACTGTTATCTCCATGTCTACCCTACCTTCAGCTCCATCCCTCAACTCATGGTAAACTCACTTCTTTAAAGCCATTCTCATGTTCTGTTGCCTGTGGCCATTAGCCATTTGATAAAGAAACCTAGTAAGGGAATAGCAAACTACCATAGTTCTATTTCTTAAATTAGCTGCTGAATCTCCAACCATCTATTAAGTAGAGCAATGGTTTCCAAATATATTTGAGCTACTCCTCCCTTTTCAGAAAGACATCACTTGTCCAGTCATTCTTAATCACTCTGAATCATTCCTTCTTGATCATTCTTAATATCAAAAACTGAAAGCACCTCACGTGTACCCAAGGCGACTACCTACCCACCCACTTAGGAAGCATTGTATCAGAAGCATGGTTTTATAGACAAGGATAATTATTTTTTAAATTTTGCTTCATATATTAACATTTTCCAAATATTGCTTGTGATGATTTAAACAATAATACTTACTCTTTTTCTCTCTACTGTTCTTGTTCAGTGTCTCATACCTGCCCAACTTACCACACATGTGCAAAATTTTCAGCTTTAAGTTTGTTTAAATTGGATGAAAGCTAAAGTTAAAGATCACTAAGTCACACCAAGTTGTATCTTTCTTTTTTCATGTACCTTGTAAAGAATTAGTATAAGTTTAATGTACTGATTGTATTCTTTATAAGATCATCAAAATAGAATGAACCGATAGCTCAAATCCATAGTTATGGAGATACTCTACACTATTTTTACTGTAGTATAAATTCATGTAAATCTTTTCCCATGATTGGACTGTGGGGAAATGGAACTTATATATTTATAGACTCCTTAACATGTTGATTTCTGGACAGGTAATTTCACTGTCAAAAACATATGTGCTCATGTTTTCTGATGTTTGATGTGAATTATAATTGATAATATTTTAATTCCATCTCCTGTGTTAATATTCTCATTTGATGTGATTTCCTCCATTTCCTAATAGCAATTACTTGGCGAGCTGTCAGAGGTAACCTGCATTTGTTCCCTTGTGGCATTTCTTTTTAATACAATTTTTTATTCAGTCTTTGGACTTAGCACTATGCAAATGTTCCAGCTGTGCCTGTTTTCACTGTAGAATTCAAAAAAAGAACAAATTTAGAGGGAAAATTTGTAGATTTAATGGTTTTGTTAGGCTTAATTTTTAAGAATAATCTTGTTTTAATAGTTTTGTTGAGTTTACTTGTAAAATTTCTCTTCTGAAGCAGTTTTTAGTATGAATCAAAAGCTTATCTCTAATTAACTTTTTTTAATCCTTGAGAATTTCTTCACAGCATTAGTGACCAAGGAATAGTGACTCATCCTTACTTAATTATCAGTAGTAAAGCAGATTTGCCAGAGGTCTAGTCATTCTGGTTTTTTCCAGAGAAAGAGCAAGAAATAGTTTTAAGTAGAACTTTAAACCTATTTGTGAGATGGGACCAGAGAGATAGTATACTAGATAACGCCTCATCTTACATGTGGCTCACCTGAGTTCATTTCTCCTGGCATCCCATATGGTCCCCTGAGCACCACCAGGAGTGATTCCTTAGTGCAGAGTTAAGAGAGTAAAACCTGAGCATCACTGGGTGTGACCCAGAACACATTTAGATATATATATATGTTATTACATATATGTTATTATATATTATAAATATAATTTAAATAATATATATATAAATGAATGGAAAGAGTTAGGAAGTTATAGATACTGTACAAAGGTAGGTATGTACCCTAATAACTCGTGTTTGCTCTTAGACGAAGGGTTTCTGGGAACATGAAGCTTCCATTGCTCATACTAAGCAAATCTCAGGCAAATCAGGTGGAAAGTGGAGGTGAGAGAGTCAGCAGGATGCAGTTTTCTCTAACCTTCCCAGAGCCAGGATATCTCCTTCATCAGTTCTATATTTCCAACCAGAAATATCCATAGAAAATGTCAATGGAGGGGCAGTACTGGGGCAGTCGATCATAGAGAAGGGAATTCATGAAGGTCATTTCAAGGAAGGCCATTTCCCTTTTTCAGAGACTAGAAATATGAAGCAGGAAAGAGAATGAAGAATAGGGCAGAATACACATGTGAATAAAATTTATAACATAATCCATAAAAATTCATATGGTTTTGTGTGGTTTCTCTTTATTTGAATCAAATCTATATTATTCTGTTAGGTTATTCTGATAAAATTGCATATATAGGGATAACAGATGATTGAAAACAGGCACAGAAAATTTGGTGATATTATCTTTGGGCATAGACAACTGTGACAATAATATACACTGTGTTTAGTTTTTCAAAGTGTGATTTGATAGCTACTAAGAAACTAGTTAAGTTTTAAAAAGAGTTAACATTGACATTTGAAATTCTAATGAGAGAATTCACTAACCTTCACAAAACTATGTGTAAAGAACATTGTTGTCTAGGGAACATGTATATACATTGATCATACATTGATCAGGCAACTTTGGTGTGTGCTAAATACTGTATTGTAATGTTTGCTATATTGTGATTGCTTTATGTATTTTATTGGCCCAAATATAGGAATATAGTTCTATGGAAAATAGCCATGATAAGTAGAAATAAACTCTATTACTTCATGTATTAGTATTGTTTCTAAGCCTTAAATGCTGAGACATCAACTTGGTCTTCCCTTCCATCTGACTTCTGAAGTGATGACTGGCTATGTACAATCCTAGTCCTCTGCTCTTACTTCCTCGCCTGTCACCTCTCTTTCCCACTGCCTTTCTTTACTATCCAGCAGCATTATAAACACCTTATCTCTAGCCCTGGCTGGTGAGATGTTGAAGAGAAAGAAACAGCATAAAAGCTCAGTCCCACCCAGGGTTTCCACAGGACCTATGCTGGGCTATACGAAGGCCTTGATGGGAATGGTTGGTGTGTTGGTTTTGGAGTGATAAATTTTATTAAAAAGTGGTGTGTAGTGTGGTGTGAGTTTTTTTTATTTTTGATCTCTGTGGAAATTCGGGGATTGCTTTTAAAATCAATAACTGCCTTATATTTGGGCCAGCTTAAAAATTAAAAATACTGTTTTAACCAAAGGACCAGATTATCAAAAGGCCTTCTCTTTGCTATCCATTTCCCAAGTCTGAATAATTCTGAATATCAGTTAGGTAATTTAAATTGTATCAGTCAGTATCTAAACCTTACACAAATTTTCATATTTTTTTTCTCTCTTCAATTCTCCCCCACCCCAAGTGCCTTTTGAGAATTTGGAGTGTAATATAAATTGGTTTTCTATATGTTAAAATTGTTTCTTTAGACTTTTAGCTATTATGTAGTTTAACAGTGAAAATGTACAACTACTGTCTTGCATGAGACTAACAGCCATAATTTTAAAGTATTAAAATGGTATATTTTGATAAATACAAAAACCTACATGGCTTTTTTTCTAATATGTTTGTGGATGGCAATCATAAATATTTAAAGATTATATAATTTCTTCTACCATCATCTGACCCATAACTTTCCTATTTTAGTAAGAATTTTTTTAATTTTAATACATTAACATAATATGAGGGCAGAAGTGTTTATTAACTAAATTGGCAACATTTCAATTGTTTATTTTAAATTCCTTTTATGTGCCGAAATACTGCCACTCTTAATTATGTGGAAACAGCAGAATTCAATATTTTTTAACATAGCATAACAGTTAAAATAAGGAACAGTATTTTATATCGATTAGCTTACAGTGTTTTTGTGGGGTTTAGGGAGAGTATAGGAAGTTTGGTGTTTGTCTTACATATTGTGAACCCCAAGTTGGGAACCCCCCACTTTACTATCACTATACCCTACCTTCCAAATAATCAAAAATTTGACCTTTGTTGGCCTTGTGGGTTTCCTAGGCCAGATTTTACTTTTTAACTTTTGTTACTATAACTACTGTTCACTGTTGGTATATGCTTATGAGTCCTTAACTTCTGTTTAGATTTGTAAACAGTAGCATAGAAATTTTTTGTTTTAGGGCTATATCTCAAGTGCTTGTTGACAATTCTAACTCTATATTCAACAGTTACTCCTGGCAGTCTGGGGTGGAAGTGAGAGAACTTACAGTTCTGGGGATCAAACCTAGATCTTCTACATTCCAAAGTATGCCCTTTGAGCGCTCTCTCTCCAGACTCACAGAGAGATCTTAACAGTATTTTTGTGTTATTATTGTTTTTTAATTTTTATCTTGTTGGAGTTTTTATTTTGGGGTCATCCCCAGGAAAGCTCAGAGGTTACTCCTGCCTCTACACTCAAGAATCACTCCTGGATGTGCTCAGGGGACCATATGGGATGCCACTGATGCATATAGGAGGCAAATGATCAGCCTTGTACAAGTCAAGCACCCTACCTACTGTGCTATTTCCACAGTTTCTAAAAGATATTTTTTAATGATCATTTTACTATTTAGGGTTGGAGAGTCGTGTGTAGGGACACATGCACACATGCATGCACACACACATGCACGCACGCATGTACGCAATGTAAGTTTTGCAACTAAGTTCACAAGTAAATGACCAGTCTTGTCAAGGTATAATTCAATCATTCTTTCCATAGCTTATAGTTTGTTCATTTCAAATTGTGTCTCTTATAGAAGCAAAGGATGGAATATGGTCCCCGACCAGCTGATACTCCCTCTGCTCCATCACCTCCCCCAACACCAGCTCCTGTTCCTGTACCCCTTCCACCTTCTACTCCAGCTCCAGTACCTGTGCCAAAGGTCCCTGCAAATGTCACCCGTCAGAACAGCAGCTCCAGTGACAGTGGCAGCAGTATTGTGCGGGACAGTCAGAGACACAAACAGCTTCCTGTGGACCGTGAGTATCCCTGGGAGGCAAAAGCCTAACTTAGTTTCCTCTATCAAAAGCACTGTTCAGTAAAGTATTGTTTATTAGTGGTCTCAATCTTTTTTGGTGGTTGCTGTTGGTGGTTGTTTGTTTGTTTTGGTTTTTTTTGGCTTTTTTTTTTTGGTTTGGGGGACACACCCAGTGATACTCAGGGGTTACTCTTGGCTATGAGCTTAGAAATCGCTCCTGGCTTGGACCCTATGGGACACTTGGGGCAGCGAACTGAGGTCCGTCCTAGGTTAGCGCATGCAAGGCAAACACCTAACCACCTGCGCCATCACTCTGGCCCCAAGTGGTCTCAATCTTTTAAAAAATAATATTAAATGTAAGTAAATCAATCTTGTATGTAAGTAGATCATACTTGTATGTAAATAGATCATACTTCTATGGAATTTAAGAGATTATAAAGATTTCTACCTTATTTTTTATCCTCCAAAATCTCTTCCTGGCCTCCTCCCTCATCTCATTTTCTAAATTTGGGTCTTTGGGGTCGCAGTTCTGGATTCTTTTTTTCTTTTTACTATAGATCATCCATTTCTACATTTTCTAATACTATCTTGGAAGAAGATTATGGAAAAATCAGTGATCCGAAATTTATCTTCATAGCAAATTTCTGACATTCAGATACAACATTTTAACTATTAATTTTAGGGCTGAGAAGGGATGCTTGATTCTCAAGCACAAAACGTTATTGAATCTTATCCTCCCCATTTTCACCCTATTGTTTCTCTCATCTCAGTAAATCAAAAAGCATACCTCTCCCTTGTGATCATTCTTGATACATAAAAAAACTGGGATGAAAAACCCACTAAAACAATTAAAATGTATTTGTTATGCAAATCAAGCTTAAATTCAGTAAGTATAAGTCATTATGTATATATTTCATTCTTTCCCAAGACTTAGACTGTTTAAATCACCTTGTTATTGTTTTGTTTTTTTTTTTTGGGGGGGGGCCACACCTGGTAACACTCAGGGGTTACTCCTGGCTATGCACTTAGAATTCACTCCTGGCTTAGGGGAACCATATGGGACGCTGGGGCGAACCGAGGTCCATCCTAGGCTAGCACAGGCAAGGCAGATTGCATTAGTGCTCTGCACAACTGCTCCAGCCCCTGTGTGCATATTTTTAAAAGATACATTTTTTTTCAGTGACACTAACAACATTGTTTTGGCATGAGAAAATTGTCCAAGTGTTGGTTTTTTTGTTTTTTGGGTTTTTTTTTTTACTTCTCTAAGGAACATTTCCTCTTAGATTTGACTGTTCTTTCTACATTCTTACTAAAGTCTGGAACATTTTTGGTACATCACCACGGTTATCACTGAAATTCTTCTGCTGTTTTTCAGGCCTGGGATCAGAGTTCATAGGCATCTAGTCCCCTTTAACATCTGTGATTTGGGACAGTTTGTTCTTTGACCCAGTCTCAGAAACTAAGAATAATCTCATGGGAACGTGGCATATTTAAAATGTTTTAAAGACAGAAACTCTCCTGATAATTGTGACTCATCATTCTCAATGTCTGCTTTTCATCAGTAAAAAGGGCGAGTTTGATATATAATTTATAAACATCTCCCCTAAAGTGTGTTTTTATTTGAGGCCTCATTGAGGCTCAGGGCTTCCTGCTAGTTTTGTGCTCAGGGATTCCCTCTTGGAGGCTCTGGAACCATGGTCAGCCAGGTGCATGGCAAGTGCTCTCCCTATCTGCTGCGTTATCTATCTCTCTGGCCCTTCCCTAAAATTAACACATGTATTTGCTTCCTTAATAAAATATTGTGGCTACTTCTAAAAAAATTATTTTTAAAGCTATCCCAAGCATAGTTGGACATTAACTATACTTCTTTTTATAGAACAAGTATTTCCTGGATCATTTTTTTTTCTTGAATACTCTTTTGGGGAACATTTTTCTGAATGAATGGTGGGGCTTCTTAACAGCTTCTACCCCCAGATAGAAGTGTTTATTTATTGATAGTCAGATTTTCTCAGAATATGGCTATTGTGCCCATTCTCTACTAACAGCCCAGACTTCTGATAAAAGTAGAATCAAGGGAACTGTGAAGTAAATACTCACAAAATGTTATCAGATGGTCAGGAACAAGGAAAAAGTCAGCGTCCTTGCTGTTTAAATGTAACAAATAGCAAAAGGCTGGCTTTTCTGTGACCTCCTGCTGCCTATTCAAACTAGCAGCTGGGAGCCATGTGTCATAAAAGCTATTCAAATGGACTTGTCCCTGGTTTCAAAAAGGAGTTCCTCTTATCGTTTTTTTTTTTTTTCAGGAGTCCCTTGCTCTGGTTGTTTTGCATTTCTTCCATTTCTTTGAAATGTAAATCCTTTTCTTTTAGTTTAATCTTTGGAAATCAGACAGGTTATTTGAGAAAGGTATAAAAGTAGTCTGTTGTGTTGCCTAGAACATTGGAAATGGAAACCAGCAGTAGGAGCATATTCAAAAAGAACTATGCTCTCCTTGGGAGAAAACTGTTCTCTGGGCTAGAAATGGTCACACAGTGGCCAAAGTCTGTAGTGCCAGGATAGTGCCCAGATAGTGCAGCAATGCCTTTTCTCTCTGTTTTCATTCCTTTGAAATGTAATCTTATGCTGGATGGCAAGGTGAAGGGTGGGTTGTAAAAGAATGGGCCAGTGCAAGCAGTGTGTCCTTAAAGGTAGCTGTCCACAGTTCTCCCTCACTTTAGCCCCCCAACATCCCTCCCTTTCTTCCAGTTCTTTCTTTTGACTTTCTTGGGTCTCAAAGATTTCCTAAATCCTGAAGGCTTGAAGACAGTCACTGAAACACCAGTCTGACTTTTCACATTTTCATTTGTTGCCCCAGGGATATAAAATACTTTCTGAAACATTTTTCATAGGAAAATAAAGATCACAGGCCAGTGATGATGAGGGTTCTCTTAGTGATCAGGTCATTGTCACTTGCCAAGTTCATTTGTTAGTTGGATTTCATTTTCAGTTACTTTTTTTTCTTTTTTTTTCTTTTTATTTTAACCAACTTTATTACATACATGATTGTTTGGGTTTCAGTCATGTAAAGAACACCACCCATCACCAGTGCAACATTCCCATCACCAAAGTCCCAAATCTCCCTCCTCCCCACTCAACCCAGGCTTTCTATTTCCCTCGTACATTCTCATTATTAGGATAGTTCAAAACTAGTATTTCTCTAACTAAACTCATCCCTGTTTGTGGTGAGCTTCATGAGGTGAGCTGTAACTTCCAGCTCTTTTCTCTTTCATGTCTGAAAGTTATTATTGCAAGAATGTCTTTCATTTTTCTTAAAACCCATAGATGAGTGAGACCATTCTACGTCTTTCTCTCTCTCTCTCTGTACGGTCCGAGGATTCCAAATTCTGCTCCGTCGCAGAGAATTGAAGGGAGAACAACTCAAGCAAACGCTCAGGTGGATTCTTTTATTCTGGTATACCAGGGTCTATAGCCTCCTCCCAACAGAGTAAAGCCAGAGAGACCACGTGCTACCGCTGGTTCCCCCTTATATAAGATGGGAAATGGGAGGGGAAGGAAGTAGAATGATGCCACTTCCTTGAGGGCTGGGCTTCCACTATGATAAAACGAATCATTGGTGAGGTAGGGGTAAAGGCGGGACTTCCGCCACAATAACGCAGATCATTGGTGAGGTAGGGCTTCCGCCACGATAATGCGGATCATTGGGTGAGGAAGGGGTGAAGGCGGGACTTCCGCCACAATAACGCAGATCATTGGTGAGGTAGGGCTTCCGCCACGATAATGCGGATCATTGGGTGAGGTGGGAGTGAAGGCGGGACTTCCGCCACGATACACAAATCATTGATGAGGTAGGGGTGAATGCGGAACTTCCTTTTCACTAGAAGCAAGCTTGTGAACATGTGGTCCTTTCCTAAGTAAAACCTGGCATGGGTTTTATTCCTTTTCATCTCTGACTTATTTCATTCAGCATAATAGATTCCATGTACATCCATGTATAGGAAAATTTTATGACTTCATCTCTCCTGACAGCTGCATAATATTTCCCAGACATACAATCACCTAATTTTTGATAAAGGAGCAAGAAATCCTAAATGGAGCAAAGAAAGCCTCTTCAACAAGTGGTGTTGGCACAACTGGCTAGCCACTTGCAAAAAATTGAACTTAGACCCCCAGCTAACATCATGTACGAAGGTTAAATCCAAATGGATGAAAGACCTCGATATCAAACCCGAAACCATAAGATATATCAATTTCTTTATTAGTACTCAGTCCTTGAAATTAGTATATGAATAGTGTAACAATGTATCAATCTAAATTATCCAGTCACATATCTGCTGTTCTTACATGTTCATTCCTTCCCTGTTTGTTTCTCATAAAGATATTTCATGTATATATGCATCTTTCCTGTAAGTGTACGTGGATAAGGGAAAGAGACGGCAGGTAAATTAATCAAAGGATCAAAGATTGTTTCAGTGACTTTGGTCATGAAGCATTCTGAAACTGAAAGTAAGGAAATGCAGTTCTACTGAAATTCTGCCACTGGTTAAGAGTATGATTTTGACAGCTCTTTCTCCCCTTTGGACTTCCATTCTCTTATCTAACCATATTAAGGGTTTGCATAAGATGCTCTGCAAAGGCTCTCAATGCAGCTTTCATTTAGTCTGTTTGAGTCTCTGTACTGTCTCTGTACTGTTCCAGGTAATTCGAATGGAACCAGTGAATATCACTTTTCTCATTGGCTATCTGTTTTAAGGAAAGGAGATAAACAATTTAGTAGATAGAGAATATTAGAAAATGGTGTGTGTGTGTGTGTGTGTGTGTGTGTGTGTGTGTGTGTGTGTGTGTGTGTTTATGTGTGTGTAGGGCTGCAGAGAGCTCAGTGGGATGAGTACATGCCTTGTTTAATCTTTGGCACTGCCAAGTATCCTTTTGAGTACTACCAGTTATGACCCACAAACAGAGTACAAGGAAGTGTTGAATAGTTTGGAACTAAGGAGTACTTTTGAGATAAGGGTTGTAATTCTAAATAGTTGGGAAAAAAATCAATAGTCAGGAGGAAAGTGATCCAGGTGGCTAGCTATTGGGGAAAATATTCCATTCGAGTTCGTTTTCTTTTCCTAATTTTTATTATAACAATGATTTACCAGGTTGTTCATAACACAGTCATTTCAGTCACTAAATATTCAAACACCAGTTCACCACCAGTGTGACTTTCCCTTTACCAATGAATGACCCCAGTCACTTACTCACCACCATATCCTGCCTCCATACAGGCACAAATTTACTTAATGCTCTTTGTTCCAATACAGAAAGCAAATGGAATTATCAAAATTTAGGTCAACAGAGGTCAATTTTAAATGATTGTTATATCTCTCTGTGGTTTTACTAAAGTCAGTGTCTCATGATTTACTGGGCTGTGATTGGTGCTAGTTGGGCCATTCTGTATTACTGTTTGGCCATTCTGTATTACTGTGATCTATCAATTTCTATGTAACTTTCCCACAAATTTCCTGTGATACTATTGGACTGATACTATTACAAGATATTGAGGTGTTTTATGGCGATATATAGCTGCATGGTCCAGATTTGATAGCTCTAAAACATATTTGGTGGCTTAGAAGTTTGATAAGTCTGGAAGCTGGGCCATTTCTATCAGAGGATAGAGGGGTTGGTATTTGGCTGCTATAGTTCAGACAGTAGGAGAATTTGGTATTTTCCTCATATACACACTCATTCTGAGAATATTGGAGAGGTATCAGCCAGGACTGGGCTATCTGGAAAGTATCAGCCATCATTATTTTCTTTGAAAGCTTGGTGGAGGAGCTGGCTGTTTTTCTACCAGGGAGATGATGGCTATAAGCAGGCTCCGTTCAAATTCTTAAATTTGAAGGTTTGGTGATTGTTGTTAGCTTCTAGAGAAATGGGGTCCAGACATAGAATCAAAGAGTCCAGTAGCAACACCTTAATATGGTGGGCTGTTGAATTATATATATATTAATTATTGAGTCCTGGGTAGTTGTAGATGATGGGGAGATGGATGGTGAGACCTTTCTCTGTCGGCCCAGACCACGTGCCTCCATTCCCTTTCAGCCGGTGGGTCTGAAGGTTTAGTGTAGTGGCAGGGAAATGATCCACAGGCAATCATGAAGTTTCAGGAGACAAAGTTTTATTACAAGCCATAGCCACATGTGTGGCCTTAACCTAACCTTTTAAGCAGCCTAGTTCAGCCACCCAGCATCTCAACCTGTTTTCTAATCCTCCATTCTGCCAATCTCTCCTGCTGCTTCTTCTCCAATCTACCTTTTACACCCCTAAAGCAACTCTTTGTTCCTTTCCATAGACCCCTCCCAGATGTAAGCAGGTCTGACCAGGTAAAATTAGCAATTTGCACTGGGAGGGGTGACATCTCTCCCTCCTGTGATTAGTAAACAAAAGAAGGAATGTTATCTATTGTTTTCCTGACTTTCACCAGCCAAAAGCGGAACCTTAATATTCCCATAAGCCACAAAGTTTAAAGTGAAAATTAAAATAATCAGCCTTTTCCATAAACATAACTTTTCTGCAATATACACCTGTAGCTTAAAATTTTCTTAATGCTTATTTACCAAACACATTTAAACTGGAACTTCCTTGTTCTTATACATTAACCTATCCTTAAACAAAATTATAAACATTTATACAGACAATACATTTTGAAAACAAGCTTCTACATTAATGCACACAATAAAACATCATGCAATTGGAAACATTAATTATGGAAAACTATAAAGCACATTTAAAGTAGCAAGACAATGACTTAGATCAAGAGATACTCCTGAAACAAAGTTAAGATGCAGGAGGTTTAAAAATCAATTTTTCAGTTGGGCTTCACTGTTTTCTCCCATTTTTTATATTTTTATCCCATCACCAACACCCAAGTTTTTCCAGACGCAGGTGAGCTGTATGTTTCTCCCAGGCTGTTCACCACGTGGCTTTAGTTTCTTGAAACTGGGCCTCTCAGGGGGGTTGGGCAGGAGCTGTGAGGGTCTCGCACTGTTCTACTTGCTGGTCGGGAGCCATCCCAGTTGGACTGCGTCCGCCCACCTCCTATGGCCTGCTTGCAAGCTTATCCACTGCTTCTTGCCTGCTAGGGCACTCCCCTGCCACTGCTGCCAACTCAGACCAGACATGCATCTCTCGGGGAGCTGTGTTTGGAATGTGGCACCTCTTTGCCGTGGCTACCTCACCTAAGAATCAAAAGCCGTCAAGGTCATTTTAGCTGAATCTTCAATTTCCGAAGTCGATCCATGTCCGGGCTGAAGGTCATCATCCAGAAATCAGTCCTTTCAGTGAAGCCATTTCTTCCTGGTCCTTTTCCAATTAGTGGTTTCCTAAGACTCTGAGGAGGCTGAGGTTCTTGGAAAAAGGACCTTTTGCAGAAAAGTCTCAGTCCTAGGCCTCTAAAGGGATAGTTCCAAGCTTTCAGTTCCCCTCTTTCAGTAGCCCTTCTGCCCCCAGAAAGGGACTCCGCCATATTTAGAAAAGACTCCACATGGCCCACTCTTTTAGAAAAAGATAGAGAGCAGGGCCGGAGAGATAGCATGGAGGTAAGGCGTTTGCCTTTCATGCAGAAGGTCATCGGTTCAAATCCTGGCGTCCCAAATGGTCCCCCGTGCCTGCCAGGAGCAATTTCTGAGCATGGAGCCAGGAGTAACCCCTGAGCACTGTCGGGTGTGACCCAAAAACCACAAAAAAAAAAAAAAAGAAAGAAAGAAAGAAAGAAAGAAAGAAAGAAAGAAAGAAAGAAAGAAAGAAAGAAAGAAAGAAAGAAAGAAAGAAAGAAAGAAAGAAAGAAAGAAAAAGAAAAAGATAGAGAGCCAAAATCAAACACAAGAACAGGAATCTCACCTTCATCGCTATCTTCTCCAATCCAGGGTTCAAATAAACATTTGGGCGCCAAAATGTAGAAATGCATATTAATTATAGAGTCCTGGATGGTGATGGATGGATGGTGAGGCCTTTCTCTGCCAGCCTGCGCCACAAGCCTGCAACCCCTTCCAGCCAGCAGATCTGAAGGTTCAGTGTAGTGGCAGGGAAATGATTACAGGCGATAATGAAGTTTCAGGAGACAGGGTTTTATTGCAAGCCATAGCCACCATGTGAGGTCTTAATCTGACCTTTTAAAAAGGTTCCTTTAGCCGCCCAGCATCTCAATCTGTTTCTATCAATGGACCTTGTGTTGAAACTTTCTGGAAGGGCTTTTGGTCATATGGAAGCTGGGAAGTTATACCATGCACAAGGAATATTGTATCTGTTACACTGAGAAGGAAATGAAGACCAATAGGTGGGGTGACTGAGAGTAGAACAGGGAGATCATGAAAGTGCTGCTGGCTTAGGCCAAAGAAACTGGTATAAGAAACTGAATGGAGTAAAACAGCTGGATTTGGAAGAGGAGAGAAAGAAGTAGAGAATAAGCAGGAAACTGTGAGACAGAAGAAAAAGCAGAAGAGTGTGAAGTTCTGAAAGCCATGTGAAGAAAGTGTTTCAAGGAGGGACTCACTCTTTTCAGATGCTGCTAACAGGTTAAATGGGAAAGTGATTGAGAATCAGTTTAGCAAAAAATGGAGGGAAGCATTTAAGAACAAAAATGGAAGTGCCATTAATAAACAACTGGAGAATGGGCATCAGAATCGTCTCCTTTAGACAGCTTATCTTCTTGTGCTAAGGGAAGAGCAGAGACAAGGACAGGAGCTGGCAGGGTTGGCAAAGGGGAAAGGGCACGGATTCAGAAACTTGCTGATTCAAGGGGAGAGAACCCATAATAAATGAATAGTATGTTTGTATGTTAATGAAACAATTCTATGAGAGAGGGAAATGGATAGTATAGGAAAAGTAGGATAAATGGACAAGGGGATCCCTTCCCTTTCAAAGAGCATAGGATAGGGGGTCTGGTGCCCAGGTATCAAGGTTAGCATTCAGAGCCTGGATGGAATAGAAAGGAGAGAGGGAGGAAAATAAGTGCTGGCTAGGCCAATAAAACTTATTTCCTAATGTTATTTTTTTTTAAAAATAAGAAAAATATGCCATCATTTAACTAAAGATGAGAATTAGGAAATAGGTGCTGGAGATTTGCAGAGAGGGATGTATTATGTTATTGGATACTTGCCAAGGATAATGGACTGTTAAACAGCCTAGAGCTCTGTTGACATTTGTGCTGCTGAGTATTTCTGAGCTGAAAGAGACTGATCTGAGCGTTTTCTTCCTCCTCCTCTCATTACTTGGCGACAGCATCTTTCAACAACTATCCCCAACCCCCAATAATGACATCCAAAAGTATCTCTAGCCATTGCCAGATGTCATTCGAGGTAAAAAATTTTGCCCCAGTTGAGAGCCATAGCCTGAGGAACTGTCGGGTGATTGACAGAGAGCATTGCCAACCCTGGTGAAGTTCCCAGTCATGAATTTCTCATGAGATCATTCAGCATTGTTGTGTTCTGCTCAATGTGCAGGTGCAGGCACAGAATGCAAAGAAAGTTAGACTGAGCAAAGATTGGGGCTTTTCCAAGTGAGAACAATAGAGGTGAGCAGAGCTAGGGAATGATTTGAATAATTGATCATGGAATTGATGCTGGCTAAGAGTAAAAGTGAGGAAAGATAGTAAACATATTAGATTATAAGTTCATCTGGTGTCAAAGGGTCACTGATATTGGGAAAATAACCTCTTCCATGTTTGTGTACAGGAAGGAAGTCCCAGATGGAAGAAGTTCAGGATGAGCTCATCCACAGACTGACCATTGGTCGGAGTGCAGCTCAGAAGAAGTTCCATGTGCCACGGCAGAATGTGCCTGTTGTCAACATCACCTATGAGTCCACTCCGGAGGATGTTAAGGCGTGGTTACAGTCAAAGGGGTTCAACCCCGTGTAAGTGAGATCTGGGTAGACTTCATTGGGTTAAAGTTGAATTGTTTTGAAGTTGGTCACTAAGATGTCAAAAATGACTAAATAAACCGTAAGAGCCCATTTGTTCCATGCTCAGGAAATGACTTGAGCTGTTTATAACTAGTAAAAGAAAGGAGGGAAAGAAAGAGAGAAAGAAAAGAAAAGAAAAGAGAAAGAAAGAGAGAGAGAAAGAAAGAAAGAAAGAAAGAAAGAAAGAAAGAAAGAAAGAAAGAAAGAAAGAAAGAAAGAAAGAAAGAAAGAAAGAAAGAAAGAAAGAAAGAAAGAGAGAGAGAAAGAGAGAGAAAGAGAAAAAGGAAGGAAGAAAGAAGGAAGGAAAGAGAAAGAAAGAAGAAATAAAGAAAGAAAGAAAGAAAGAAAGAAAGAGAGAGAGAGAAAGAGAAAAAGGAAGGAAGGAAGAAGAAAGGAAGAAAGAAGGAAGGAAAGAGAAAGAAAGAAGAAATAAAGAAAGTAAGAAAGAGAAAGAAAGAAAGAAAGAAAGAAAGAAAGAAAGAAAGAAAGAAAGAAAGAAAGAAAGAAAGAAAGAAAGAAAGAAAGAAAGAAAGAAAGAAAGAAAGAAAGAAAGAAAGAGAGGAAGAAAGAAAGAGGAAGAAAGGGAGGGAGGGAGGGAAGGGGAGGGGGGAAGGAAGGAAGGTAGGAAGGAAGGAAGGAAGGAAGGAAGGAAGGAAGGAAGGAAGGAAGGAAGGAAGGAAGGAAGGAAGGAAGGAAGGAAGGAAAAGAGAGAAAGAGAAAACAGAATTGGGAGCAGAAATAGCTATCACATGTGAGCACTTGGTTTTCTAGCTGGCTCCTGAAGCCAAATGTCAGCAACTTAGAAATCTGGTCATTCATTCTACAGGTAATACAGACGTGGACAATGGTCTGGCAGACTATATATAGAGCTCAGTTAACACAGTCTTTGCTTCAATTGCGGATATAGATCTTCAGGAAAATTTGTAAAAAAAAAAAAAAAAGTTTTATATATTTAATAAAAATGAACTATTTAAATAATACATGGTCCAGAAAATTGAAATTCTCTAAACTCAGTTACCAGCATGACTGAAAAATAAAGTCTCTTGCTCCTCAATTGTCTGATCACTAGAAAGTTGCCTATTCCTCCTGTGAAATGCCGAATTTCAAGAAATTGGTGCTAAACAAAAATATATAACCTATGAACTACTTTTAATATTATAGAATTAATCATATTGTATATTTCTGGTCATCATCATCAGTCTGAGTTATATTTTGTATTTCTTTTTGCAATACGGTAACACTATTGTTTTGTATTCTTTGGAGGTTTTTTGTTTTATTTTGTTTTGTTTTTAGTTTTGAGGCCACATCTGGCAGTGCTCACGGGTTACTACTGGCTCTGTGCTCAGGAATTACTCCTAGTTGTGCTTGGGGGGACCATAATAGATGCTAGGGATTGAATTTGGGTTGGCCATTTGCAAGGCAAATGCTCTACCTGCTGTACCATTTCTCCAGTCCCTAGTACTGTGTTACTGTTGTTGTGTTGTTTTGTAAGTTCAAGTTCATAGGTGTAACACTTGGGAAAAAAAGAATATTTATAACAGCACGTGAATGTTTTTTTTTTCTAGACAGTATTTCTTATGCTCTATTTTTTATTTCTTTTGATTTTTGCAGGACTGTCAATAGTCTTGGAGTACTAAATGGTGCACAACTTTTCTCTCTCAACAAAGATGAACTGAGGACAGTCTGTCCCGAAGGGGCCAGAGTCTTTTGCCAAATCACAGTACAGAAAGCAGCATTAGAGGTGAGTTCTACTGATCCACATGCTTTCTGCAGTGATCAGGAGTGTGCACTACAAATTGAAAGCACAGGAAATTACTGCCACTGTCCTTATTAGATAGTTTTCTTTTCATGCAGAGCTGAATTGAATTGGGCTTAGTTTTTGCTATTTATCTCTGGAGATTATTACTGTTCATTTACAGAAGAATTCACTTGTTGTAAGTTCTCATGTAATATGCTCAAATGCATGCTTTAGGCATGAATGTATTTTGGACACTGAAGAAAAGTCAAATATTATCATGTAGATATACATATATATTCCTACTTCTGTAGAAATGAAAATTTTACATAGTAATGGGTTTTTTTTTGTTTCCTGAGGGAGAAAATTATATGAGATGATAACCATTCCATCTACTCCTAATGAATATTTAGTTTGAAATGTATAGTAGTATAAAGGTTATAAGATCTGACAACGTTGTATGGATGTCTCAGGCCAGTGTCATCAGATGGAAGCCATTAGGTAGGGATTGCTTTAAGATACGGAACCCTGATGCATAAATACTTAGGAATAGTGTGAAAGCAAGAGAGCAAATGTTTTCTAGATAATATATACTTGAGCTATCAATAGCTTTACTCTCCTCAATGTGCACTCTGTTAGGGTTGACGTTTCGAACTTACATTTCACGACTTTTAATAGCATTCATGAAATTATTTTTGGACTCAAATGAAAGGCTTGGGCATGAAATTGGCACAATTATCTCTACATACTTAGTATATAAATTTAGCATTTAAATAATTTAGAATGAAACAGTTTATACACTTATCCCTATAACCTTCCTAAGTGATGAGAAATTACATTTCCTTTGGAATTTATTCAATGGCATTAACTGACTTTCTGTATAATAACTATAACTAATTGTATCTTTTCTGAATTAATTAAGCTACCATTATACATTCCAATTATATTAAAAGTGTATATGGGGGCTGGGAGAGATAGCATGAAGGTAAAGTGTTTGCCTTGCGTGCAGAAGGTTGGTGGTTCGAATCCCAGCATCCCATATGGTCCCCCAGCCTGCCAGGAGCGATTTCTCTTTTTTTTTCTTTTTTTTTTTTTTTGTGTGTGTGTGTGTGGTTTTTGGGTCACACCTGGCAGTGCTGATTTCTGAGCATAGAGCCAGGAGGAACGCCTGAGCGCTGCTGGGTGCGACCCAAAAACCAAAAAAAAAAAAAAGTGTATATGCTATTTTTCATGATTTTGATGGAATATTCTAGTTTCCGATGACTTCTGAATTCTGGTAGTCCAGACCACACCTTTATCTCACAACCTACTTTCTTTTGGTCTATTTTGCTCTTATTTCTCTGCCTGTGAATTGAGTCAGATGAAGATGCGACTCCCTGAAGCTCTTCATCTGACTCAGCCAACTTCACACACCTAGCTTATCTTTTATAGTACTCAGCTATATGGCTAGATTTTTCTCTTGAAGAGAATGAAAATCCTGAGGAGGATTGTACACAGGGCTCAGGAAGGAGAATTTAAGATAATATGATATTTGGGGGCTCATATGGAAGGATCCCATATTCTTAGTTCAGTTTTAGAAGTTCATAAAGGCATATTTTGCTTAGTCAAAGGAAAGGTTATAATTGAAAGGTTATATATATCCATTTTATTATGCTTTTATGTTTGTTTTGTTTTGGTTTGGTTTGGTTTTGAGACCACACCCAGTGGTGCTTAGGGATTACTCCTGGCTCTGTTCTCAGGAATTACTCCTAATCCCAACTCCTACAGGGACATGTAGAGTCCTGGATATTAAATCTGAGCTGGTGTCATGCCCTACTCCTTGTATCTGGCCCTTATTATGGTTTTATTGTACACATGAAGTCTTTCCCCGTGGTCTGTAGAACATTTCACCTGCATTATCCGCATATTTATGTTAAAGGTATAATGAATAAATTGCCTCAAGTCACTTTATAAGTGAAAATAAAATTAATGAGATTTGTTACTTAAGTTTAGAAGCATCTCATACATGATCACCTCCAGTTCTCAAGATACTAGAAGAAAACAAATGACTTTCACCCAAGCCATTTGATGAAAAAGTCGCAGCCCCCACAAACTCATAACCATGTTGTCTGAACTATTTTTATTTTTTTAGGGTAACAGTGGCAGTTCTGAATTGCAAGAGATTATGCGAAGACGACAAGAGAAAATCAGCGCAGCTGCTAGTGATTCAGGAGTGGAATCGTTTGATGAGGGAAGCAGTCACTAATTTGTTTATTGGTTGTTTTGGAACTCCATCATTTTTGGCATTATTCCAATGTGCTTTGTTTTAAGAAGCCATGAAGGGAATGTCAGATTCTTATTTCTTGGTACCCTAATTTATCTCCATAAAGAGACAATGCAAATTTAAATAAGCAGAGGACTTGCTTCTGAGCCCATTATTTTATTAAAACTTAAAATAATTTTTAAAACAATTTTTATCCTGGAGAAATATTTTGCCTCTTTTCCCCAAGATCAGACTTGCTTTTTGAAATTAAGTTTTTACCCCCATCTCAGTGTCTAAGACACTTTCGGACAGTGGTGAATTTATTTATTGTAAGAAAAGAGAGTCAAAAATACAAACAATTGTGATTTCGCCCATGACTTTGAGATTTGTCCTCCAGAGTAAATTTAGTTCAGGTACCCTTTGCCTGTTAGATAGGCATTTTCTTTCACATACTCAATGATAGAATCTTTAGATTTATTTAGGAGTTCTTTAATGCCAACAGTTTTTTAAAATGTAAAACATTTAATTAGCTGTAAAATACAACATGGCCTTGGATAAGCATTCCCAAGACATTTTATTTCTCATGGCTTTGTTGATCTCAATTTCTTGTATAGCTTGTATTTTGACTTAGTTTATATTCTGCTTGGTATCTCTATGTATTCTGATGTCTGAAAAAGCACAAGTGAAAAATATGTCATAGACATTACAAACCTTGGCACAGGAAGTAGCCTCCATTGGTGTACATTACAGTATTCTGCTCAATGATGGCTTCAGTTTTGAATACTGATATAAGTAGATATAAAGAAATTGGGGCCATTATATGTGTTTATCTGTGTCAAGTTTTTCTGACAATAAGAAATACTTAATTTACACATATTTTAACCCTGTGAAAGATTCTAGATAGAATAAAGAAAAATACCTAACCTTCAACAAATATTATTTTTGGAAACACGATTTTTGTCATTAAATGTTATATGATTTCACATATATAAGACAGATGTTATGTAAGAATGGTGTATATTTTAACATAAATCCATATAGGGAAATTATTAGATTCATTCTAAATTCATTCTAATTTTCATAGTGCCTTTTTCACACGTCAGCTGGAAAGTCTGCAATAAACAGTATTTGCTGTATGTTAATACTTGGCTATTGTCTTTTTTGCTAAAGGGGATCTCAGGTGTCTAGTCTGGGAATAGGATAGAGTAGAATGGGGAAAACAGAGGTCTTCTCTTTATAAACTGACTTTCACTTTCAATATTGTGATTTTGCGCACATTACATTGTGATTTTGCCTGTCTCTGTCTAGCTACAGAGAGCTTCCAAAAAAAAGCCTTGGAATTTCTGTGCTGTTATAGAGTTGAAACCTCCAGTCCCTCCCATTCTAGGAAGAGAAGAGGAACTGACTTTTCAGTGGCCAATGATTTAATTGTGCCACAGCAATAAAGTCTCAATTAAAGCCCAAAACTGTGTTGGTGAACTCAAAGAAACTTGGGGAGAAAGAATGGTGTGCCTGGCAAAAGAATTGAAGCTATGAGCCATGGAAGCTATTTTCTATATCATATTTTTTGTTTTGAGTCACACATGATGATATTTAGGAGTTACTCCTGGCTATGTACTCAGGAATTACTCCACTGTAGTTCTCAGGGAACCACATGGGATTCTGAGGATCCAACCCAGGTCTGCTCTATGCAAGGCAAGTATTCTACCCACTATGCTATTTCTCCAGCCCCTATTTCCTGTATCTTATCCTGTTTCTCTTCCAGTTGATTAATCTTCTAATTAATAATCAAGCATGAGAAGAGTATCCTAGATACATCTGATAGCCCATTGATCAGAAGTACACATAATAGTCTAGGCTTTTGATAGGTACCTGAAACCTGGATAGATGGCTGCAGGAACCATCAATCTGTAGCTGGGTGATGGATAGAGGATCCTGGTAACTGCCTGGGACTTGACACCAGCATCTGAGAGTAATCTTGAGAAACTTAGCTTTGCCCTGTAGAATCTGATGCTCTTTCTGAATAGTGTCAGAATTGAGTTGAAATCATCAAACAGATAAGATTTCAGAAACAGGTTTTAATGAGTGTGTGCCAGCCCACAACCTCATCATAAATTGAGCACAAAAAATCAAAATATGTACAGTGTGTTTCTGTGTTGGTAGAATCCACTGTTCTTCATTTGTTTCTCTTCTTATTTATTTTAGGGTTACATTTGGTGGTGCTCAGGTGGTACTTCTAGCTCTACACTCAGGAATTGCTCCTGGCAAGCTCAGGGGACCATAATGGAGTACTGAGCTTCAAACCTGGGTCAACCACATGCAAGGCAAAGACCCTACCTGCTATACTATCACTCCAGCCCTATTTGTTTTTCTTCTGTGTTTATTTAACTATCTTTTCCTTCTACCATCTAATCAGATGATCATAATAAGTTAAACAAGTCTATACAGAATTTAAGATTGCCAAGTGCTTCTGGATCAGAGAGAGAATGAAATGCAGGTAGTATAGTCAAGGCTGAAAACTCTGGGCCCTTCTCAGAATGGGTGGGGTACAGTCTCCCCTCTGCCTGAAGCCACAGCCAAACCTGATACCCTCGAATCTGTGTAGATTCTAAGAAGCAAAACTGTAAATCACAAAGATAGAACCAAGGGATGGATGGTTTTGGTTTTAATTGTTGGGTTTTTGGATGAAGGAATGATTTGCAGTCACATCACAGTGCTCAGATTATTCCAGGCTCTTTGCCAGGAGTGATTTTTGAGCACATAGCCAAGAGTAACCCCTGAGTATCACCGGGTGTGGCCCAAAAACAATTTTAAAAAAGCCATATAAATACAAATAGATTTCTTTATCATCTTGAACTGCTAAATTCTACATTTGATTCATCTCAGGCTCCAATTTTGTTCATTCCTCACACTCCCCACCCCACCCCTGCCTCCCAACTGTGTGTTCTATTTTCTCTTCATTAAGTGTGTTAATACATTTTGAGTATATACTTGAGAGTACAAATCATATGGTTTGTGGGGGAGTTGTTTTAGGGACACACCTGACAGTACACAGTGCTTACTCCTGAATCTGTATTCAGAGATCACTCCTGGTGGTATTTGGGGACCATAAATAGTGCTAGGTATTGAGCTCTGCACAGCTGAATGTGGGTCAGGCACATTACCTGCTATACTATTTCTCTGACCAAGATTATTTGTTTTAATAACAAATAAAACAATATTTTTACTACCATTGTTCACAACAGTCATTGTCTGTAGAAATATCCTGCTGGGGGTACTGAAATATTTTTCTCTGCATTTGCCTTGCACATGACCAATCTAGGTTCAATCCCCAGCACCCTAGACCTCACCAGGAGTGATCCCTGATTGCAGGGTCAGGATTAAATCCTGAGCACTGCTGAGTAGCCAATAAATAGATAAATAAATAAAGTTCTGCTAGTCTATGCAAAAGTTGTAGATGAAAACTTTGGGAAGCATTGAACAATATTGTTCCCTATGAGCTGGGAGGAGTCACTTACAGACACAAATGTCTCCAGTCTGGTTCACCTTCTTTGGAAACTAGCTATCAGTCCCTGAACACTGATCTTCTCTTCTTTCACTCATCAGGGCTAAATTGCCCTGCTTGGATCCTAGTCCTGGCACTGCTACTGGGAATGTGTCTTGTTCTTCTTATAAAATGTAATTATGTTTTCTCTTTTTTTTTCCCATATGAAAAAAATGGTCCTGGGCCATGAGAAGCCAATGAAAAACATTAGTGATCACTTTAAATCTTCCCAAACACAGGGGCAAGAGTAGGCCTGAATACACCAAAAATATTACTCAAAAAAACCAACAACAGCAACAACAAAAATCCTATCTTCATACTTTGTTAAAATATATGGGGAAAATTGACATTTACTTAACTTTCAAATAGTTAATGTTAAGCTGGTAAGAGGCTCCTTTGGGGGATAGATGGAATTCCCTCAGGCTGGTAAGGAGGCTAGAGGGGTAAGAGTAAGAGGGGTCTATAACAACTGGGTGTTTCTGAGTAGGAAAAGGCTGTCCTTCAACAAATTTTGGTGAGCTGCTACTTCAAAATTGGATAGTCAAAAGAAATTTTAGGTCTCATCTCTACCTTCAGGAAATATACAAGCTAGGAATTCCCTACTCAAGCTAGACTATTGATCTCCTGGGAAGAATTACATCCTAATGCATGTACCACCAATTTTCCAGAGGCTTATAATGTTACATTTGGGACATTTTCCCCAAATGGTAAGAACTACACTATGGACTCTACAGTACACTGAGGATAAGATTGTGCTCTGTGGGAAGTAAGGCCTTGTTTCTAGTATCCTGTCAGTTGGGAGTTTCTACTAGCTGAGAAGCTTCCTGATGAGCCTTGGAACTGGTCCTTTTCACTGGGTTCTATGGCATGAGGAGGGCAGTGGACCAGGGCTCCTACCAGGCCCAGATGGTTCGGAAGCAGGCTGCTCCCCTGGGCTCCTTCCTTCCTGACCACCATCCCATGCACTTGACCCTTTTCCTCCTGCTCTTCTTGGGGCATCCCTGGAGCATTGAGAATATAAAATCTCTGCTTTAATTATCCCTGTTATCTTTCCAAAGGAATATAGTTTTTTTTAGAGCATGAAAAATTAGGGATACACTCACTGCAAAATCTCTCACAAGTTGCCTTATTTTATGTTTTTTTTTTTGTTGTTGTTGTTTTTTTGCGGGAATAAGAGAGAGTCCTCCAAAGTGGTGCAGAAGAGGTCAAGAGCGAATGATCTTTGGTCAGCTAGAATGTTAGCTTAGTGCAAGAAGAAAAGACTGCACAAGTCACAAAAAGGATCAACTCAATTGGAAATCAACTCTCTCAGACTTCTATGTATCATGTAAACCTTCCCCCTCTAATATCAAGGATCAGTGTATTGATATATGTTTCTTTGGGCCTTACTAGGAAGTGCCCTGGACTTAATCCTGATTCAGCACTCATGGATCACTGGGGACCAACTGGGGGGTTGGAGATCAAACCTGCACCAGCCTTGTGCAAGACAAACAACCTACCCATTGTACTCTCTCTAGCCCCAGTGTATGACCGTATTTTAAGCAAAGAAAAACCCTTTGTGTGTATGGTGTTGGGACTGACCCTCAGGCCTTATAACATGTGAGCATATTTCCCAGTCCTAAGCCCCAGGGTTATTTTATTTTGTTTTGTGAGTCTTTTTTTTTTTTTTCATGGATTTGATTTGGGGCCAATTGGGAATCACTCCTGGCAGTGCTCAGTGTGTCTTATGAGGTGCCAGAAACCAAACCAGGGGTGGGGGAGTGGCAGAGCAATAGCACAATAGGTAGGGTATTTGTCTTGTACAAGGCTAGCCCAGGTTTGATCCAGGACTGACCCGGGTTCAAGCCAGGAGTAACATTTGATCCAGGATGGGGCTGGAGAGATAGCACAGTGGTAGGGCATTTGTCTTGCATACAGCCAATCTGGAACAAACCCTGGAAAGAAACTGGATTGGCCACATGCAAGGCAAGTGCCCTACCTTGCTCCAACACCCAAGACTCTGTTCTTTTTTAAATGAGAGAATACATATATATGACTGAATGTAATAGATAACTGTTTCTCTTACTGCTCATGTCACGTTTTCATTTCTTCCCCCTTGACAGTCTTGCTGGTGAACACATGAAACTTGAGAACTGTTCATTGTATGGCACCAGTTAGAAAGACCAGGAAACATTATTGTGTCTCACCATTATAATCTCAACAGATTATTCTGTTTAATCTCTAATTAATTTCTGATTACTGGAATTCACTGCTATGAGTCCACTACATAGGTAGAAAAATTGCCTTTGAACATCTTAGTTTTTGCTTTGCAGTAGAAATTATATAACATGTTCACCAGTCAGGACATAAATGAGCTATTGCTGGTCCCAGTCTTAGTGATATCCAGTCCAGAAGAGAAATCTCTGGAATTTACTTGCCTATGATTTGATCAGTCCTGTGATTTACCCTTGCACAACGATGGTGAGTTGTCTACAGCTCCACAGAGCTCCTTTGGTTTACTCTGGAGCATGAATCATACCTCAAGCAAAGACAATGCTGTGTCCTGCTTACAAAATATCACCCTTTGCAAGGGAGAGGGGTCTATCCTATTGATAATTCATGATTCTGCAAGAGCCCGGGATTATGAGCCAGCAAGGGAAGAAAGGAAAGTTTTATTGTCTTGTTGATAGAACTAATCTTATTTTAGGGCAGTATTTAGAATTTGTCTTGCTGCAATGGGAAAAATAAAAGAAAGAAAGAAAGAAAACGACGTGCTGGGTTCTGCTGGGTTCTGCACAGTGCAGTGGGTTTGCAAAATGCAAATGAAATGCTCCCATCCCTGATTTGCATATGTAGCAATGAAGCCTCAGATACAGAGGCAAACTCAAAGCACCACTCTGAGGGCTAGAACTGGAAAGTGGTTGGGTTTGGGACCTGAAAGAAGAAACTTTCCCAAACCGTTTTGTATTTGTAAAAGCAGCAAAGCTTATTAATTTTTCTGAACTTACAACTCTTGGGACTTTTTTTGACATTCTTAGAACTGAACTAAGAGTGTTGGGTCAGTTGGTGTTGAACTCTAAAGCTCCCATGACAGCCAGGTCAGAGGCCTGACTTGTTTAGCCTCACCATGTCCTACGTCTTGTGGTCTTGAATCCACGTTTACTGGTGGGAAACTATTCATAGGACTGACAGGACTATTCATAGGACTCTGATTCTGAACCTAGCCTTGAGCAAAGTTCAAAAATTTGAAGTGTTTACTATATTATAGTCTTGTTAGGGTTTTGGAAAGGGACATTTGAAAAGGCAAAGAGAACACCAGAAGAGGAAAGCCACTTGTGGAAAGGATTGTGTTTATTCCCATAAAATGTTTCCGAAAAAAACATCATTTCATGGTCTTTGCCCCACAAGGCATTGGAAATGAAGCTTGCTTTTCACCATCTCATCTTTACCCTGTTTTCTTAGTATTTTACACTCTCTCTCTCTCTCTCTCTCTCTCTCTCTCTCTCTCTCTCTCTCTCTCTCTCTCTCTCTCACACACACACACACACACACACACACACACACACACACACACACACCCTTCCTTTGATGAGACAGCATCTTGACAGGGTTGTTCTTGTTCTACCTTGAGCTATGGGCATTCTGACCCCCAGAATCTCCGTGTAACCCTGGATGTGATCAACATGTGAACATGTGTTGCTTTTGAGTCCCTAGTATTATCATATTGCAGGCAGAGACAGTGGTGGGAGGGCTGGTTTTGGAAAATAATTAAACTTAAAAAACTGCCCAACCCTGAAGTAACCAAAGGCATGAAGATCACATCTCCTTTTATTTTTTTTGGGAGGGGGCACAATTGGCAGCACTCAGGGTTTACTCCTGGCAGGCTCAGGGCCTATATGGGATGCCAGGGATAGAACCTCAGTTAGCAGCATACAATGTATAGTGCCCGGCTTGCTGTGCTATTGTTCTAGCTCTAAATTCACATCTTTTTAAGATGTAAATCCTGAGCTCCTAGGAGATAGAGAAACTGAGGCACCACCCAGAGGCAGAAATTCAAGGGTCAGATGAACCTCCTCCAGGCACTGATTTAGGACCCAGCCTCCTGCCTCTGGACTGGAGTTTAAAGAGGGAAAAAGGAAGGGGGAGAGAGAAATGAAGGGAGAGAAACCAGTCTGCTCAGTGCTATTTAGGGACCTGAAGGGAAAATGTCATTTCTGCTGGTTATATTTATTATATATACATATATATAAAGCTTATTTGTAGCTACAATAAATCTATTAAAATCTGTCAAATAGCAGATGAACTATTTCTGTGTGGAGACCTGGAAAAAGTGGACAGAGCCTTGAAGAAACACTTTAAGAGATAAGAGTTGGAGATCTGTTCACCCAAGGTGCCCCAGCAAGGGTGTCTCATGAATTCATGCCAAGTAGAGAAGTGAACGCAAGAGCAGCAAGCAGGCTTTATTAGTATTCTTCAACTGGCAGGGTAGTCTTTTGTGACGGTTCCAGGGAAAAAGTCATTCTTTTGATCAAACATACATTGATGCCTTATATACTTCAATGATGACATCTGGGTTGCTCTGTTGCTTTTAGTTAGCTTTCCTACCAGAATGAGACTCCTGAGGCAAAGGACTTATTCTCATTCATCTTCATAGCCTCCTTCTCTGCCAGACATGGATGTTGGGTAAGTAAATGACTTTCTTGGAGGATTAGAAAATAGCATTTTCTCAAATGGAAAGGTTGCCCTTTAGACTAAATACATTACCTGAAAATAAACCTATTCATTCTGTTGCTGGTGGCTTTGTAAAGTGAGGAGCAAAAGAGGTTGGCTCAAGAAAAGAGTGTTTCTATCTTTCTGCTCAACCCACCTCCGCCACAAGGCAGTCTGGGAAATGCCCAGCCTAGATTAAGTCATTCCTAACCTCAGCACAGATATTGTGTGGCCTTAGGAATTTAGGAACAAGACCTAAAGTGAAACAAGGCAGTTTTGTTTTGTTTTGAAATGGACTTAGATGTGAAAGGTGAATAGTGTTTGAGAGAGAATTGGGTTTCTCTAGAGTGGAAATGAACTGAGCAAAGGAACACAGACACAAGCTAATAGATATCTGCAAAGGAGATATCTTAAAGAGCTTGAAGAGCAAACCCCAATACAATTCTTCTAAATGGGTTTTTTTTTCCCAGAGTTTTGCATGTTTAAGTGTTAACTGGGTGTTGTTCCAGGAAAGCCTTGCTCTGTTGATAGTCTCTTTATATTTTTATAAACTCTTCTATAGTTTCTCCTTTTCTTTTCTTTGCTTTTTTTTTTTTTGAGGCCACTCCCTGTGGTGCTCAGAGGTTACTCCTGGCTCTGTGCTCAGAAATCACTCCTGGCTCAGGGACCATATGGGATGCTGGGAATTGAACCTGCATCTGTCCTGGATCAGTTGTGTGCAAGGCAAAAGCCCTACAGCTGTGCTACCACTCCTCAGGCTCTTTTTCTCCTTTTCTGAAGGGTCCACCCTTCTCTTGGTAGGGCCTTATGTTTCTACACCTGGGTGGTGCCTCAGTTTCTCCTCTTAAAAGAACTCAGAATTTATACCTCAAAGGGGTGTGGGCTTCATGCTTTTGTTCCACTTCAGGGTTAGGGAATCTCTTGATTTTTATTAGTCCCTATAAGTATATTACCAGGGCCATCTTATCTATATGCCTACATAGTTCTACTTTATCTACTTTAACTATTCTACTTTATCAGAAGTAAAGTTGAATGAAAAGCAACATGAAGTGGTAGGCAGGGGTGTTCCGGTGGGCTACACAGAAATTCTGCTATTTTAATCAAACCATTATAATTTATTAGCTCAATTGCCTCTCACCTTTTCCTGTTAACTTGCTCATAATGTTCTTAAATTATGCAGACTATGTGAAATATTGAAAGAAATCCCTAATATTTCCTTGTAGTTAGGCATAACTAGTTAAACGATTAAATATGCCTGTTGGAGCAGTCCTGGTATTAGTATATACATAGCATCGGCCCTTTCACTAAAATGGGCCGAATTATCTTTTTTGGGCTTCGATCCATAAGCAATCTAGACTCAGGCAGTCTTAATTTTTCAAGGGTACTTAGATGCATAAACAAAGGAAGCTATGGATTTACTTGCCAAGTGGAAATTCCTTGTTCAAGTGTGTAAGCAGATGGAATCAGGAATAGAAATGAAGAGAGTTCTTTCTGGAGTGCAGTAAAGATCTAGTACAGAATGTCTCAAGAAGGAGAAGGGACCATGTCAAGGCCTGTGATGATGGATGAGCAGGAAAAGCAATGGAAACCTGATGTTTTTCTACAATAAATCACTGACCAAAAAGTGTAACAAAACCATGATCTTGACTGTTAGTTTTATTCAGAAGAGACCGTGGTGTCCTCTATATTTCTCCCTATGTGTACATTCCTGTCATCAATTTCACTTATAAACGGGGTTCAAGAGGATAATGGAGCCCTGGTGAGGAAAACATTGTTTAAAACATTAGCCAGCCCCAAGGATGGAGCCTTTGACACGAAGACCCTTACATTAGTTGGAAAAACCATTAAGATGCTGAACTCCAGGCCAGGTGCACTGCAAGTGGCAGTCACATGCTCCTATCTCCTCTCTTGAAATGTGGACTTTCCTACTTCAGGGCACATTTCTCTATTCTGGTAATGTGTGGAATGTGTACTTTGCTATTTCCATTTTCGAGAAGCCCATATTCTCTCTTGAGAAGTATCTTTTTTTTCTTTTCTTTTCTTTTGGGGGGCCACACCCATTTGGTGCTCAGGGGTTATTCCTGGCTAAGCGCTCAGAAATTGCCCTTGGCTTGAGGGGACCATATGGAACACCGGGGGTTCGAACCGTGGTCCTGATCCTTGGCTAGCGCTTGCAGGACAGACACCTTACCTCTAGCACCACCTCGCCGGCCCTGAGAAGTAATCTTTAACTACTGCGCTGTTTCCCTCTTTGCCTCACTTAGTTATATCTCCTGAAACTTTTCTGTGAGGGAAAAACAATGGACCCAAAATGTCTGTAAGGTTTAGCAATAACCTTATTTTCCTATAAAGAGAAATTCCTCACTTCAGCCCGAGTCCTTGATTCCCTAAGACATGAGAAATTGGGTGACAGGGTTCATTTCCCACCCTATGTAGAACAAGCAAACTTTAGGCACAGCTTGATGGCTGCCTCGTAGGGATGGTGGGAAATGAGTGTCAGGGCTCTGCAAGGGCTCTTTGCATACTCATCAGTCCTAAATGTCCCAGATATCCCAGGCATCCTCTTATCTCCCTCTCTCTCTCTGTATCTCCCCCTTCGTCTTCCTTTCCTCCTCCTTCCTCTCCCTCTCTATATCCCCCCTATTTCTCTCCCTCTCCTGTCTTTTCCTCTCCCTCTGTATTTCCTTGCTCTTTCTCACCCTCAGGACATATTATGCATAAAATATTTAAAGATTAATGTTGATTCTGGGTAACTGAAACTACAAAAATCAAAATTGTATCAGGGAAGTACTGTGCTGATACAATCAAGAGAAAAGGTTCAAAAAGATTTGACTAATATTCTTTTTGTTTTTCTAAAGGCTGTAACAAAGCCCTCCACCCGTTTTCCCTTAGATAATCTAAGTTCTGTTATAAATGTCCACTAGTTTGTTTTGTCCATTCAGCAGTTTTATTTCCTTATTTCTATACTTGAATTAAATCTTCTAATACTTGTCTTTTTCCCTTTTGACTTACTTTGGCTTACATAATTTCCCCTTACTTTTTTGTCACTGTATTTCTTATTTTTTTTGTCACTGAATAGTATTCCCTGTATCATCTCTATACCCAATTATCTCTCAATGAGTCCTTTGGGTATTTTTTTTCCTTACATACTTAACAATTTATATAAAATCTACTTTAGGGTGCTAGGCAGAGCTTAAAGAAAGCATGCTTTAAAATTTCTTGCTTGGCTGGTTTGGTGGTAATTAACTACTTTGATTTTTTTTATTTGCAAAGCTCTTAAACTGTTCTTTGAATCTAAGTGGTAATCTGAGAGGGTAAAGCATTCTAGGTTACAAATTATTTTCTTCTACCACTTTGAGTATAGTTTTCTATTATCTGACCTGGATTTGATCCCAAGCATCCCATATTGTCCCCCCCCAAGCCCACCAGGATGATTCTTGAGTGCAGAGCCAGAATTAACTCCTGAGCACTGCTAGGTATGCCCCAAAACCTTTATATATATTTTGAAAAGTCAAAAAAATACACTATTAGGTTCTCCCTTAGAGTATGTAATTTGGTTTTCCCCAAATGCTGGCAGTATTTCATTCAGGACTCCGAACCTCTTAGATTTGGATGCTTACTTTCTGTCTTCAAATTGGGAAAGATCTTGATTCTGATTTCTTTTTTTTTTTTTTTTTTTTGTGGTTTTTGGGTCACACCCGGCAGTGTTCAGGGGTTATTCCTGGCTCCAGGCTCAGAAATTGCTCCTGGCAGGCACAGGGGACCATATGGGACGCCGGGATTCTAACCGATGACCTCCTGCATGAAAGGCAAACACCTTACCTCCATGCTATCTCTCCGGCCCCTGATTCTGATTTCTTTAAATGGGGTTCTATTCCTGTCTTTTTCCAGTAGCAAGCACTATATGTAGACATCATTCCTCTTGATATTGTCCCCCAGTAATTTTACATTATTCCATGTTTTTATTATTTATGACATATGTTACTTATTTGTGTTACATTTGATATTTTCCTGGGGGTGGGGAGGTGGGGTTGGTTATTTTATTTCTTCATTTGTGGTATATTCCTGTTTATTCATTTTATTTGAAGATCTATCGCTTTGTGTGTGTGTGTGTGTGTGTGTGTGTGTGTGTGTGTGTGTGTGTGTATTGGGTTAAACAGCTGGCTTTGTTCTGCTGCCTGTTGCATTATAAAGACCAACCTCTCTGGAACACTAGTATTGGCTAGTGTTAGTGGAATCAGGGGAGCAGAGGAGCTCTTAGATGGTAGCATGGACTAAACCCTCCACCCAGGGCTGCTGTTAACAGAACTGGGTAGAGTTATGTGTAGTCTATACCCTACCTATCCTTGATTCCACACTCAGGATTTTCTCAGATGCTTCATTCAGGTTCTCTTAAGCCTTCAGCAAGGTTCAGTTCTGACCTATAGGTTTTCCACCTGCATTCAGACTGTAACTAGACTATTGTCCTAATAGCAGAGATTGATGGTCAAAGGCAATGTTCTCTAGCAGTCTCTGGATACTCTCCTAAATTATTGCTTTTCTCACAGAACAGTTTCATTCTCTTATTGAGGGAGTTTCATCAGCAGAAAGGAAAAGTAGTAATAATTCAGTACCAGGAACTTCCCACAACAGAGCTATCCCTGAAAAAGACAAACTTGTTGCCAGAACCCGTATGCTTTCAATTCTGCCTACCAGAGGCTACCATCATTGTCATCCTAACAATGGCTGAATGGGCATGCTACCAATTGAGTTCCCCGCCCCCTGCCAAAGTTTCAGTCCCAGTTTCCTACACCAAAATGGGCACAAGTTTAGGTTGCAAGTTCCCAGCCTGGACAAGGGCTACAGTAATATTCATATTCATAGAACAGACTGTGGCACCAGTTACCTTCAAATCATGTTACAAGGTATTTAGCTCTTTAGCCTTAGTTTATGGTGATTTTCTGCCGATCTCTCTATCATGGTATGCTTTCATGTCCTACTGCCCTCATGTCCTAGTGCCCTCAGACTCCATTTCCCACACTTTGCTGTATGTGTTCCCCAAGAGTAAGAGACTCCCCAAAGAGCTATACCATTGAATTTCCAAAGCAAGATTATGGCAACCTTCCTTTCTCTCTTAATAACACTCCAGACAAAAATCCTGCTTTTCCTTCACCTCCCTTTGTGAAAATACTCTCCAGCTATATGGTCTTTTCAAGGAACTATAGTTCACTGTTATGGTCTTGAAAAATGAGGGAAGGAAAGAGATAATCTGGTGTCTTTATTCACCAAAATGCCATTTTTCTTAAATGGTTCCAGACATTTTGGAGTGGAGGAGTTTGGATCATACACAGCAGTGCCCAGGCAGGGCTAACTCCTGACTCTAGGTATATATCCAGCAGTACTCTGGACTTTCTCCCTGATCTGTGTTCAGGGATCATTTCTGGCAGAGCTCAGTGAACCATATACAGTGCAAGGCCTTACCGAGCCTACTATTGCTCCAGCTCTCATTTTTAAAGTCAGTATTTGGAACCATTTGAGCTCCTCATGGTGTCTATAACATGGCCACTATAAAGAAATTTCATCACTTGGTGATTAATTCATTCAATATTAGATAGACATTTGTGGAATAGATTATTAAACAACCTTCAGTCTGGTAATGTTCCAAGTTGGAGGTAGACATTTTATTATTATATTCCCTTTCTAACCATGTGGCATGCCATGATCAGGCTTTGTGATAAGTAAGCATCTATTCCAATTAAAGGCAAAACTTTTGCTCTTCTAAAAGGGAGGACATCAGACCTGTTATAGCTTCGGTGTCCTTCAAGTGCAATCAAATGGGCCTGTTAAAAAGCAGGAGTGTGTTTGCGGCTTTCACATGTTCTATTTTGGTTGCTTACTAAGCCCTTTAGCCAAAGTGGATATTAAAGTCAGTGCAAAGCTTGGCCCCTGACACTGAGCCTGTGCCAAGCACCAGGTTAGAGATCTGTGCTCAAGGCAGTGAGCCAGCTAATTTGAAGCACATTATATCAGACATTTCCTAATGTGGAAAAGAAGGTCTCCTTGCTAGAAAGCAGGAAAGATTTTGACTCTTAGGAATTGGATTGAGTAACCTTACTCCCTGGCTGATGGCCAAGCCTGTTGCAAGCAGCTATTATATGGTCGAAAATATTCAGATCCAGAGCCTCTAGCCTTTATGTTGCATGTACACACTACAGCTTTATTATTTTTTAAAAGAAATATAGCAGGGACAATTTGTAGGAGAAGATGGCCATAACAAAATTGAACTTTAACTAAATTAATTTAATTTCAGTGATAGAGAAAGTGCGAGCTGTTAAATTATCCCAATGATACTTCATTAACTTCAAAACTTGACTTGTAGGAACTTGGTTTCAATAGCAGTCAAAGTGAAATATTTTGGAATCCAAAGCCTTCTGTTCCTTCTATGCCAGCGATGGTTGTTAGAACCTGTGCGAATCTGTACCTCCATGTTTATACCAAGCACTACCCAGACAATGAAGAAATCAAAGCCCTAATAATCCAGGAATTCTATCATTAGCTTTACCACTGAACACTGAGAAATGGGTCCTGTTCAATTGTAACTTTTTAGAAGATCCTTACAAAATAGAAAATAGGATGGGCTGAAGAAATAGTGCAGCAGGTAGGTAATTTGCTTTGCACACACCTGACCTTGATTTGATCCACAGCATCCCATATGGTTCCCCAAAGCCTGCCAGGAATAATTCCTGAATATAGTAACAGGAGTTAACTCCTAAGCACCTCCAAGTGTGCCTCAACCCCTCCCCAAAAAGGGAAGAAAAAGACAGGATGCATAGCAACTTGGTTCTTCTGTTCAGTACTTCTTATCCTGCAAGGTTTGGTGCTATAAAGCCAATCTACATTGGAGTAACCAGTGTTCAGGATTAAAACCCAAAATTTCTAACAGGTAAATATTTTTCCCATTATGAGTTCTACACATTTCTGTGTACCAGTGAGCAGGGTGCCTACTGTGGAAAAACAAAGGAATGTTCTGGAAAAGTGTTCTAGTATGATCTTTCTGTAGTTAAACAGGGGAACTCGGGAGACCTTATCTTTTCTTTAAAGAAAATTGATCTGGTACTATTCGATCCCTCCTCGGAAGGAGTGTTCAAGAAAAGCATGAATTATTTATGGTGTGCTTTAAGTTTCAAGGCAAGTAATGCTCTACATATGCCTTGTGTGGCTTTACCCATGGTCAGCCCTGGGCACCTGACTGCTCCCCCCTTGTGCCAAATACTGTGTCACCTGAATTTGCCACCTCACTCCATCGAGGTGTGTTCTCGAGAATGGAGCAAGATTATGAACATGTTCAAGAAGGGGGAAACAGCAGGGGCACGGGGAAGAGAAAGAGGTAGCTGTAGGGAGGAGTGAGGTGAATCATCTCTGAGGAGCACAAGCTGTTGAGCCGCAGCATCCGGCTGTCCCCCGCTGTGAGGTGAACCTGAGACTTGCTGGCTAAGAGCAGTGCCAAGATCTGCTGTGACCAGGCCTTCTCAGTGACAAGGGACGATGGGGTGCAGGGCTGTTCACTTGGCGTTCTTCATCATCCCTAAGGTCACTGATCAAATACGAAGCTACTCCTATGGGCTTGGCTTTGGGAGGACGATGGGGAACGGGGGGTGCCAGGACAGAGATGATAGAGGGGAGCGAAGCCAACGGAAACACACACGGGGTTCACAGTGAAGCAGCCAGCTTGTATTTATTTCAACTCAGCAGGTTGTCCTTGGCCAACCTGTAGCATCACCTCTTATTTCTTCGGAAGTGACACATGGTAACAGTTCCCAGGGGGTCATCATGTCCACTTTGACAGCCATCATGTCACACACGCAATTAGGTACTGTTATACAAAATCCAAAGAAAGAAAGGTTCCTAGTTACACGGGTTTCAAAATGGAAAGTAACAGCCCAAAAGAAAACAAACCAAAATGTCAGTAGGAATCCAAAGAGATGCTTGACAATCTAACCACCCCACCCCACCCCACCCACAATGTAGCCAAGGAATTGTCTTAGCATGCTGCAGTTCATCGCCATGACTTCCTAACCTTTTAGCATGTGGGGGCAAAAGTGCATTTTCACAGCCTATAGTTTTCGAAGAAATAGCTTCCCCCTGTGCATGTCGACCAAAAAAAAAAAAAAAAAAAAAAAAAGGAAGGCAGAATCTAGGCACCAACATTGCCCAAAGAACAGCAGGTTCTAAAGAGTCAGACTTCCTTGAACTAGATCTGGTTTACTGAAAAAGAAAAAGGAAGAAAAGGAGAAAAATAAACCAGTGCAGTGAAACCAGTAGAAGGAATGCCCAGGGGAAAAAATATCACTTAACCATTAATAAAGAAGAAACCCATCAAGGACTAGAACAGGTAAGACATGAATTTTTTTTCTATTCTACTGTGAAGCTGAATTGCAGCTTTTCATATTTGGAAAAGAACCACAGCTGATCTGTGGATAGAAACTCCTCCATTTCTCCCCACATCTACTCCAGCAGCTCAGAGCTGTGTAGGGAATACCACTGATTGCCTTGAGGAAGAATTCCTGTCTCCTCCCAATGGCCATGCCTCTTCTTAATGTGAGGTACAGCTGGACACCAACAATTCATGTTCCTTTCTAGGCTCTGGACTTGAGCAGTTGTGTGAGCAGAAGACAATCCAACTTTCTGATAAAATCACACAATACAAAGATTATTGCACTTAACAAGAAAACTGCCCAACCAGTTTGGCAAAAGGAAACTTCAGGAATACTGCGACTGTATCCTTTTCAGAGCATCTGGACCTTTCTGCTGTTCAGTTGCTTGGTCCCTTTTTCAATGTCCAGAAGTGAAAAGTCCAAAAGACACTTGTAGGCTCTTTAAGGCTAAGTCTTCCTGGTGCTTCAGTGAGAGAAATTATCCCCTTGACCATGAACTATAAAGCAGGGGCTCTGTTTTGGTAAATGGCTAGAGCCCTCAAAACTCTGGAAGTGAAGGAGGATGAATATACATCATTTTCTGTCCTGTGAATTCAAGAAGGAGGGAGAGTGAGTCAGTAAATCAGTCTAGGAGAGCAGGACTATCCATCAACCGTCCTGTGGCTAGAAGTATAACAATTTCCCGAACCCCATAGCACTTGCCTTACATTCAGCCTCAGCACACAGGAGACTTATGCAATTCCTCCTTTCTATCTATCTGAAATATCTTTCCTTTAATCTACATTTCCTTGCATCTTTCTTTATTCTTTATCCTTTTTGCCTCCTCGTGATTTTTTTTTTCTCTTTGAGTGAACATCAAAATACAGTGTTTATTTTGGCACGCACTATTTCATTTGTGTCCTCTTTCACCTCTGCTCTCTCTATCTATTCTTGATTTTTCCACCTTAATATATCAAGATGCCTTTCATACTGTTTAATGAGTCAAATTGGAAGTTTGGTTGTTACTTGCATCGCCAAGATCTGATGTCCTTGTCAAAAACTGAGCACATGAGTACGCTACTTGATGCTTGATGCTACTATTCTGAGCTTATAGGCAATGCTTCTCACCTTGGAGGTATTCACTTCAACTTAGGTCTTTTTTTGTGTGATCTCTTATAACCCATAAAATATTTGTTCTATATATAGAGAGGAATAGTTAGTAATATCCTGATTGGCTCAAAGTAGAGAGAGAGATGGAAGTCAGACTACTCTGAGTATGGAAAGCACCTGTATGTAAAACCTACCACGCAAGGTATGATTGAGCTCTGAGATTTACTAAGGTCTCTTTAACCACCACCAAGATGGCGGAATATAAGCAACTTCTCTTGCTTTGGGTTGCAGCTTATCACAACCTTGACATTATTCTAAGATAGAGAACTCCTGACAGCTCTTCTCCACTTACTGCTTGAGTGTTGAACTAGGACTTGCTCACATTTTCATAGATGACATCGCTGATGCAGAACTGCTGCTTCTTCTTCATCCACATGAGCTGCACACACTGATGGATGAAAATGTACTGTTCCTACAGCAAAGACAAAAAGCAAGAGGTCTACAGGCAAATTTCCTAGACTGCAGTTCCATGGTAATAGTAAATATGATGGTCCAGTGTTGTAGAAAACGATTTTTATAATGTTATAAGAGAACCAAGAAAATTCAAAGAATAATTAAACAGTTTTATTAATAGACTGATACCACTAGAAGTTAATGCTAAAGTCAATAAATATACTGAGTCCAAAAAAGAATCTCATCTATTGAGGAAAATCAAAAAAGAAAAAGCATTACTTACAATATACCAGAATAAAAAGGTGTTTATTAGATAAGCCATAAAAATAAGAGGAAAATATAGGTAAATTCTTCTTTAATTACTCAAGGATTATCTAAACTTTGTAGAGTGGAATAAAACCAATCTATGATTTCACTCCAATATGGTAGATAAAAGAACAAAATAAATTAGCAAGCAAACAGAAACAAGCTTTGGACTACAAGAATGAGATAGTGGTTAGCTGAGGGAAGGAGTTGGAGGTAAACTGGTTAAGAGTAAACTGTTCATTGACAGTTGGAAACAAAACTTTTAGTGACAAGCATTAACTATATATACAAATATAGATCTCTATTTGGATATATATTTTAAACCTGAATAATTAAATTTTGGCACACCTGGACACACTCAGGGGTTATTCCTGGTTCTGCACTCAGAACTTGCTCCTGGCAGGCTCAGGAGACCATATGAACATATGGTGGGGAATAAACCCAGGTCTGTCCCAGGCTGGCTATGTACAAGGCAAATGCCCTACCACTGTGTTATTCCAGCTCCAAACTGGAATAATTCTTAAAAAAAAAAAAAAGAAGAAGAAAAAGAAAAGAAAAGGAAGGAAGGAAGGAAGAAAGAAAGAAAGAAAGAAAGAAAGAAAGAAAGAAAGAAAGAAAGAAAGAAAGAAAGAAAGAAAGAAAGAAAGAAAGAAAGAAAGAAAGAAAGAAAGAAAGAAAGAAAGAAAGAAGGAAGGAAGGAAGGAAGGAAGGAAGGAAGGAAGGAAGGAAGGAAGGAAGGAAGGAAGGAAGGAGGAAGGAAGGAGGAAGGAAGGAAGGAAAAAGGAAGGAAGGAAGGAAGGAAGGAAGGAAGAAGGAAGGAAGGAAGGAAGGAAGGAAGGAAAGAAAGAAAGAAAGAAAGAAAGAAAGAAAGAAAGAAAGAAAGAAAGAAAGAAAAAAAGAAAAAAAGAGAAAGAAAGAAAGAAAAAGAAAGAAAGAAAAAGAAGTCCTTTAATTTATAAGAAAAGAAAGAAAAACTACAAAACATTAGAAATAAAACCCAGGGGCTGCTCGCTTTGGCAGCACATATTGGAACGATACAGAGAAGACTAGCATGGCCCCTGCGCAAGGATGACATGCAAATTCGTGAAATAAAATCCAGGGGCTGGAGAGATAGCATGGAGGTAAGGTGTCTGCCTTGCATGCAGAAGGTAAGTGGTTTGAATCCTGGCATCCCATATGATCCCCTACGTCTGCCAAGAGCAATTTCTGAGCATAGAGCCAGGAGTGACCCCTGAGCGCTGCCGGGTTTGATCCAAAAACCAAAAAAGGAAGAAAATCCAAATGACAAACTAGAAACTGAGGGGAGATATTTTCTAGAATTAAGGCAAAATTCTGACCCTTATTTTGTTTAAAATTCTTCTAAATCAGTAACATACACTTGTAAATTGCAAAACAAAAAACACTGGCAGACCAAATCTTTCTCTGTATACTATTCTATACTATATGTTCTATACTATACTATTTCTACACTTTTTTACATAGCATTTAATTTTTATTATTAATTTTTTATTAATATGGGGAAATCTGTATCATATGCAACAACAACAAAAAGTACACATTAAAAAGTGTAACTTGGAGCCTGAGTGATATTTACAGCACCTAGGCCAATTGACTTGTATGCAGTTGACATGGATTTTATTCCCATAACCCATTTGGTCCTCTAAGCCCATTAGGAATTTGTGCAGAATTTAGACTTAGCCCTGAGCACTGCTTGGTGTATCCCCCAAAAGAACAAAATTTTAAAAGTGTAATTTGAGGGGCAGGAGCGATAGCACAATGGTAGGGCATTTACCTTGTATACGGCTGTCCAGGAGGAACCTGGGTTCAATCCCTGGCATCCCATATGGTCCCCCGAGCCAGGAGCGATTTCTAAGCTCAGTATCCCATGAGCATCATTAGGTATGGCCCAACCCTCCCAAAAGTGTAATTTGAAAGAACTATTTGTCATCAATGAAATGAGCATAGCTATGAAGATCTGTTTGTTGAAGAGTCATTTTTCTCAATTGTAAGTGGAGTTATGATTTTAAAAGTGTTAATAGGGGACAGCATGATAGTATGGATAGGACATTTATCTTGCATGCAGCCACTTAAGTTTGATCCCTGGAATCTCATATGGTACTTGGGGGCAAGCACTGCCAGGAGTAATTCCTGAGTAAAGAGCCAGGAGTAACCCTAAAGCATTGCCAGATGTAGCCCACCACATACAAAAATGAAATAGAACATAAAGTGTTGATAGGCACATGAGCAATAGTAATAGTGGGGTAGGTGTTTGCCTTGCATACTGCCGACCTGGATTCAATCCCTGCCATCCCCCAAGCCAGTCAGGAGAGATTCCTGTGTGCAGAACTAGGCGTAATCTCTGATCACCACCAAATGTGGCCCACAAACAAACAAACAAACAAAAAGTGTTGAGACAAAAGATAAGAATGGCCACTGATATGTCCCAGGTAGTCTGGTCCTAGCAGATACCTCTATGGCATTTTCAGAAAAGGAGCAAGCCAACTCCCCTTTCTGCCTGGACTACAGCAGAAGCCAACTATACACCACCCCAGCATCCTTGGACAGAAACAGCCCAACTCTGTGATTGAAACAAAATAATACGAGCAGCTAAATCCTTTCAGGTGAGATCAGACTACAGAGCTGAAAGAAAATAATGGCTGTTTAAACATCCCAAGTAGCCCAGCCCTGGCTGGCAGTCTGTGGCATTCTCAGAAAGGGTGGGGTCAGAGGACATGCACATTCCCTTTCTGCAGGAACTACAGCAGCCTAATTCTAACCACAACCTTCCAAAGAATTGCCTCCCTCTAAAACTTTCCTTTATCAAACTTTCAAGTCACAAAATTTGTTTTAGATCTATATATCTTAGACCATGTGGCCATGTGACACCTCAGTGTTTTTTAAATTTTAAATTTTAAAGGAAAAATCACATACTACGCTATTGATCTCAGTGAGCCTAAGTAGTAACCTAAAGGACTCAACTAGAACCAACCATTGCCAAGTAAATCTTTAGACACTGACTTTAGTAACACCATGGAGAGATATAACAATCATTTGAAATTGACCTGTGTTAATATAAGTTTTGATAAATCTATTTATCTTTGTACTGTAACAAGTTATATGAAGTGAATTTGCTTGTGTCTGCAGGGAGGAAGGGTGTGGTGATTGATGGGAACTTAGGGACACCGGTGAAAAGACATACTGATTTGGTGTTTGAAAATTTTTATATCTAAAAAATTGTATTATGAACAACTTGGTAATTCATGGTGTTATAATAAAAATCAGAAAAAGTTGTTGATAAATCATATTGTATATATAAAATCAGTAAACATAAATTAAAATATGCATTGGTTTATCTATAGTGACACATTATTTAGATTTTAAAATGAGAGTTATAGAGTCTAGGCAATTTGAGATAATACAACAAAATGTAGAGTAACAAAAAGGGAAAATAAAACATATGGATACATCGTGCATGAGTAAGTGTTGTACTTGAATAAAAGCTGAGATGAAAAACACAGAAATGTTGATAGTAGTTATCTTTGTGCCGTACTATATTAAGGTCCTCAGTACTCATAAGCCTTCTTAGCTTTTAGTTTCACAGAATTTCTCTATTGTTAATACCTTTACAAACAACTCCTAAATAAGGGCCAGTTAAGCTATTAATAATATTTTATATAGTGTTGGAGGGGGGAAGCTTTTTTTTTTATGTCAACCTTATACAGTTGATAAGGTTTCAACTTCTAACCTCATCATGTTGCTCTTTCAGTCGAACCTCTATATTTCAACAAGATTTGGAGAACACAGATAGAGACCCTTAACTGAATAAACATCCCTCCTCTTCTGGCTCCATGTCAAGCACTGAGCATACATAAGCATAAGCAAGGTTGGAGATGTCCAGTGTTTCAACCCACGATAGCTCAGTGGCCAACTTTTGTGTCAAATAAAAACGTACCTATGCGGTATATGTAAATAAAAGACTATTTACAGACACTTCCCTGAGTGGCCCCTAGAAGTACTAGAGGCCAATCAGGAAACGAACTGTTCAAAGCTAAAAAGCCCTTAGTGACCTGCATGAAAGAGCTATTAGAAGAAAGTCAAACAAAGCATTTGGTAAAATTGGAGTTCACCCAAGAGTCATAGGCCACCCATAGGTAGGGCAGTACATTTCCACTCACTGATCTTGTTGATCCATTTCACATTATGTTTATGTTGCAACAGTGCAAGAACACTGCTGACCACATCTTACAGATGTGAAAGAGAAGATCTGAGGTCAGTATTTAGCCTGCAGATGGGGTTCCTGGTTTCCAACCACCCCCAGTGGCTCTTGTGTGTATTTGCTAGTTGAGAAAGGGGATAAAAGGTGTGTCTGAATATAGCCCACAAAGTAGTTAGCAGAAACCTCAAAGGTACATCTGAGGAGGTAAGCAATTTAATTCTGTTATTTTTAGAATTATATGAGGCTGTCTAGAAGAGGTAGGAAAATTAGAAGGCAGCTGTTAGAGGAAACCTGGTATCTAATACACACACATGTCAGAAATCAGCTGGATAATCACTGTAGCCTCTTGGAAATCATTAGTTTTGAAATTAGTGTTTAAAAGGCACTTTAGAATAATAAAGGTGAAGAAAATATCTTTTTTTCCCTTACTCTGCTTTTGGTATCATCAGAATATTCAGAAACAAAATGGGCTGTTAATGGATTAAAGAAAAAGATAGTCAAGAAAATTCTACATTCAAAATACAGGTTAGCCTAAACCATGAAGAGCATAGGAATGAGGAGAAAAATTAAGGTAAAAAGGTAAATGGACAAGATGTTCCAGACATTGCCAAACAGACATGTATAAATAACTTGAGCTACAGAGCAACCACTGCAAAATCTGGCCAGAAATCAAAAGACTGAAGCTGGAACTGATGGGAAAAATAAGTAACTGATGGTAACCTCCGCCTTTTTCTCTGATTTTTAATTTTCCCATGAAAGTTTAGGGAAGGATATGGGGCTTTAAAAGACAGCTTCCCTGGAGATGTCAACCTAAAATGCTTCCATAAACAAAGAAAGAAGCCAAACAATCAGAATTGAGGGCAAGAACATTAGGGAGAAAGCAAAACATTTTCTCCATTTTGTGGAAAGGCACAAGACAGAGCTCTAGTTTTATTTGGTTTTCCTCACCCTAAGAAGGATTATGGCTCTAAAGACTGGATGGAGGGTCTGTTGTTTAAGAATGGTTGAAGATTCTACAGCTGAGAGAAGAAAAAAAAAGATTATAATCAAAGTATAAAGTTAAGAGAGGTATAAATTATGTCAATAGAGCCAACAAATAATCAAAACCAACATACTTAAGTAGTGGCCTTTTGAAGCTTGGGGATTAACATACGTAATGGGGAGTTTTAATCACATATTAGGATGTAAATTTACGGAAGTGAAAGCCAAAAATATGAATCGATTCATAAAGCACAGTTTAATCACTAAGTTGTGGGTTTCTCTGGGAAACGTTTTAAACTTGTAAAATAAGGTAATGTTCATGTCCCCACTGTAGTAAATTAGAAAGATATTATGTCAAGTAAGTGAGGCAACAAAAACAGCCCATTTCCTAATCATTTCTGACACGTCCGAGGGGGAACAGATCACTCTTTCCAAAGTGATGAGATATTGCTTGTAGCTCGGAATGAGCACATTGGAAAAACCGGGCCAAGCCATGGTCAGAAAGACATAGAAAGTTGGAGAAAGTGAGAACAGCAGCTAAAAAACCGGAAGTGTTGAGCAGGCAGCCATGACTTGAGCTCTTTAAGTTAGACTGACATCTAGTGGTATGTGATAAAGAGGAAGACCAGGACTGGTTTCTTGTTTCTTGTCTTCTTTTCTTGTCTTTTTGTTTGTTTGTTTGTTTTGTTTTACTCTCTTGGAAACTTGGTAAGGGCAGACATGGTTGGCTTCTACAACCACAGGCGTTCCACCCACACACACGCCTTTGAGAAAAAGGATTATTGTGAGCCTGAAGCTAAGCAGTCTCAAGAACGTCTGGGTGACTGGGATTATGAACAAGCTATTGTGCTTCGGTGTGGGCCCACACAGGTGCACACCCACTGCTGTTCTCTGGAGGAAGGTGTGAATCTGTCTGCTGGCTGCCACTCCAAACTCAGCCTGTTCTGAGGCCTCAAAGCAGGAGGTGGCTGGGGAGAAGGAGAGGAAGAAATAGCACCTCACAAATCCCAACTAAATTACTCTGGTGGGGGAGCCTACACTGTTGCAAGTACAGGTCCAACTGGCAGTGCTGGTTGGTTGGAGACTAGAAATCTTTAAAATGACCATGAAGCCAGAAACTATATGCAGATTAAATCCAGGCTTGTCATCAACAAATGAATAGGTATAGAATCACAAAGAGAACAAACACGTACTAAATTCAATCTAGCATTTCAAATCTAAATTCAGCCACCACTGTTCCCCCACTTCCATTTGATGACTTTTTACAAAGATTGGCTGTTACCTTCACTGAACTCTTAGTCTGTTCTATGAGGTTTTATTCTGTTACAGAGACATCCATGTGCTCTGGAGAAGTCAAGGGCCCCCGGGTGGTAATAAGGATGCAAGTATGTCCACTGGTTATGTCTCTGTCGATATTAAACCTTGAAGCACTCAGATGCAAGACAATAATTTGGGAACATGACCCTGAATGATGGCAAATATTTCAGTCTAGGGCGGACTTGGAAACGCAACCTGATTATGTGCCTACCTCTGTCTGTACCATTGACATCCGATATGACCGCATTTCTGACACCAGCCCTAAGATGTCCACAAACTCGTGATCCCGAATATGCTGCAAGAGTCGATCCAAGGCAATGAAAGTTCCTGTCCGTCCAACTCCAGCACTGCAAACAGTTCAAATGCACATTACTGACACGGTGGAAAATGATTAAAAATTTAAAACAATGAAAACAATTAAAAACATTCTAGGTGGGGCCGGAGCTTGCTAGAGGCAAGGCGTCTGCCTTGCAAGTGCTATCCTAAGACAGACTGAGGTTCAATCCCCCAGCGTCCCATACGGTTCCCCCATGCCAGGAGCGATTTCTGAGCGCATAGCCAGGAGTAACCCCTGAGCGTCAACGGGTGTGGCCAAAAAAAACAAAAACAAAAACAAAAAAATGATAGGTGACATGATTAATAAAAGGACTAAATTCCTAACCATACTTTTCAGTTAACCTATTTTTAAGAACAGCCATAGCTTGTTTTCTTGCACTTTGCAAATGTACTTTTTTTTAAAATAGAAGCGTGTTCTGTCTCTCACCATTACATATGTACTCTCTTTCTCACATAAACACACATCAGCTAGCCCAGCACTTCTCAAATAGTGGGGCTCCCAGTGGGGGCACGAGGCTCTGTAAGGGGAGTGCGTTTGACCTCGGCAAACACTGTCAAAACAAGCTAAAGCCCCGTGTTTATGTCTCTATATCTCTGGATCTGAGCGTCTCTGTGTCCTGCTTCAAACCCCGCTTCGAAAAGCTATGCATTGCAAAACGTACTCATTGTAGCCATTAATCCAGACATCTCCTCTGATTAAAAAAAATCAGCTCAAATTATTTTGTATATTTTTGTTTTGCAGGTTAAATTTTTTTTTATAAAGATACTATTTACAGTCGTGCAGGGGCAGCACAAAAATGTTTTCTTCTTCCTGGGGGCATGACAGAAAATAATTGAGAACACTGTTCTAGCTTGAGATGAATGAATTTAGATTTGAACTTTCTTGAAAGTCCAAGGTGCTAGGTGATTCTGGATCATGAATCCTCTGTTCAGATTGACAGGTGGTGTCATTTTCCTACTCTGACATATTTATACCTTTTTAGTGTCTGATAGTGGGAATATATTTCTATCCCCCTGTCTAATATCATACTATAGCCTGTGCATTACCATTATGTCACACTAATGATCTTTAATGCAACCTGTTCATTTGGAGAAAAAAAAAGAGTTTTGTTTCCAAGATTATTTACCAGAAAGAATAAATGTAGACTTTGGTTTCTAGTCACATAAACATCCAGATAGCTCATTTTATTTTTAGTGTTTGAATATTCAGGAACTCACTTAAAGAGTAACCATAGCAAACATGTTGCTGAATATCTTTTCACCTTTCCTTCTTGGTTCCTACTTATATTCCTGTTGGTTGTGATTAGCTGTTTTTAATCCTACCTATTGACTGACTGCTATAAGCCACTTAGAATTCTTGGCTGGGCAGAATAGTTATTAAAGGCCTGGCCTTTGGAGATAGGTATGTCTATGTACATCCTATCTTGTCCACCTTCTCATTTCTTTTCTCTCTTTCATCCTGTTTCCTTCAATTTTAATTTCTCTGTACTTCTTGAGGAATTTTCTCAAGCAGTGCTTTGGGAATTTCCAGGTGCCACTCCCAGTGACATTTAGCATGCCTATGCTGCCTGATGCCTCAAGGTTAGGGACACCAAGACTCTACTACCTGGTGCCTGGAGCACTTTACTCTACATTGAATCTGGAGTCTAGTGCACACACGGCCTATGCTCTAGTCTATTGAGTTATTTCCTCACTCCTTGCCTTCTAATTTCCAGAATGTAAATTAATTTTTTAACCTCTCTTCCTCGGTTTTTATCTGAAAAGTGGCATGATAATACCTCATGAACTATAGGAGATAAAATCATCATAGACAAGCAAGTCATATAGCAAAATAGTTCATCATCCATGTTTTTAAATAATAATCCATTTAATTGTTAGTTCAATCTTTGCAGACTTTATATATAATGCATTTATGTATGTAAAATAGAATTTTGTATAGTAAATGTATATAATGTATGTGCAGAATAAGTGGGCCTATGAAAAATAAAAATGGGTATATGCAAAGTGGGTGTATGCTGAGATTATGCAGAGTAGACATATGTAAAATAGGTAGTACCATGGATGTATGCAAAATGTATGGAAAGAGGAGATATATAGAGTGGTTGGGTATATGTATAGTGGGTGCATACAGAGTATTTGTATAGTGGCTGCATGCAGAGTAGATATATGTAAAGATTATGTAGAGTATATACATAGAGTAGGTCATTCCAGTATAGTGGGTGTATAAAGGATGTATATAAAGTGGATATATGTAGAGAGGGTGAGTTGTGTGCATAGTGGGTATATGTAAATGGTATAGTATAGTGGATATGCATAAGTTCTCTGTATAACAGGCATTACATCGAATAAGGTTACCTGCAGTGCACGATCATGGAGCCTTTGCTCTTGGTGGCTTGCTGTCGAACTACATGTACAAATTGCAGGATACTTTCTGCAGCGTTTGCAGTGGGCACTCCATGGTCAGGCCATGCTGTGTAGTTAAAATGCATCACATCCTGCATCTCATCGGCCTTTAGGAGAGAACCCCAAACAAGAATTAATCTCGCAGTTAGGCCCCCCACAGAAGCTCCGAAGATCTTGGCTAAGAATTGAAGCCAATGCACTCCCCTTTCAGATCGGAGCACTGTGGTTGGCACCATGCAGACCCAGGAAGAAATATAAATACTATAAGGCTCCCAAGGGCAGGATAAACAGGCTAATCTCTCACTGGGAGGAGAAGATGCTTAAGCGGATTTGGGTTTACTGAAGCTGCCTCCTAGAAGTTGCATCGGCTTTGGCCAATGCATTAGACACTGTGAAAGGTGCCACCTGGGATCTCCTTTATCATGATGGTGCATCCTTTTCCCAGCAGCTGAGACCAGCATATAAATGCCTCCTCTTCTCCATGAAAAGGAATCTAAGGCTGGGAAATACTATCACCTACTGCCACTGAGGGCAATCCCTATGGAGTAGGTACCTCTCTCGAGGGCCAGGAACAGCTCAGGTGGATTAGAGCTGTTGTTGTTTATACTCCTGCTTTCCTGGGTCCCTGCAGGGGTCCCAGGTTTGTGTGACCCCACAGCTCTGCCCTGTCCTCTTCAACTTCACTTGCTCCTCACACATTTTGCCTGAGATAATTCTGTCAAAAATAACCCGGAGAACAAGCTCTCACTTGCATTCAAACAAGGGAAGTAGATCCCAAGTAAATTCCCCACACTTCAGTTTTCTCCTTTCTAAAAATGATCTAATGACACTCATGTGCTGACTTGTGAGGATTTGTGGGACATGTGTGAAAGAGTCATACACAGGAGACTGGTCATCATAGCTACAACCACAGAGTTGCTGCCTTCTACCTAGTTCTAGGTAGCTGAGAAAGAGGGTACATCTGTATATTTATTTATTTTCCAAGGAACAGAGACATAGTTTTCTTTGAAATGAGTATAGATCAATGAGATGTGTGTTCTACAAGACTCATTCTTTTGAATCTTTACTAACTATAAGTGTAAAAATTGATTCTGTTCTTGTTAGAAATATTCTAAACCACAAATGCCCAAGTTTATTTGGCTTGCCAACCATTTTAAAAACTTATTCTGTGCCTCATGAAACTCTACCTCTAGTGACAAAAATGTACCCATAGATACTGCTGTGTTTCCCATCTTTCTGCACCACAAGCCAACTGAGGAAGCATTATAAACCCACATCTCAAAACCATTAGATTCACATCCCATCTCTCAAACACACTCAGTATCTAAATCCACCCAATAAGTGGAATAATATAATTTTATTTATTTATTTATTCATTTATTTATGGGGAATCACACTCAGTGGTGTTCAGGGCTTAATCCCAACTCTGCATTCTGGGACCACTTCCAATGGGGTATAGCGGACCATAAGAGGTGCCAAGGATTGGCTGATGCAAGGCCAGTGTACAATTGCTCTGGCCCCTATATTGTAATTTAAAAATGAATTCTAAAAGAGTTAAGTGCATACATAAAATGCATAAATACTTAAGATTCATATAAATAGAAATAAGCCAGCACTCCAGTAGACTGTGGCCCCTGAGACCACACACTTTCAGCTGCATTTACACATCCTCAATGTACAAATGTTTCTTTTTGAGACACACAGAGTAATCATAAAGTCTGCAGAGATACTGGATCCTCTCCTAGCTGCCTTCAGGAAGAAGGGTGAAAAGGGACTCAAGTCTGATATATATAGAAGGAGTGAAGTACAGTGTGAGGATTTAAAATTGCTCAGTTACTATCAAATAATTTTGGTGGTCCCTAAAAAAGCGCACAAAACGCTTCTCTCTTTTTAATACTGATCCTTACAAACACTGCAGTTGTCATATGTCCCTCCCTGCCAGGCAGAAGCTCTTGGTGTTAAGATAATCCTTCTAATAGAATGGCAAGGTCAACGGTCAAGTAAGTTTTTGTGTTTTTGCTAGTTTGGAACTCTCTAGTTCTCACTCAGTTCAAGTCAAGTTTCAAGTGCTGGAAAGTGACAAATTGTGCATTAGAGTCATTTTTGCTCCATTTTGGCAAAATGAGAAAACTTCTGATTCCTTTTGATAAAACCATTCCAAAAGGGTTTTCTTATGCTCAGCTTTTCTCATTATAATCTTGAGGTCTGAAAGTTTTCACATGCTCATATGGAGGAAATAGGAGCATAAACAAAAGTGAAATAAACCAAAACAATTAACTAGCTCAGCATGATGGTCTTCAGCATCATAACCTTCATTGATTGAGCTTACATTTTTCTGAGACTGTATGTTTACAGCTAAAAGGGGACACTGGTGCCAGATGCTTAGAAGTACTACATAAATACCTTTCAGAAAACACTGCTAGTCAGTGTTTTATTCCTGTTCCAAACCTTTCACATGATTATCCTTGAAATATAGGTCATCAGTTATGTCCAAGGACAAGCAACACAGCACTGACCGAGCAATGATTAATGTCACTTTTCCTGTCAAAAGCACAGACATAGGAACAGACCCTATTTTGTACTCAGAAATTTTTTTCTCCTAGATGCTTGGGAAAGATTTGGCCTATATTTGTCAAGTAATTTGCACTGGCTTTCTGGCTGAAATAGCCAAGAAAGAAAGCAGAGTTTTTATGGCATTCAAATTGTCGAATAAAGTTTGTAATGCTTTTCAAGTGCTCTATTATTTTTCAAATTATTCATGCATTCATTCACCACCCTTTGATTTATTCATTCCACTAAAATTTATGAAGTAGCTAAAGGCTGGGATTACAAGGATTATGAGAACAAGATGCTTGCCACTGAAATGGACGGAACAGTGGAGAAGGCAGGCATGGAGAGAGAAAACGCAAACCATCTGCTCTAAGCCTCCTCTCATTGTGCAATGATAAGAGTCCATCAGGGCAGAGATGAACTGGGCTGCAACTTGGATGCTAAAAAAGAAGACAGCAAGGTTGGAGTGCTATGTCTGAGTGGGAAAGTATAGAGAAAATAGGAGATGGAATTGTCACAGAAATGGACCAGCAGGAAGCTGACTTGTTACAGTCAACGTGGGATTTGCTAAAAATTCTTATTTCTTTGTCTCAAAATCCCTGTAAAAATCACTTCCTGCTGTGGTTAAGGAAGAGATTTAGCTTATGAACACAGACCTAATGAGCACCTCTGCGTCTGGAATCTGTTTCCATTGTCTGTGTTTAAGGTCTGTAAACATTCCCTAGAAGGACTGGTTATATTCTCTCTACTGTGGGTCTCTGGTCTTCAAGCTTGAAACAACAGCAATGTAGCAAGCCAGCATGGGGTCTGTTGGTCAATGGTGTGCTTTTTGAGAACACTGAAATTTGAAATATGTCCTACAGAGCCATTAAAATAAATCCTTCTAGAGAGTCATTAAAATGTTTCTTGTATTTTTTCATCCATTTCTACATGCCCAGTGCTTCATAAACCCAGGCCTTCTGAAGAGTGTGTGTTTAACCTGCCCATATGCTGGAATTCCTCAGCCTGTTCTGCAGGTGATAAAGCAGAGAGGAACACATTTAAGAGAACTCTCCTAATTCGAACCAAGTTCTGTCCTCAACCGAGAGTATTCCAGTAGGAGGAGCACAAGAATTTCCAAATTTTTCCTCCCCTCTGCCTCCTGTCTGTCTAACACAGCTAGTATCCCCAGCCCCCAACCCCTGCACTATTGCTATCTAGGCCTTCCTAGGTATCCGAGCAGCAGAAATTTATTTCAAGAGAATTATGGTTCTGTATTAGGTCAAGCCTGCCTATTTCTACTAAATTATCACAACCAAATTAGAACTAAAAAAGGTAAAATCTAATGCAAGCAGCCTTATATATAACTTCTGTTGTAAGTGTAAATGGGCCTTGTATGTCCCAGTAACTGTCTGACACACACAGTTCAAGAGAACATTCTATCTTTAGTCACCTTGGGGACACTGATGTGCTGTATTCTGTAGTCCTGAGCCCCTCAGAAATGCACAGCCCAGTCTTTTTCCTCTTCCTTCAGGTTCCTAGGACCATGTTTCACTCTGGCACTCCTCCATCTGGGTCTTTTCCCTTTCAGTCCCTTTTCCTCTTCTACATCTGGCCCCTTCTTAGTTCAGCCCTTCTCCATGAATAGGAAACATACTTTAGAGAAGAGGACGTTTATCTTGGAAGAAAGAAGTAGTCCTTGGTCTGACATGAAGGTGACTGGGCCACTAGTCTCAGACTTTCCCTGTGTGGAGATGAATCGTAGGCCTTGGGTAGTGACTTACATAATTTATCCGGAAATGTCTGCAAGCCCAGTCTTCCTGCTCGTTCTCTGAGACCATCTCCACTGTGATGTCTCCATAGGCAACAGGCTCCTCCGTGAAAGGCCAGTAGTGATCACATTTCACCTAGTCAGAATGACAATGTGACATTTCAGATACACGAACTAGGGAAGTAGTCTTTGCAGAGGTGGCTCAGGGGCTGAAAGCTGGAACCTTTCTAATGACAGAACTATTGTGGGATGCCAAAGCAAATGAGCAGGACAGTCTGAGGTTTATGGAAATACTTGTCTGGGCCAATGCTGGCTAGTATGGACACTCACCCGCCTCTTCTCATTGCACTGAGTGAGCATGACAATAATCTGGACCTTCTGCTGCAGGACCATCTTCCAGAAGTCATTTCTAGTTTCAGGTAGTGGCCCCTGGGTGGCGATGTACTCCTGTGGAGAATTGTAGCCCTGAAAGAAGAGTGTGTTGACATGGAAAAAGGTCACAGCCAGAGTTCAAGGTGGGTCAAAGAGGAGAAACTCCCAACCCACATGGGGCTAATGTTGACCTATGCTACCCTCTGAAGTAGCTTTGGCTTCTTTTCAAGCAGGTAACTTGGAACCCCTGGAAGTCACACCCATACCTTTTTACTGATGTAAACTACTAATTTTCTTTTCTTCTCTTTTTGGGTGGAGTCAAGAGATGGAACCCTTGAACATGTAATGGCCACTCTACCACTTCCTGGCCACTTTTGGTCTCTCAATCAATGACGTTTTATAGGAAGGATTTGGGCACACAAGGCTTACTCTTGGCTCTGAGCTCAGAGATCACTCCTGGTAGTATTTGAGTAGCATATAGGGTACAAGAGCTTGAATTTAGTGATTTGTAAGGCAGCACCCAGTCATGCCACTGTACAATCTGGCATGTACATGCTAGCAATCTCTTCACCACAACTTTTATAGAGATGGTATCTATTAATTTTATTGAAGTGCCCTTGCCTTGTAGCACATAGTAAGTTTTAGGTGTGAATCATTGTCAAATAACATGCAGGAAGTTCACCACTGAGAATTGCAGGACAATTTCTGGGAGTTTATTGACCAGAACTAAAGTTGAGACACAAGACACAAGAGGACCTTTTAAACAATTTCATATTATTACATACTTCCACTCATCTTTTGCTAACCAATTTATTACTAATCTCCAGCCTTTTTGTCCTATTCTTTATTTTGAAATATAAGTTCAGAAACTTGTTCATAGAGTTGGATCTCTGAGTGGAGTGGGGAAAGGAGCTTTCATTTATTTTTATTTTTATTTCATTTATTTTTTTAAAAAAATCCTGGGCACAGGATTTTTGTGTCCAGGATTTTTGTTGCCCTGTTGCCCTGACACGTTTTATTTGTTTGAGCAAGTAAGTGGAGGCTTGTCTTTCTTTCTTTATTTTTCTTTTCACTTACAGGAATATAGTTGGCATTAATGTAGTCTGCACCTTCTTCCTCGTTCATGCAGACTAATCTCACTCTGCTAAAGTCATCTGTCAAGAAAAAGAAAGGATACAAGATTAATCAGAAAGGAAGTGAATGCCACATTTAGTCAGTGCGATACTAGTGAGTCTAATACTTTGGCCAAACTTTAATCATAACCTTTATTTGTTTGTTTGTTTGTTTGTTAGCCACACCCAGTGGTGCTCAGGGGTTAATACTGGCTCTGCACTCAGAAGTTACTCCTGTCAGGCTTCAGTGACCATATGGGATGCTGAAGATTGAACCCGGGTCAATAGTGTTCAAGGCAAACTCCATACCCACTGTGCTGTAGCTCCAGCTTCAATCTTAGTTATTATTACAACTACTCTTGAACATGTTATTTTTTTTCTTATTGGCTCTCCTTCCCCTTGATGAACTATCTCCAGATTTTAGGGAAACTGGACTTGGTCTAGAGCTTGTCCAGCTTTCCTCTCCCTATTTTTTACTTTCTCCTGCATCCTACTCTAGAACTTAGAAGATGATTTGTCCCATCATAGGTGGCCTATCATGACATAGAAGTGCCCTGGGGGATATAGAGCACTGGATCTGGCTTAAGACTGGTTACATGGCTTCATCTACAGGAACATCTTTTAACCTTAAATGACATGAGTAGCCCCATCCCACACTGGCTTTCTCACATGGTAGGATGTTGGTATAGCGATTTTTACAGCGGTTCAGAGGGAGATCTGCGGCAAAGTGTGATATATCTAGTCCAATAAGTTTCAGCTCCTGTGAAAAACAGAAAACATATTTGAGAGTTCCATGCACAGTATGTATGGGTAGGCTCAAAGTTCATACTGGACACTTTTGCCTTTTCTGCAGCAGAATTATCACACCTCCTGGGCCACTGGATGCTGCAGTAGCTCCATTGGGGACAGATGGTACCTCTCTCCCCTCACTGTTATCAGCATGCTTTGGCTAGTGAACTTGGATAGAACTTAGGTCTAGATGGGAACTTTTACTTGCTTTGGGTGACCCTCACTCCCCCCACAATTGTCTGTGCTGGCCCATAAACTTTTAGAGGAAGAAAAAATTACTAATGTGACAGACCACTGAGATTTTCTTCATATCCCAATCTTTTTTTTTTAAATTATTTTTATTTAAACACCGTGATTACAAATATGATTGTATTTGTATGATTTCAGTCTACTGTGGTAATAAATGGCTAATCTGTAGAAATACCAGAGGCAATTTAGTGATCAAGAGAAAGTATGAATTATGCTCATCATGCTTAGGGTATGGAAAATTAGGAAATAAGTAAGTTTCAGTTTCCTGGGGGTTTGAGGCAACTGAAATGTGTGCATAAAAATACTTTTGTTCTATGAGGAAATAGATCTTAAGGCAGTGAACCTTAAAAATAAGGAAGACTAAGAAACAAAGAATAAAGAACATTCACTTTCTTAAGAGATGTAGGATTGGCAGTCATTAGGTAATTTGGTAGTGACATTATGAACATAGTGGATGGGCAAATTCTTCAGTGAAGTAAGAAAGACATACAACTATCTGCCTTTATATGTCTACTCTGATAATACCATAGCAGCAAGGTATATTAATAGAGAACTTTAAATAACAGCAGGCAACCATAAAAAAAAAAAACTATGCCACTGGAAAGGGGGATTTCTAAGCTGCTCTGTGGCATCTCTTAGAAGGAATAAAGTATTGCTTATGCTGTGATCTATATAAATAGTGCCCCCTAGTATTATTCAGTGTATAATAGATACAGCAAACTATCCACTGCTATTTTTGTCCCCATGCTTGTCATCATGTTATCAATACCTGGGATTTTCTTGTAAAACTGCAGTAGTAGAGAAACTTCTTAAGTTTCACTTACCAATAATAATCTTCATGATTTTTCTTCTAATTATTACTTAAATGAATCATTACATGAAGGAATTTTTCTATTAAATAAATTTTGAAGAGTCTTTGAAAGTCTTTTCAAAGGAATTGGAGATATTTGACTATGGTTAAATCAAATAGGCTTATCTTAATCATACCCTTTTAGATTTCAAATTTTTTATTACTATAATTTTGCAACATGGTTATAGTATTGTTAACCTTAATAATTTGATGTGCAGAATTATTGCACTTCACCACCACCAAAGTGACCAAGAGTGTCCAAAATTGTCCTGAAAGTACTTCTGAGTTCTTTATAAACATGTACTTTAGAGGTCAAGTTCTTGGTCTTCTGTTGCTTTCTGAGTTCTTTATAAACATGTACTTTAGAGGTCAAGTTCTTGGTCTTCTGTTGCTTAGACACAGAACTGTGTAAGTAGTTTTACTGTGCTTCACGGCTCAGGGAGAGAGGCCTAAAGCCAGCACAGAGCCTCAATTTGCCATTTCCTGTGATTGTCCACTTTTGACGTTTCAATATCTTAAAATCACAGGCTCTTTGGCCTAAACTGAAGCCAACCTTAGAAATTATGACTTTGATCTTCAGTTCACAAAAATCAGAAGCTTTTCATCTCAGGCAATCTCAATGCTTGTCAAGATTTTTAAACAAAATTTGTCCTTGCTATTTCATAACTGGTTTTTCTACTTGAAAAGTTTTCAAAGACTTTATATTGTTCTCATAAGAAAATAAGACTTTACTTTTTGTGAACTTCAACCAAAGTGTCATTTGTTGGTTCGTTCCACTTGGCATCTATAAGAGTTTCTAAATGAAGCTTATATGGCTTAAAATATTTTGGCTATCTACTTTCTTTCGAGAGTGCCTTGATGGATAGTTTGTCAAAATATCTGGTTTATTTCAGTGGACCACTTACGAAGTGTAGAGCCTGGGAAAAGCTTCTCAATCCTCATTAGAAGTTTAATTATAAGATAAAGCTAATCATTTCTCCATATCTCACTGGTGGCTATCCAAAGGAATGATATAATTCAGCAAATATTAATGCAGTTAGATTGTGAAATAGGCCTCTTACAATTCTTTATTTTGCTTTGCCTGGATCCATTAATTTTTCCCTCCTTTGTGATTTATGCTAACAGACCAATTACTCACCCTGCATGCCCCAACTTTGAGGACAGACTGGTAAGCCACAGGAAAAGGCCTCAGATATGAAAGTGTGGAAACAGACTGAGATGGGGAGTCAGTGCACATATGGAAGCTGACGAACTGCTCGAACTTTAATTGTGTGTTGTCTCCCTTCTGTTAGTGCCCCCAGTTGATAAGTGAGGTTTATTTGGATGAATTCTGTTTGTGTAAATTGCCAAAGCTGAATAGTAGCAAAGTAGGAGCGGCATGTCCTCACAAAATGCTTTGCAATCTTTTGTGATTTAGTTTGTCACTAAGTGGAAAAGCAAATACTGTTTCTGATTCAGTAGCTCTGTTGTTATTTATTTCCAATCATATGGAAAGCCTGGAGGCTTAAACTTCATAAGGGCAAAGTAGAAGGTGACACCCCCGACCAAGTTACTTTTTTGGGGGGTTGTGGTGGTGGTGCTTTGACAATGTTCAAAGATTACTCCTGGCTCTGTGCTTAGGATACCATATGGGATGCCTGGGTCAGTTGCATGCAAAGCAAGCAGCATACAAGCTGTGCTATTCTCCAGCCACATAAGTTATTTAAAGAATTTGTTTATAACACTATAATTTACCAAGTTGTTTATAGTATGATCATTTCAGGCATTAAATGTTTACACACCAATCCCATCCCACCACCAATGTGACCCTCCTTTCACAAGTGTCCCACACCATAATATGCCTCCTTGCAGACACAAACAAATTTACGTACTTCATATTATTTGTTACAACACAAAGGCAAATGGAAATATCAAAATGAGATCAGGATCCATTTGAAATGATTGTTTTATTCATTGTGTTACTAAAGTCAGTGTCAAAGATTTACTGGGCTGTGGTTGGTGGTAGTTGAGCCTTCTGTGTTACTGTTTAGGCTCACTAAGGCTAGAAGATTACTTTCAGATTCCCATTAGATTTTCTGTAATACTACTAAGCTAATACAGCTATAAAATTTTGAGGTGCTCCATGGCTGCCTCTAACCATGCAGTCCAAGACACATCTGAAACAAATTTGATGGCTTGATAGTTTGATAATTGTAGAGATGAGTCATTGTTATTGAAGAGGACGGGTTATGTACTGTACTGTATTGTATAGGCTGCTGTCATTCATGCAGAAAGGGGTGGGGGTCTGGCCATACCCTTTCTGAGAATGCCACAGAAGTATCAGCTCAAACTAGACTATCTGGGAAGTATAGGCAGCCATTATTTTCTTTTGATTGGTATAGGAGCTGAGCCATTTTTCTGTTGGGAACATGGCAGGTGTGGGTGGAGGTTGCTGTGTTTTCCAGTAGCAGGTTGGATGTATGTGAGCTCAGCCCAATACCATTCTGAAATAGACTCAGAGATTTTAGCCCTGTAGTCTTGGCCGAGAAGGTTCAGTTGCTCATATTATATAAACTTAGTCACATTTATGTTGGTGGATGTATGGTGTGGAATTGAGCTGCTGTGGCTTATGCAAAAAGGGGAATCTCCCCAACCCCCATCCTTTCTGAGAAAGTTGCAGAGGTGTCAGCTCAAATAATACTACCTAGGAAGTATCTTTGGCCATTATTTTTCATTTTAACTGAAAAAAAGTGATTCATAGGGGAGGGTCTACCTTCTACTGGGTAGACAGGTTTGATGGTTTGGTTCTCAGAATCTGTGATGTTTGTACTTAAAGTGACCATGTTGTTTTGGGTATCAAACTCAAAGCCCTCACCCATGTGAAGCATGTACTCTATCACTTGATCTAGTTTTCCATCTTTATCTATAATTTATAAATTTTACTTTGATACTTCAATTTCTAGTACTTTATCTATTTTTCCCAAGCCACAGAGTCATTTTGATGATTTAAGTAATATCCCCCCCAAAGGTATAATTAACCCCATCCAATATTAAATATACGAGTGGGTTTTATTAGACAAAAAGGTCTTTGATGAGGCCAGAGTGATAGAACAGCAGTAGGGCTTTTGCCTTGCATGCAGCGGACTCGGTATGGACCTGGGTTTGAACTCTGGCATCCCATATGGTTCCCCGAGCCTACCAGGAGTGATTTCTGACCACAAAGCCAAGAGTAACCCTTAAGTGCTACTGGGTGTGGTCCAAAAAAAAATAGGTCTTTGAGCTATAATGAAGCATCATGTAATGAGATTGTTCTGTCTGATTCAGGTGAAACCTAAATCTAAAAATTGTGCTTATAAAGAAGAAAAATCTATATAAAAATCTATATGTAAGCTATATAAAGATGAAGACACAGATTAGTGGTGCAGTTATGAACCAGGTAATACATGGAACAACCAGAAAAAAAGAGGCAAAGGAAGATTCCTATCTCAACTGTTCAAAAGGAAGATGGCCAAAACTTAGAGTTTAGGACTTGAGCATCTAGTATTGTGAAAGAACTTGACAGACTTTTCTCACAGTTCCTTCCCCGTGTGCACAATGAGAGTATGGTAGCAGGTCTATTGGTATCTCCTCTAAGGACATCAACTCTAAATGTGGACACCATCCTCATGACCTACTTGAACCCTAATCATTCTCCAAAAGTAATCACCTCAGGGGATTGTTAGGGATTCAACTGAGGAGTGAAGGTCTCATTTGGTCTCTAGCACTCATCATTGTTTTTCTTTGGGAGGAAAGAAAGACTAGTCAACTGAGCTAAAATAAGTTACTTTGAATTGTTCAACTGCAGACCAGTGTCAACTCTTAAGTGCAAGAAGGTTCAAAACATTGAACCATGAATACAGGAGAAAATGACTGAGGAGTGAGGAAAAGTGATGCTAGCAGTGGATTATTGAGAAAACTCGAATACAAAAGTTCAAGATGAATTGGGCAATAAATTTTTTTCAGGTAATGCAAGAACAAAAAGAGCATTAAAACTGAGTTATAGAGAGGTTTTATATTTATGTCCTAAGACAACCAGACAATGTAGTTAAACTGGGTGGTTAAAAACATCGTACTTTTGTTTTTCAACTTGGGAGACTGTATATCTGAAATTGGGATACCATCTATCTCTGCAACCATTCTTGAAGTTCCTGCTGGTTTTTTCCTGACTTTTGTTGGTTTGTGTGTGATCGTTGGTGTTTTCTCCTTTGCATAATTCTAAACTTTGACTTTCCCCTGTCAGTCTCTCTGTATTTTACTGTTCGCAGCAAGATGCCAGCCAAAAGTGGATTAGGAGCCCACAGTACTCCAGTAAGACCTTATCTGTACTAGTCACATTAGACCTTCTTTCCAAGTAAGACCACATTCTGAGCTAATACTGGCTGACAATTAGATATTTGGGTGGGAAATTGTTGCCAGGGAATAAATGTGGGCTCTTGCATATACACAGTATATACCCCTTATTCTGTTTAAGCAGTTAGATCTTAAATTTATGTTTTGGGCATACAGTACATGCTCTAAAGTCAGAATGATGTATATACCAAATAAATCTAGGGCATTGATCTCAGAAAAGTTTGGCAGTAGCTCAGCCCTGGTCCCTAGGTATTGTTTAAGGAAGTACTCCCATCAACAGGCAAATTTGTATCACAGATGTTTGGGAACAGAGGACCAACCTAGATGCTAAGGAATTAATGGAGATAAAACTTGGAACTGGATCAAAGAGAGTTTACCTGGTAGGAAGACTGTTGGAGAACTGTGGGAGAAGCCCAGGAGATTTATTTAAACAACTGATGAAAATAAAGTCAAAGGGTTGTTACCAGGAGCTACTACCAGAATCAAATGCCCTCTCTATCCATTACATGTAATGTGGTTTTGTAGTTTGTTGTAATAATGTAGTAATGTGATTTTGTTTGAATCCTGCAGCCAGATTGCTGAGAAAAAAATAATGAGGCCTTTTGCTAGCATTCCGGTCAAACAGAAACTACAGAAATTAATGACAGATGAGCAATATGTAGACTATTTCAGGCACTCTCGAATTTCAATCTGTGAAGTCTGTTCATCAAAACCACTCCATTTAAATGAAAACCTAATGAATGAAAATTTGAACTTAATCCTCAAGATTAAGTCAAATACCCTCAAGAAAGAATGTATATTTTCATCAGAAGGCTAGTCAATCTTTCCAGCATATCTGAAATTAGATGCAGAGTGAAAAAGGAATTTATTCAGTGAATGTAAATTAGCTTACCCATCTAAGATTTATTATGTATGACTTACAACAGTCCTGGTAATATATATAAATCAGTTTCAATTTGCATAACACTTATAAATGACGCAGTTTTCAATATGATGTTATCTTTCAGTGTCAATGTCAAGTGGATAGAAGCATACCCTCCCTATTCATATAAACAGAACATATAAGTATTCAGCCATTGGATTTAGCTAGGCCTGTGAAGTCAGTCATCTTAATACCCTCTTGCATTCCTCTGAGAGTAGCAAATACTTTTTCTCTATAAGCTTCTATAAATAATGCTATGGGAAAAGTGTGAGAAGCATCTTGAAATCAGGGAGAGGAGGGGAGCACTACATATGTATTTTGCACATAGATGAAGACAGGATGAAACTTGGCTGAGGAATTGGGGGCCAGGAGGAATTATGGTCTTGGAAGTGCCTGGGAGGTGGTCAAATGAAAAGGAAGTGAGTCAGCTCAGTGGGTAACTATTGAGCAAATGTGAATCAAAACATACAATCAAAACCTGTGTATTTAACAGGCTTTTTGGTAGAAACTTGTGTTTTCTTACCAGAGCATGTGGACAATAATTATATAGTTAATTTCTCATACTCTAAGAACAAAGGTAAATGGGAAAAGTGCTTTGTAAAAAATAATATTAAATATATCAGGGGCCGGCGAGGTGGCGCTAGAGGTAAGGTGTCTGCCTTGCAAGTGCTAGCCAAGGAAAGGACCATTGTTCGATCCCCCCAGCGTCCCATATGGTTCCCCCAAGCCAGGGGCAATTTCTTTTTTTTTTTTTTTTTTTTGGTTTTTGGGCCACACCCTGTGAGGCTCAGGGGTTACTCCTGGCTATGCGCTCAGAAGTTGCTCCTGGCTTCTTGGGGGACCATATGGGACGCCGGGGGATCGAACCGCGGTCCGTCCTAGGTTAGCACAGGCAAGGCAGGCACCTTACCTCCAGCGCCACCGCCCGGCCCCAAGGGGCAATTTCTGAGCGCATAGCCAGGAGTAACCCCTGAGCATCAAATGGGTGTGGCCCGAAAAAATAAAAATCAAACAAAAATATATCTCCAATACATAGTATAATATTAAATTTTACATATCCACTTGGCCAGGCTATAATACCAAGTGATTTGAACCAACATCAATCTTCTTGCATAAGGCACATTTTAGATCTTATTATTTTCATAAGTTCTACAACTCGCAATGCCCAGGGATCTGGACCTTTCCAGAAAGAACTCAATAAAACATGAACATGGACAAGCAATGGCATGAGGTGCTAGAAATTGAACTTAGGGACTTGTACATACCAGGTATGTGCTCTGCTACTTACATCATCTTCCTACCCATCCTGATTCTCTTCTGGATTCTCAGGTAGGGAGGTTGTGCCAAACTTGGCAGTGCTCAGAGGCTATTCTGCCTTTGTTCTCAGGAGTGAACAGAGCCTGGGGATTCACAGGGAACTGTGTATGATGTCTAATTAGAGTCAGCTGTATGTATGGCAAATATCTCAAGCCTTGTATTACCCCTCTGGTCCTCTATACACTTTTTTTTCATGGTTTTTGGGTCACACCCGGCAGTGCTCAAGGGTTATTCCTGGCTCCAGGCTCAGAAATTGCTCCTGGCAGGCATGGGGGACCATATGGGGCACCGGGATTCAAACTGATGACCTCCTGCATGAAGGGCAAACACCTTACTTCCATGCTATCTCTCCTGCCCCTCCTCTATACACTTTTAAATAAGAGAATTTTGAGTAAAGGAGATAACCCCTCTAACAGTAATATGGTTGGGGGCTTTACAATTAGCTGAGGAACTTGAAAAAAGAATTTGTACATGGCAGTGCCTTCTGTTTCTCCAAGGTGGAAGGATTCTGCTTTCAGGCTGCCTTGGACTTAGCCAGCAAATTCAACTCTTCCCTCAGCCCATGCTAAGAATATCAGTTTCTGTGATGATGTGTAAGTCAATTCCTTAAAATAAATTTCTCCATTTCACCCATTCCCTAATATATTATATTACCAGGTATATGTATATATACAACACATTGTTGGCTACCGTGACTGACTCAGTGGTTACTTTTGCAAAACTCCCTGCCATTTTTTCAGTGCTAAGTGCTGTTTGCTATAAGCCCATATACCAACAGGAAAAAGGCAACCTTCAAGTAATAAGTAACTTCTCAGCCTAGGGGAGGAAGACACTGCCTGATACCATGGAGCCAAGTCTCCCTATTACTTACATTCCTGAGTTAATAGCTAAACCTCATCGCCCTATGTGACAGAGCTTACCCCACCATAAAACCTGCTGAGAGTTCCGGAAAGTGGTCTGCAAACCCTACTTTAGGGTCATAGGGCAATTCCTTGAAAGCTGCTGACTTAAGAGTGCTTGTAAGATTGTCACTGCTTCTCCCTCCCTTTTGGAAAATGATTTACTGCCTTTGTTTCATGGCTTTCGCGCCAAAAAGTATGATTGACACCACCTTTTGCCTGCCCCCTTCTCCTTCCCTATATAAGAGATGCAGGACCCTAACAAAGTCACCTTTGAACGGTCTAATCGTCTAAGGTCATTATTACTAACCTCTCTCAGATTTTTACAGGTGTGGTTGTGCTTCTAGCCCTGCTAAATAAAGGTGCGGTCGTCTGTGAGCCTCTCAACTGATTCCTACTGGCCGGGCCCCTCCGGGGGGCTTGCAGAACCCCACAACACATAAATTATATTTCTCCCCATCCTATTGATTTAAATATGTATCTATTTTTATATATAGATAATCAAGGAAGACCAACAAGCATATAAATCCTATTTGTTCTGCAGAACACTAATTGATATATACAACAAATATATACTAATCCCACAGTCAGGATTTTATTAGTGACAATTACTGATTCAGGAAAATGTTTTGTTGGGTAGGACTGTCTCACTTGTCACAGAATATTTAATATCTCTGTATATCTCTCCATGAAATATCACTAATATCACTAGCGGCTTCCTCCTTAGTCTTTAGGACAACTGAAATCACTCCCACACGTTCCCACACCCCCTTCTCTGTGAGCGATTTTGACCCAGTTAATACATTCCTTTCTTCACATATCCTCGAAAATGAGTTTGGGTGTGTTTAATTGTATGCCTGTATGCCTTATGTATAAAAACTCATAGTAGATCATAGTAATGTGAACCCTAAACAAAAGTTTCCCTCAACTTCTCTTTTCCCTAACCTCTTCCTTTGAGATGTAAAAACCCACTGAATAGTTGCTTTTGCATATGACTTGACCTTCTCCCACCTGGAATTGGGAGTCAATAAAGAAGGGAGTCTGGTTTGGGGCTGGAGAGAGAACAAGAGAGAGCATGGCAGAAGCAGCACTTGGCAGAGAGAGGCCATGAGGCAGAAAATGCATGAAGCAAATATCAGGCTGACTTTGATGAATCTGTCCTAACTTAAGTCTTCTTGGATAAAAAGCTCCCACTTCCTCGGGTTAGCCCTGTGGTTTTCATTAAGAGCTAACCTGTTCTTTTACATATATATGTAATACTTACATTATATTATATATCAGATATATAATATCTTTATGTAAGCACCATGATTACAAGCATAATTGTTGGGTTTCAATTATATAAAAGAACACCCTCTTTCACCAGTGCATCCTTCCACCACCAATACCTCTCATCTCCCTCCTTTCCCACTCCCTGCCTATATTCAAGACAGGCATTCTATTTCTCTCACTGTCTACCATTGTCATGTTAGTTGTTAATGTAGTCATTTCTCTAACTGCACTCACCACTCTTTGTGGTAAGCTTCACATCGTGGACTGGTTCTTCCAGCCCTCATCTCTATTGTCTCTGGGTATTATTCTTTTATTTTTCTTAAATTCTACAGATGAATGAGACTATTTTGTGTTTCTCTCTCTCTCTCTCTCTCTCTCTCTCTCTCTCTCTCTTTCTCTCTCTCTCTGGCTTATTTCACTCAGCATAATAGTTTTCATGTCTATCCATGTATAAGAAAATTTCATGACTTCATTTTTCCTGAATAGTATACCATTGTGTATATGTACCACAGCTTCTTTAATCACTCATCTGTTGTCAGGCATCTGGGTTGTTTCCAGGTTCTGGCTATTGTAAATAGCGCTGCATGAGTATAATTTTGTAGAAGGCATTTTTGTATTGTGTTTTTGTGTTTGTAGGGTACAGCCCTAGGACTGGTATTGCTGGATCATATGGGAGCTCAATTACCCATCGAATTGTCAGAGCTGGCCTTTGCTGATGTGATTCTGCAGCTAAACTGAGTAGACATACGACTGAGATTAGCCAAACAGAAACTTTCCTTTTATATTTCTAAACTCATACAAGAGAGTCAATAGTTTCCTTTGTAAACCCTGGTGTAGACAACATGAACACTCAGGAGGCTGGTGGTGCTCATGGTTTTCAACTCTGGGAAAGAATGTAGTTTGTAGTAACAGAAAGTGAGGGTGGACCAGAGAAGGAAGCAGAAATAAAATTATAATAAAGAGATCTCCACAAGAGTGAGTCACCCGTCTCCAATAAGCTGCTCCTGCCTGCCTATCTTCCCAGGGTTGACCTGTTCAACTCTTCCTTTGATTAGACAAGATCACTTAATATCGTTGGAGCAAATTCACTTTTGCCTCATTTAAACTGGTTTGTATTTGTCATTTGCAAGTAAAACTATAATTTTATTATAAAATGATTCATTGTTTTTGAAAATAATGATTTAACTCAGCAGCAGAGGAATAGTTACCCAGAAGACTGATGTCACAACTTTCATCACCATTATCAGAGTAACCTAGTTCTTCATGAATTCATGAATTCTGGCTTGCATTTGGTTACAGAAAGATTCCACTTTCCATTCATCTGTTTGTCTAAAATGCTGTCCTCATAGATCTCTAACTGAAATTCATATTTTCATCTTTGGGAGGCAGCATTAGGGGGTGGCACCACCATTTCTTGCACCTTTGTAAGAAATTGTAAGAAAGATGCACCTTTGTACCTTGCTTGCAATGACTAACTCAAAGATTCAAATTGATAGTCATCAGGTCATACATATATTTGGAAAGAAGGATCTTCTCCTTTACTCCCTTTTAGACTATCCACCTCAAGCTGACTTTGGCTTTCTGCAGACCAGGGTTGTACTTGGCTGAAACCAAAAGAAATGAGATGAGGAAAGTGAAGCTCCATTTTGCTTTCTCCTGCAAAGCTTTAGAGCTGCTCTATTTATCCACAAGCAAAAACACTAAGATGCCTTAACATACAAGTTCCAATGTTTAGAAAATTACCTTACCCTGAAACACAGGCAATAAGCCTAGTGGAGAAACTGGAGGGATGTTGGGTCTCCCAATTATTGGAAGCCACAGAATTCTAAAGAAGAGCATCACTCACTGCAGGAACCTCAGCTTCCTTAGCACATGGGCTCCAACTCAATAAGACTGGCTTCACAAAATAGAGAGTTAGCCTTTACACAATGCACCCTTCTCAACATATTCTACAACTTCTCTAGAGAAAGCAAACCAAACCTGTCTGGAAAATATTGATTAGAAGATCAAGTAGTCATGCCCCACACTCAGGCCCTTTTTTTCCCCCTATTTTACAATGAGAATATGCTCCTTCTTCCATTCCCACCTTGTGTGTCTAGAATAGCAGAAATAATGTACCACATAGAAACTTCCAGAAATGCTATGCATGTGTCAGGTCTCCAGACTCAGAATTGCTTCCCTGGCACGTCCTTAGTCATTGCTTTGAGTGTCATGATGGTACATGCAACTGTGCTGTCCTTTCCTATTCATCTGAGCCAACCAATCTCTCTCCTCCCCCCTGTATTTTATATCCTCATTCTGAACCAACTGATCCTACTCCCCCAAAATAAGAATCACTTTTGGGTTATGACTGTCTCATACATGTCCTCTTTCTATGAGCTGGAGGTGACAACAGGTCAACCTGTCATTCACCCAAATCCTTTTTTACGTAAGATGGAGGAACTCTCAATCACTCACCTCAAACTGAAGAGAAAACTTATAGTCAGAATCTTTGGCCATATCCTTGATGTAGGTGTCAAAGTCATCTAGTTGAACTGGGCTGTGTCAAACAGAGAAATATGATGTCAAAGACCTTGCTTCTTAGTTACACACCATACTGACCATTTGATGAGTAAAACATACATCACTACTCAATGGATATTCCTCTTTGTTATTGCTACTAAACTTAGCTAGCATATTGTAATTGAAAAAAAAAAAAGCAGGATCATTTCAAGTCACAGAGAGAAGATGTACAGGCCAAAGAAGAAATTAACATCTGACATATTGGTCTTGGATTTCTAATATCCGGCAATGTGAGAACTTGAAGTTTTGCTTTTGAAGTTACTAAATCTATGGTTCTTTGTTATGGCAGCTCTAGCAAACTAATATACAACTGAAGTACTACTTATAAAATGTAAAGTAAGATAAAAAAGTCATATATCTTCCTTCCATTCTCCCTCCCTCCCTTCGTTCCCTCCCTCCCTTCCTCCCTTCTTTCCTTCCTTCCTCCCTCCCTCCCCCTTCCTTCCTTCCTTCCTTCCTTCATTCTTTCCTTCCTTCCTTTTTTCCTTCCTTCCTTCTTTCCTTCCTTCATTCCTTTCTTCCTTCCTTCCCTCCCTTCCTCCCTTCCCTCCTTCCCGTCCTTCCTTCCTTCCTTCCTCCCTCCCTCCCTCCTTCCCACCCTCCTTTCCTCCCTCCCTCTCTCCCTCTCTCCCTCCCTCCTTCCTTCCTTCCTTCCTTCCTTCCTTCCTTTCTTCCCTCCTTCCCGTCCTTCCTTCCTTCCTTCCTTCCTTCCTTCCTTCCTTCCTTCCTTCCTTCCTTCCTTCTTTCTTTCTTTTTTCTTTTTTCTTTATTTATTTATTTTTTTTATTATGAGAACAAAGATGCAAAGAAAGAGGACAAGGTAAAGTTACAGTGGAAGGACAATCACCCATAACATAATTCTCAGAAGTCCCCTTGCTGATATCTTAACTTTGAAATTTCAGCCAAAGAACTTTAAGATAAATAAGACAGAATCCATGTACAATTACTTTGTCACTCAAGTCCCCAAGATTGTAACACATTATAATATTTCTTAACAGCACACAAGGCAATCTAAAGCCATAAAACTTACGTAACTCCTTAAACAGTAGAGGCATAGTATTTTTAATATTTCCATGTACATGCATATTAGCTTAAGTTAACCTCAACTTTCTTTTTTCCTTTGTTCACACCTGAGAATACATAGGAGTTACTCTTGAATCAGAGTTTAGGGGTCTAGTTTAGGGTCCTAGAGGTCTTAAGGGGTCATATGTGGAGCTGGGGATTGAACCGAAGTCAGCTACATACAAGGCAAATACCCTACTCACTGTACTATTGCTCTGATCCCTGAACAGAATTCTTTACAAAAATAAGAAACTATTCTGCTAGCTATGCCATCTACAGAGCAAAAATAGGATTGGTGGTGTAAAGAATGTTACTGGAAAGGATTCAATGCCTCATTTTACTGGTACTATGCATGGCTGTAAAAATTATTGCAATGGTTCAGAAATACATTTCAAGAAATGTTCTCAATTCTTGTTGTATGTGAAAAATAATAATTTTGGGAGGTTTGGGCCACACCTGCTGGTGCTCAGAGGTTACTCCTGGCTCTGCATTCAGGAATCTCTCCTGGCAGGATCAGGAGACCTTATGGGATGCCAGTGATCAAACCATGGTTGGCTACATGCAAGGCTAAGCTCCCTACCCACTGTGCTATTGCTCTGGCCTGAATAAGAAGAATTTTTAATATTTTCCAAAACGATTTATCTCTGCCAGAGCCTGCTAAAAAGACTTCTCTTGCCTGTTCCTGAGCTTCATCCGAAAAAATTTTCTCTGGCGTTTCATCTATCTTCTTTTTTCTCTCTTTCTCTTTTTTAAATAACATCTTTATTTAAGCACTATGATTACAAACATATTTGTAGTTGGGTCTCAGTTATAAAACAAGAACACCCCCTTCACCAGTGCAACCTTCCCACCACCAGTGCCTTTCATCTAGCTTTTTACCTTGCCACAGCTCAGAATCAACCTTTCCCTCGGATTTGTAACCCAGCTTGGAACTGCCTGCCAGTTGTTTTATGTCTTATTAGCAAATTTATACTTTGATCAATGCTTAAAGTTCTTGACAATCCAATCTGATAGATTAATTTGTTTAGATTATAGTGAATTTTGTCATTTATTTAGGTTTTTGAACCATATCAGCGGATGCTTAAGACTTAATTCTGGCTCTACCCCCAGGCATTTCTTCTGCCAGGCTCAGGGGAGCTACATTGGATATTGAGGATCAACCCCTCGTTGGCTTCATGAAAGGAAAATGTCCAAATAATGTCTTAATGCTCTGGCCCCAAAATTTTAGTAGACTTAAAGAGCATGATGCCTTCCTTAAAATATACTTGCACATTACAAAAGCTCTATATATTAAAGTCTTTGAAGTACACTTGTTTTTTTGCTCTACAATTCCAAGGAGAGGTGTCAAACACAATCCACTAGCTTCAGATGAGCAGTCAAGATCAGATCCAGGGAGCAACAGAACAACAGAACCCTTAGAAAGTCAGGCAGGAAGGGCTTTTTCTACTCATCCTTGCCATCTGTCCAATAAAATGGAAAACTTAGCACTCCTGGCTAGTGAGCACTGCGTTGACCTCATTATTATTATTATTTTTTGATGTTTTGGTTTTGGGGCCACACCTGGTGTCGCTCAGAGGTTACTTCTGACTATGCACTCAGAAATCACTCCTGGCTTGGGGGACTATATGGGATGCCAGGGGATTGAACTACGGTCCGTCCTAGGGTAGCTTTGGCACTTGCACCACTCTGCTCTGCCCCCCCCCCCGGTATTATATTTAAACATTCTGGCCATTAGCTTGGGAGAATGGAATTCTGAACAAGTATGACTTATCAGAGAGAATAGTTATGATCAGACAAACAAAAGTTAGGTGAATGAGAAAAAAGAAACAAAGGAAGGAATAGCAAGTTGAAAAATCAATATAAGGGTGAGAGAAGTGCAGGAGGAAAAGAAGTAAGATGGGGGAAGTAAAGATCAGTGAGCCCAAGATTTAGAGGGAAAGGGAAAGATAAAAGGAGAGGAAGGGTGGAGTGAAAATGAACGGGGTCAGAAAATGGGAATTTAGAAGACATGGTAGGGATGGTCCTGGAGAGGCATTTAGAATGGAAGAGAAAAGGTAAAGAGAAGGGTTGGGAAGAACTTAAATAAAAGGCTTTTAGAGAAGAAAGATTTAAATGAAAACATAAAGAGTTATGCTGATTTGGCTTGTGGTTTTGAGGTTTTGGCCTGTGGGCAGGTACCTTCAACCCTCTTCCAACTTCTGCCCACATCCTGTTTCTGCTCCTCATCTCTGTCTGACTCTGGGAGTACTAAGTGTCACTGGATTTTTTTCCATCCTCTGGCTCCTCTTTCCAATGCCCCTTCACCTCACTGAATCACCCAACCAAATAGCTTTGGGAATCAGTCCCTTTTCATCAAATCAGTCCTCCCAGGTAAAAGTGCCTTGCTCGGTTCTCTTCCCCATCACCTAATTTAGGGCATTGGTGCAGTTTATTTGAAATAGATTTAGAAAATAATAATTCTATCTATATAGAGTTGACATAATTTAAAACATCACTCACATCTAAATAAAAATCACTTTGCCTTAAAATTTTTCATATTATTTACCCCATGATTTCTTCCTATTAGTATAGATGCATAGAGTTGCTTCAAACTCTTAATTGCCTCCTTAAATTAATTTACTAGTAGTCTATTCTCAGCAAGAATAATTTCCATTTATAGGAATGGTGCATTCTTTAGATGTAGAATTTTAACTAGAAACCTGTAGGGAATAATCTAATTAGCTTTTGGAAATTAACTGATGGTAATTTTTACCCATCAGAACCATAATTTTCACAACTGAACAGCTGAGTCGATAAGTAAAACCACAGACTAGCTACTTATCCTTTCATATTGTTGTAAGGATTTTCTGAGACCATATTTACTCAAAGTATTTATTGTAGCATCATCAAATGGAGTTAAAGCCTTTTCCTGCAGTTAGCATAGCATTTCAAAATGCAAAATGGCAAAGGTTTTTGTAGCATTTGGATGCAGCTAAATATTACATTTTCACCCAGATTTAGCTTAGTTGACTTCCATAATTGTAAATAACCTATTCCTTTCCCATATTCACAAGGCGAGGCTATTTCCTCTTTTTTTTTTTTTTTGTTTTTTGGGCCACACCCGTTTGATGCTCAGGGGTTACTCCTGGCTAAGCGCTTAGAAATTGCCCCTGGCTTGGGGGGACCATATGGGACGCCAAGGGATCGAACCGTGGTCCTTCCTTGGCTAGTGCTTGCAAGGCAGACACCTTACCTCTAGCGCCACCTCACTAGCCCCTATTTCCTCTTTTTTTTACAAGGTCTCTGGGATATGTACAAAGTGATGCATGCCATCCACATGTTAGCACACCAACATGTAGTAGACTATCTCTAGAATAGACATTTGCCTTTTTATTGAGAATCCCTACTTTGGAATATTATTATCAAGAACATTTTCATTTAAATGAAATAGTGAGGAAAACTTACTTAGTCAGTTTCCTCTTCTTTAAACCATTTTTACTCCTGAGAATTAAGAAGAAAAGACAAAAAGGCAAAAAGATTGATTGACATAATTATAAAAACCAAGTTTTAAAAAATTATATGTGCACCTCAATTGCATTTAAGTTTCATTAAACATACCTTAGTTTGTTTAATTACTTTTCCTTAAAAGATTATACTTATACTTAAGGGTAATTTCAGATTCATTTTAACTATATTGTTAGACTGTAAGAATAGTATCTGCTGAACCTCATATTTTATATTTTCCAAGAACTGATATCTAGAACTGATATTTAACCTCTTCCTCTTATTAAGTTGCTAAAGTATCTCATCATAAATAAACAGAAGTATCTGAAACATGACTATTCCATTTTCTAAAGTCAGTAAAGAAAAATTTGGAGAATGAAAGTGAGAAGCTATGATGGAAGGTGAAAATGTTAGTTCTTTTAATTTTCTCTTTGGTTAAATAAAAAAATTTAAAAAATTTTCTCTTTGGGAAGATGAGTAGAGTTTGGGGCCACACCTGGAGGTGCTCAGGGGATATTCTTGGCTTTATGCTCAGGAGTGGACCCTGGCCATTCTTGGAGAATAGATGTGGTGACACTCTTTCAAAATGGTGTTACAAGATGCAAGGTAAGCACCCTGACCTCTGTACTATTTCTTTGGCCCTTTGTTAGTTATTGATATCTTGATTAAAGACTAAAATAATTCTGTTCAAGCATTCTGTCAGAAACTTAAATTTATGTTCAGTACAGGCATTGCTTATAGAAGTCTACTATTGCTTTGTTCTTAATAGTTGAAGTAACTTAAAATGAGAATTTTACTTCTTACCTTCTTGTTCTTACTAGTCTGTATATCTCTCTGATCACCCCCCAATGTAATACAGACATTTATGTCAGTTAATTATATTTTAGAGGGTTAGTGATGGTAAACCTTTAGGCAATTCTCAAAGGCCTTTAAATACTGGTGAAAATAACTGGACATTCAGAAAATAACAGCCAATAATTAATCACCAGTTATGATCTTCCTAGACTCACATGCTAGCATCCTTTTATTGAAGATAACGAATCTCTGCATATGTCCCATTTCCACAATCTTTAGTAGAATGAAGCCTCTTTCTTCTACTAATGATTTTCTTCATGGTATGGACATGTGTGCCTCCCTGCTAAGTTATTATTTGTCCTCTGTGCTGAACCTGGTTAATGGCATGCACATTTCATAGGCGAATAAGTTCTTGTTGAATTAGAACAAAATACTTTGCTATGCCACCCTCACAATTTGATGTAATAATTTGGTTATGGAATTGAAAGGTTTAGCTTAAAGTGGTGTGGGGAAAGGAGAATTATTTTGTGGAATTAAAGTAAGGCAGGATAAAAACTGGAAGGAAATAGCCATCCAGAAAGGGGGCTTTATGGAACTAAGTAGCTGTCATTTTTTCACATGTTCCTCTCTTTTTTATTCCCTTTTGCATCTTTTGTCTTCTACAATTTGATTTTAGAGATGAAAGATACTCCAATCTTTCCTTTGCTTGACCCCTCTCCTCTCCAAAAACAAACAAAAAACCCAACCTGTTGGACAGATGAGCTAAGGATGTGTATTGGAATGTGCTTCAGTGCTCCTCCAAAAGATTTCTATTTATCAGAAAAATCTAAGGATTCTTAATGACTTTCAAAACTTCCTAGGTAATATAAATTAGATCCATCCTTTCTTTGGGATGCCAAACCCAGAACTCAGCAACTTATTTAGTACTTTAGAAGGAAATCTGGATTTAAATAGCACCAGGAGTTGAACACAAAAGGCCCAACAGGAATTAGATTTGTTCATGGATTCGCTCCAAAATCCCAAATTTTCCAGGTTCATACCTGGAGAGAATGTGTGACTTTTAATTTTTGCAACCTCTCATTCTCCGACAGGTGCTATTGCTTAGTTGTCTGGACCTCTAGAATGGGTTTACTTATACAACAAGCAACTTCACGCTTTTGTTCCCTATTTAGAATTGAACATTGCTCTTATCATCAAAGCAAGGCTCAGATAGTTTTCTTGTTAGGTTTTAATTCCGAAATAATAGTATTGCCAATTCCAAAAAAGGAAATAGAATAGAATAGAATGTATGCAACCTCTCTGTGAGCCCCTTCAATGATTTCCATCTGATTTTTTTGTTTGTTTTTGGGTCACACCTAGCAGCACTCAGGGGTTTCTCCTGGCTCTCAGAAGTTGATTCTAGCAGGCACAGGGGACCATATGGGATGTTGGGATTCAAACCACCGTCTGTCCTGAATTAGCTGCTTGCAAGGCAAATGTCCTACCACTGTGCTATCTCTCTGGCCTGATTCTCATCGATTTTTAAGGAAAAATTTCCTCTCTTTATGCTGCTGGAAATGCCTGGGGCTTTTTTAAGAGGACACATTTTGTGTGATTTCCTCTATTGCATGTACAAGGTTTTGACTTCTGTCCCCAGCATTGTATGCCTTCATCACCAGCAAGTGGACGTGGCTCTGATAGCTCCTGAGCACTGCAGGCTGGGGATCCTACTAGAAAAATGCCTTTTTTATTGACTTGATACTCAGCTTTTATGATGGTAATTTAGCTAACTTGAAGAATTCTACGTTTTGTGTAGGAGAAGCATAGTGCTTTATCAAAGCAGAATGCTAACACTAATAGTGTTGGTAAAGCCAGGAGGCCACCAACATATTTTGTGACTGGGAATGAAATTAAGAGAGGGGGGAAGTGTCCTATCCAATTTTGCAGGAAACTGGAAACAAAATGTACGTGGGAGGTGCCACTGGATAAATTCAGTTGTGATATTAAGCTGCTACTATATGACAGCTGTGTCCGGAGCTGATTCATGGAGACAAGCACATTCTTTCTCTTATTCATGAGCTGAATGAACTTTAAAGAGAGTACACAATTCTGTCATGGTTTACATTAATTATTCTGTCTAGTGTATGTGTTCCTTATTTGTGCACAGCTTTTACCATTCCCCTTGGGCTTCCAGAAGATTCCAAAGGTAGTGTTTCACTGCCCTGGCAAGACTGAATGATGAGAGTCCACCGCAGTGCACAGATTTTGCTTATATTTTCTGGAATGTCCTAATTTCAAGATGAAAATCAGAGGGAAAAAATAACTTTTAAACATGCAAAGCTGCTAAGCAACTTTTATTTTGGTACATTTTGGAAATATCTAGAATGTATATAATTTAACAGTGAATTTTGTGGACAACATTCAGAGTATCATCATCTTGTTATAAAAAGATTTTCTGGGTAACTGCTAAATACTCCTATCAGACAGACAGACATACGATTTTTTTATTTTTTAGGGGTCAAACCCTGAGGCACTCAGGACTTACTTCTGGCTCTAGTCTGAGACCATTCCTGGTGGATTTAGGGAAGGGAGGTCATATTGGGGTGCTGGAAGATCTAACTTGGGTCAGCCACAAGCAAGGTCAGAGCTTTACCTGTTGTACTATCTATCGTTCAACCCTTTACAAATAGCTTATGTGCATACAAGAGCAAGCACATATTTCAATTTTTCCTCTTGTATGTGGGAAGAGGTAAAACCATAATGATTTCTATGCTTGATGCACCCTTCATCTGTTCATCTGAGTTATGACAGTCTTGGAAAACTAGCCAGACAGGAAATCATTCTAAAGAGCTATATTAAAACTATGGCAAAACATGGGGTTTTGAATGATAAAAAATGAAAACACCGAATCCTCTTGATCTCCAATTTTAGGAGCACCTTTCACTCTTTCTCAAACTACTAGAAATTCATCCCCAGTCTTAAAATAGTTTTCAGAGTTACTGCATTCAAGTATTTAGACATTTAAATAGAACATGAGGACAACCTGGTAGTAAATAAAATCAGTAATCATCTCCCAGAATGCAGAGTGAATTAGAAAAATGAAGCCATTTTCTTTGACCAGGAAGAACCAGTTGAGATTGTTCAAGTCAGAAATCTTGGCAAATGAGCTCAAATCTTGAGACTTAGCAGAGAGAGCATGACTCTCCATGTCTCCAAAATATTCCAGAGCCTCCAGACTAATGTCTCCATTCCCACACAAAACACTAAGGCTTCAGAATGATTTCAGCTACTGGATGCATACATCTCTTCAAGAATGTGACTCTTTAGATAGAAGTATGATGTTAGGAACAGAGGGCAGGGGGCTCAGTTATCTGTGGTGGTGGTGGTGGTGGTGGTGGTGGTGGTTAATGTGTGAAGACAGGCCTCGCTGAAGGGGATTTAGCAATTGAATGTTTAACAATTGAAAACTGAAAAGAAATCTCAGAAATAGCTGAGCAAGAGAAAAGCAGTAAACAGAAGGGACTTTGGGTGATGTGGAGCATTCTGCATTGTACAGGAAGGAGTAGGGACCATGAGGTTAACTACATTTGAAGGCAGGAGTTTTAAAGGTAGCCTCCAAGAAGTTTTTAGGAGGCCTGGGGAACATACTGTGATACTTTCCTACTGTTGTTCAATAGTTTAATGTTCAGTCCTGGTGATATGGTTCTGTTGAAATACTTTAATAATAATAGAAGTACTATATGATAAAAATATTTTCTAGTATTCTACTGAAGATGTTTAGTGGATGTTTAGGTAAAATAAAATGGAGGTTAAAGGGCATGTGTTCATTACTGGTATCTGAAAACAAGCCAATATAAAATAATTATATTTAATTCTGGTCAACTTTTAAAACACAGAGTTTTTTCTTTGTTTCTTGCTTTGTTTTGTTTTTGGGTCAAACCTCGTGGCACTCAGAGGTTATTCCTGGCTCTTCACTCAGAAATTGCCCCTGGAAGGCTTTGGGGACCATATGGGATGCCGGGAATTGAACCAGGGTCTGTCCTGGATTGAACACATGCAAGGCAAATGCCCTACCACTGTGCTATTGGTCCAGCCCAAAATAGAGAGTTTTTAAGATAGAGTTGACTCTGCTGTACCTATAATGAGAATTGTTATCCAAAACACACTTAGGGGAGCTGGGACATAGCCTGGGTAGTAAAACATATACCTAGTATATTTAAGGTTATGTTCAGTCCCCAGTACATCAGATTCTCCATCCTCAGAACTGCAGCATTAGGTGTGGCTCCAGTGGCCCTAGAGTACTGCCACATCTGGACCATATAGAAAGCCTCAAAGCTTAAGAATGACACTTCTCAGTCATTCCTTAGGTTTATTAATTATATATCCAAGTCTACCATGACACCTCTTTTCCCTCTGGTCTCTCTTTTTAATGAAAGAGAGACAATGAACAATGAACAAATGGACAATCTCTATTGTAAAGAAGTCTTTTGATATTGGTTTTACTTTCCCCAAAGCTAATTTGAAACTAAACTTTGCCAGCGGCAATCATCCTGTCCTCTATCCTCAGAGGCACTAAGAACCAGCAGAACACTTGTCTTTGAATAAAACATTCTCCAGGTTGTTTTCCAGCTTCCTCTTTATCCTGATCCATGAATAAATCTTATTGTATGTTTTTCAAGAGATTTTTCAAGTCATCTGCATTCTGTACTGGTCTGCACATTTTAAACCTCCAAACCATAGATTAGTATTGGGGATAGTAAATACTTTTGTCAGTCCTCAGGGAAACACCTATCTTTTTCTCTTGTATTGTAGGGGAAATAAATAGTTCTTCTAGATAGTCTTCAAATTTGATATTATTTTATAAAGACTTAAAGGATACTCCCTATTTTAAAAATTATGTAAGAACATATATCATTTGCATTTTATTAAAAATTATTTCTTCTGGTCAATGAAAAGATTTAACAGAGAGTAGAATTTTTTCAGAGTAGAGAAAGGATTTCAGGAACTAGAGAGATATTATAGCAGATAGATTGTCTTGCACAGCCAATCCTGGTTCCTTGAAGCATTGCCAGGAGAATTTCTGGGCACAGAGCCAGGAGTAATCCCTATACATAATCAGGTATGTCCCCATAACATATAACTATATAATTTTATTTTTTAAAGAATGTCTATCTAACACTCGATGTTAAGACCCTGCCTAACACCTCTGAAGTGGGTCAGATAATATCTCTACAGTGTCACTGGGATCACTATTTCAGGTAATTATAGAATGAGGCTTTCACACAGTCAGTGCTGGGTACTATTGAGTTAGCATTAGTATAACAACAAAATTGCTCTATTCTAGTTACCTCAGCCTGATTTAAAGCATGGAGTTTGAGAATGCACAGTAATGTAAGGAAATGGAAGTGTCATTTACCAAGACAAGAGACCAATGGGCAATTCCAAGAAGAAACAAGTGACTCATAACACAAAGATGAAAAGATTGTCTAGAACATCTCAAGAAGAAATGTAACTGGGAAACTATTGGCATTATGGTACCATTAATGAGCATTAGCATTTTGATACTTCCATCCATTTCAGCATATAATTCATAGTTTTAGATGCCATAAAACATATAAAAGATTATAAGAGAATCTTTCCTTTTAATTTACTTCTAAAAAGCTAACTTTTAAAGGCGCGGTGTTAGGTAAACAATAAAAAGTATCACTTACCAAGGATTAATATAAAATGCCAAAAGATAATCAGTCCAAAGACATGAGGGTAGCAGGGTTAAGAAAGCAAATATACTCCTACGCCTGTGAGCATTAATAGATAACAGATGTAAAGATGAAAAAGGGGCAAGAGTTAGTAACAATAAACTCTGAACAGTTATAAATTACCTCTGGGATTAATTAGAATGAAAAGCACCATAATTATCACGAGACATTACTCCATTCTGTGAAATTTAAATGTGAGGCTGGGAGGGTAATAATGTGGACAAAATCAGTTTTATTGACACTTTATCTCGTTGTCATCAAATGCTCATAGTTCAACTTGTTTTATATTCATTAGCTGCGTATTATGTTTTGCATTCAGTTCAATGAGGCTTTTAAATGCCTCATTAGTTACTTCTTAAGTATTAGTCCTGATATTATTTTTCGATGCATAAGCCTACTGGGAAAACCGTGCATAACATTATTTGATAGCTAAAAATAAAAGCTTGTCTGCAGAAATAGAAATGGTCAGTGATCACATATACTGATTTGGCAAAGACTACATTTTTAGACACATTCTTATAATCACTAGCCGTTGATTTTATATTACTTATAATTTAAGTGAACATAGAATTTCTAAAAAAAAAAAAGCAACTCTTAAAACAGAGATATGGTATAGCATTATGCCAAATAACCCTCCACTGCCCAGAATATAATCTTACAAACTCAGCTGAGTGGCAACAAAGTGATTTCATTTCATTCTAATTGTAATTCAGAATTTGACTGGGAATGCATGGTGAGAATGTAATTTTAGATAATCTAATTGCTTATAAAAGAGAACATCTATTAATAAAGAGTTTTAAATATCCCCTGGCTGCTTCTTCAGTTATTCTAGTTAGAGGGAGAATGCGGTCCCCCTGTCCTTTCATTCCTCCAGAAACTTAGGGGTGTAGTAAGGTCAGAAAAGATTTCCTCTGTAAAGCTGGCAGCACTGTCTTTGCTAAGTACTGCAGGAGAACTTTCTTCCTTTTCCATTTTTACTGAGATATGATGATTTACAATACTGTTAAATAAAGTCTCATGAATATATCTTGAGAAAAGTCTTTCTCCTGTTTTTGGGCCACATCTAGAGATGCTCAGGGATTACTCCTGGCTCTACACTCAGAAATTCAGGAATCATTCCTGGCAGAGCTGGATGGGGTGAGGGGACAATATAAGATGCTGAGGATTGAACATGGATCAGCCTTGTGCAAAACAACACTTTATCCATTGTACTATCTTTCTGCCTAGAAAATGTTCTTGATTTCAAAGAAAGGTCCTGCAGAGAGTCCTCTTTTCCTTTACTTCTATAATACTACATCTCCTATTATTCTCTGAATTGGGATTGACTGTACCATTTATTAGGGGAAAACTCTTCAGAAATATTAGTCTCACTAATTCCAAGAAGACTCACTCATCATTTTGTGCTTGACTTTTCTGAAAAGGGGCCTGACATGTGACAAATATTTGTGAGTCTCTTCTTCATGGAGACTGTGTTAACTGCTTGAATGAATTTAGAAATATTTCCTAGTTTTTCTACCTTTCTTCACAGTTAGATGAGTCATATTTCAAAGCACATTCCATTCAAATTAAAATGTAAAACTAGCAAAATATGGTCCCTGATTTAAAAGAATCCTATTTCAACTAGAGTTTCAACTAGAACATAGATACCCTCTCCAGGGAGTAAATTTTATCTGAAATAAAACTATTCCTCCTACAAAGATCTTGTGAAGTAAAATTGCCATGTCATATACCTTATTTCTTTAAGACTGATCATTGAAGGAATAAGAAAAAAGAAATAAAAGTCGCTTTGCAGGAATTAATATGAAATGCACATATTTAAATAATTGCCAGTGAAATCAGTTAGATGCTGCAAACATTGCTGGCATCCTATGAAAGGACTTCACAGTGTGGTGTGGTGCATTATATATATGTGTGTATATTATACACATACATATATATTTACATATATATAGCACTGGTACTTACAATGCCTCATTGTTATGTAGCAAATCAACCTATTTAATCAAGTTTGCTTTCTCAAATTTCAGAATACCTCCTTCCACCCAAGTCTTTAATGTTTAAGCATAAAGAAAAGTGAGGTCAAATTTTGTTAGAGGACTTTCTGACTCTGACATTTTTATTGGTCATTAGACATGAAAGCCGAAAGCTCTGCGTGGTCAAGAGGTAACCCAGCTCTGAAATGTGGGTTTGAATGGAGATGTTGTTCTGTTCCCTGCAGCTACTCTGTCATGCTTTCTAGGGCCCCAACTTCCACTCACACAGGGTAGTGTCTGCATTTAAACCCTTCTCTTGGTAGATTTACAAGCTATTAACTGGAATGTTCTTGGTTTAACATGGTGAATACTAAGAAATGATATTTTCTCTACTTTACTAAGATTGTGTAACATAATCTGAAGATCTAGCCTTTCAAAGTCCACAAGTCAAAGAAATTATAAAAGCTAACCACACAAAACCATCTGGATACAGGAGTCAGTAAAATCAGGTTTGGAAAAAGTACATTCAGCTTAGCTTTTTAGAGGCTAGTTCTGAAACCATACTCACCAGTTGTATGGTAGCTTGCCATCTCTCTCTAATGATGCAAAATTGACAAAAGTTCCAGCTCCACACTCTCTGTGGAAAGGAACCACAAAATCAAAGTCATGACATGATATAGCACTCTCTTCTCTTAACTTAAAAGAGAATTTTTATTGGCTTATCTGCACAGCAGAGTGTAAAAAGTTTTAAAGGCTAACATAAGTTGGACATGGCAAGCTTTCACACACAAATTTGAGTAATATTTCTTTTTTTTTTTTTTTTTTTTTTTTGGTTTTTGGGCCACACCTGGCGGTGCTCAGGGGTTACTCCTGGTTGTCTGCTCAGAAATAGCTCCTGGCAGGCACGGGGGACCATATGGGACACCGGGATTTGAACCAACTACCTTTGGTCCAGGATTGGCTGCTTGCAAGGCAAACACTGCTGTGCTATCTCTCCGGGCCCAGAGAGTAATATTTCTTAAAATATAGCCTTAAATAGTAAGTTCTAGATACTCTTCCTGAAAATGGAGGGTTTTCCATTTTTAATTTTTTTGTTTGTTTTTAGTTGGAAGGCCACACCCATTTGGCGCTCAGGGGTTACTCCTAGCTATGCGCTCAGAAATCACTCCTGGGTTTTGGGACCATATGGGACGCTAGGGGATCGAACCACAGTCTGTCCTAAGCTAGCACTTGCAAGGCAGATGCATTACCTCTAGTGCCACCGTTCCGGCCCCTCCATTTTTAATACACTCTGTGGGGTATGAATTCTATGGTATTTTTATTTTGTAGTGATGGTGGATCTAACCAGATAATTTCCCTCTCCTACTCACCAATTATTTTCCTCTTGTGAGGCTTCTATATCACTTAAATTGCTTAACTTAAAAAGAGTGATGCATATTCAAGTAGATTGACTTTTGCTGTGCCAATTTATTAAGAAGGTAGTTCATGAATATGTTAGCAAACCACTTATACTAGCAATTCAGGGTTGGGGTGGGGGGAGTAAAGGAGTGGGATATGGGATGTATGCTGGGAACATTGTGATGGGAATGCCCCTGATTCAATGTCACTATGTACCTAAAAATTACTGTGAAAGATTTATAATCCACTTTGGTCAAAAAAATTTACAAAAATACAAATTAAAAAAATTATGTTTGAGGATGTAGGGAGATACATAGTGACAGGGCATATGTGAGGCCCTGAATTCAATCCCTGGCAACAAGGTGTAGTCTTGGCAACACCCATACCCCTCAGTTTTATAACTAAAATGACAGGGCTACATCATTAGGCTAAACATTACCAGGAGTGGCCTCTGAAACCCATTGAGTATTGATGGTTGTGACCTCTACATGAAAATACATTTGAGATCTTGTTTAGCAGAAGTGAAAAAAAAAAAGGCAAATAGACTCATGTACCTGTTCTATTTTTTGTCCCCTTGATCAGTCACACAGCTCAGGCCTCTCAATTTTTACCTCTATCTGGAATTAGTGGGTTAATTCAGAATTAAAGCAGCAATTTGATGTGATTATCACAGTGCTAATTTTAATTCCTCCACTCTTTGCCTGTTCTTATTCACATTCTAAGAATAATTTTCTTCCTTATCCTGTTGTATTCTCTTGTGTTACAGATGATACATCATTAATTTCCTGTGTCAATTTCCAACACAAAGGAATTCATTTTACCTCTAAGTCAAGGGTTTTTGATCTGGGGTTTAAGGAAATGAATTTAAGTTCAGTGATTATACGTGGGGGAAAGTCCATTTTTATTTTCACATTTAGGGTTTTTTTTTTTGGGGGGGGGTTTGGGCCACACCCGGTGGTGCTCAGGGGTTACTCCTGACTGTCTGCTCAGAAATAGCTTCTGGCAGGCACAGGGACCACATGGGACACCGGGATTCGAACCAACCACCTTTGGTCCTGGATCGGCTACTTGCAAGGCAAGCACCGCTGTGCTATATGTCCAGGCCCATTTAGGAGGTTCTTAAATTTAGCAGGTTCTTTAATAATTAGGCAGCGAGTCACAATATCATCAGTACTTGTATGATTTGTTGTAATAGGTGGCTGGCACTAGCATAGGATGAACGCAGTTTGATTTCCCAGCATCCCATATGGTCCCTCAACCCAGGAGTGATTTCTGAGCACAGAGCCAGGAGTAATCCCTGAGTGTCACCGGGTGTGGCCCGAAAAACAAAAACAAAAAATGTTATAATAGGAAGTATAGCAATTTTTTTAATTGACTGGTCAGCTGCATGCAAGGCACCTGACTTAACCCCTATATTATCACTCTAGCTCTAAGAGTTCATTAATATGTTTTCAATGAAAGAATGATAGTCATAGAACTAGAAATAATTTGTAATTTAGGATTTCACCACAAGGAATGTCATTTCAGAGCCATATTCAACCCATACGTCAGATTCATCTCCCTGTATCCTTCCAAGATTTAGACTAATGCCAATCAACATTAAAGAAGCTTGATTTTCTTATTCATAATCATTCATATTTCTTTTTTATAATTTTATGGTTTGTTTTTTGGTTTTTGAGTCACACCTGGTGGCACTCGGATTACTCCTGACTCTGCACTAAGAAATCACCTGGCAGGCTCGGGGACCATATAGGATGTCAGGGATCCAACCACAATCTTTTGGGTTAGCCAGATGCAAGGCAAATGCCCTACTACTGTGCTATCTCTCTGACTCCCAGTTTGTCATTTTTAATCTTTATAGTACAAGTCAGTTAGATTTTATTTAATTTTTTTGGTTTTTGGGTCATACCCAGCAGTGTTCAGGGGCTACTCCTGACTCTATGCTCAGAAATAGCCCCCAGAAGGCTCGGGGGACCATATTGGATGCCGGGATTTGAACCATTGGCTTTCTGCATGCAAGGCAAATGCACTACCTCCATGTTATCCTTTTCGGCCCCCAGTTAGATATTTTTATATGTACACAGTTCCTGCTAGATTCTGAATTATTGCACATCTCAGATGTCTGCTTTTCCTTTGAACCAACTAAAGCACCAATAAAATCACCATTGATAATTTATTTGCATATAAGTGAACTAAAAGTCTAAGAGACATGGTAACTGGAAATTCAATAGGCTAACACTTGGCAGAAAATAATTTGAACAAACTTCCCAAACCCTAATAATATACAACTATTCATCCATATCTATGAAGGAATTGATGAATTGTGCTGGCACTATGAGGATAGCAGAATGTATTTGAGACTGAGCTTTTATAAGAAATGCATCAGTGGTTAAAGAAATAAGGATTCACCAAAATCATAAATCAAAAGACTTTTCTAGCTGCAAGAAAAACAAAACCATCTGTAACTCTGAGTAATAGGAACACAATTAATAGGGGACTTCAAATAGATTTAAACAGACACTTTAAAAATATTTACTAAAACAACCAGTTTTTACAAGGCTAACTAAAGGAAGTATTTTTTATCTCTATTCTTTTCAGTGAACTTCATTCTTATTAATTCTTTGCATTAATCATATCAAATAAGTATTGATAATTTTTTAATGCTACAATATTTTTGAAAGGACCCAAATGTAAAGAATAAAGGCCTGTGTTCAAGTTTACCTAAAATGAGGTGATTGGTAGTACACTCACTATTTTGTATAATCAAACAAGGCATTATAATTTCAATTTCAATTTATTTCTAACATTACATTTAAAGATCTATGTAGAAAACACACAAAATAAAAATAGACACTAGGAGCTCAAATCAAATAGCGCCATGCAAGTTAGGCCTTAAAAACTCATTCATGCATTTTCAATACCAAAAATGGAAAAGCTGAGGGTGATGTAGCTTACCTAGCCATTTGCAGATGTTTTTTCCTAAGAATGATAAGGGTGACAAGCAGCAGTCCAATCAGCAGTGTGCTAAGAATGGCAAGCACGGAGATGACCACCACATTGGGATTCATCTCTGGAACTAAAGAGACAAGTCACACTTTTTAGTACAGATTCTATTACAGGAAATGAATGAACCATTCATCGTCTTTCATCTGATTTGAAAAGGGGTGAACTTTGGATGATGATTACACCAGCAATAATGCTTCTCCATGCTGACAATGATCTCTTCCTAGTCAACTCTAACCTAATAAAGTACATGATAAATTGGACCTAGGGACTTGGGAAAATTGAGTTCATCTCAAAGAACCACATTTAGAATGACTGCAAAAAAGGAAACTAAATTGTGAATAATGGCCTGTAACGGAGTTTAAATACATTTAAAACCAATTTCTAGAAGCCTCTTTCATGTACTATGATTGCCTACCATTTTCAGAACCTTAAGAGTGGCAACTTTTTACTTGATGGCGATGACTTTAAAGTCTTCCTGACTTTAAAGTCAGAAAGCAATTGTCAGTTTCATTCACAACTAATAATGTATATGAAAAAGGCATTAGCAAGCTCCCATCTGCTACAGAACTTAACACATCGCTAGATGCAAGCATTCTGATGATCTGTGACCATATGTTGAGAGGTTCTCCATCTGCACCACTCAAGAGATTAAACCGATTAATAAGTTGTAAGACCCTTAAGAATAGGAGTTATACTCCCTTCAGAGACTTTATGGGAAGATTGGGCTATTACAGCATTACCCTTGCCTAACTCCTCACACCACATGGACAATAGAACATGACAGGCAGCCAAAGATCTATGTCAGATATCTTATATTAAACTCTTCAAAGTGAGTCAAGAGAAAAGGGGAAAATGACACTATTCTCTGTATTGATTATAAAAGCAGTAACTGGCCAGCACATACAATCCCTATGGCTTTGAGTATTTGAACTAGCTTGCTTCCATTTCATAGGTTGACTGCTTGAACCCATGGTTCATGGATGGGAGAGCTCTTGTTATTTTCCAGAAATACCGTTGGGGGCAGTTATTGTGTCTCTATTTCACTTTCTTCAATTGCAAGTAATCTTAATATTATCATCCATGTCACTGGCTTGCAATCCAGATGATTAGAAATCATGTTCATTAAATAAATACTTAAAAAAGGACACATGAAAATAAAATGAGAGAGCAGTCATTTAGTTTTCATGTGTATCCTCTATTCTTCAAAAAATAAAGAAGAAGAAAAAAGAGAAAATGTCTATCATTAATTATCTCTGAATCTTACAGCTAAAAGTATACTAATGTTGCAGAAATGCAGATGAACTTGGTAAGATCTGAGAGAGATTTTAATATGGCTGGTTTCAGGGATGTCTTGGGTTACAGAATCAAACTAGCAAATAGCAAGGAGAGAGAGGCAGAGAGAGAACATTATTCTAGACTTTTACTTAATTACTTAATTTCTAGGTCTCCTGTATTATCTCTTCCTTGGTTGGAAGCTTTTCTACTTTGACCCATAACTATTTACTGGTATTTAATCAGTGACAGTTCAGAGCCCAAATTCAAATAAAAAAGTGAGGTTATAAGGGTGTGGTGACAACTACCAAAATGAGTGATATAGAAGATAAGGTTGTGACAACAATTTGCAAGCAGCACAAGGTGGAAATTTGGATACTTGTATGTATCATTATTCCTGTCAGACAAATAATAAATAAAGATTCAGAGGTAGTAAATCTTTGTTCTAAGTCACATAGTTGATCCGTATAGTTTGGTGTTAAAATTAGAGGGTCTTTGCTGAGAAAGTTTGGAATTTTTCAATGGAACTTCAGTCTTTTTTTTATTAAAAGAACAGACTAGATACTCTTTAAAAATAAATGTAAGGGAAATTGGGAAAGTTATCTCTCCACTAGATACACAGTGCTATGAACACAGGAGATTACCCATTGTTGAGACGGCTATGAACATGGGAACACTGGAACTGTCGTGGCTAAAGCTGGTGACGCTGCAGTTGTAGGTAGTGGCAGGCTGGAGGCTGGAGATAGTCACAATGTGAGAAGACACGGAAACTGGTTCCTAGAGATGCAGAAGAGAAGATAAATATGATAGAACCACCTTCTTTGTTTTTTTTTTCATTGTCATAGTTAAGCAGGTCATATAAGAAGAGAGTGCACATGATTTAAATGATGACAAAGATGAGTAAAAAGTCAGCTTTTTTTCTATCCTGGTTCCCTAGCAGACATTGCAGCCTGAGATTGTTTTTTTTCCTAGTTGTAGGTTATGGATGGTTAAAGACTTTAAATAGGCCTTAATAATCTAAGAGGCATGGTGTACCAAAAAAAATTCTAAAAACATCGTTTGCACATAATTTTGCCTATTACCCGAGCTATCAGTATATTCTGGCCTTCCTTCCAATTCGTTTCTTTTAAAGAGCTGCATGTATATCCATTAAAAGGATATATTTTTATGAATTTCTATAATATCCCCCATTTGTAAATGTTTATGTGGTCTCTGATTTTCAACTAGCACAAAACTGCTACAGTAAATATAGTTTCATAAATATAAGAATTATGTATATAAACTGAGTATGTATACTCAGCATATATACATGCACACACATTTATAAACAAATTCTGTATGTATATCTATGTACTACCAACCTACACATATATTAATATGTGTAGTGGTGAATTTCTGGTCAAATTCTGTACTTTTTATTTTAAAAGCAATTTTCAAATCATCTCCTACAGAGATTTTTCAAGTTACCTACCCACTATGAAAGGATAACAATGCCTATTGCTTTTGGTTTATTTCATTTTGGGGCTCAAGAGTTACTCTTAGTTCTGCAATTAGGAACCACTTCTGGTGAGCTCAGGGAATCATGGGGTGCTAGGTATGGAACCCAGGTTGACCATACAAAAGGTAAGTACCCTATCAATTTTATTATCTTCCCAGCCCCCATAATATCTATATTTCTTCTAACAGCAGAATTACAAACATAGCAGAATTACAAACTTTAACAATCTTATTCTTGAATTCTATAACTTGTTATAGTTTTATTGTATTTCTTTCACCGTGAGTCAGATGGGTCATTTTTCATATCTTGAAGAGTGTGATGTGTTTCCCTTCTATTCATATGAGGAATTTTCTGGGGTTGTTTGTCATTATCTTATTTGTAACAGTTCTTAAATACACCAACTCTAGCAAGGGCAGTGTGATTGAGTTCTCCAAAGAATTTGCTATTCTTTGAATAGATACTTCAGAGAAGAATTAAAGGATCAAAAAGAATCTATCTCTCTATATGTATATATTTACATATGGATATATAGATTATATATATTTATATTTTATTTGTTTATATTTATTTTATATATATATATATATATATTTAGGAGCCTCCATGCTACTTTCCAAAATGATTGCATCAATTTCTATTCCTATGAACAGTGCATGAGATTCCTTTCTGCTATACCCTTGCTAAAAGTTGTGATTTCTAGTCTTCTAGATGTGGGCCACAGGAGCGAGATTTCTCATTGTAGGTTATGGTATGAGGTTACTTTATTAATGGGTAAGTATTTTTCTCCTGTGCCCACTGGCCATCTTTTTTTTTTTTTTTTTTTTTTGTGGTTTTTGGGTCACACCCGGCAGTGCTCAGGGGTTATTCCTGGCTCCAGGCTCAGAAATTGCTCCTGGCAGGCACGGGGACCATATGGGGCACCGGGATTCGAACCGATGACCTCCTGCATGAAAGGCAAACGCCTTACCTCCATGCTATCTCTCCGGCCCCCTGGCCATCTTTTTATACAAAAATATAAGGACACTAATTGAAAAAGTTCATTGCAGCACTGTCCACAGAAGCTAAGATCTGAACATAATCCAAGTTGCCCACTGATACATGAGTAGATAAAGATGTGTATAATAACAATGGTATATCACGCAGTAATATTTTAATAAATGACAAGATCTTACTATCAGTGAGAATGTTGATGTAACTCTCAGGCTTTATGTAGGTAAAATAAATCAGAATGAGAAAGACCACATGATCTCACTCATCTGTGAGACAGTGGTCAGATTAGCAATTAGGGCTTCTGTGCAATAGTAGAGTTTAACTAACATAACCTTCTATTTTAAAACAAAGTCCTACAACATTCCTGCCTAAATAGAGAAAAGCCATCAGGACTTCTTTTCACTCTCATCTTTTTCTTTATCCTACCTCAATACTCACTTTTTCTTTACAGGAAGAAAAATCACTTCACTGAATTGCAGAGACGAAAAATCCACTCCTAGCAGAGAAATTATTTTCAAAAAGGACCCTCAGAATAAAAAATAGATTTAGCTGTGCAGCACAGGTAAAAAAGAGAGATAGATGTTTGGAGAAGGCTATCAAGTGGGGGGTTGGGGGGGCAAGGAATCAAATTATCTTAAACCTCTGGTGGAAAATTTGTATTCCCAGAAATCCTCTTTCAATCTCAGGAACTTCATTAAATATAAAAAATCCAGTGCTCATAGGATTCATCTATGCCTTGGCTGTGTGACTTCACTCTCAAATTTGCCCTTTTCTTTTATATATGAATGAAATGGATGTTTTCTTTTGGCTGTGTTCTTGTCTCTGTTTTCTTATTTATTGCCACTTAGTAAGCAGGTCATTATTCTTTTTTTTTTCTTTTTTTGGGGTTACTCCTGACTCCATGCTCAGAAATCGCTCCTGGCAGGCTCGGGGAACCATATGGGATGGCAGGATTTGAACCACCATCCTTCTGCGCCTAAGGCAAATGCCTTACCACTGTGCTATCTCTCCGGCCTCAAGCAGGTCATTATTTATCTTACTTGTGTTTTTGTAAATCCAAACCACCTCTTTCTCTCTTCATTTTTCTCAACCAATTGCTTTTCTTATGAACCAACTATAGACTCTTCCTTCTAGTAAGTTTTCTTAGTACTATGGATCTCTATTCGGGCTCCTATGTTTTACATTATTTTATTCTTTTTTTTTTTTTTTTTTTTTTTTTGGTGAGCACCAGGAGGTGCTCCTGACATTATGCTTAGGGACACTTCTGGCAGAGCTTGAGGGTTTGTACTTAAACTGTCAGTGTGTAAAACAAGTTTCTTTTCTGCTGTACTTTCTCTAGCCCCAATCTTGTACTTCAGTTATTCCCCCCATCACTGCAATATTCACAATCACATTGAGATTTTCTGGAAGACAAATATTCATTCTACACATTTTTAAAAATTCTTTATAATTCTTTATAATGCTCTTCACATACTATATTTGTTAAATTTTATTTTATGTAGCCCTATCATCATTTCCTCAATCACTTAATGATAGCAGGAGAAAAATAACCCACTTTAGTTGTTCAGCATGGCCTGGAACATATAGGTTTAGGGGACAAGAGGTAAAGAGGAAGAGCCAAAGGAATGTCAATTTAACAAAGGGGCTCTCATAATAAGATAGCTAGGGTGGGGGAAAGGAGGGAACTGGTTCCAAGCATTTTGTTAATTCCCAGTTGCTAAAATGCAAAAGGGTACATCAACTGTCTTCATTTTCTACAGTTCAAAGAAAGAAAGCAGTTTTATTTTGCTCAGATAATTAGCCTGCATCAAAATTACCCCCAAAAGTAAAATAAAAAAAGCACAATACCTGGAGTTTTGTTTCCTGACCAGAGCCAACTTGCTGACAGAAGACTTCGAAGAAGTCAGCCACCCCCTGTTCCACCCACAGCAGAGTCACTGACGTCTGGGTTTTGTTCACAGCAAAAAGTGATTTTGGAGGAGCTGGTTCTGAGCAAAGAAACAGGTTTTACATTTTAAGTGAACACATTCTCTTTTTTTTCTCACTTGTCAGCAAGATAACTGGAGGGGAGGGGGGGGGAATCCAAATACAAGAAGTAAGACTATGGCGAAGACTTATATTGCTTTTGAAATATGGTGTACCATCAAAATAGTCATCTCACTTGGAAGGAAGAATATTTTGCTTTAATTTTTCCCTTTCCATTTCACACTTCTCGTTTTGGAACACTTCTGTTTTCTCCTGGAGCCTTATTACAGACATCATCTATTAATAGCTTTTAAAATATTTTCTTTTTTATATATGTATAACTGAAGTTAGCACTGCCTGGTACTGCAGAACTTTCGAAGTCAGAAAGAAAAACCTTTCTTCAGAAGACTGAGAGAACAATGAAAGTGATGTGCTTTTTATCTCATAAAGGAGAGTCAGTCTGGTAGTTAGCCAACAAACTGTCTCCTTTAGGAGCTACTGGAAATTATGTAGAGGAATGGCTTTTGACATTTCTGTCAAAATTCAGGAGTAAAGTTAAAGTGGATGATGTGATTTTTATTTTCTTTCCAGAAAAGAATTGATGGCAGGACACTGAGTAGTTTTATAATGCTAAAAAAACCGATTTTTTAAAATCTTCCTATTTTAGACATTTTATCTTGATCAATAAGTGAATCTATTAGTCAAGAAAGCTCTGCTGTTTATGTCCCTTTATAATCCTTTTCAGTATTTGAGATACCAGGTTTAATGGCTTCAGACCAACCCCCTTTTTATTCCCCAGTTCTAGGAAGTGATCTGCAGCCTAGTTCCCCTATTCAAGATTCTATGAATCTCCTGACCCCTCCCTTTTGGGTGCCTTTTTCTTGAGTTCCTCCAGGATTTGAAGAACTGTGTGCAAGTTCAGATTCTCAAGCCAGAGTCTCTGTCAAGTGAAAGCAGATATAACCTTAACATTATAGCCTGGCTTGTATACTGCCTCATCAGGTTCTCTGGGCACTGCTCACTCTCATGACCCTGTTAGGCAACTGTCTACAAAGTTTGTCTCTTACTGCTGAGCTTTGTGATAAAAATATTTTCTGAGACATTCTGGGGAAAAATTCCACTGCTCTTCTAGAAAAACCAAGGAAGTTATTCCAATATTTCAGTGGTAGAGGCCTTCTTGAATTGGGATGAGTTTCTAGTAAATTTTCATTACACAAGGCAATGTCAGCCTTCAGGGAAACATTCAAACATTAGATTTGAGTTGTGCAGCTCTTCATGGAATCTTTGAATGCTTGCTCCATCCTAAGACCAATTTGAGAATGGCTGTAGGTATATACAATCAACAGCATTTCCTAGATTCAGTCTGCATAAAGAGTAAAACCTAGCTGATGAGTAATTCTTTTATACTGAATATATGTTAGAATGGTATTACTTAGAATCTGTATATATAAGGACATTTAACTCCATATACCCCTTTCGCACGACCCCTCATTATTTAGTAATAATGCTATAAGAAAAGTTATAAAATGTAGGTGGCTTTCAAATTCTGATTGCATAATCCTGAGTTTAAGTATCTTTCCTAATACAAAAATCTGGACATTCTTGGCCAAAGCTATTGGATTAGAATCCCTATGTGTTGGGGCTGGAGAGATAGCATGGAGGTAGGGCGTTTGCCTTTCATGCATAAGGTCGGTGGTTCGAATCCCATCATCCAATATGGTCCCCGAGCCTGCCAGGAGCGACTTCTGAGCATAAAGCCAGGAGCAACCCCTGAGTGTTGCTGGGTGTTACCCAAAACCCAAAGAATCCCTATGTGTTGTCTTCTGCCCTTAGAGGACAGAGGCAGCTGAGACCCCAAAACAAGGGGTGAAGAAGAGGAGTGGGGGTCTTTGTCTGCTACTTTAAGGCTCAAGGCTGGATGTTGGTAATGGCTAATAATTGGGACAGTTCCACTCACAGGAATAAATAACACAAAAAGCTTTTTTTTTTTTTTTGGCTTGTTTTGTTCTTGGGTCACATCTTGTGGTGCTCGGGCTTATGCTTGACTCTGTTCAGGGGACATTTTTAATGAGATTCTAGGGGCTATATGCAGTGCCAGGCTTTGAACTTGGATGGCTATGTACAAAGTAAAAATACCTTTCCAACTGTACTGTCTCTCTGTCTTTGGGGTAGATTGATTTGATAGAAATCACAACTGTTAGTAAGGGTGTAGCAGAAAGGAATCTCAAGCACTGTTCATAGGAATAGAAATTGGCTGTGTTCTTGTCTCTGTTTTCTTATTTATTGCCACTGCCCCTACACCCAGTACCTCAAAACATGGTTATAATTAGAGTGAGCCTTCCTGAGGAGAGGAAGTGTAAATGAAACTATTGGGCTTTACTCTGCTCTAAGATGGGTGACAGGACAAAGAAATTCCTAGGAAGGGTGAGTCCAGAATGAAGAGCAAAGGTCAGGGGAAGACAGACATGGGAGACCCAGAAGACAGACCTCACACGAACTCTAGAATTCACACCTTGACTTTGAACTTCCAACCCTTGGGGACAAGGAGGGAATAAACTTTTTTGAAGTGCCCTATTCGTTGTTCAGGGCTATGGCAGACTGTTTGAACAGTTTTTTATTTTTTAAAACACCAAACAGCCTAATTCCAAAGAAAAGAGGGAAAGAAGACCTGAATGCTATTAAAAAGAGCAAATGAGAGTTCAGATAATGGACATGAGACTAATGTACATATACATGTGGAGCTGGAGAATAAAGCCTTTCAACCATCTGACTCTGGTTTGACCCTTTGTACATAGAGCACAGTCAGGAGTTATCTCTCAGTCGAGTCAGAAATAGGCTCTGAGCAAAATAGCAGTAGTGTGGGCCAAAATGACAAGGTAAGTATGAATACATTCTGCCTTTCTACTTTTCACTTCTCTCTCCAAAGGACATCTTAAACTCAAACTTCTTCACCTGATCAAGTCCCTCTCCACCCATTTGTTAAAATAAGATTTCCTTTCTGCTAAAATAATTTCAGTCTATAATATCTGAGTAAAGGAGTAATATCCTTACTTTACAAAATGGGAAATGATTCCTAAAGATATACCCTAGGAACACAAAAATGCAGTACAAAAATCCCTTTCTCATATCTCTATTCATTTATAATAGCCAGACTTTGGAAACAACCAAGATGCACTTCAACAGATGAATGGGTAAAGAAACTGTGGTACATATATATACACAATGGAATATTATGCAGCCATCAGGAGAGATGAAGTCATGAAATTTTCCTATATGCGGATGTACATGGAATCTATTATGCTGAGTGAAATAAGTCAGAGAGAGGCATAGAAAAGTCTTAATCATCTATGATTTTTGTTTTGGGTTTTGGTTTTGGTTTTTGGATCACACTCGGTGATGCTCCGGGATTAATCCTGGCTATATGCTCAGAAATCGCTCTTGGTTTGGGAGACCATATGGGACGCCGGGGGATTGAACTGCGGTCCGTTTTAGGTTAGCATGTGCAAGGCAAATGCCCTACTGATGTGCCACGACTCTGGCCCCAAGGGTTTTAAGAAAAATAAAAGACATTATTGAAATAATACCCAGAGATGAGGGCTGGAAGGACCACTCCAGGTATGAAGCTTATCAGAAACGGTGGTGAGTGCAGTTAGAGAAATAACTACACTGACAACTATCATAACAATGTCAAAGAGTGAGGGAAGTAGAAAGCCTGTCTCAAATACAGGCAGGGGGGGCAGGGAGGGAGGGAGGCATTGATGATGGGAATTTGCACTGGTAAAGGGGGTGTTCTTTCTATGACTGAAACCCAGCTACAATCATGTTTGTAATCACTGTGTTTAAATAAAGATATAAAGAAAATCAAAATGGGATATGGAGGCAGCATTATTGGCTTTTCAATATTCCTTAAAAGCTTTCCAACAATTGCTGATATTATGATCATCAATTTGGTCCTCTCCATTTTCTTTCGCTCTCTTCCTCCCAGTGCTCACTTGATCAGGGAAACCAATTTGTTTGCGAAGTAAGTACTTGCAGAGAACCTGAATAGAATAGAGTGTTATTATTTTCTTTATATTAACTTTTTATTCATTTGCTTTTGAGAGGGTTTCCCAAGTAATCATTAAAGCTTGGGTATCACCCTTGGCAATATTGTGCCAATTTGGCCCAGTACCCATGTTCAGTGAAACTGGGACCCACCAAGGGCATCATGGTGATTGATACTCAGGAACCTTAGGGCAGGGGTACTCAAAATATGGCCCCTGGGCCACATTCTGCCAGCTGAGGTCCACCAGGAGTTTTGCAATTGCTGCCTATACTGCTTAACTGTCGACTCATCCTGGGCCTCAGTTATGTGTACATATGTGCACCACACTCTCTTGAGTCCCCTCCTTCTCCCTGTTCTTTGACTTCTCCTTTCAGTCTCTGTAGGGGTCCTCAAACTGTGTTGCTTAAAGTAGGCTTATGGTTCCCATTGAAATACTGGTAAGTTTGGTGATTTAACTTTCCTTGTTCTGCATTTTAAATATTGCAGTTGTTCCTGTTTCTTTTTTTTTTTTATTTTTTTTACTTAAAAATAAGATGAACAGTATGCATAGGAATTTGTTCCTAGTATTTTTTCAAACTATATTATGGCCTTCCAAGAGTCTGAGGGACAGTGAATTGGCCCCCTGTTTAAAAAGTTTAAGGACACCTGCTTTAGGGTTAATCCTGTCAGTACTGAGGATTAAACTTGGGACCTGCTCAACCTACACAAGATATGTGCCACATACCCCTCAGCCAAGTCTCAACCTGTTTATAACTGGTTATTTTCTACTCTTTTTTGTTTATTTATTTGTTTGTTTGGGGGACACACCCAGTGATGCTGAGGGTAACTCCTGGCTCTGCATTTAGAGAAAACAACTATCAGGCTTAGGGATCCACATGGGATGCCAGTGAACAAACCCGGGTTGGCCACATGGAAAGCAAATGCAATACCCACTGTATTATTACTCAGGTCCCATATTTTTTTTACTATTAAAAAATAAACATGTGACATTGATAAGGAGAATTCAAAATTTTTCACAATGATAGACCTTGTAAAATCTACTTTCCATTGCCAGCCTCAATGAGAGCAATTTGCTAATGTCTTCATTAAACACATGGAAGGCCTCTAACATCCACAGTAGGGAAGGTTTTGAGTCACTTTTTATTTTCCTCAATTTAGGAAGGGCTAGAGTTAGCAAAGAAAACCTTACAACTAACTTTAACATGTCCAAAGAAAATAGCTGTCACTTATTCAGGGTCAGCTACATCAACTATATTCAGCTTAGTCAAAGTCAACATTTGAAAAAGAAAGTACTATTTGACAGAAAACTAAAAGGTGGGTAGGGAAACTACTCATGGTGAATCACAGGCTATCAAATAAAGGAAAAAATTTATACAAAACTACAGAAAATTTGATTAAACCTAAAGCTCATTAAGCTAATTCTGCTGGATGATTTTGGTGGCGTTTTCCCTAAATTTAATGCTAATCAAAAATGTTCAAAATAACATTAAGATATGTATTTAAAAATTAAGTATTAATTATTAAATTATATTTAGGCTTTACTTCATAAACAAACAATACTTTATTCATAAATTGCAAATATCTATCATTTTAGTTATATTTTAAGGGGCCAGTGTTCTATGGACGTTTCAGTTCTGGGCATGGCAAGACTTTCTTCCTTCAGAGATCACCTCCCATATCTGTCCTCATTTCTCTCATCAACCTCTTGCAAATTTATATAGAATCAACAGGTCAACAGGAAGGTTGATCAACTTTTTTAGCTGTCTCCTGCTCTTATGTTTTCCCCAATACATAAATTGCACACAAGGAAACCTGAGAAATGGGTTAATCTGTGGGATCCACAGCCTCCCAACAAGGACCAACATTCCACACAATTTCTACGGCTGACTGTCTTCCTTGTCAGCTCTTATTTGCTGGCCTTCTGCCTTACCCATTGTGCTTGTGTACTCAGTCACACCTTCCTACATCTCCTCCTCAACCACATGTATACTATAACTTTAGGGGATTTACACAATGCTCCTCAACTATGACAAGTTTTTACTGCAATGCCAGCTTCCCTTGGGATATTCCCTTGCCCCCTTTAAGAATCTGTACCCCTTTTTCAAAACCTGTCCTCCTTCCCTGTTTGAGTTTTTCTTCATAGCACCATGCAACAGTATTAGACTCATGTTTATTGTCTCTTGTTTTCATTAGAAGAAAAGTGGAGATGTGGGAATAGCGCACTAAAATCAGTGTTATGTAAATATTTTCTAATAGAAAAAATTTATTTTAAAATATTTAAAAATAATCATTAAAATAAATTAAAACAATTATTATATCAGCTTTTTCCTAATTGAGTGGACAGTATAGAAGTTCTTTCTTCCTTCCATCCTTTAATTTATCTCTTTGTCCATTCATCCACCATCTATATCCATCCATTCATCCATCCATTCATCCAGTTTCTGATATTTTTCTCATTGACACAATATCTTCAGACTTTTCTGCTGAACTCATGACTTTGGGCCAGTTAGGGAGATGACTAGGAGAAGATTGAAAAAATGGGTGGATGGGTGAGGCCCTTTAGATTCCAGTAAGCTATGACTCACAACACTTAACTCACTTCCTAATGAAAAGACTAGTTTCTATCCAAGTGACTATTTTCAGAACTGCAAACTAATAGAGCAAACATGAACTGGGAGTGAGACACTGAAGAGCAAGTGCAAGACTGGGTTTATAGATAGCCAGATACTGCAATTATCTAAATGTATACCTTTATATCTAATACCTTTAACATTAAAATGCAAGAAAATGAATGTCAATATCCCCCCAAATTACTAAACTTGAAAAATATTTAGATTATTTCTTGTTTATAATCAAATTAGGCTTCAAGGATTTTTACACTCTGGATTAGAAGGATCAGTACCTACTATGAAGTTTGTCACAAAGAGCAGAGAATGCAGTTAGAGTAGAGAAGGGTCTGAAAGGGGCACTCATGACACCCCTTCGTTAGCAATAATGCAAGCCATATGTCAAAAGAGAAAGAGAAGTAAAATGCCTGTCCCAGAGGCAGGAGGGAGAGGGTGGTTGGGAGGAAAGAGGGCCAAGAGAGGGTGAGGGGGAAACTGTTGATGTTGGTGGCAGGAAATGCACACTGGCGAAGGTTGTTATATGCTGTATGACTGTAACTCAATCATGAACAAATTTATCTGTGGAAAAACTGTAGTATGAACAATCCTGTAATCATGTTGCTTATATAAAAATAATAATAAAACAAACAAACAAAAGATTTCTACACTCTGTAAAAGCCCATCTATGGGTTTTAAGAAAAATGAAAGACATTCTTGCAATAATAACTTTCAGACACAAAAGAGAAAAGAGCTGGAAGTTACAGCTTACTTCATGAAGCTCACCACAAACAGGGATGAGTTTAGTTAGAGACATAACTACGTTTTGAACTATCCTAATAATGAGAATGTACGAGAGAAATAGAAAGCCTGTCTAGAGTACAGGCGGGGGTTGGGTGGGGAGGAGGGAGATTTGGGACATTGGTGATGGGAATGTTGCACTGGTGATGGGTGGTGTTCTTTACATGACTGAAACCCAAACACAATCATGTATGTAATAAAGTTGTTTAAATAAAAATTTAAAAAAAAGCCCATATGACTGAGATGAAATCAAGCTAACACCATTAAAACCCCAGTCCAAAAGAGGAACAGAAAGTCACAGGAAAGGGTGTGAGTTGCTCTCTGCATTGTTAGATGTGTTTATAGAAAAGTGAAGATATTAGGGAAGATTTAAGTAAAATCTATAGCCTGACTGTAGAAATAAACAGAAATATTGAATGGATAAAATTATTGAAAGTAATGGAATAGCTATTTCTTGATACACGACTCATATGTGTATATATACACACATACACACACAGGGAGTGAGTCAAATGTGTTCAGGTTCCAGTTTGCTAGTTGAGGACCATACACTCATTACCCCCAATTTTCTCCTAGAACTAAAGGGATCTGGCAAGTATAAAGTGGCTTTTGAAGAGAGGATGTGTGGACACCTATCACATATTGGAGTTCCCCTTATGTCTGTGGCTGCTTCTTTTTTCCATCTTCTTGCAGCCCTTTCCTTTTTTTCTTTTTTTTTTTTATGAAAAGTTTTCCATTTTATTGCAGTTAATATTATCCTTCTAATACACAGAATCATAAGCTCATTTATTTAAATTTGTTCTTTTTTTATTTTATAATTAGTTATATTTTTTCTATTTTTTTATTTTATTTCAACACCTTGATTACATACATGATTGTGTTTGGGTTTCAGTCATGTAAAGAACACCACCCATCACCAGTGCAACATTCCCATCACCAATGTCCCAAATCTCCCTCCTCCACACCTGACCCCCGCCTGTACTCTAAACAGGCTCTCCATTTCCCTCATGCATTCTCATTATTAGGACAGTTCAAAATGTAGTTAGTTGTGCTAGAAGGCAAGACCAAGGATTCTCTTCTCCATCTCTATTCTCACAGTGAACTCACTCCCAAACACCAGTTACTAGCCTAGCTTTCTACCATGATCTCGAACAAATGCAGCAGTAATCTCTTCACTGCACTGCCCTCAGATGTGCTCTCAGCTTTCTTTGGTCTAGTAATCCTGCTGAATTTTACCCAAACATGCTCCTTCTCCAGTGCTTTTATTTTCATCTCAGTGAATTGCACCACAAGGCATTTTTGCTACTAAAGAACCAAACCTAGGGGCCCGGAGAGATAGCACAGCGGCGTTTGCCTTGCAAGCAGCCAATCCAGGACCAAAGGTGGTTGGCTCGAATCCCGGTGTCCCATATGGTCCCCCGTGCCTGCCAGGAGCTATTTCTGAGCAGACAGCCAGGAGTAACCCCTGAGCACCGCCGGGTGTGGCCCAAAAAAAAAACAAAAACAAAAACAAAAAAAAAAAGAAGAACCAAACCTAGGACACATTCCCCACTTTCCTTTCCTTTCCTTTCCTTTTCTGACCCATTTTCTTTTTCTGTTTTGATCCAAAGTCCTGCTAGGTCCCGGGGAGATGTCTCAAGTGGTACAGCACATACTTAGTATGTGCAAGGCCCTGAATTTAATCCCTGGATTGCTTTTTCCCTTAAACACTACAGGCTATGACCTTGATGGTTTGTGGCATGCTGCCTGAGGGCTGAACCAATCTGGGCTGCATCAATGAAAGTGGTTCCCTGGCACCCCAAACTCTCCATCTCTATTCTCACAGTGAACTCACTCCCAAACACCAGTTACTAGCCTAGCTTTCTACCATGATCTCGAACAAATGCAGCAGTAATCTCTTCACTGCACTGCCCTCAGATGTGCTCTCAGCTTTCTTTGGTCTAGTAATCCTGCTGAATTTTACCCAAACATGCTCCTTCTCCAGTGCTTTTATTTTCATCTCAGTGAATTGCACCACAAGGCATTCTTGCTACTAAAGAACCAAACCTAGGGGCCCGGAGAGATAGCACAGCGGCGTTTGCCTTGCAAGCAGCCAATCCAGGACCAAAGGTGGTTGGCTCGAATCCCGGTGTCCCATATGGTCCCCCGTGCCTGCCAGGAGCTATTTCTGAGCAGACAGCCAGGAGTAACCCCTGAGCACCGCCGGGTGTGGCCCAAAAAAAAAAACAAAAACAAAAACAAAAAAAAAAGAAGAACCAAACCTAGGACACATTCCCCACTTTCCTTTCCTTTCCTTTCCTTTTCTGACCCATTTTCTTTTTCTGTTTTGATCCAAAGTCCTGCTAGGTCCCGGGGAGATGTCTCAAGTGGTACAGCACATACTTAGTATGTGCAAGGCCCTGAATTTAATCCCTGGATTGCTTTTTCCCTTAAACACTACAGGCTATGACCTTGATGGTTTGTGGCATGCTGCCTGAGGGCTGAACCAATCTGGGCTGCATCAATGAAAGTGGTTCCCTGGCACCCCAAACTCTGCTGGAGTAGCCCATATAAAAACAAAAGTTTGTTGAATACAACCTCCAAAAGATGTCCTGAGAACTCTCCCATTTAAAAATAACTTAATAGCAGGTTTCTTTTCCTGATGGCTGGACATGATACAACAGGTTCTTTCCCTCTTCATGCCCTCTGCCAGCCTTCCCTAAGTGAGGTTGCCTTTCCTTCTCTCTGCATTACCCAGCTGTAAGTTCTTTTCATCTCCATTATTTCTACTTTCATCAAAGTTTTCATTATTTCCTCATCATATTTATATTTATTATAAACTAGAGTATCATTTTATCACTTTTTTGATAAAGGAGTCATCTCCATCTATGCTCTGAACCAGGCTTGGAGTATACTTAGGATACACCAAGTGCTGCTCAGATGCCATGTGATGTGGGAAAGGCAACTCGAGGTTTCACTCATGCAAGGCCTATGCTCTACCACCTGAGTGACTTCCCTGCCTTAAAACACTATATTGTACATATACACAATGGAATATTATGCAGTTGTCAGGAGAGATGAATTCATGAAATTTTCTTATACATGATGTACATGTCATCAATTATGCTGAGTGAAATAAGTCAGAGAGAGAGAGAGAGAGAGAGAGAGAGAGAGAGAGAGAGAGAGAGAAACGCAGAATGGTCTCACACATCTATGGGTTTTAAGAAAAAGTGAAAGACATTCTTGCAATAATAATTTTCAGACACAAAAGAGAGGAGGGCTGGAAGTTACAGCTCACCTCATGAAGCTCACCACAAACAGAGATGAGTTTAGTTAGAGAAATAACTACATTTTGAACTATCCTAATAATGAGAATGTATGAGGGAAGTAGAAAGCCTGTCTAGAGTACAGGCAGGGGTCGAGTGGGGAGGAGGGAGACTTGGGACATTGGTGATGGGAATGTTGCACTGGTGATGGGTGGTGTTCTTTACATGACTGAAACCCAAACACAATCATGTATGTAATCAAGGTGTTTAAATAAAATACATATTAAAAACACTATTTTTAAAGTCAGAATAAATATTTCCTTTATAAGTATTACTGCTTTCATTGGTGACCTCATAATTCTTTTTTCTTTAGCCATCAAAGGGATTCTATTAGACATTTCAGATTGGATAGTCTCTGAAGTCCTTGGGACCGGAGCATTGGCACAAGCGGTAGGGTGTTTGCCTTGCATGCGCTAACCTAGGACAAACCACAGTTCGATCCCTATGGTCTCATATGGTCCCCCAAGCCAGGAGTGATTTCTGAGCGCAGAGCCTGGAGTGTCACCGGGTGTGGCCCAAAAAGAAAAAGAAAAGTGTTGCCCTCAGAAGAGAATCTCGATGCCTGGCCTTTTGAGTCCTGTTTGACCCAAGTAGCTCCTAATCTTATGCCTAACATGCTTTCTCGACCTCATCATGGATTATCCTTCCTGATTATTCTGATTTTAGCCTCTGTCAAATCCTCAGAGAAGCATTTACTAAATAGTCACTCTGATCCCCATCATTTGTTTGAACACTTTGACTGTTCTTGGTACCATCTCCGCTGTAAACCGAAAGTAAAAGCACTGTTTTGGGTGAGTTACTATAAGTGGTCTGACATCTGAGCAGAGCTTAGAAGGTTATAGGTATAGATTTATCTATCCATTTAAACAAATTAAGAAATGAATAGTCTATTATATGGTATTTTTGCCACCATATCTCTGTCTTGTTTCTTCCCAACTTACTTTAGTTTAAACACTTATTCTGTGGACAAATCAAGTCCCACTGAATTGGTTACGATCTGATATTAGAAACTCTATAGCCCTAGGATTCAAATTTTTTTTTTTTTTTTTGGTTTTTTTTGGGCCACACCCGGCGGTACTCAGGAGTTACTCCTGGCTGTCTGCTCAGAAATAGCTCCTGGCAGGCACAGGGGACCATATGGGACACTGGGATTTGAACCAACCACCTTAGGTCCTGGATCGGCTGTTTGCAAGGCAAACACCGCTGTGCTAACTGAGAAATAGAATTTATCACCTGCAGAGGACTGAACTCTACAGATCATTCGCAACAGAACTAGTACTGCCCCCTGGAGGGTATTTGGGGGCCTTACAAAGAATTCTAGTAAGCAAGCATTCACAGGGGAGGTTTTAAGCAGATTGCTGTGTACAGTAGACAGATCTGTTTTCTCCATGTGTCCTGCAATGATCAAGACAGAAAGGCCAAACACAAAAATTTTCCCATGTTCTACATCACGTAATCTCTGCATGTTACATCAGAAAAAATATACAATAAATATAATTACAAGTGCTTTACCTGTAATGATATTTGACTTTTTTTTTTTCAAGTAAAATAGCTTAGATGAAAGTTGTCACATATTAGTACTTAAATAGAATAAGATGTTATTGGTTGACTGATTGATTAATTTTTGGGCCACTCTGGGCGGTGCTCAGGGGTTACTCCTGGCTCTTCACTCAAAAATTATTCCTAACATGGTGAGAATGTCCCTGATTCAATGTCGCTATGTACCTAAAAAATTACTGTGAAATATTTGTAATCCACTTTGGTCAAAATAAAAATTAAAAAAAAATTATTCCTGGTAGGCTCAAGGGAACCAGATGAGATGCTGGGGATCAAACCCGGGTTGGCCGCATGCAAGGCAAACAAACCCCTTCACGTTGTGCTATCATTCAAGCTGTTATTTATACCTTACTCAAGGACTCACTTTTTTCTTCTAGAGTGCCTATTTAAGACCAAGTCTTTCCAACTACTAATTTGATTTTTAAGTATTTTGTTTTTGCAAAGGTAAACTCTAGACAATAATAACAAAAAAATTAAAAACTTGACGATAAAGATGACTATAACTCCTGAGTAAAATAAGGAAATACTGTGGTTTGTCTTATTTGGTACTGTTCTAGAAGTATATCACTGCCAACCATGTTACCCATGGGATTTAAGCTGATAATAAAATACCTTAATTCACTTTTTATTTACAGCTGCACAGAGGACCAACTATAACAACACATGATTTGACATATGAATATCTGAAAACGTGCTGTTAAGAAATTAAATTGGTATAAAAATGTTCTTTTCTCCTTTTTAAATTTTCAAAATATAAACTCAAAGAGCCGTTGACTGTGAAAATTAAACATAGAAATACAGTGACTTGGGGAATGTTGCTCTGACCCTGAGGCCATCCTGAGATTCATTTTTTGCCAGCCATTTTCTATATCCAGCTGTCAATGATAGGATGTCATCTAAGAATCAGAAACCAAATACACTGCAACATAGGCCTAGACCATTGAAACTAGTTTGCGCCACATAATGTTACTTCCTAATCACTGTGATACAAGTCCTAGTTCAAGAGTAAGATTATCTTTCTCTCCTTGTGTTACCCCATCTGCAATTGATTATTTTTCTTGACATGTTAGTTTTAACTAAGATCACTTCTCTTTTTCTCCAATTCTATCTAGTTTCCTATTCTATAGCCTAACTCCTTTGCACGGTACTGATACTTCTCAGTTAAATATATATATTTATATATATTAATAAATATATATTTATATTTATTATACATTATATTTATATAATATATTTATATTATATATATTTATATTTTATATAATTATATATTATATATAAATATATTTATTTATATTTATTATATATATTTGGTTTTTGGGCCACACCCGGTGGTGCTCAGGAGTTACTCCTAATTCTGTGCTCAGAAATTGCACCTGACAGGGATGTCAGGGAATTGAATCTGGGTCCATCCCAGTTGACCACATGCAAGGCTATCTATATCTTACCACTGTGCTATCTCTCCAGCCTCAAAGTGTTAATAATAAGAATTTTCTAAAGAATACTTGTACTTCTTTTATGGGAGAGCTGGTCCTTTCTTTATAAGCTCAAATTTTTTCATTTTCCTTATGTGTAGGTATCTGGCAATTTAATTATGGCATTAGAACTATATCTGGACATATCCATAGGGAGTTCATATTATTTCATCAAAATTCATTTTATCTTGATTTCATACTTAATTGGGACATTATATCAACTGAAAAACAAATATGTAGATTACTAATTCAAGGTGCTAAAGAGAGCATCACACAAATTTATTTGAAAAGCGAATGATGTCTGATAGGTTGAGAATCATGGTACTAGACAATCTTTAATGTTCTATTGTTTCTTATAAGACTCCTTGATTCCTCTAACTTAGTAAAAGAGATGAGCACACTTCTACTTTCACAGTAAATAAGTCTGACTTCACGATATCCCCAGAAACAGATGTGGAGATAAAGCATTCTTTTTTGAGCATGTTGCATTTACATTGTATATTTTTCTATATTTTCATTGAAGTTGCTTAAATCAAGAGATGAAAACATTTATTGTCCAAACAAGATAATCTCCTCATATATCCACACCCTCTTCTTACCTAGTTTGACAAGGTGGGGTAGAGATTTATTACTGCCCCTTTCTGTGCAAGCAGTTACTGAGAGGTTGTAGATATCTCCTGGAGGCAAGCTGAGAATTGCAGTCATGACATTGCGTGTTATCTGCAAGATCAGAGAAAAGGAGGCTTTGAACTTCCCCAAAATACAATGCAAAAAGGCATCTGCACTCATGTTCCTTTCAGCACTCATGTTCCTTTCACAATAGCTAGAATCTGGAAACAACCCGAGTGCCCAAGAACTGAATAATAGAAACTGGTACATAATGGAATTATATGCAACTGTTAGGGAAAGCAAGTTATGAAATTGGCTTATACATGGATAGACATGGAGAGTATCATGTTGAGTAAAATGAGCCAGAGGGAGAGGGATAAACAGAATGATTCCACTCATCTGTGTGATGTTAAAAAAAAAAAACAACTATAGTATGAGAGTACATTTAAGACACAGAAGGGACTACTACGACAATAATAGTTGGAAATTATCACTCTGTGCAAGAGCTGAGAATTAAAAAGAAGTAAAGTGGTATGCATAACACCCCTTCAGGAATGGTATTGCAAACTACTAAAAGGACATAAGGAAGAGAGGGTGAGAATGAGAGTATAAGATTGAGTGAAAGTGAGAGAGAAGAGTCTGTCAGAGGGACAGGTTAGAAATGGAAGTGTAAGGGTTGTGGGAGGGAAACTGGGGAAATTATGAGAGTGGCAGGAAATGTACAGTGGTGAAGGGATGGATGTTGGAACATTGTATGACCCAAACTCAACTACAACAACTTTTAACTCTAAACAAAATCAGCATATCCAATGTACTCAAATCTTTAGTGGTGGAGAAAGATTTAATTATATCTATACTTGTTTTTGTTAAAATGCTTGCCATCTTGAAGGAATGCTCAAATCATATCTCTAGATATAAAATAAAATCAATAATCAATAATATAGCTAAAACTCCTTAGCCTACTATCACAAGTTTAAAAAAGTAAGTTCTGTAAAGGAGGAATTTAAATGTTTTTTATTGTTGAAAACTTCAGAACAGCTCTAACTGGCACATAAACAAGCATTTGTTTACTCTCTCAATAAATATTTGCTTAACGATTTGTAATAACCTATTACAAAAAGAAATTTGCATCTCTATTTGGATACTCTTCTCTGAATTTAAGGAACATACACTGATTTGTAATAATCTATTACAAAAAGAAATTTGTATCTCTGTTTGGATACTCTTCTCTGAATTTAAGGAAACATACACTCTTTTTAATTTTCTTCTTTCCTTCAGCAATGACCACCCAGTGCAACATTCTAGAATGGGAGAGATCAGTTGTGTCATCGCCATATGTCCAACTGACATAAAGCAGACTGTTAAAATATTCCACAGAAGTGATTTCTGGAGCAACAGGAGCTGTGAAAGAGCAAAGAGATCACAGATCAGCACATCAGAGTATAAATTCTTAAAGTACTTCTCATTAGTGCATGAGATCCCATGGAGTTAAGGAAATTAAATCAACTCCCCATGGATCCATGGGTAGTCTGGAGAAAGCTATGGGACAGAAAAGGCCTCAGTTTCATGGGAACTTATGTGACACAGCCAGATCCATGTGGTACATCCAGGATAATGAAGGCATTGAGGTCTTGTGTACAGATTTTGCAATGACCATAATCTTAGAATGTTCACTTGTTTAATATGCTTGCTGCAACAATGTTATTAGAAAGAACACACTTATTTTCTAATCAGTACTGTAAACTTTGGAGTCATATATTTTGTTGAGGTGTGCAAAAATGTATATGGAAATATAGTCAGAACAAAGAGTGAAATAACAGAAAACATTCCTATAAATAACAAGGCAATATTGTATTTAATAAAGGGCTTGAGCCATAGCACAATGGTAGGGCATTTGCCTTGCATGCTACTGACCCAGGATGAACCTCGGTTTGATCCCCCGGTGTCCCATATGGTCCCCCAATCTAGGAGCGATTTTTGGGCTCATAGCCAGGAGTAACCCCTGAACATCACAGGATGTGGCCCAAATAATCAAAAGAAAATGTATTTAATATAATAAATGCAATTTTTATATATTACTAAAAAGATAATATATTAATATATAATACATACACTACATATAAATATTATATAATTATATATAATATTTTATATTATATACAGTAAATTATAAATTATATTATATAACAAGGAAATTATTATATATAATAAAATACAATATTTTTATAATTAATATTATATTATAATATAACATTCCTTTAATAACAAGGCTGTCAAATACTGTACTTTGCATATGATAAACTCAATAGCAGTTTGCTGAAGCAAGAAGGAAGAAAAGAGGTATTTTTTTCTCATTACTCCACAAAGTTAAATTTTCTTCAAAAAGAGGTCTTATTGATTTTTTCTGTATTCCTACACATTTAAATTTAATTTCTCCTATTTTGTGGACTGTTCATCAGAAGCTTTACATGAGCTCTGAAAGCATATTTTAATTACTTTCAAGATAGCAGATAATCATGCAAATTAAAAAACTACATGTGGATTTAAATTGCAGTACATATTGGTTTAAATACCGTATTTTTCGGCGTATAAGGCGACCCCCTAATTTTGCAGTTAAAACATAGATTTAGGCCTATATTCGCTGTATCAGACAGAACGTTCCTGTGCCGCATGCGCTGCATGTGCTCCTGTGCTCATGTACCACAGTGAGCCAATCACAACAAGCAAAGGTTCAAAGGTTATACTGGAATAGACTTCCTCTCTGAAGATTCGGGTCCAGAACATTGTCTAATTTGCATCATCAAAAGCCTGCTTGGATTGGCTGAGTTAGAGAGGTGGTTGAACAGCCTTGCAGTGATTGGTGCAGGATCGAGTTGGCAAATTCGTTTTGTGACAATATTCAGACAATTTTCGTTTAGCAGCATATTAAAACATTTTTCGGGATATACTCGGCGTATAAGACGACCCCCGATTTTCGGTTGACTTTTTTTTTTGTTTCAGAAGTTGTCTTATACACCGGAAAATACGTATATCCCATCCCAAGATCCAACAGAACCAAGACACTCTATATATTATAAGGATAATTACTAAAACCATAAAGAATTATTTTCTTAAATTTGGTACTATCACAACAACCATTTATAATTATTGTTTCAAAAGTAATGCCTCGGGACCAGATTGATAGCAAAGCAGGTAGTGAATTTGCTTTGTATGTGGCCAACCCAGGTTTGGTTCTTTGGCATTGCATATGGTCCCTGAGCACCACCAGAAATGATTCCTAAGTGCAGAGCCAGGAATGGGCCCTGAACATTGCCAGATGTGGCCCTAAAATAAAACAAAGAACTCCCCAAATAAAAGTGATGTGTTACCAAGATTTATTGTATTAAAAAGCAAAACACACATTTCTGTTTCAGGTGAAGGAAAAGTAACACTTATATATGTGATTGTACAGGTTTGAAATATCGACAGCGTATCTAGCAAGTAATACAAATACACAGTATATTTTAGAATATCCTAGTAAAGAATAATAAGCCCGGATTCTTAAGTAGCCTCTATGTTTCTATGTACTTAATATATAAAGTTCCTTTAAAGATCAATTTTGCTTGCTCTGATTCCTCTGAGGAAAGAAACAATTAAAATTGCAAAGAGGAGAAAAATGTCTCCTTCCAGGTCCCTGTCTTCCAATTTTAGTATTGTGCTTTAAACACTGCAGATTGCTAACAGACCACCAGGGGACACTGTTTCCTTATTAAACAGTATTTGCTACAGAAGCATCATGAACGTGATTTCTTGGAGCTAGAAAGCAAGCAGTCTAACAAAACAATTGGTTTTAATACTTCGCATAGTATTAAAACATTTTTTGCCCTTCATCTTTGTATACCATTCGCTTGGCAATTTTCATTTCCATAGTAATTGAAGGTTTTGAAAATTAAAAAAGGAGATTCTTATTTGCTTGATGTGTAACATGGTACAGGGCTTGAAGTGTTTGCCTTGCATGTGATAGTCCTCAGTTTGAACCCTAGTATTGCTCTGTTAGTTCTGTTCTCTAAGCACAGAACTAAGAGAAATAATTAAAAATGAAGTGTTAGAAGAATGCCCTCCCAAAGTACTACAATTTCAACTAGTTCTGAGAATATAAAAATAAAACTCAGCCATCAGGCTGTCACATCTCATTTAATTCTCATACTATGGTTTTTGTAGTGTCCATTGTTTTATGTCTGAAAATTTAGTCTGAATCTATATACTCAGAGAAGCCTAGAGCATCAACACACCCAGTGGTATTCAGGGATTACTCCTGGCTCAGTGCTCAGGATCAACTGGTGAGGCATATAGGGTGTCAGGAAATGAATACAGGTTGGCTGTGTGTAAGACAAGTACTATTCTCACTGTATTGTTACTCTGGCCCCATTTAATTTTTGTGGGGGGAGCATACCCAGCTATGCTCAGATCTCATTCCTTCCTCTCAGATCACTCCTGACTGGATTCTAGGGACCCTATGAGTGTGAGGGATTGAACCCAGATCACTGATCAGTTATGTGTAAGACAAGCATCTTTTTCTTGACACTGTCCCTCTCTGATGATTTAGTGTGTTTCAAAAAGATTTAGTGTGTTTCAAATAGGCAGATAAACTTTCTAAAGACCAAATACTAGTTTTCTCATCTAGGAAAGTAACTTATTAACTTGTTACTCATTTTCCATATCCATGTTTGCCTATATCATTTCTTTTTTTATTTTAATTTAAACCATTGTGATTTGCAAGATTTGCAAAATTATTAATAGTTGGGTTTTAGACAGACAGTGTTTCAGGACCAATCCCACTACCACTGTCTACCTTCCTCCACCCATGTTCCCAGAGTCCATCCAATGCCACCATTCCTTGCCCCAGCCTGCCAATATAACAGGCCTATTTTTAATTTTGATTGTGAAAGTTTGGATTTCATGATGTTGTTGTTGTTTTTGTTTGTTTGTTTTTTGATTTTGTTGTTGTTGACTCTGGCTTGTATATTTAGTTCTGTCCTTTCTTTTCGTTTGTTTTTGGGCCACACCCATTGAAGCTCAGGGGCTACTCCTGGCTAAGGGCTCAGAAATTGCTCCTGGCTTGGGGAGATCGAACCGTGATCCATCCTAGGCTAGCGCTTGCAGGGCAGATGCCTTACCTCTAGCGCCACTGCTCTGGCCCCTAAGTTCTGTCCTTTCTTAACACCACCAATGCACCTGAGACCCTTTGGCTCCTATCCCCCATCCTTTCATATTTGTGTATTTCTCCTCTTCCACTCAATTTATTTCCTTCTTCTCACTATATTTGAAGTCTATAGTGTTTTCAAATATCTGTCCATATTATTATGTCAGCACCCTCATCCAGAGACACAACTGAAATTACTTGAGGCCAGAGCTTCAAATCCTCTTACTGCTTCGATGTCTTCTGTACTCTGCAAAGACTGTCTAAGCAATAGTGTGTCCAATGCACTCGTTACCTAGTGCTTAAGTAATAATACTTAGGCAGCCAATGAACAAGAACACAGAAACCTGGGGCCATTAAGAGTATTTGCTCCAAGCTCATTAACCAGAAATGAACAGAGTGAGCTATTCAAAGTGTTATGTTAGATTTAAAGAGTGGGGTAAGCCAGATTGCTGCTCTGAGATATAAAGCACTCTTGTTATGAATTATTGATAGAGGTTTAATTGTAATGAAATATGCAACTGATATATTCAGAAATCTAATGCAGTTTGTCAAATAAAAGTATTTCCTCCCTTTTTGATATTCCTTGACTTTTCTGTTCTCATTTTATTATTAATAAAGGGAAGTAGCCAGCACCTGAGACAGCAAAGGAACAGTATAAGGTGGCTGCTGAAAATTCACGTAAGATTAATGTATTTTTGTTTTAATATTTTTTATCTTTTGCTTCTGGAACTACACTCGTTGGTGCTCTGGGTTGCTCTGGCTCAAAGATTATTCTCTGAAATTCTTAGGTAATCAACCGGGGCTGGGAATGGGAGGAGAAGCCTTGATTACACATCACATATCACACACACCACACACACACACACACACACACACACACACACACACACACACACACACACACACACTCCAGAACTTTTACTCATCCCTCCCTCCCTTTCTTCACTCCTCTTAACTCTTGTTTGCTTATTCATTAGTTCATTCATTTTTTCATTCTTCCTCTTTACCCCTGTCCTTTCTCCCTCTTCCTCCCTCCTTCCTCTCTTCCTTCCTCTCTTCCTTCCTCCTTCCTTCTTTCTTTCTTTCTTTCTTTCTTTCTTTCTTTCTTTCTTTCTTTCTTTCTTTCTTTTTTTCTTTCTTTCTTCTTTCTTTCTTTCTTTCTTTCTTTCTTTCTTTCTTTCTTTCTTTCTTTCTTTCTTTCTTTCTTTCTTTCTTTCTTTCTTTCTTTCTTTCCTTTCTTTCTTTCTTTCTTTCTTTCTTTCTTTCTTTCTTTCTTTCTTTCTTTCTTTCTTTCTTTCTTTCTTTCTTTCTTTCTTTCTTTCTTTCTTTCTTTCTTTCTCTTTCTTTCCTTCCTTCCTTCCTTCCTTCCTTTTTCTTCCTTCCTTCCTTCCTTCCTTCCTTCCTTCCTTCCTTCCTTCCTTCCTTCCTTCCTTCCTTCCTTCCTTCCTTCCTTCCTTCCTTCCTTCCTTCCTTCCTTCCTTCCTTCCCTTTCTTTCTTTCTTTCTTTCCTTTCTTTCTTTCTCTCACACTTGGTACTTCAGGGGTTACTCCCAGTTTTGTGCTCAGGAGGTTGATCTCAGCAATGTTCAGGGAGCTTGCTGTCACTAAACTGGATCTGTACATGCAAGATATTGCCCTTAGCCTCTGTCTTATCTTTCCAGATCCTCTCCATTTCATTTTAACTCATAAATGTCAACCAAGAAAATGAGAAGTCCAAAGAGGAAAATATTTTGTTAAAGTTACTTATTCCAAAAATATTTTTCTTTTTTTTTTATTTCAGTACAACTTAGTAGAACCTGATTCTCAACCTGAAGTTCTTGCAAAGTCTTAGTTCAAGCAGCAAAGGTTTATGTTTCTTTGATAAATGTCCTCTTACCTTTGGTACCTTGATCATCTCTAGACTCTTTGCTATAAAAGAATGAACCACATCATTTAAGGCTCCTAAGATCTGGTAACACTAACAGGCTGTTTGATTTCTAGTTTTGATAATTTGCTTGTCTGTTTTGATTTTTGTTATTATTTTTATGCATGGAGGAGAACAAACCAATGGTACTCAGGAAGTTCTCCTGGTTCAGACATCATTGTCAGCGGTTCTCAGAGGCTGCTACTGCCTCAAGAGCCTCTCCTGGTGGTGTTTAGGGGAGCCACTTGGTGCTAGAGATTAAATCCAGGCCTCATGCACCATGAAAGCATGTGTTTAGTCTGCTAAGCTGTCTCTAGTCCAATGGCAGTGTATTTTTTTAGTGGTTATGTTTATGCCACATCTCTTACTAAATAGCTTATTAAGCTGACAAGTGATTATGAATAACAATAAAAACTTTTCATCTCTAATTTACAGATGACAAACGTGGAGGATTTTCAAAATTCACCTGTCAATTCACTTGTTACATGTGATATGGTTTGAACTTCAGGTTCAAACTCAGATCCTCTTGTTTTCAAGCTGTCATTTTATAAAACTGTATAATTAATAAAGAAATGGAGATACTCTAGCAATGATAATTATTCAATGGGTCAACTCAATTGCGTGCTGATTGTGACTCAAAGAGTTACTGGCCACATTTGTATTCTAATACATACCAAACAGGGAACAAGGGCAGTGGTTCAGACTAAAAAGCCAGGGCATTGGCTCACTTCAAAATGGCATTTTAAATTTAGAAATATTATCTCTTAAACAAATCATGAATTTTCATAAGCAAGCAGTTTATCTTCTATCTAACTGATGTTCAATCAATAAATGATTAGGTCAATGACTAGCTCTCTGGAGATGTGCTTCCTCAGAATCTCTGCAGAAAAGAGTTCAATGATCATGAAACTTCCTCCCACACTCCACTCACCTGTTATATAGCTGATGGTGGAGCTGTCACAGCAGCTCAGTTCTGGGTCTCCCCATGTCACCATGGTAACTCGGAAGTTGTAGTACCACGCAGGCAATAGATTAGTGATTCTCTGAAAAAAGCAATGAGACAAAAGGCTATTTCATCATTTTAAATCGAATTGTTTCTTCAATGAGGTTATGAAATAAGTAAGTGATTTTTATATTCCTTTCTGTGTGTCCTTTTGTATTTGCCAAATTTCTCATTAAAGATTCCTCCTGACTGGCAGTGTGGTAACAATACAAATATATATAAAATTATAAAATTTCAAAAGAGATTCAGAGTCAAGTATTTCCAAGCTGGATTTTCCTCCTCAGTTTCCTGTTCACACAGTAAAATAAGACTTTTTTTTTTTTGTAAGGGACAAAGCAGATGCATGCCTATTTCTGAGACAGAGGATCCCTTATCTCTCTGGACTCTCCTAACTTGGTCACAGCATGTGTTTTTGTTGGATAAAAATGATGAGAGTCATCATGTCCCATGCTACCTGTGTGCATTCCAAAATGCCATCATTTATAGGTCACTTTTCTTGCCCCTTTTGGTGTATAAAGGCCCATCAGTTTACAAAAGAATCTAAGATCCGATTCCTTGAAGCTCACCACTGAGGCAGTTAAGGAAACCGTTGCTGCTATTTCATAGTAGGTTGTCCATTCAGAAGTCATGGTTGCTGGGTTGAAATAAAACATCTCTACCACATATTTCCGGAACACTCCTAAGTAAGGTCTGGTCCAACTCAAAACTACTGCTGTAGGACCCAGTGGATAGAGCATTAAATCCTTTATTCCAGTCGGAACTAAGAAGAAAAGAAAGAAATGGGGGAGGAGAAAAGTAAAAAAGAAATACTTAATATTTTAGCCATTACTAGAATCGTTGTATAAACAGTCCCACCCATCTAAGATAATCATTGAGAACTAAACATACTCACCTTCAATTTTTTTTTTCCTGAGTGTCAAACATTCTGAGAATGTTTCTCCTGATACACAATAACTTACTCTGAAGGTAGAATATAATAAGAGCACAAGTATGATCTGGCCAGCTGTGTGACAGCTTTGGGTTTTGGAGCCAAATAGTACTTGACAAGATTCTTTGCTCTCTCTCTCTCTCTCTCTCTCTCTCTCTCTCTCTCTCTCTCTCTCTCTCTCTCTCTCTCTCTCTCTCTCTCTCTCACTCTCTCTCTCACTCTCTCTCTCTCTCTCTCTGGTTTTTGTGCCACACCCAGAGATGCTTAGGGGCTCCTTCTGATTCTGCACTCAGAAATTACTCCTGGCAGGCTCAGGGGACCATATGAGATGCTGGGGATCCAACCTGGGTTGGCCATATGCAAGACAAATGCCCTACCTGCTGTGCTACCGCTCAGGCCCCTGGTTTCTTATTCTTGTGTTTGAAACTTACCAATGGCAAATGTCACAGGATCTGAAGGTGGTCCAATCAAAGGGCCTTTCCTGAAGTACATCACAACCTGGTACTGGGCCCCAGGAACCAGATTTTCAATTATAGGTTTGCTTGAGTTCACCTTTAAACCAAACATCCAATAAGGCTGATTTAGAGTTGGTCTTTTAGAATGCAGCACTGAGGCAGAACAGTGAATCCACAGATATCTTTAAAATCCAAGTCTTTACTCATCCTGGAGAAGGTCTGCTTTCAAAATTGTAATGATTTATAGTTTATGTGAATACCGAAAGGGACCCAGAACACTCTGATTCCCTGGCTGGGTTTAATAAGCTCTGTGAACTGCTTTATACCCATCACTGTCAGTTGTAACTATATACACAAGAGACACATCAGCCTCTCACCATAATCAAATCAGCAATACTGTAAGGATAGTCTGACGTCTTAAATTGTAGTGTCAGCTGATTAAATACAAAGGAATGTCTTTAGTCTCTCCTCACTTAGAAGGATAGAGTATCTAATTATAGAGATGGAAACGACCTCAGAGATTATCTAGTCCAAATCTCTCATTTAATAGATCAAAAAAGTAAAGCCAGAGATAGCCAAGGTCACATATTAAGATTCAATGTTGAGATGGAAGTTCAGCTTTGTGACCTCTAATTCACACTACAGTAAGTAAGAGCATTGATATAGATTGAAAAGCACTTTGCAAGGCTCTTGTGACCTTAAGACATAAATTTCTAGAGAAATAAGTTTTTCATTTAGATGAACTCTAGTTTGTAGTTCTTTTTGAGACTTTTGGTAATGTGATAAATGCCACATAGAGAAAATTGGTGAGAACAGATAGATGAAAAAACATTGGTTAGAGACAAATGTTGGCATGTACAATGGTTGATTCAACTAATAGGCTAAGAAGCATGTTGGCTCAATTTTTCACACCTCTAATATTTAGTCAGAGTCCTTTTTAATGGGAAAAATACGAATTTTCTGTTGGGATTTCCAGTAATCAAATCCTGACTTCACTTCCAATAGGCAAATGAATTGATAATCTGAATTTGGTTCTTCATTGCTAAGCTATGAATAATTCTACCATATACCTGAGAGTTGAGAGAATTTATATATTAACGCTTAATACTCTTCTCAACTTGATGGCTTCTAGGATATATAAACATCACAAAATTAAAGTAGGGAAAAGCACAAATCAACAGGGAACTGTCTTATCTGCCATACAAGCATTTAAAAAGTCTTGTCGTGATATGCTCTGAGCTATTTTGTATGGTGCTAGGGATTGAGCCTAGAGCTTCATGGCATGTGTTCTGAAAGTAAGCTACATTCCTGGTACTCATATGAATCTTAAACATTTTCAGTACCAGATACTGATTCATTGCCATACAAATGCTTGTTATGCAGTTACACGTAAGTAAGAGGAGCAGCACACAGAAATTTCTTTTCTAATAATTTGATCCAAATGAATGTTGAGTACCTATATAACATTCTCACTCTTCCTTTCCTTTTAATACTTAGATCAGGATTCCTTGCCCACATTTTAGAAATTTTCTGGATGCCTTATAGATAAAGTTGACCAAATATGCCCTTATCAGTTTGTCTCTCCAGAACATGCTCTGAATAGAACATGCATAAATAGTGCACATCTAAGCAGTATTTTTGCAAAAATACATTTTTACATGAGAAAACCAACAATGATCATTGTCAAAACTGTTGACTCCATGGGAGAGCACAGCATTTTTAATTTTCTCTTCTCTTTACACATACACACTTGCACATGCATGAACTCATGCATACAAACATACCTTTGCGTACCATGGAGGTTATGTTACTCACATTGCTTAAAACTTTCCTTTTAAATTTAAACATACACTACAGGCATTCTATGATACCTATAAAAACTAAATGCGCTGATTAATCACTCAGTTATGATGTTTAGAATAACATAGTGTATGAAACCTGTATCAGGTATTACTTGAGTCATTTTGTTTTATAATATTTTACATGATCATTGTTCCGCCAAAGGACTATCTGGAATCATAGACACTTAAATATACCATCATATACATTCTTTCTTGGAAAACTAGTTTTCTTATAAATTAAAACATATATATGTGTGTAAATATAATAATACTACTAAACATTTTGGGAAGTCTATTTACCACTTTAACTCATTTTGATAAGAAATGAAACACTAAAGGGGATAATTCCTGGCTCTGCACTCAGGAATTCCTCCTGGCAATTCTCAGGGGACCATATAGAATGCCAGGAATTGACCCCAGGTTGATCAAATGCTTTACCCACTGTCTTATTCTCCAGCCCATCTAGACTTAACACTTCTCTCCCTACATGTCCTTGAAATATTTGTCCAGGACCTTCTTGAGAGTGAACTGCAAGTGGAATAAGGAATGGTCCTGCATGCTACTTACTAAATAGTGGATATTTTATTTCCTAGAGGTAATTTCCTTCAGACAATATTTTACTTCATTCTTTGATTACTGTTTCTCCTTTCCCATTCCTGAGTTTCTACTTCACAGAATTTGATCTAGTCCTTTGTCTGTCCAACCATACACTGGTACTATCCCTACTGAGCTAAAGCATAAAAAGAGAAGATGCATCAGGCAGCTGAACTATAGGATAGACACTTAGATAATAGGGTTAAACGCAATGATATCAGAGTTGTATTTTTATTTTTGTTTTTGTCTGGTTTGGTTTGGTTTTGGTTTTTGGGTCACACTTGGCAGCACTCAGGGGTTTATTCCTGGCTCTGAGCTCAGAAGTCACTCTTGGCAGGCACTTAGGACCATACAGGACGCTGGATTTGAACCACAGTCTGTTCAAATCAGCCATGTGCAAGGCAAACACCCTACTGCTGTGCTATCTCTCTGACCCCTATAGCAGGGTTTTTTGAGTCTGAAATAGTTTGATTTCAACTTTCTGTGTTTCTCTTCCAATTATTACTCAAATGTACTCAGGTTTTCTATAGAAGACTTCTAGAACTTTTAAGTCCCTTGATATATAGCAAAACTATATCAGGTATATGTTAAAACTATATATATATATATATATATATATATATATATATATATGTAATTTCTTGAACAACTAAGCCCAGACACTGCATTAAGTCCTTTTATTATCTTTTGGAGGTCACACCAAGACATGCTTAAGGAACCATGCAGTGCCAAGGATCAAAGCTATGAGCTTTCACAAAAGCATGTGCACCAGTCCTTTAAATCATTTCTGGCTCAAATCCCACTATGTATATTATAATTCAATGTGTTAGGATAAATGTCTCTACTTGAAATAGAAAGACTCTGCAATAAAGAAAATTGAATAGAAGAAAATGGAGAAGGGTGAAGTAATCATACCTTAGTTCTCAAAATGGCCCCTGGTGACTGGGAAGAGACACCTACAACAGGGATTCCATTCCTACCATCCCTTAAAATTGTGGCCTCCAGACCTGTAATTCTTCATAATTTGACATTTGTATTTCAAGAAGGCATTGCCAAAGTGCACTTAGACTAGCCTTTTTTATGGCTCATTCATAATTTACAATCTATCTTTAGCCTTTGACTTCAATGCAAAAGATATGTCACCTGCACATTAGATGAGCAAGAAAGAGGTGTGCCTGGAAGCATAAGGGTCTTGCTACATTTTGTAAAGGAAGCATTATTCATTGGTTTTTGAATCACACCCAATCATGCTCAGGGCCACTCCTGGCTCTGAATTCAGGGATCTTTTCTAATAGGATTCAGGGGATCATATATGGTGCCAGAGATTGAACCTAAGTCAGCCACATCTAAGGCAAATGGCTCTACCTGCTGTACTATCATTCTAAGAAGCATATTTTTCTCTCAATGTTAAGTTGGTTGTCTTTGTGTGGCCAAGGGAGGCAGCTTCTAACTGTGATGATTTGTATATAGGTCTGACATATTTCTTTAATTTAAAGACAGGAGGTGTACAGATACTCCTTGCCTAATGACCAAGTTCCATTTCAAAGACTTGGTCGTTAAGCAAATGGATTGTTAAGTGAGGAACTGCATGTACTGTATACAGTAGTCCAGTATATGCATAGTACTTGACAATACAGTATTCTGAATAAGTAAAATAACGAGAAGGATCAAACTGAAAACTTCCACTTGTTTTAATTTGCATAGGTTGCGTAATTTACATACAGTTCATCAGTGTATTACAGAACATAAAATTAGTAAAGTAGGTACATTAAAGCACCAAAAACCACAGTACTGTACTGTAGAGTGTATAAGATGGAAAAAGGATATTTAAATTAAAATAACAGTGAAGAGATGGTCGTAAGTGCGAGCGGTTGCTAAACAAGTAGGTCGTTAAGAACGAGGAGTATCTGTATTCATCTTCACTAAAGACTTTCCTCAGTTCATAAAGCATTTCTAAATCTCAAGATAATGGCCCCATATACTACCACCAGCTTAGAATGTCTCATTCCTTTCATTTCACAAAATCCAAAATCTGGGAGATGAATAGAAACATTTCAAATATCTTTAATGTAGCAAATATTTTTTTGAAGTGGGGGCAGACCTAGTTGTGCTCAGGTTTATTCCTGACTCATTTCTGGCTATGATTAGAGCACTGGGGATTGAACCCGGGTTAGCCACATGTAAGGCAGGATTTGTTGTACTCTCTCTGGACCTTACAACAACATTTTATTGTTTTGGGGGTCACATCCAGGAGTATTCATGGGTTGTTCCAGGCTCTGCACTCAGGTATTATTCCTGGTAGTGTTGGGGGATATATGAAATGCTGGAATCAAACCTAGGTTAGCTGCATGCAAGGCAAACACCCTACCCACTGTGCTATAGCTCTGGCCCTTAAACTTTTTTATTTTTTTTTGGTTTTTGGGTCACACCCGGCAGTGCTCAGTGGTTACTCCTTGCTCTATGCTCAGAAATCACTCCTGGGCAGGTCTGGGAAACCATATGGGATGCTGGGATTCAAACCATCATCCTTCTGCATGCAAGGCAAATGCCCTACCCCATGCTATTTCTCTGGCTCCTAACCTTTTTAAAAATATTTTATTTTTGCTGTCTTCCACCAAATCGGGCTATTTAAAGATTATGTTTTTTTTAATTGTTTGAAGTTCCATGATTTACAATACTGTTAAAAATAGTTTTTCATGCATATAATTCCATCACTATACTTATCACCATTGTACTTCCTCCAAGTACCCCAACTTCTTCCCTTTCAACCCTTTCTCTTTCCCAATCAACTCAAATTTTAGATAATTCCTTCCCTTGTGTTGCCTTTAGTCCTTTGTTACTACCTTGCTGTGTATTTTTAAGTGTCACATGTGAGAGAGAAAATTCTACATCTATCATTTGATTTTTCTCTTAGGGAAGGAAATATTGTAAGACAACATGAACTGAAAAACTTGATTTTATGAATTGCGAAGCAGATTTTCAGGAAGTAAGACTGATCTACAGAATTTCTGGGGGTACTTGGGGGCATTAGGGAGCAATATCTACTCTCAGAACTGCTAATTAGGGCTGTTGGGAGCATTCATTCACTCTAGGGCCATTAATGAACACTTTTATATTCAGAGAACTCCTATTTCTCCTTCAGAACTCTAGAAAAAAATTTAAAAAAATAAGGAGCAATAGTATGTAGGTATATGTATTTCATACTACTGAAAAATATCCATAGGACACTGTTACTGCAAATGACTTAGCTTGTTAATAAATCTTAAGTGTCAACTACCACATTACCATAGACTATTTATTGAGTGACCTTCTGAGGACCTACTTCTTGCACTCCTTCAAAAACCGTTTTTGAATGATGTTTCTAGGAAGTCTGTCCAGTTAAAATGACAATGAAAAGAAGGGGCAGTAGACAAATGCAACCCAAGGAAACAGTCTCCCAACTTTTTGCTGTGGGTTTCCACCCTACTGCACAGTTCAGACAGTTTACAAGTCTTCTTCCCCACAGACATGCACTCACCCTTCTCTTACCTGGAGCTACTTGACCTTACTTAGAAAGGGAAACTGCGAAACTACATACAAGCCTCAGAATATTCAAGCTTCAATAATTCTGATTACACTTATCCATGGCTCTCACTTACATTAAAGGGACTTGCAAAAGAAGGACTAATCAAAATTACCAGGAATCCCAAACCTTTAGTACCTAGCACATGCTGGCATTCAGAGAATTTTCTGGACTAACAAACAAAGGTGGATGGGAGATGCTTTCCAAGGGAGAAGTGAAACGTGATTAGCATTTGGGGCTCAGTGTAATTTTTGGTAAAGTGACTTCCCAGGTATTTGCCATTTTTTCACACAGGTCTCTTAGCCCTGCCCTGCAGCACGACACAGCATGGCAGAGTCCCCACCCCCCTTGCCCATACCTCATCTTTTTTTTTTTTTTTTTTTTTTTTTTACCTGTGTACAGTATTGCTTTTCCAGCCTCTGGCTCTCCTTCTGCTTCTGGCAGGTGAGGGACACTACTGACACAAGAGTGCCATTGGAGTTCTCCTGGGAAGATGTCCAGGAGAGCAGAGCCGTGGTGGGGCTCAGGACATGCACATTTACCTGCTGGGGTTTCTCAGTCAGTTCTTCCATCCATTCTCCTGCAGGACCTGCATGTTGCAGATCAGAACACAAGGAGGAGAGTACACATGAGTCTTCAGGGAAAAGTGTCCAGTTGTAAAGAAACTTCTGCTGTAGTACTTGGGATATGACTCAAGGGATTGGAGTGTATGCAGGAGCCCTAGTTTGTATCCCTGATACTGCAGGGTTCTCCTGAATGTATCCCTTCCCCCTCATTTTTTTTGGGGGGTTACAAAAGGTCATTCTTGCTCTGCACTCAGAAATAGCCCCTGGCAGGCAGGGGAGGGGGACAGCCATATGGGATTCTGGGAATTGAACCCGGCTTTATCCTGGGTTAGCTAAGTGACCAACTCTCTCTCTCTCTCTCTCTCTCTCTCTCTCTCTCTCTCTCTCTCTCTCTCTCTCTCTCTCCTGGGTTAGCTAAGTGACCAACTCTCTCTCTCTCTCTCTCTCTCTCTCTCTCTCCTGGGTTAGCTAAGTGACCAACTCTCTCTCTCTCTCTCTCTCTCTCTTCCTCTTTCTCTCTCCCACTCTCTCTTCCCCTCTCTCTCACTCTTTCTCTCCCCCTCTATCTTTTCTTCTCCCACTCTCTCTCCCCCCCCCTCACACACACACATACACACACACACACACACACACACACACACACACACACAAACACATTGTCTTTTACACAATGTCTCTTACAAGGACATTCAGAGTATCATTTGTATTGGGACAGTAGAGGTTTATGGGCTAAGCAAAGATTCCTCTGTGCCTACCACCTACACAAGGACAACCACAGCATTTCTGCCCAGCAGTGCTCCTCCACAGCTTTTGGCACAGGAGAGCTCAGGCTCTGTTTCTACCAGAGAGAAGGACTTCTCAGAACAAAGTGGGAGTGTAGCACCTCGATGATGACTAGAATTTCCTTCTTAGCGGGATTTGGGGGCTCTAGAAAGAATTCCTTTCAGATGCAAGTTAGCCCTTAAAACAACCAATAAAAGAAAATAACAAAATTTGGCAATTTTGAGTCTGAGACACAGGATGTGAGTCTATTCGAGAAGAAACTGCAACAGGCTAGTTCCATGATAATAGCTGGTTAAATCTAGGTGATCATTTGAGGGGCATGGAGGATTTCTCATTACCAAATATCAATTTAGATGTACTCCTTCCAAACCTGGTTCTCTGAAGTTTAGAAAGGGGTTATTTAGCACAATGCCTAACACAGAGAAGGGCTCCAGAAATGTCAAGGTGATTAGGTAATTGTTATCTTCAGAATTGCCCTTTTGGAATGCAAATGTTCACTTTCTTTCATTTGCTTACAAGGCACTTGATTCTTTCTTTGTAGAGTGTATACTTGCAGGCATCCTCTGCTGGAGAAGAATGAGGAGGGGAGGCCAGGCTCCTGGGAAATGGTGGTAGGAAAATAGTAACAAGGCAAATGCTGAGGTTGACAAGAGAAGGAGTAGTTGTCTATATCAGACTGAATGTACATGTGTCTGCCTGTCTTTTTCAGAGAGCCACACCTAGTGATGCTCAAGAGTTACCCCTGGCTATGTATTCCTGGCAGTCCTAAGATGACTACATGGGATGCCTATAGTCATACATATAGGATGCATGAACCCTGAGTTAGCCATTTGTAAGGCAAGCACTGACTAGTGGTATTACTAGCTCCAACTCTGCCCATCTTAATCCTTTTATTTGTGAGCTCTGCACTATGAGCAATCTCATTTGACACAAAGAAAGCACAACAAGGTAGGAAGTATTGAGATTCAAACCAGAGAAACCATTTTCCCAAATCCCTGATCTAAGTTCTTGAGTAGAACTTCCTGGAGCATTAGATCAGAGAGAAATATCACTGACCTGGAGACTGGAAAGGTGGCACAACACTCAATTTTAATAATTACTAATCATGCAACATTAGGCAAGTGAATTAACTTTTCTGAATCTCAGATAATCCCAGTCATTCCATCTGTCAAATGGGCAGATCTAGCAAAGAATTGAGGAAAAAAACCTTGAGAAATTCATGACTTCATTTTACTGATGAAGGCTGAGGTCCAGAAACATAAATGACCTGTACAGTGTCAAAAAGCTAGTCTGTGCTTGGGATCCACTCAGGATTCAGGTTCAGTTGTATATTTCTTGGATCAGTGTCTTGTGACAGCAGCATTCTCTTGATGCTGCCTGATGAGGTATGGATGTCACAAGTGTTGGGCTCAAATGAGGTCAGAAGTGCTAGGGAATGATCTCATTGTGAAAGGTTATCACTGTTATGAAGATGATCAGGGTGAGGGCACAGAAAAGTGGGAAGAAGCAAACAAAAGCAAAACAAACTTATTGAATGGTTTACATTTGGGCTAATCTGAAACCCAACCCAAGGTCACTGCAAGATATACAAAAAATAAAATAGGTTGTCATTGTTCTTAAATCCTTTTTGCTCTTCTTTTTTTTTTTTTTTTTTTTTTTTTTTGATGTTTGGGCCACACCTTGCAGTGCTCAGGGGTTACTACTGACCCTGGACTCAGAAGTCGCTCCTGGCAGGCCCAATGGACCATAGGGGATGCTGAGGATTGAACCCATGTCCTGTCCTAAGTCATCGATAGCATGCAAGGCAAATGCCCTACTACTGTGCTATCGCTCCAGCCCCTGTTCTTAAATTCTAATGCTTCTTCAGACACTAGAAAAAGCCACTGAGCTTACTGTGACTTGGTTTTTGTTTTGCAATCCTGATAAATGGGGAAAATAAAAATGTTTTCTTCATAAGCCTGCTGAAGAAACTAATATGAAGTTCTACTTAATTCTCATCTCTGGGGAAAGCCTTCTAAACTATTTAAGTATAAATCATAGAGCAAACTGCATACTCTTTAATGTAATGTATTGCATTTTAAAGTTATAACTCGACATTTCAAATTTGGAAAAGTTTTGGTAAGAAATGGACTATGATTATAAGTATAACCTTGATAAGTTGGGCAAACATTTTTTATTGTGGTAATTTTGTCTGTGGAGTTATTTCAACACATAAAGTCCTTCTGCTTAAATGTCCATGCACTAAAACTATTCTTTTTTTGGTAAACAAAAAAAATTAAACAAAATTTCAACTGCCCCACATTTTTATAGATGAATAATAATATGCATATCTTTGAAATAATCCTATTTTGAGCATTTCTGACACACTGTCAACAGTTCTAGTTAAATAGACTAAAAATAGACCAGAGTTCCTGATGCATGAAAGTAGTTCTACAAATATTTGTGCATGAAAGTAGTTCTACAAATATTTGTTGAATATAAAACAGAATTAATAAGCAAGCAAATGAGCAAATAATGTAACCATTTAAAAGTATAGACTTTGGTATTGGAAACAAAATATATGCAAATAAAATCCACCTAGAAAGAAACCACAAATACACACACACACACACACACACACACACACACACACACACACACTTCTTGTACTCTTTGGAATGCAACAGAAATTTAGAGAATGGAAATGTCATCATGTCAGAAAGAGTTGCAGGAGTTTCATGGAAACAGACAATTACTCTGGGTCTCTACTGGCAGAAACAGAAACCTGATTAGTAAAATATTTTTAGCCTGGAAATAACTGAATATTCAACTTTGTTCTCCTTTTCAAGTGCTCCCACATCACTTTCCATAGCTAAGACATGTAAGGCAATTGTGTAAGGCCATTCAGTTCTAGTCTATTTAATGTCCAGGGATCTTTCAAGACTTTGAATGAGTAGTGACAACTTTTGGTTTCCACAGTAAAAATGTTACAGGGGATCTTTCCATCATTTGTTATTTTCTGTTTTAATTCATATATTATTTATTTATAATAACATGTAAGTTTTAGGAGCAGCATTTCACATTTCCATCTGTGATTCAGCCTCATCCCATCACCATTTCCATTTCCAGCATTTATAAATACTGTTTGATCTGCTCCTTCAGTATTTCTCTTGTTCCCACTCCTATCTTTTTGAGGATTATTTGATTAAAGGTAGGATTTTGCATTTGAAGAAGGTACTAAATTGAGTGGTGGTCATCTTTTGGGGAAAGATTTTATCCTCTGTCTCATGCTTTTTTTTTCTGTGAATTTGAGTAATATTTAACTTCTGAGAAGCAAGGTCACTGATTTTGGGGTCTTTGAACTTATATGGTAAACTAAACTAAAATCACTGTAGATATACATTATTTGTACATCTCTGAGAAGTGAACTGCTACTTGATTATTACACCTTATTTAAGAATTGGTAGTACCAATCCTAGGTTCTATTTGGGATTTTCAGGATGTTCCTATCATTGTCTTCCTCTAATTTTTTGGCAATCAAATGCATCTTATTCCACTTGAATGAATCTTCATATCTCCTTTAAGCTCCTACAAATTTATTCTCCTAATGAGACTTCTCACGAAGTCCAAAAATAACAATTTCATTATAAAAGTCATATTTCTCAAACTGCTAACTCATGACCTTGAAGAATTTGTTGAAGCTAGTGTGGAAGACCAGTTTAATAAATGTTCAATTATCCCTGTAATAAAAAATAAAAAGATCCTCAAGTGAAATCCTGGGATATATTTGCTACTATTAACCAGACATCTATTCTTTGGCTGTCATCATCTTCTGGATCTGGGCTCCTCCTGACCTTGAAAATTTTTCATCATCTCTAATGTTTGATGAATAATTGACGCCAGGGCATCATTAATCTAACAAGTTGCATTGTCCCAGCCCTGCTATAAGTGCAAAATTATCTCTTTGTTACTTACTGATATAAAAACTGAGAGATTTTGCTGACTGGCTTTTTCGAGTTTCACAGGATCCCGAGGAACTAACAGTAGTTACAGATAATTTGTATTTTCCAGGCTCCTTCAGTTCTGTAGCAAATTCATGTGTTTCTTCATCCACAGTCAAATATTCAGTGAAGTTGTCTATATCATAAATAAAAAGATGATATACATAAATGGATTTTAGTAAGGGTTTTTATTAAAGACATATCAACTAATCACAAAGTATATTCCCATAGTGTTCCGCCTTTGGTCAAGTTTAATTATGAATATATAATAGATGGTGTTAAGAAAAGATGAAAAACAGCTTAAGTGGTGTTTTCATACTACTCTTTTAAAAATAGCCTATCTGAAATACAGTATCTAAATCAATGAAACTGGAGTGAGTGTTGATTACCTCTTCTCCTACACTTGTACCCCACCCCGCTCCCCCCAAAAAAAAACCCTAAATGCACAAGATCAGGACACTCTTGACTTTAAAGCAATTATGGACTTTTTTGCTTGTTTTGTTTGGGGGCCATATCCAGTGATGCTCAGGCTTTACTTCTTTCTCTCTGCTCAGAGATCTCTCCTGATAGAGCTAAGGGATTGAACCTGGACTGACCATGTGCAAGACAAATGTCTTATCCACTATGTTTCTGGCCCCAATCACTGACTTTCTTATCTGGATAGGGACAAAAGATAACCAGCACCAAATATCATGTAGGTCTGTGATAATATTAAATATTCCCAAATGTCTCAAAATATGCAGAGAAAATTTCAGATGTATTTTCTGACTCATGTAATGATTTTCTTTTCTGAAACTTCTAAAAGTCAAAATAATTTTTACATGACTCTGAAGTCTATCTCTTGCTGCTTCCCTCCCAACCCCCATTTGAAGTTACTGTTATTAAATAGTGACTTCAGCCATCTTCAAAAGAGCATGCTGCCATCAGATGAAAGTATGATGAAACTTTCTTGGCAAAAGGCATTCAAAAAGTCAGAGTTAAAAGACCCTATTCTCCGTGGACTATATTGAGAAATGGAGAACTAAAATATATGAAGGGAACATGTTCTAATGCCAAGTAATTCTAGGCAAATGTTAAGACTTTTTGCTCATATAAATGAAAATGAACTTTAATTTAATATAGTATTGGGGTATGAGCGATGGGTTCATTATCTTGTGTAAAGAAATCCATTTATTTTGAATCAGATTCTTTTAAGCAACATAGGGACACAAGATGATATTACATAATATTAATACCCTATAAACTGTCATTTTAACTTTTGAATTTTGGCAACTCGACAAGTTTTGCTCTCAAATTATTAAATAGAAAAGTAGAAAAAGTATGCTATTGTAAAAACAAAACAAGCAGCAAATAGCTTTTAAAATAAATTTTACCATACAACAATTTAGATATAATTTATGATGCAAATTTATTGAAAGCCATGAATGACCCTTTTTATAAATGAGTGGGCTACATGATCAGGGATAGCTCTCAGTTGTTCAATAAGTTAATATGCTTAATGACAACCTAACCATAATGGGACTGCTCTGACTGTATGTTTTTTATTTTTCATTTTTCTTTTTAGAGGGTAAGTGATGTGGGTCTCAGAAGAGCAAACCACAGGATTAAGGTAGAGAAGCAAAATAGCATTAGAAGCATTAGAAGCAAAATGTCTACTCTTGAAAAAAGTAGAAATCTTATCAGAGAGATTCTTTAGCTACATGCTTTTCTTAAAATTTAAATAGATTAAAAAAAACTTTCCTCTCCACATTTTTTCATCAGTTAGACCCTTTTACCTTTTCTTTTCTTTTCTTTTCTTTTCTTTTCTTTTCTTTTTTTTTTTTTTTTTTTTTTTTTTTTTTTTTTTGGAGGGGAGGCACATCTGAAGGCACTCGGCAGTTAGTTTTGGTTCTGCACTCAAAAATCACTCCTAGTAGACCATATGGGATGCTGGGCATAGAACCTAAGTCAGTCATGCGTGAGGCAAAATAGCTGTGCTATTTCTCTGATCCCAATGATTAGACATTTAATTCAAAAACCTTTCAAACTATAAGTGTTCCCCTAGTGACCTAGGATTTGTGACACATAGGCATTAGCAAGTATACAATTTCCAGGCCTTGCAGCTCACGAAAAACTCAGATCTATAGATTCTGATTCAGTTGACTCATGCAACTCACTCAACTGTTTTCTAGCATCGGTTCATATTTGTTACTCAATTAATTATCTTGATCATTTTTCTTTAGAAATTTTCTGCCTTCAATCTTTCTTTCAAACCTTAAATAAAAAAAGATTAAAAATGCATCCACACCTGAAAAACCAGCAGCCTCTGTGCATTAGCACCATCTTCCTAGCAAAAGAAAGCTTCAGTTCTTCCACCAAACTCCAAAAGAAATAATGGCCACCAGAACTTCCCAGGTAGTCCAGTTCTGGCTGATACCTCTGTGGTATTCTCAGAAAGATTCTCCTTTCTGTATAAACTATAGCAGCCCATTGTCACTGTCTACACTCTTCGACAGAAATGACCCACCTCCATGAGACTTAACCTTATTAACCTTCCAAGCTACTAAATTTGTTTTAGATTTATGAATCCTGAATTGCACAGTCATGACACATCTCAATATTATATAGTAGTGTCACCCCAGTAGTAACACAGGAAATCTGATGGGACATTTATATAGCAATCTTCCAACCTCAGTGAGTCAAAACAGTAACAAAAAAGGCTCAACTAGCACCAAGCACAGTCCAGTAAATCCTGACACTAATTTTTGTAACACAATAAAGAAAAATATAACAATCATTTCAAATTGACCTAAGTTGACTGAAGTTTTGATAATTCTATTTGCCTTTGTATTGTAACACGCAATATGAAGTAAATGTGTGTGTACCTGCATGTAGGCAGGCTGTGGTGCTGGGTGAGAGACTGGAGGCATTAGTGAAGGGAAGATCACACTTGTAGTGGGATTAGTGTTTTCACATTTATTTCATGTCTGAAATGACTATGTCATGTACAATTTGTTAAATCATGGTGTTATAATAAAAATTAAGAAAAATGTCCAAGGGATGAAGAAATAGTGCAGGAAGAAGGCAACTTTCTTTGCTGTGGTCCATCTGAGTTTGAGCCTTGGCACTCCAGATGTCCCCCTGAGTCCAAACAGGAGTGATTCATGAGTCAAAGCCGGGCATAGCCCCTGAGCATCACTGAATGTAGGCTCCCCAAAAATGTGGCCACTTCCTTTGTATTCTTTCTTACTATCTTTGATTTGACTATTCTCTTACCTCATCTCTCTCTCTCTCTCTCTCTCTCTCTCTCTCTCTCTCTCTCTCTCTCTCTCTCTCTCTCTCTCTCTCTCTCCCTCTCTCTCGTTTTTGGGCCACACCCAGTGACGTTCAGTGGTTACTCCTGGCTATGTGCTCAGTTAATACTCCTGGCTAGGGGACCATATGGGATGCTGAAATTGAACCCAAGTCTGTCCTAGACAGCCATGTGTAAGGCAAATGTCCTACCGCTGTGCTATTGCTCTGGCCCTTTCTCTCTCTTTTTTTTTAAATTTATTTTTAATTACTTTATTTCAACACTATGGTTATTCTGTACTTCTATGTTCGTTGCAGAACTATTAAAAATAGTGAGAATCTGGAAAAAAGCCAAGTGCTCAAAAACAGATGAATGGATAAAGAAACTCTGGTACATCTACACACTGTAATACTATGCACTGTTAGGAAAATGAAGTCTTGAAATTTACCTTCTCTTTCTATGTGGATATGAAACCCATCAAAAGCAGTAGGTGGCTTTGGTGGGAGCCAACTCAGGACCATTTGTACAGGGAAGAAAGATGTTGAGCTGGGTGTGGCTTTTTTAGTCCTGCTCAATGTCCTGTTATTTTCATATTCTGTGGGGAGCACACTGACAAAGTCCTCATCACCGTCCGGAGCTGCGGAGGCCCCATCCCACCAGTATGGCTGTGATGTGCTTTCATCATCACTGTTGTTAACTTGAGACCAACCAGAAGAAATGTTGCCAGAAGGAATTTCAGGAATCTCATGAGTAAAATGAAACACTTTGTTTTTCTCCGTGGTATCTTGAGCTCTCATGAATGATTCCTCTGGGAAACTGCCACTCTGTTCTTCCCAATTGTTTTTGTTCAGGTTTACAATATGAACAGAGATATTTCGAGGGGGGTAAGGGGCTGTAAGAGAATTTTATTCCAAAGTTATTTATTGTTAACTGTAGTGTTTCACAACTTAATCTATTAATGAGTTAAATATCGTACATATTTCCAAATTAGAGTTTAGTTTTGCTTCTATAGTATAGAAAATGTGCAAAAACAATATTCATGCCAGGTATGCATATGGTGATTATGAGCATCTCATCATTCATGCTTTGAACATGTTAACCTGTAGTACTGTACTTGTTGAAAGGATTACTTGACTTTTTCTGAAGCACAGTAAATATTTTTAGAAACTATCATAAACTTTGTTTAAAAAATAACTGATTGTCTTGGACTCTTTCTTTTGAAAAATCAACTTTAATTTATTTATAATCATCAACATAAACATATTCCATATAACGCAGATGTATTTAGTAGACCTGTATATATGCATTGTATTTTTTTGTGTGTGTATGGTTTTTGGGTCACACTCGGCAGTGCTCAGGAGTTATTCCTGGCTCCAGGCTCAAAAATTGCTCCTGGCAGGCACGGGGGACCATATGGGATGCCAGGATTCGAACTGATGACCTCCTGTATGAAAGGCAAACGCCTTACCTCCATGCTATCTCTCTGGCCCAGTATTTTAAAATATAAACATGTTAGAAATAGCACTTCACTCCTCAACTTATTTGTTTGTCTGTTTACTTATTTATGGTTTTGGGTCACACCCAGTGGTGCTCAGAAATCGCTCCTGGTGGTCACGGGGGACCATATAGGATGTTGGGATTCGAACAACTGTCCGTCCTGGATCAGCTGTATGCAAGGCAAACGCACTACTGCTGTGCTATTTCTCTGGCTCCAACTCCTCAACTTTTTAAATCAAAGTGTTTGAGCACAAAATGAGTTTTTAAATAATGCAAGAACACTTCTCTAAAGGTAGAGAATTTTGATAGGTAGAAAAATTGCAAGATAGGGTCGGAGATATAGCATGGAGGTAAGGCATTTGCCTTGCATGCAGAAGAATAGTGGTTTGAATCCCGGCATCCCATATGGCCCCCGAGCCTGCCAGGAGCGATTTCTGAGTGTAGAACTAGGAGTAACCCCTGAGCGCTGCCAGGTGTGACTCAAAACCAAAAAAAGAAAAATTGCAAGCTAGGTAGAGACATATATTAGTGCCCATCTATCCTACAAATAGCTCAAATATCAATTTCTTCTTCCATGAACTTCTCACAATTTTTGCCTGTGTGGTACTTCTCTATAACTTTGTATTCTTGTCAAATACTCATTATATTCTGCCTTGCATCAATATCATTTGGATGGCATTTCCTTCCTTACTGAGAACAGGCCATGGTGCACCAAACTAACTTTGTCTTTTACAGAACTCAGAATAAACTTTCAGGAATAATGTATGTAATTAATGTTTCTTTAAGAGAAACAAATAAAAAACAGAAAGTTATGTGAATTATATTATTTGTTGAGTCAAAACTGAGCACTTGGACAAATTAGTGAGAACTGCGATGTCTTAGTTTTTTTTTTGAAAGGTTTAAGTGGCTATTAATTAAGATAAATTTCCAGTGTTCATCTGAAAGGTCTTTTCAGCATACCTGTTGAGTATTTATGCACTTTAATCACAAATAATCACTTATATTTGTGTTGATGGGAACTTTTCAGTTGTAGATTATTTTGCCCATCCATTCTTCTGCCAGCTTATTTTTCCATTCCTTATGTACTTATCCACCAATCTATTGTCTACCCATAGTATGTCAGTATATTCATCTCTCTTCAATAGTCTTCACATTAAAATTAAGTACTGCAAATTTTCAGTACATTTTAACTTCAATAATTTTTTTAGTAATCTGATAATTTCTACTAAAACATCTATAATTTGCTTTTCTCTCATTTGGCCATTTTCCCATGTAATAGAATAATTAATGTCTATTTGCCTAGTTAAATTACTTAACGATAACTTTGGTGGCATCATGTGCTACTTTAATTTGAAAATGATAAATTTGTGATCTATTAGTATTTTAAATTACATATTTTCTCAGTTTATTTGACATTGAAATATAGTTTTATATTATTTATAAGCTTTATGACAGATTTTTCTTTACATTGTAGATCATATACACAGCATGTAATTTAATTTTTCACAATATTTATTTACAGGATACTTACCAGTTCTATGTTGTTTGGGTTGATGACTGACACCACTATATTCTACAAGAGTACTTTTATTAAAAGTTGCCTCAGATACCAGCTGAAAAGTAATATTACTGTAGCATATTCCTGGAAGCCAATGGTTAAATACAGTTTTTCCCTTAAGGAAATCTGAGAAGATACAAGTGAAATATATTAAAATTTTCTCCCACAAACCCCTTGATTAAATTTAATCTTTTTTATTTTTACACATTTCTAAGAAGCTGTAAATAATTATGATTAAGTATATCAAAATTACATTTTCTTTGACTTCTCATGTGGTCAATAATAAAATATTGATAGAATAGATATAAAAATGTGGATCTTTGAACTCAGCCCTGAAAGGTTTCTAATGCAACAACTTCTGAAAAGCAAATTAAGTCTATTACCAGAATATTGGTGTACTGTGCATAGAACATAGTATTAGGAATTGGAGAGATTTGAGTTATATTAGCCTATTTGAAAAAATAAAATTTTAAGGTTCTATCTATTTTTGGCCAATTTCTCTGTTTGGGTGTGATAATTGAAGTTGTCCCCAGTTATACTTATTCTTTCTCTTCCTTTCTGTTCTTTCTTTATATGCTATGCCATGTTTCTTATATCAAGACCATGGCATTTTTTTGTTTGTTTGTTTGTTTGCTTGTTTTGTTTTGTTTTGTGTTTTTTTGTTTCTGTTTTTGTGGGGTTTTGTTTTTTGTTTTTTTGTGTTTTGTGTTTTTTTTTTTGGGGGGGGTGCTTGTGTTTATTGTTGGAGTCCTCACTGGATATTTGACACTTCTTTTTGTACTGGTGGAATGTTTCACCTTTTTTCTCTCCTTCGTTTCTCAAACCGATGTTGAGAGCCTCTAGAAGAATTCCGCTTATTTTCGGCGTATTAGACTTTTACCCCAGTTTATTACTTTTCTCTCCTTCAAACAAAACCACGTAACTTGAACTAGCTAGTCCTGCCCCCCCAATTAGAGGGGGAAACAAGGGAGGCACCAGGACCAAACAGGTACAAGACTACTAAGCAGTAGGCTAGATACAGAGGAGACCACATATTCTAGCTACCCTGGGGGTGAGGGAAGAGGATATGGGTGGTAGGACAAAAACGGAGGTGTAGGGAGGACAATTTGGTGATGGGAATCCCCCCTGATTTTATGTAAATATGTACCTAAAATATCATTGTCAACAATATGTAAGCCACTATGATCAAAATAAAAATTAAAAAAAAATAAAAAAAAATTTTAAGGTTTTTTTGCTGCCCTATTATTTAAATATAATTTAAATAATTTTACAAAAATACTTTCACTAGGCTGATTGCATAAACTAGACTGCCTAATTTATTTCTTTATTTAGATTTAGATAAATTTATTAGTGTATCTTTCACAAATATTTAAAAATTGAACTACAGCATATTGGCTCTTATACTTTGGAGTTTAAGCTTAGAATTTAAAAATAACTAGATAGACTCACTCCTTTCTCAAAAGAGATGTAAATAAAGTCATAAAAAAGCATAGGTACACCTGCCACACATCCCAAAGCTGGAAATATTGGGAAGGAGAATGAGCCAAGCCTCGCCCTGCTATGCAGCCATGCCTGCTTTACCCATAATCACCACTTGGCTTATGGAGCTGCCTCATCACTCCTCTACGATTCTCTTCAGAGACATCAATCTGACCAAACTTCAGGTAAAAACATCCCTATACAAGAAGAGGTCCTAGGAAAGAACTGAATTCTATCTGTTCTGAAAACTCCAGTCTCATCTTTTTTTTTTTTAATATCACTGCCAATGCTCTTTCAAGTCTGTTATTTTTTTTCTTATGGAAAGTGCTCCTTAGCAAAGTCCCCAACATGTAAAGACAATTAGTAATCTTACTTTTTATATATATATAAAAAAATCTTCTGCTTTAAAAATGTAAGGTTTATCTGCCAATTGGTAAGCAGGACATATTAAAAGAAATAAAGAGAGAAAAATATTGGAAAATATTAAAAAAAAACAGTAAATGTAAAAATCAGAGTGACAGCACAGCAGGGAGGGTGTTTACATTGCATGCAGTCAACACAGGTTCTATCTCTGGCATCCCATATGCTCCCCTAAGCACTGCCAAGAATGATCCCTGAGTGAAGAGCCAGGAGTAACCCCTGAGCACTGCTAGTTGTGGCCCAAAACAAAACAAAACATAAAACAAATCTAATTCAAATTAGGAAGGAGTGAAAGAAAATAATCCTAGCACCTACTGAATTAGAATGCAAAGGAATTCTAAAGAATGATTTACCTTAAAAAGCATAATAGTAATTGACTTAATTTTAAATTCATGACTTTTAACATAAGATTTTTAGTTTATTTAAAATAATTTGTGAATGTGTGTATTTGCATATGAACATTAAACAAATAAGGCTTCAGTAATCTGCAAATAATCTCTTTTCATTGAAAATAAAACTTCAAATTTGTTTCATTGAAAAATAAAACAAAGAGGGGCCCGGAGAGATAGCACAGCGGCGTTTGTCTTGCAAGCAGCCAATCCAGGACCAAAGGTGGTTGGTTCGAATCCTGGTGTCCCATATGGTCCCCCGTGCCTGCCAGGAGCTATTTCTGAGCAGATAGCCAGGAGTAAGCCCTGAGCATCGCTAGGTGTGGCCCAAAAACCAAAAAACAAACAAACAAAACAAACAAAACAAAACAAAACATTGAGTCTATGCTTGTTTGTTTGATTTTTAAAATATGTGATTTTTTAATTGTGTAAGTGCCTGAACCCAGGTCTTCATACATATAAATCATATCAATGCCTAATTTTTAAAAGTTATAAAATTATTAAAAATATAAATATTTGCTATATTTTATTTATTTTGAGCTATTTCTCACTGTACTAGGGGACCATACAGTTATGGATAACAAATCTGGGACTTTCATATACAAAAACCTCTTTGCATCATATCTCCAATCATGACTATATATGTTAAATGATATCATACTTTTTTTAAGAATTTATGCAAGAAAGGAATTTGTAAATGTAGTGAATTAAAATGACATCTTTCTAGATACCAAAAACAAGTATCCAGATACCATTCTCTACCTCACTGTCTACGTCCATTTATAACCAGTCAAATTTACACTTACATTCAGGTACTCGAAAAGAAATGTTTCTGAAAGGAAATGTTATATTCTGAAAATATTTCAGTTCCTTGGCTTCAATTCACTCCCCTACAGCTGAACAGCTAAATCCCCTCTCCATTTTCTCCCTCTCGCTCAATCTTCTTCCACTACTCCAGAGAATCTGCCTAGAAAATTTTGCTGAGTTCTTTTTGAAAGGATCAATTCTCTTGATTCTCTTCTCTCTGATACCCACCCTCCACTCCCACCAGAGATCTCATAAAGCCTGTAAAAAAAACAAAAAACAAAAAACCTTTTTTTATTACTTTTTTTTTTTTTTTTGGTTTTTGGGTCACACCTGGCAGTGCTCAGGGGTTATTCCTGGCTCCACGCTCAGAAATCGCTCCTGGCAGGCTCGGGGGACTATATGGGATGCCGGGATTTGAACCAATGACCTTCTGCATGAAAGGCAAATGCCTTACCTCCATGCTATCTCTCCGGCCCCATTTTATTACTATTTTTAAGGAAATAGTTTAGCTGGTAATTACACTGAAATATATATGAAAGAACAACAACAACAAAAAAAAAACCTTCCCTTTTTTCATTTGAGAGCAATTTCCATATGAAACTTTATGAAAGGTACCCCTTGAACTTGCCATTCTACAATTGCTCTTTTAGTATACTCAAAGATGGTTGACAAGATGCTTTCAACTTAAGTCTTAAGTTTTATTATTATTATTATTATTATTATTATTATTATTATTATTTGTAGTAGTAGTAGTAGTAGTAGTTTGTTTTTTGTTTTGGGGCCATACCCAGAGGAGCTCAGGGCTTAACTCCTGACTCTGCACTTAGGGGTCACTCCTGGTAGAGCTCAGGGGACCAAATAGGATGGCAAATATTGAACTCAGGTCAACTGTGAAAAATTGTTTCAACACAAGTCTGAAATTATTAACAAGTAATTGTACCAGGAATACTGCCTTTGACAAAAACTACAAATAAGTTAAATGTTTGAGAATTTCTTGTGTATATAAATTGCCTACAACTCCAACCTAATAAAATATGAGTCAGTAACTATTTTTGTGGTTGACTTGGGTAAAATAAAGAAATATAACACCTTCAGGGGCTGACTTGCAACACCTGGTACAAGAAATGAGACCATTTGGAAAAATATCTTATCAAATGTGATAGTTATCATTTCCTCAATCTTTCTTTTACCTCTTACCTTTATATAGCATTGTTCGAAAGTCTTTACCTTCCCAATAGCTTATGTTTACTCTTGTGAAAACATTATATTTTTCTGGATAATGAATTTCAAACAGAACTCCTGTTTCAGGAGAAGGTTTATAGTCATATATTGAAACACTGGTTACAGGTAGAGGTTCTGCAGAAAGAAAATGGGAGGGCAGAGAAAAAAGATTATTTCAATACTTGGAAATACCAAGACTTACACTTACCACATCTTAACATATATTCTTATTATTTCGAAGTGCTTAATTCAGTACTCAATAGCCTTAACCTTAGCAATAATTACCATATTAAATTTGACACGGTATTTTTAAAATTAATTTTTATTTGAATCGTAGTGGGTTACATATTGCTCACAGTAATATTTTAGGTACATATTAACATTGAATCAGGGGAATTTCCATCACTGAATTGTCCTTCCTCCACCTCCGGAACCGGTCCTACCTCCTATATCCTCCACCCTCACCCCCGGGCTGCTAGAATGAGTGGTCCCCTCTGTGCCTAGCTTACTACTTAGTGACCTTACAACTGTTTGGTCATGGTACCTCCATTATATCCCCCTCTAATTGGGAGGCGGGACTAGATAGTTCAAGTTATGTGGTTTTGTTTGAAGAAGAGAAAAGTAATAAAATGGGGTAAAAATCAAATACGCCAAAAATGGGCGGAGTCCTTGAGGCTCTCATCCTCGGTTTGAGAGACAAAGGGGAAAAAGAAGGTGAAACACCACAACAGTATAAAAATAAGTATCAAATAAAATATCCAGTGAGCACTACAGCAATAAAGATGAGCACCACATAATAGCCATGGTCTTGAAATAAAAAAACATGACAGAGCACAAAACGGAAGAAGAGAAAAGAAAGAAAATAAATAAATAAATAAATAAACAAATAAATAAATAAATGAAAATGGGGACAACAAGTTCAATATCCATACCAGATCAAAGAAATCGACAAAATCTAGATAGATAAATAAAAGAAAAAGATTATTTTGTGCTTTTTGTCTTTTTCTTTCCCTCCTGCATAGGCACAGTTAACATTGGGGTCATTCAAACAGGAATTCCCTTGGCCTCAGACATACATGGCTTCTCTACCCTTGAAGCATTTTGTCATGGGATTAACTAGACTCCTTTAAAGTTCATTTACTCTCCCCTTGGTGCTTTTGTGGTATGTGGAAGACTTCTGCTCCGTCCTGGGTGATAAAATCAGACCTTTGTATCTAGAGATCTCTGTCTCTGCACAGGTCAAGGAGTGAAATTTATGATGAAGTCTTTCTTTGTGGTTCTAGAAGTTCTGTTCCCTCAGTTGACATGATATTTTTAATCTTCAAAAAACTTTAATTTTTTGGTTTTTCTTTTGTAATGACTCTGAGATTGAGAACAAGTATTAATAAGACCATTTAACAGATAAAATTTTTATTTGGTTTTAAATTACCTTATAAAGGCAATTCAGCAAATGTGTGAGTGCACACGTCTTCAAATTTCTTGTTTATTTGTTATTACCATATTAAATATTGTGATTTACAAACTGCTAACTATATTTTCATGCATTCAGTGTTTCAATGCTACACCCATCACCAGAGTGTGCACTAGTTTCCAAGGAATCTCTTCTATTCATCCCTCCTTTCCCAAGTAAGCTAAGTTCGGTTATTAAAAGCTTCAGTTCTGGGGCCAGAGTGAAAGTGCAGCAGTAAGGCATTTGCCTTGCATGTGGCCGATCCAGAACAGACTTTGGTTCGATCCTCGGCATCCCATATGGTACTCAAGCCAGGAGCTATATTTGAGCACATAGCCAGGAGTAACCCCTGAGCATCATCGGATGTGGCCCAAAAACTAAACCAAACAAACCAACAAAAAGCTTCAGTTCTGATGACTTCGGTTAGTTTTTATCCCTTTACTGCTTCTTTACATCCCTCACCTGAGAGATTTTTTTGATCATGGAGGTGGTGACATCTACACACATATAGATGAATAAAAATTAAATTTATGATATTACACAAAATTGTAAGTAATCAAAGTTTGTTTTTTTCAAAAACTTTTTTTTCTTTTTCTTTTTTTTTGTCACATCCTGGTGAAACTCAGGGATTACTCCTGGATATGTGCTCAGAAATTGCTCCTAACATGGGGGACCATATGGGGCGCCAGGGATGGAACCCAGGTCTGTCCTGAGTAGCCATGTGTAAGGCAAATGCCCTACAGCTGTGTTATCACTCTGGCCCCCCAAACTTTTTTTTGTATAGGCATACAAATTTAAGAAGTTAAGTGTATGAATAATTTTATTCTACTACATTGTAAACTTTGCATAAAATGGATAAATCTTACAAATATACAATTCAGTAAGAGTGAGAAGAGAATTAAAAATAATTTACAGGAAAATCTGAATATAAAAGTTTTTTATCTTAAAAAGGGAATACTGCTAGAAATATATTATAGAGAATTCTTAAGCATCTGCATTAAAATGAAAATATCTATAAATTCAAAAAAATCACCTGAATAGACATAGCACATTCAATATAAATGAAATGCTAATTGTTTGTTGAAAAAGTAAAAATCCTTAGAAGATGGGAGTAAATAGACCTCTCTTAAACTAGTAAAGGGCAATCATAGTGTCATGAGTGAATGTCATACTGAATAAAAAAATGTTACATTCATCAGCAAAATGTCTTTTGTTTTTAATACTTTTTTGTTTGTTTTTGTTTTTTGGGGCCACACCGAGTGATGCTCTTGGCTATACACTCAGAAATCGCTCCTGGTTTGGGAAACCATATGGGCTACGAGGGGATTGAACTGCACTCCTTCCTAGGTCAGCTATATGCAAGGCAAATCGTCCTACCGCTGAACCACTGCTGTGGCCCCCAAAATGTCTTTTTAAAAAAGTAAGATCACTGATGGCTTCTCAGGCAGCCCTAAAGCTTAGTCAGTCTGTGTGTCTTTGCCCATTTTCTGCAACCAACTTCCACTGGACTGAGATTGAAGGTGCCAATCTGATCAACACTAGACAATATCTTTGCTTCATCTTTGAGCTTCCCATTATCAGTAACACGTATCACACATATAAACAATGTCATGAACATCATAGGTTTCTGAATAATTTCCGAAAGATTTAACTATTTATTCAAAGGCCCTTTTTTCCCAGTCTGTCTAACTACCAACAGGAAGTTTTACCAAATTTGTCTACTAACACTATGTCTCTGAGAAACAAAAGCCAACATCAGAAAATAGCAATGAGGAATAAGTTTCCAGAGTCAAGGTCCAGCTCCACCAATCATATTTATTTGTCTGACTTGTGAACTATGAAGAGTTTTTACGAAAGAATATTTCATGACACAAAAATGACATACACTCTCACTATCAGTCTAAGTAGCTGTGTGAGAACATAACCACTTAATTAAGTGCCTGAGTCACAAGGTTTCAGTGTGTCAGAGCTGGCTAGGGACCATGTAGGCTACAAGGCTAACTTAAAATAAAATATCTACCATCTTGGCCCTTTCAGAAATGAGTTTCCTAAGCCCTGGAACAGATCATGTATTAGAAAACCAAAATAAATTTGCCTAGTGCCAGCCATATGTTTTTCAGATTTCCTTGATGCTAAGATTCATGGTTGGAACTGTACTCATTAGTGCCTGTTCAGGAACTTTTATCCCAATCCAAGGTCTAGGAGTATCAACTTGCAGCACTGGTACCAGAAGGAACTTGCCCCAATTTAATATTCCTTTGTTGTTGTTGTTGTTTGTTTTTTGGTTTTTGGGTCACACCTGGCAGGACACAAGGGTTACTCCTGGCTTTACACTCAGAAATCGCTCCTAGCAGGCTTGAGGGACCATATGGGATGCCGGGATTTGAACCACCATCTTTCTGCATGCAAGGCAAAAACACTCTACCTCCATGCTATCTCTCCGGCCTCCCAATTTAATATTCTTGAATAATTACCTTGTAAAAATTCTGTTCTCACAGTTTGCCACTTATTGATTAAGGAGTGTTTCTGTATATCAGGTTCAAGGATTATCTGGCTTGTTTAGCCATCTTTCCTGTTAAGACTGAAACTCTGAAAGCTGCTCAAGACATTTCCTTACATTCCAGTGTGGCATGATGTGCAACCTCTCTTCTTGCCATAGCTGACTCACTATGACCCTGTGATGGTGACACTTTCTATCCTTTATTTATTTGATAAATATTTATTTTTTTCCAATGACTGTTTCCCCTAAGGTGTCTTCTCAGTGTTCTCTAGAAAGCCTGGACATAATCTCTATAGCATTTATTATGTCATAATTATTTCTGTAACTCTTCTTTACTAACATATCTCCTCTCAGAATGAGTTTGTATTTATTCACCTTTATTTCATTGTTTCCCTTCCTTTTATCATAGAGAACAGATATAGCAAATAAAAGAAAAAGTCATATTTTATATTTTTATTTATTTTTAAATAATTTTTATTGAGACTAATGTGAATTACAAATCTTTCACAGTTATGTTTAAGACACATAATGACACTGAATTGGGACAATTCCCACCACCAGTGTTGATCTCCCTACACCCCTGTTCCCAAGCATGCATCTCATACCTCCACCCATAGCTCCCTGGACTGCTGGTGTAACAGGTCCCTTATGTGTATAGCTTCTTGTGGTTTGGGTCTCTTGATTCTATTGTCATTGAAAAGTCATCTTTTTATTTGTAAAAGTTACAAACATGCTTGTAACCATGGTGCTTAAATAAAGATTTATAAAAAAGAACATCAGTAATGGCATCCCTTCATATTTGGAATTTGAAATTGCTAGTCATAACTACTATATACTTGCTAATAAAAAGATCAAAAAGTTGTACACAGAATATCTGCTATGTTTCGATGCGTTCTAAAATATTTATAGCTGCTAATATCTACGTAGGTACAGTAGATCGGTGTAAAACAGCCCCCAATTTTCAAGCAGCTATTTCCTGTACTATTTTAGTATAAAGAAACTACACTAGTGCTTGAGAGCTGAAGTAACAGGCACAACACTTCCTTTGCAGGCAGTCAACCTGGATTCAATTCCTGGCACCCCATTTAGTCACCTAAACACTACCCAGAATGATCCTGAGTATTAGCTAGGACTAATTCTTGAGCACTGCCAAGTATGGCCAAAAATCAAAACAAAAAAGAAAATAAATTATTCTTTTTAAAGTATGTGTAATATATTGGAGGCTCTAAATTAATTAAATATTAATAGACACCACAGGTGAGAAAACTCTGGAGCTAGTCAAAAGACTTGTTTGTGCTGAATTTATACTTTGATATTGTTGACATCGTTCCTCATATTTGCCAGAGAGCACTAAAATAACTGTAGAAAATAAGTAAAGAACAACCAAAGGGTTGATGGCTGTCATTGCTTTTTTTTTTAAATCAATACCGGCATCTACTATACAACAAAGGACTCCAACAAACATGCTCTTTTATTTTTGAGAGCAATAAGTGAATTCTGAAAGCAGATACTACAAATGCTTTCTGAGCTTTCAGAAACAGCTTTCTAGTAAAGAAACAAGGGTGGCCAAAATGCATTATTCACTGGCACAGTTAAATTTCTACCATTAAAGCTAAAAAGCACTTTGAGTTGGTATGTTCCTCAATTCCTCCTTATTTTTTAAAGAAAGGAGGCAGAAACCTAAATGTCAGCTCATACCTAATAGCACAATATTTGTGCACTTATTACCAGTCCTTGTGTTTCTAAATAATTATTGCTTTCAAGATTTGTGATCAAGTAATTGAATCTACAAAGATGAGAGACCAAAAATTTACAAATCAGGTTTTTTCTCTTTAGAAAGAAATACAAGTTTCTTCTTTCATTTAAGATACAGAAATCTGTAAGGTAGTGCCACTCCTCACTATATCTCAATACTAAGAAGTAAAGGCTGAATAATGCATGACTATAACTTGTTCTTGAGTATAACAGAGAGGTATGATTCGAAGACAGCCACATAAACTAGATTCTTGAGCTGGATCTGCCCATCTGCAGAACAAAGGGCATTCCAAGTGTTTGACCTTTATTACAGGATGAGAAGGGCATCAAAGAAAGAGGATAAAAGAAAGCAATTATGATTTTGATGAATTCAGAAAGACTTCTAAGTGCTATCTAAAGACCAGTTTATTGGTTGTGTCAAACAGTTGACTGCTAACCATTTGAAGCTACATAGGTTAAGTTAAAAATGAATCAAAACTGAAATAAAATTAAAATCCAATGTACAATGAACTGAGCAATGCACATGTAGAAAATCCTACAAAAAAACCTAAAAACAGTAATTTAGGAGAGCTAGAGTTCCAGGTACAAGAGTAGTCCATTCTCCTACCTCCATAACATGTTTTTACAAGGAATAAGAAGGCAAGAAAAAGCCCAATTATGCAAGAAATCACTGGTATTTGATTTGGGCATAGTCACTTCCTGTGTGTTCTTAAATAAATACAAAGCAGAAGTGTTAATTAAGGCCCTGAGGAGAGTTAGGGAAGTGTTTTCCTACCAAGTTCTTGAGGCAAGACAATTCTCAGGCCCCTTTTGAGGTACTATTAGAAATGACTATGCAGTCTTTGAAAGGGGACAAGGAATTTCCTTGGGTCCTCAATGGAGCACTAATACAAGAAGGGACTATGGTCTATTAGCTATTAGTCAGCAGAGATGTACAAAACTCTATGACTCAAGGTTTTCCACAATTTTAGGTTAGGATTGGCTCTCAAGAATTCTGGTACTGTCCCAGTAAGGACCAACAGAATTGCTTAAGTTTGAGGCTGGACCTGGAAAACACTCCCATGTAAACCAAAATTCCCACTTCCATGTAAACCAAGACTTAGAACCAAGGGACAGATTTCAACAATCTGTGCTAGTAGAGGGCACAATCCAGAGGCCCTCATGACTGAGGTATTCAGGCTTTGCTGAGCTCTGGGGGATCCAGGGGTAACTCAGGAATCCTCACAACCATTGCTCGCAGACTACTGGTAGAATTAAAACCTGTCATCACTTGAGGTAACATCTTAAACATGGCTTAAACATGGCTTCACTAAAGACCAGATTGCTTCCACACACACCCCCTGCCTCCTGCACAGTCTAGCTATATGGCAAATTGAAATAAAATACAACCACATACAAATTCAATGAAATAGAAATGATGGGAGATTGCACTTTCATCATTATTAGTCATAGCCATACATAGCACTCAGTATGTTAAATAAGCCTAGTGAAGTTGAAAAAAAAAACCTGAATTTTATTTTTTAATTGTTTTATTTTGGGGTCATATGCTGTGGTGCTCAGGAGTTACTCCTTGCACTGAGGTCAGGAATCACTCCTGATGAAACTTCAGGCATCATATGGGATGCTGGGGATTAGCCCAGGTTACTGCTTGAAAGAAAAACACCCTGCCTGCTGTACTACTAACCCTGAATTTTAAATTTTAATTATTTTGTTTACAAGAAAAATGTATAACTTTTTTTGGTTTTAAGACAACACATAGTGGCTCTTACTGGTTTTTCCTGGCTCTATACTCAGCAATTACTCTTGGCAGACTCAGTGGACCATATGGTATGTTGTGGTTTGAATCCAGGTTGATCACATACAACATAAATACCCTAGTAACTGTGCTGTCACTTCAGCCTAAAATTATAATTTTTATATTAAAATATAAAAATAAATTTTGAATGTTCTATAAACTATGTCACTAAATCAATCTCATCTTTTAAAAAAGATTTTGATGTGTTTATTAAAAAATTTATTGTTACATATCTGGCTAATACTCTATTGTGTTGGACAGTGCTAGCTTAAGCATTTCTATTTAGAAGGCAGAGATTTTCAGATTGAGAAAGAAAATTCCACCCTAAGATGCCTCTAAAAACCCATTTAAATATAAAGACATGGGTAGGCTGAAAGTAAAAGGATGAAATAAGACTACTATGAAAACACATGGTTAACTAAAACTGGAAAGCCTATATTATTATCAGAAATAAGTCTCCAACACAAGGCACAAAACAGATAAAGGGGAACTTTGCATATAGCTAACAAGCAGGTCACTGAGAAGATAGAATCCCTAAAAGAATTTGCACCTAATGTTGCAACAGAATAACTTTCAAAATAGGTAAAGCATGAATAAATAGATGAATGGGAAAATAGACATACCTGATTACAGGTAGAGAACCCTACACTTGGGCATCAATTACCAGTAGAACAAGTTCGTAGAAAAGTAGTTCAGATATGGCTATAACACTTGCACAATGTACTAATATCAAGGAGCCTCATCCATTAGGTACACATAGAAAACCCACTCAGAGAGGCCACAATTGGGGGCATAAAACAATTTGGAAGCAACTAAAATCTACACAGTATATTCTTCCATGACTACAACATTTACCTAGAAATCAGTAACAAAAATTACCTAGAAGTCAGTAACAAAAATGATCTCTGATAAATTACCACATTTTCAGCCATTTGACCACATAATTCTGATCACCCATCTCAAAGATAAAAGGGAACATATTTTCAATATTTTTGAAGAAAAGTTGTAAGCCTGAATGATTTGTTAAAATATTTAGGAGATGCTCTAGAAATCTTTGAACATTTATTTACTTACTAAATTCTTTCTGAATCATCAGCTAAAGGGCTGAGTCCTCCAGTTTTGTCTGAGGGGGTAGGCTAATAATGGTGATTAATGTGGAGTCAGCGCTGTTGATAATAGTTCTGTTTGGCATTGCATCTTAGCCTCGTTTTCCCTTCTTCTGGTTATTTATCCTGTTATTTGTTCAGCTAAATTTAATTAATAATTATTGTTCACCTATTAATCAATTGTCAGGCTTATGCTGGGTGCTTATGAAATTATGAAGGTGAATAAAGCACTTTCTGGCTTCTAGGAGTTTTATACCAATCTTGTCATCATATGCCTAGATCTGACTGACCCTTGGATCATAATTTCTCAATTCTCTCTCTCTCTCTCTCTCTTTTTTTTTTGGACTTTTGGGTCACACTCAACAGCGCTCAGGGGTTACTCCTGGCTCTATTCTCAGAAATTGCTCCTGGCAGGCTCAGGGGACCATATGAGATGCCATGAATAGAACCACCATTTTTCTGCATGTAAGGCAAATGCTATCTCTCCGGTCCCTCAATTCTCTTTTTTTCTGGAAATTGTTCAAATAGCATTTTACCACTTGGCTTCTTTTAATTCAAGAGGTCCTAGACTTGTACATCATGCCTGTATCCTTAAAGGTCTTAGGTCTGTGCCATTCCTAATTTTTACACTCAATATTTATTCTGTCAAGAGAAACTTTAGTTAATTTTAACAAATGTGATAAAAATAAAGTGTACTCCAGCATGATTTCAGGTTCTTCATTCTTAGTGTTTCTCTTTTCTTTCGTCCCAACAGAAAATATCGCAATGTACTTTTCCTTAATTATAGTTAGAATGATCACATTTGGCTGGCATTTAAAAAATGCAACTACTAAAAAAATTATAACGAAGAGTAAAAAAAATCTTGGCTGAGACATTGAATTTCTTTACTAATAAAATCTACCATCTTTAAGATAGCAGTTTTCCTTCCTATACACAAAATAGTCACATACAAAATAGAGTTGAATATTATCATGAAATTAGATATTTAAGTCAGAATAAAGTGAAAATCATGTTTAGTTAAAATTACTCCTAAAATTTTTCTTAAGTAAGCATTAATTTAAGATTAATACTGGAGATTCAAGCACCCCTGGTTTTTATCTTGTTTTATTTTATAGGCATTTCTTTGGGACAGAGAAAGGCATAGCTGATTTGAAGATGAGATGGGAATAACAATTGATCAGGACATCTCTTTCTTTTTTAGCTACAAAATGCATTACTGAATTGAGCAGGTTAAATAATGAGTATAAATTCATAGTATAAAACCAAATTGATAAGCCCAAGAATGTATTCTGAAAAAAAACTTAGATATATAATCAGCCCATAAATTTACAGAACAAAAAATTATAGTCTACTCATAAATCTAACTTGTCAGTATGAAACCTTACTGAAATTTATTCCTCATTTTAAAAAAGATCTTTGTTCAACAGAGGTTTTGTTACAGTAAAACCTGGAATGCTGATAACACACCCTATTTATAATGTGTTGCAGAAATTCAAATCTATGTGATCTGACTTCATGGCAGTTCATTTTTGCCATTTTAGGTAGAAGGACCATCTTCAGTGAGAACCCAAGGGAACATACCCAAAGATGAAAGGACAAGATTATGCTTGATGCTTACTTGTCAGCACAGTGATGGATCGAGATGGCTTGGCGACCACATTTCCATTTACCACGACCAGAGTGATGATATAATAAAGGCCATGATAATTGGCCTTAAAAATAACAGGAGGAGGCAAAGTTCTGTTGAATTCCTCAAATTCAAAGAAGTAATTTTTTGATTCACCAGCTATCTTCACAACATATACAGAAGATGGGTTCATGACATCAGAAGCTTCTAAAGAGACTACGATGTTATTGTCATCTTGAACAGTTACTTGGAATGTTGCAGCATTCTGTTTAAGAAAAAAGAAAAAATGAAATGACAGTCAAATTCATATCCTAAGCAGTAAGATTGTGTTGTGTTAATTTTTTACAAACTAATGTTTCTGATCAGTATTTCAATAAAAGAGATTTATTTTGGTTATGAAAGATAGAGATAAAAACAGACCAGAGAGAGCCAGAGCTAGAGTCAGAGGGAAAAAGTAAGAGAGAGCAAGAGTAGTTGAGTAAGAGAAAGAAACAGAAAGGGAAAGAGAGAAAGAGACACAAAAAAAAGAGAATGAGAAAGTAATTTTCTTAATGTTTTTTAATGTTTGGTATGAGAATTTTTTCTACATTAAAAAAGGAGCATCTAGTTCATGTTCATAAATCATGACTAAAGAATAAATACTATGAATGTGAATAAAGAATGAATCAATGGAAACAACCTAGATAATTCACTTCCAGAGAAATTTTTGTCTTAGTGATGCTGGAGGATTTTTCTGGTGGGATGTGGCATTTTATTTTACTTTGGAAAAAAGGAAGGTGTGGTATTCCTAGAATATTCTGGAAGGATGTTCCAAGGCAATTATTTCCTTCTTAGCTGTCAGTTCTAATGTAAATCAAGTTTGGAGTGAGAAACATAGGATAGCTTCATTCACTAAAGATAGGCCTTCGAGTGAGGAGATGGCTCAAAGGACCAGAGCACATGCTTTTCCTTTGGGAACCCCAGGTTCAATCTCTAGCATTTTAGGGTCCCCCAACTACTGCTGACAAGTATAGCTCCAAAACAGTCCTGAACCAAATGAGTCCTGATACTGTTTGAGGAAGGAGCCAGGCTGAAGATTCATAGGTATTCATAAGATCATGGGTATTCAACAACTGGTTGAGTGAAATCTACCAGTCTCTAGATCAATGTTTATTGATAGTACTGAAAAATCAGGTGTCATGTCTTTTGCTCTTTCTTCCTGAGCCCTTTCCAGATCCCAGAGGCTGAGTTAGTCTTTTAGCCATCTCATTTATGCACTATATACAGCTTGCTTCTGCTTTTAATTTTCTTCTGTGCATCAAGTGACCTAGTTGTGTTATTTCCCTCTTTATGGCCCCGGATTTCTCTTCAATAAAAGTGGGACAAAAAATGTTGAAATTTGTTAAGGATGTCCAATGATCTATGTACTATGTCAGGCAGTCTATAAATGTAATCATCTCATTTAATTCTCAGGTTGCTCTCACGAGACCTATGTTATTTTGTGTCTCAGGCTGTAGCTGAAGAAACAGAGGCTAGGAAAGAGGAAGTCTTTTCCTCAAGGAACATTGACCTCTTGTTTGAGCTCTATACAAGTGCTACCACAGTACTTCATAGTTGATCTATATGTCTTTTCCTATTGACTTATTCTCTGACAGTGAGACTAATATGCATGTATTTTACAACTGATAAGTGTTTCTTAATAGACGATGAAATTGCTGCTTGCATTGATTATATGTGAGAGCCACCTCTTTCTTTAAACTCCTTTTTGACTTAGGTACCTCTCCTATTGTCATAGCCAAGTCAAGCATGAAACACAAATGGGTATTCTAAAAGGCTCTAGATACCTAACATGTCTTATTAGTTTTCTTATTTTTTAAAAGTAAATATAATTTTTATAAGTACTAATATTTATAAAGCTATAAAGCATCTGGGGCATTAACTGAAATTTAATCCCTTCTTAAATTTGTACTCAAGAAAGTACCAGTACTGAGGCCTGCAAAGACCGAGACTATATCTTATTCCCAGCCTCTAGGTTAACTCAAGGTTTCATACCTGACTTATGCTCAATGTTTCATAATCCTGATGAAATGAGGCAGTTAACTGTACTAAAGGATACGTATTAGTGTTTCATTTCATCTTGAGGCATAAATATAGTTATGTATTTCTGTTCATACAAGTTCTATATTTCTAGGATCAAACATAAAATGTGACCAATTTTATACTATCCAAGCTAATGACTCATATCTAATAGCATTGAAATCTGAACTTTATTCCTCATTTATTTCAATAGCTCAATCACACTGAGAAAATGTTTTTACACATCAAATCCACAAGTAGTATGGATTTGATTTTGTAAAGTGTGGAATAAGTATATGTTGAATACAATGATGCTTTAGAGATAGTAAATTTTTCTAGGAAATGGGACTAATCTAAGGAAAGCTGTGGGATCTATGTACTAGTCATGAAGCAAATACTTGCCCAAGTGCTACTATGTCTCGCCTACTAAATCAGGGCAGGTTGATCAGATTCAGTAAGAGGGACCAGTGAGAAAGCAGCAGAGGGCTGAGTGGATCTCAGTAGAGCACCTGCATGAAAAGTAATCTAAGCAATTTATTTTCTCTTGACTAAATCTTCTCTTGGAATTTATATCCAGGAGGAAGTTCTGAATGTCTGCTGCAGGCATGCAATTCTTGGTGAGAATTAGAGCAAGAGGGAAGAGTTAAAAGTAATGAAAATCGATTTGATACACTTAGGAAAGGCCAATACTGATATCTTTAGCATATAGAAAATTAAAAAAAAACTTTTTATGGCTTCAGAAACTTGGGAATGGCTAGGTGATTGTATAGTGGAAATAATTCCAGTAAAATTTCTATTGCCTTACAAAGCTTAATATAAAAAGTTCTCTGCTCAGACACCCTCATTTCACACTGGAGAAGAGAATGGTGCAAATGTCACACAGAGCTAATTGATGCCAGAACAAGATCTAGGATCCTCATGATCTATGCCTCTGAATATTTCTCTGTCTTGAGTTAGAGCCAAGTTGAAGTAGCAAAATGTTCAGGTATTTAGCTTTAGCAAGGATGGGAGGATCTAGGAAACTGCCATTTATTTCATAGCCAGTTCTGGAGGGGTGGAGAGAGACTCTTCTAGAGACAGATCAATTAATGCTAAAGAGGAGAAAGCATAGGGTATATTTCTGGGGGATGGAAAGGGAAGAGAGCTGTTCATAAATAGGAACCAGGGCTGACACGATAGTGCAATAGTGCAATAATAGGGTGTTTGCCTTGCAAGTAGCTGATCCAGGACAGGTCTCAGTTTGATCCCTGGCATTCCATATAATTCCCCAAGCCAGGAGCAATTTCTGAGTGCATAGCCAGGAGTAACCCCTGAGTGTCACAGGGTGTGACCCCCCCCAAAAAAAAGCCAATTATAATACTTAGGAATTTCTGCTGCCACTTGAAACACAGCAACTATTACCTGAATCTGGGACAGATTTTGTCTAAATTTTTACATATGTATTTTCTTTTATTACTTCTACCAGTCCTCAAAAATAAATGTCATTAATCCCATAGAATCCAAAGGCCTAAATCTTTGTTCCAGCTTCTTACTTTGGATTTAATCTCTCTTCAAAACCCTATCCCCTTCAACTTCACAATTTATAGGCTAGGAGTTGCTCTGTGATGCATGGAATTTTTGTGAGGATTAAATATTTTTTTCTAATATGTATGTGAAATATTGGCAATAAAGAAGTTAAGACTGTCCACCTGAATTAAAATAGTTAAAACTTAAGTTATAGCTTGTCTGAATGTCACAGACTACAAATCAGTCAAGTTTATCCATATTTTATCTTCCTCCATCTAGTTCTTTCTTAGCTATCCCTTCTGTTTTTTAAGCACTGTTCTTTCCAGTCAAGCCAAAAAAGGGTTTTGATTGGGGCCACTAATTAGGGAACATCACCTCTGGGTGGACTGAAATTAAGAAGATACCTTAACTTATTTTAGATAAATTCCAGTATTTGGTTTCCTTTCCATGAGGATTTTTAAAAAAACACATCTGGACCAAGTCAGCCAACCAAAATTTCCTATAACATTTTAAATGGAAAAAGGGAAAGGAATGCTCTCCTTGATTTTCAAGAACAAGTAGGTGGACATAAATCTGGTGATGTCTGGTTCTGTAAATACTGCTTCCTGAAAATATTACTTTAAAGAGAAGCCCTAGTCTTGGTATCTCAAAGCTTAGACCCTGCACTTGGGTAATACAAGTAAGTCCCAGTTTGCTTAAGCAGGCCTTCAAAGTTGGAGCCAAAGATCATGGTATATACTTCTCAGTTCTACAGACACATAGAAAATGGAGTAGTTAGTTCTATTTTCTGTAGATGGAACAGAAAGAAGCACTCAGTGTCTGAAAGTGAGAAAAAGAAAAAATCATGGGAGATTTTTTTTGGGGGGGTCCATACTCGGTGATGCTCAGGGGTTACTCCTGGCTTTGTGCTCATAAATTGTTCCTGGTAGACTTGGGGGACTATATGGGATGCCGGGGATCGAACTTGGGTCTGTCCTGGGTCAGCAGCATGCAAGGTAAATGCCCTACTGCTGTGCTATCTCTCTGGTCTCGGAGGAAAAGTTCTTTGGGAAAGTGGGTAGAGACAGAGGCTGTGCTCAAATTGATTGGGCAGTGTAGAGGTGCAAAGGGAAGAGGACAGATAGCTCAGTTCAAGTAGCATGTTAGTATAGCATTTAAAGGTATTTTTAGGCAAAAGAAGTATGGACTGATTTAATGTCTAAAAGTGACAAGATAACATACAAACCAGAAAGACAAATATAGGTAGGAATACAATGCAGAATATTCAGGAATAGGTCAATGGGTCATGGAAGGCTAGCAGATAGTGGCCACAGGTCCAGTGAGGCTGACTGGAGCTGGCTGTTTTTAATCTGCCTGTAGTGAATGACAACTTGAGCATTCCCAGTGCTTCAGCTGCAACTCCATCAATGATTAGACTTATTAGAGAAGGATGCAGAAAACCTTGCTTCTGTTAAAGGCACCACCTAAGAAATTCAATTAATGTTAAAGTAAATTTAATTATGTCTATTGCTTCTTTAGCACTGTCTTGCTAGCTGGAAACCTTTTCCAGTTCAATATTATTTTCTTCCCATTTCTTCATAAAAGAGTCTAATCTCAGGGCATAATTCCTCCTGGCACTATCTCAGAATTATCCACAGCTCTCCACAGTGACCAGAGAAGAATTTGGATGTGGAACTGAAGAATAGTGTAGGGTGGAGAATAGACAACTTCTGCCAAATCAGCATTTTCTAATCATCCTTCTGAGAGGTTTTGAGTAATCAGAAAGTATCAGAAATGTGAAGGGATTCATTCCATTTTGGAGTAAATGTGTTTCTGGCATTCATGTGTTTCTGGATACCTACAATGGTGTCTGATCAATAGACATAGTAATGAGATGGTAAGGATGCCAATGGCAACATGTTATGTAACTAACATTGAGCCTACTAAATATTGCAAAAATTGCTCTGAAGCTCAGAATAAAGGAGTTAAAAAACTCTTTCTGGGTGACTATCTTCAGTTACCAGACTTCTTCACATATTCTAAGGATATTTTCTCCATTATATGTTATACTTGGTTCAGGCCTGAGTCTGCTTCATTTTCTACCTTTTCCAAGATCACATTCTTGTCCATATTCATGGTTTTCTAATATAGAGCTCTTTATCCTTCATCTCTTTCTTGGTAAAGAGGATCAAGCTCAAATGTCAGGCAGGTAACTTAAGTCTGAGAGGCCATGTAAAAGGATTTAGGTGATTGAGAGACAGCAGATGAGAAAGTTCCTGTGTTGCCTAGAAACCTCATTTAAAAGCAAAATTGCAACAAAATAAATCTGGCCAGGGAATACCATCTGCAGGTTAGACTTATCCTGGGGCTGCCTGATTGTAGCCTTAAATTTGTTGCTCATCCTTGATCTAATAGCCCATCATTATATCTTTAGCTTCCCACCCTACTTTGCAATCTGCCCAGACAGCAGAAAGAGAATTAGTCTGTTACCATTTTAGGTTTGTTTTGTTTTGGGGCCATCCATGATTGTGCTCAGGGATTCCTCCTGGCTCTGCACTCAGAGTTCATTTCTAGTGGGAGTTGGGGGGACCATATGGGGTACTGGGGATTGAACCCATGTCAGTCATGTGCAAGACAAATAAATACCCTACCCATTATATTATATCTCTAGCTCTTTAAGCACTAATTTACAACAAGGACAAAGAATATTTCCTATTTGTGTGTATAAAATATTACCATAGTATAGGTACTCATGCAATGTTTATTTCTTGATTTCTACTATGTATATATACATAATATATATTGCAATATAGATATATATATATATTTATATTATATTGCAATATATGTATTGCAATTTACCACAATAACATCAATAGGATTGTCACCTTTGCCCTTCGTCCAGCAGGGGTCAGACAAAGAGAAAGAGACAAACACACTTAGAAGTTGACAAATATATAAGGACTGACCAAATGTTGGGGTTACCTGGGAAGCCATCAGTGAGCTCACATATGGTGATTTATTCAATACCTTATTGGTTTCTTGCCCTGGGTCCCAACATGTGAATTACTTACTATTCAACTTGACAGAGACATTAAAGACAGTTTGCAGGCCCATCAAAATTCAAAGGGTACATTAAAGCACTAGGACATTTCATGTAGCCAATCAGCAGAAATCTTTAAAATACAGAGTAAAGTGACAATTTTCTATTCTATTTTTCCTACATATTTTCTCCAAAATGTGAAGTATGAAAACCAAAAAATATCTGAAATTATTATGTCAATCAGACCTGGATTTAAATCCTGCTTAATTGATCGCCCTTCTTTTGAAGTCTTTGAGACTCAGCTGCTTCAAGTTCATTAGGTGTGTACTAAAACTTATCACAACTAGGTTTTTATGGGGGACCATGATTATGTGCATATCTAACTTAGGCCAAAGCCCATTATGTAGATTCTCCTCCAAAAACCAAGAGTGAATTGCTACTGGAGAATCTAGGGTCCTTGCCATCTTGTTGATTTTCTTGGAGATGTATATTTTTAAACCACCAAAATTGTGATTTGTATAGAGTTCAATAACCCTTGGATTGTCACTGTTAACTATTCAGTCATCACTGTTCTGCTCCTCCATTCTAGGGCCTGTTGAACAAGAGCTGCAGAGTTTGTTTTTCTACTATGTCTGTGCTGGATAGCCTGTGCTAACCAGGTCCACTGATGGTTACCATGGGAACGGTTAAGGTCCCACTGTGCTAGAAGTTGAGTGGCCTGCAAAGTAGTGCAGGTGATAACTGGCTCAATAAAGAGGAGGTAGGGCCCCAAGTACAAAATACATGTGTTCTTAACAGCACAGTGAGCAAATGAATTTGAAAAACAAGTCATTTTCTTCTGCCTTGATGCACTACAAAAAATAGGGGTTCTTGACAGGCTAATTCTGTCCACTTGCATCAGATGAATTATGACAAACAAAATTTTACCTGAAACGTTCGCTCTATCCATCTTTTTAATCTGTGTTTTGAGAGTGTTTGAAATGGTTTCACTTCAGAAAGATGTTTGTGAAAATGTAGTTGTCCCCCTAACAGAAAGATAATATGCAATGATAATTTCCTTTAAAATAGATAAATTCAGTCAAATTTCCCCACAGGCACTGAATATCTCTCCAACTGTGACACCAGTTAATTAAATCCTGATGGAAGCTAACAAGGAGAGTGGTCTGTTGAACAACACAAGCTCACAGTAGATTTAGGAAGGAAACTTCCAAAGTTGTTTTTTTTTTAATTTTAAACAATATAGCTTAAAAAGTCATTCATAATACAATTGTTTTGGGCATTCAATGTTCCAACACCATTTCCACCACCAGTGTAACGTTCCCTCCACTGTTGTTTTGTTTCTCCTTCCTAGCCCCCAGCCTGTCTCTTTAGCAGGCAAACATTGTTTTATAATGCTTGTTACAACAAAAAGTTTAATTGAATTACAGAGATATACTTCAGTAAGAGAAAAATTTGTGAAAATTGTTGTTTCTCACAATGGGGTCATTAAAGTAATTGTCTGAGCATTTACTAAACTGTTTCTAGTAGAGCCTTCTGTTTTATTGTTTTTATTTATTGAGGTAAATTGGCTTCTATGCTATTTTCTCCTCTAATTTGGTGTACTCCTACTGGGCTATCAGTATTGTGGAATTTACATGGTTGCTCATTCCAGGAATTCCAGGATCTGTAGATATGGGATAATATGTTTTATCTGCTTGTCTTGCATAGATTCTGAGATTAGTGGTGAAGCTATGAAGCTATTATTTACATGGCAGTGACTATAGGATGTGTCTGCTGGGTCACCCAGCAGTAGTGGGGAGGAATAGGGTCTGGAAAGCTGGCCTGTCCTTACTCTAAGAGAATCCCAGAGTTCTCAGCCTAGAAACTTATGTACCTGAATATTTTTGGTGGATTGGCATCTCAGTAGTAATTAATTGTAAAACAGTGAAGTCCGGCCATTTAAATGATTTTCATGATGGCATTTGGGGGTGGGGTATGGTTGCTGCAGCAGGGGGGAACTCAGCCCGCCCCTCTTCAAAGGGTGCCCCAGAATTTTCACTCCAGTGTACCTGTGAGTTTTAGCAGCTTGGCTTACATTTCTTCCCAGATTAGCGGTGAAACTGTGAAACTCAGTTGTTGCTTACATAGTTGTGGCTGTGGCTGTGGCTATGGCTGCTGGGGTTTCCAGCAGTTTGGGGAATTGTGGGGAGGTTACCTGATTCTACTACAAGAGAACTCGAGTTCTCAGCCTGAAAATTATTGTACCTAGAATTTTCCATTAGAATGATGTCCCTGCAGATATGACCTATGAAACAGTGATATTTGGCTATTTGCATGGTTCCACTGTATTCCCTCCTTTTGTATGCATTACCCTTTAGCTCACCTCAAGATGTGGAGATCAGCAACCACATTGCTGTCAAACCTCTATAGTAAAGATATTCCAACAATCTTGGGATTCTCTACTTTACTGAGAAGCTATATCTTTGTCTATGTGGATAAATTTGGCTGGACCCATTCCAGGTGGCTAAATCATACATAGATAAAACAAAGTTTAAAAAAAATCAAGAACAAGTGTTCTTTTCAAGGCAAACTTGAGCATAATTTTTGTTTATTTGTTTTTTTTTTATTTGGGGACACACCCTGAAATACTCAGGAGTTACTCCTTGCTGTGCACTAAGAAATTACTCTTGGAAGGCTCTGGGGATGTTATGGAATGCCAGGGATCCAACCCAGACCAACCCTACCTGCTGTGCTATTTCCTTGGCCTAAGTGTAATTTTTAAAGCTTATATTTATTGGAGGTTTGGTGGTGAAAATAATGTCATTAAGAAGTGTGGTCTTGCTTCTGGTCTCCCAGCTTCTTGAAGGATATCTCCTTCCTGGGAGCCGGGAGTCTAGCAGGAGGAGGTTTAGCAGGCCCCCGCCATGCCAGAGGCCTGCTTGATCAGGCCTAGTGGGGGTGCGGGACTTGGGTAACCCCAGCACCCCTCTACCGCCTTGCTCCAGATCTCCAGGGCTTCCCCGGGCCACATGCCTGGGCAAGCCGGTGAGTTGGGTCCCTTGGTGGAGCTTGAAGGTACCCTAGGCCTTCCCCCATTATCCATGCAGCTCCTTAGGGAGGGTCTGGGTGGGGCTCTGAACTTCTGGTCTCCCAGCTTCTTGAAGGATCTCTCCTTCCTGGGAGCCGGGAGTCTAGCAGGAGGAGGTTTGGCTGGCACTGGTAATCTCTGTCCAGTCTATATTTTCAAAAGCCCCCGCGCGCACAAGAAACATTAATAGTACTCTCACAAGAAACATTAATAGTACTCTCACAAGAAACATTAATAGTACTCTCACAAGAAACATTAATAGTACTTACTATCATTGAATTATGTTTTTATGTATGCAGAATTTCCATTTTGTACTCTGCCCTTTTGCATACCCCTTCATAAGTTCATATTTCTCTTTAACTTCTTTAACTCCTATCATCATTACTCCTTTTTTACCCTTTCTAACTTAAGTACTGTTGAGTCCTAAGTCACAGACCAAAGTGGTGCTCTGGAGTTAACACTCACCCAACTATTTTAAAAGGCATAAAAAGGACACATATCTTTTCAACATTTTATGGGTGTTTTCTTTGACGGCTATAATGTTTGCTGAATACTTTCTTATACAGTGATGATCCCCCCCATGTTTTTTATCTTCTCTTTGTGAACTGCTCAATATGGAATTTGGTGTGAAAGAATCCCTCAGTTTAATACTTATGTTTGAACCAAGTCATGGGTCTTGTTGGAAATGTTCTTATGCCCCCATATATCTGATAGCACCACGTGGCTTTATATCTTGTTTGCGTAGGCACACTAACATGGGAAAATACTGTACATACCAATAAGTTCTTATCTAATAGAAATGGGAACACACAAATCTTGTAGTGCAATGAGACCTTACACCCTGAACATTGACATAAAGACCTGGCACAGGCCTCAGAAGAATGGGCATTCTCCATTTACCCCTTGATCTACAGAAGACATTTACAAAACATCCAAGGCTGTATATAACATCACCCGGAGGCATTCCTGTACCAGGGAAGACCCTACAGCTGCTCTGACATCGATCTACTCAAAAGAGACACCCCTTAACACTGAGAAGACAACAAGAACAATGACCTGCTTACTGGACAGGGCTTGCTGTATTGCCCCTTAATGGTGAGGTTTGTCTATAACATCACCTGGAAGCAATCCTCTACCACGGAAGACCCTACCACTGCTCAGACATCGTCCTGCTCAAAAGAGACTTCCCTTAACACTGAGAAGACTTAACAACAACAACCTGCTTACAGGACAGGGCTTCCTGCATTGCCCTTTCATGGGGAGGTGAAACGAGAAGGCACTCCACATCATGACTTCAATGTAGGACATGCAGATTCCAAAATCTTTAATACAGAAACATGATACCAACAACAGAGACTGGGTGATAAGTGTGTTGGCGCTACGGACAATGTCTTGGATCGAAGAATAACTTGCCTGAGGCCTAGAGCTGGTCTTATGCCAGGAAACTTCAGGGGTAGAATCTCTCTGTATTTAGGCCAAGGTTATTCCTTTCCATGCCTCTCATATTTTGGTGGGCCTATGCAAACAACAATTGCCACTCTAACACCGTTTTTACTGTGCTCCTTTGACTCTAATCCTTAAAACACACCCACTTAAAATTTGAGGTTAACTTAAGCTAATATGCATGTACATGGAAATGTAAAATATACTATGCCTCTAATGTTTAAGGAGTTATGTAAGTTTGATGGCTTTAGATTGCCTTGTGTGCTGTTAAGAAATATTATAATGTGCTACAATCTGGGAACTTGAGGGACAAAGTAATTGTACATGGATTCTGTTTTATTTATCTTAACTTTCTTTGGCTGAAAGTTCAAAGTTCAGATATCAGCAAGGGGACTTCTTCTGATAATTATGTTATGGGTGATTGTCCTTCCACTGTAACTTTACCTTATCCTCTTTCTTTGCATCTTTTGTTCTCATAATTCAAAATAAAAAAATTATTAAAAAAAAAAGAAGTGTGGTCTTCGTGTGTAGAGTTTACAGAGTAAATGTGATTTGAGATGATAAATTACAAGTGGAGAGGGCACTGAGTATAACTGAGTAGAGAATATTAAAAGAGCATCTGGCAAGTGGCCTAGCTGGAGAAAGAGGGAAACTTTTCAGGTAAATGCAGGTGACAGCTCATATTGACCTGGTGGTACAATCGAAAAGCAGGATCTATTGACAGTATAAAGAAAGACCTGTGTCTGGAGAAAGCAGAATACATTTGAAAAACCTAAATAACATCAGAACGGCTAACATCAGAGCTGAAGCTAGATCATGAAAATATTTATGGGAAGAATTTAGTGATGAGATTTGATTGTTTGTGATATTGTTGTACACATACACACAGAAACACCGTTATTTATCTGTCCATCAGTATCAACATCATCACTGTTGTCAATAAGACTGTGCTATTAACAGGGTAAAAAGAAGAGTAACATGTGTCCTATCATTAGTTTCCTTCAGTTTTATGTATTCCAGAGGTGCCAATAAAACATCCAAGGTCATATGCAAATAGATGATGCTAGATGTATCTAAAATTCAAAATATAATTTAGATATAATATCTGGAAGACATTGGCTCTAATGGTTTGTGACATCTGAGAACCATTGCATACTAATATAAATACTAATGAGTTAATATTCTTCATTAAGAATTCTGTTTTAATACCTAAAAACATTTTTAGTATTACTTTTCTTATTGCTCACACAGCACTGTGTAATTGATATTATAGATTACCTATTCCAGAACAGTAATTGATTTCAGGAAGATTAAGTAATACTACTAAAATCACATAATTGTTTTTGTTTTGTTTTATTTTTCTACCATATCCGGTCATTCTTAGGTCTTATTCCTGGTTCTGCACTCAGAAATTCCTCCTAGTAGGCTCAGGGGACCCTATTAAATGTCAGATATTAAACTAGAGTCACCTGCATTCAAAGCAAATGCCCTACCCACTATACTATCTGTCCAGTCCCAGATCATATAATTTTTTATTGGTGGACATGAGAGTTGAATCCATGTTACTTTCTAAATCTATATGTTAGAATGGGTGCTTCACTCTTTGAGGCCATGAGCTTTTTCTTTTTTAATATAAATCTTTATTTAAGCGCCAGGATTACAAGCATGTTTGTAGTTGGGTTTCAGTTATAAACAGAACACCCCCATCACCAGTGCAATATTCCCACCACCAATGCACCCCTCCTCCCTCACCCCTATCTGTATTCGTAACAGGCATTCTACTTCTCTCATTCTTTAACATTGTCATGTTAGTTGTTAGTGTAGTTTATTCCCTAACAGTTGTGGTGAACTTCAAATTGTGACAATAAAGTTAAGGGCTGGCAGGGCTGGAAGGACCACCTCACAATTTGAAGCTCACCACAATTTGAGGCCATGAGCTTTTCTAGAAAATTGTGCCACAGATCATTTTTGCCTTTATTCCTTTGCAATCATGAGATATGATCATCACTTTATGTTAACTCATCCCTGTTACATGAATTTTTAGGACATTGCAGCTACACAGTGATGGGAAAAGTAGCCACACAAAGACAAAGTTGAATATGAATATCAGTGACACCTTAGACTATTACATAGACTATCAATTGACAGAGCCTTGTTTTCTTCATTACTAAAATGAGAAAAGCTTAGAGGTAGGGCATTTGCCTTGCAGAAGGATGGTGGGTTGAATCCCAGCATCCCATAGGGTCCCCTGAGCCTGCGAGGAGTGATTTCTGAGTGTAGAGCCAGAAGTAACCCCTGAGCGCTGCTGGGTGTGACCCCCCCCCCAAAAAAAAAGAGAGAGAGAGAATTAGAAAAGATGAAGTCAGAGATAGGGCACAGCAGATAAAGCACTTGCCTTGCATGCTGCCAACCTTGGTTCGATATCTACCACTGCATATGGCTCTCCAGACCTGCCAGTCATAGCTCCTGAAAACGTCAGGAGTATGCCCTGAGCATCACTGGTGTAGCCCCTAATCAACAATAAAAGAAGAATGCTTACTTTCCAAAATGTTAAGAGATTAAAAACAACTAATTTAGATACTTCGATGTTTTATGTATTGTACACAGTGTTTATATTTTAAAGGTTAAAATATGTGGAAAATATATTTAATATATAGAGCTAAGGAAACTTATCAGTTGTGTTGGGAACCTTTCTATAGGAAAACTGTCATAGAAACCTAATAGACAATGAAGAAATTTAAGTTTTCACTAGCATAAACACTTCAATATCTTAAGACTCTAAAGTACTAAGCTTGTATTTGCTCAAAGTTCATTTTTCAAAGACAGTGGCAGCAGAGACTTACTTTTAAATGAACTTGTTACAAATATAACTCAAAGAGAGATAGGTAAAGAGAGATATAGCTACCTCTCAAAATTAGAGAGATAGCTAAATGGGTTGAGCTCATGATTTGCATGTTGGAGGTCTGAACCTGAGCCTTGTCACTATATGGTACTCTGAATACAACCAGGAATGTCCCTGAAGCACAGAGGATAAGTTTCCCCTGAATATTTAATGCCAGCATATAATTAAACATTTTCCTAGTAAAAGAGTCTCTAAACTAGTTTCTTCCATCTACCTCCCTTTATCAAAATACTGGCAGATTAAAAGTAGCAAAATAATAAATTCATAGGATCTTCGTAAAATAATACAATTACAAAGAACAAGGGGCATAAGATTTAGAGCTGATTAAAATTGTTCATTAAATTGTATACAGGATAAGAAACTTTTCCAAGACAGTTTCGGAATCTGTAAATTGGTCAATACTTCTGATAATTTCATTTGTATGGTGACTGTAGTCTTTCTAAACTACCTAGCACAACTGGGTACATTCTAGGTGCACAAATAAACAGCACAATTCTGATCGTGTGCATTTTCTGAGTTAAAAAAAATCATAAGGAAACAAATCACTGAGTTCATATTATTCAGTACCAAATGAAAAACATTTCTAACACTGGGTGGAGGCTGGGGGATGGGAACACTCAGGAAGTCTCAAACTAGGGGCTTGGCAGTGGGGTCCCCAGACAGTGGGTTCTGCAGAGAAGAGCCAGAGAGATGTGTCCTCCTGCTGTGGGCTGTGCAATATTGTGAGCCATAGGTTGGGACTTAGAACCCAGAACGTGGGTGACAAGGTGATGACCTGCTGCTGCGAGGTGAGCAACACCTCCCCCAGGATATTACTGATCATGTTCTCCATAACTTCTCCTACAGATTGAAGTAAGCTGGGAACCAGCTGATGACCACCTTCTCCTTCAGCTCCTGCTCCTGCTGCATTGCCACCGCTATCTCCTGTTGCTGCCATTGCCATTTCAGGGACAACTGGCACTCCGTCATGGGCAACTGGAATCATTCCACCCTCTCTTCCTTTTCCCCTAGGCCAGCTTCAATTCCTCCACTTCCTACTTCTCTCTCCCTCTCCTCATCTTCCTTCTGCCCTTTGATGGTCTCCTTTTCCTCCCTCTCCTCTCCTCTGGCCTCCCTCATCCCCAAGCTCTGTTGCTCCTCATCCTGTCTTTCCCATTCTGGTCTTCCCCATCCTACTCGCTGGATGGCCTGGCACACTGGGGTGGGTACATGCTGTTGTCTCTGTGCCTTGGACCCGATGAGATCCTCATCCCAGAACTGGGAGAAATAGGATGTCTTCTTAATACTGGTCTATGATATCTTTCAAGGTCTTATCTTCCAACAGGCCTCTGACGACAGTGGAATCATTGAGGAACTGTTTCTGCTTACAGACAAGAGGGGGCCTTAATGACGGGGTGGGGGTCTTTCTTGGAAGTTTTCTGTCCCTAATTAACCAACCCAAATTACCTGCCACATTTTCTCAATCTAAAACACATGAACCCCACATATTATTAACTCCCTGTCTCATCAGCCCTGCATACATTTTCTGTCACTGTGTTTCTATTGTGTATTCCTTCTGCCGTCTCTGACGCTGGATCTCTATCACACACCACCTTCTTTTATGAACATCCCAGAAAGATTCAGTCTTTTTTCCCCCTATAATCCCAAGTCTTCCATCTAAATCTCTTTCAGGTCATATTGTTCTGTGTAGGGGATTATACAATTCTATAGTCAAGGAGACTATCCTTTCAGGAGAAAGTGGAAATAATTATAACTGGGTCTTTCTTTTCACAAGGTGCCTGCTGCTCTCATCTAAGTATTTTTAATAACACTCACCCAAACCATTTGAAGTTCACATTTGTGCGTGTACATCTTCGTTTTACAATGTTAACTCAAAGTAGTCACAGATTCTTATTTTCAGTGACTGAGTACTACGATCAGCCAGCAGCAATGCTATTTTGAATGACAAGAAGGCTTGAATAACAATTTGATATTTATGTTTTATAAATGAGACTCAAAAATATCTTTGTCTTTGGGAACAGCTGTAAAGAGACAGTATGCAATTTACTGAGCCAAGTGAAAGGATTCCTTTCTTTGGGAAAAAAAATGGCATTTATGTAAATCCTGTGTTGGAAGTTGGTAGGGAAAAATAATTATCTTACACTGATAATTGGCATTTTGTGATTAAACATTTTCTTGTTGTTCTACATAATATGTATTTTAAGAGATAAAAATAGAAATCATTAAAATAATCTTTATGAGGTGATATTTATCATTAAAATTTGATTTGTTTTTGTACCACTCTCAGTAGTGCTTAAGGCTTCTTCCTGGCAGGCTAGGGGACTATAAGAGGTGCTTGGGGTATTAGAAATTGAATTAAGTCCTGTCACATGCAAGGCTAGTGCAAGGCAAGTGCCTGACCCTCTGTACTATTTCTCTGGCCCTAATAATTAAATTTTTTGATGATTCAGAATCTAGTGGCAATAATAAATATTTTTATAGAATTTTTTGCATAAGTACTTGATTTTCTTTCTTCATCTTTCCCATTACATTACAGCTTTTGTTTTAAAAGAGCAACATCTATTCTTAGTGACCTGACACACATGCCTTATGCCAATTTATAATAATCTACATTAAACAAAAGATCTTCGTTTGTAAAGCATTTCTTTAATTGAAAATAAAGATTTAATAAAATCACAGCATGCAGTACTTTCATCAATAGCTGAGTGTGAAATCCATGTGTTTTTCAAAATTGATGTAAATGGGTTTTATTTTTTGTTTGTTTGTTTTTTGGGTTACACCCGGCAGCGCTCAGGGGTTACTCCTGGCTCTATGTTCAGAAATTGCTCCTGGCAGGCTTGGAGGACCATATGGGATGCCAGGATTTGAACCACCATCCTTCTGCATGCAGGGTAAATGCCTTACCTCCATGCTATCTCAGATAGGTTTTAATTTCTGAAAAGTGTCTTTCTTATTTTGAATACCCTGAAACAGACTTCTTCAAGGTAGAAGAAGGAAGACTCTGAATAATTTCACTAGCATGTGGTTTATTAAAAAAGGAAAAGAAAAACAAATGATGCAATTAAAACAAAACAAGCAGACTAAGACCCTAAGGTAAAAGGGACTAACTGAATGGTGAAGGGAAGATTTATATAGTAAACATAATGATCTGATACAGATGCTGATTTATAATGATGCACAGCTCAAACACATAGAATATCATCAAAATGTCTTCAATTTATAATTGCAAAAATTATAAGCAAAATGCTTATAATCAATGTTAATTTTAATTTATTCATGACACTCTTCCCTATTTTCAGAATTATATTCCATTTCTCAGACACCTATGCCTTTCCTTCCTCCCTTTTCTTTTTTAGTATTATTTTATTGTTTTAATAATTTTCTTTGTGCTTTGTTTGGTTACTTCTTTACAATAATTTCCTGGCAGATTTTTAACCTCCCAAGGATATAGAACCAGATTTCACTTATTGTCTCTCACTGACTCTAACATGGTGCTTTGTTATTTGGAGCTTAACAAATATTTGTACACTTTAGTTCTTCAGACACTACCCTACAATTACTTGAGATCTCACCACATATTTTTGCCAAGTCTTTTACAAACTGCTTTCCTATCTGAATATTTATTATTAGAGCTCAGCTTCTGAATTATTAAAGCAAAAATAACATCACTGTGTTATAGATATAAAAGAATACCTGGATAGAAAGAAATATCTGAAAAAGAAGGAAAGGGAAGAAAAGGATGTAATCAGATAAGAGGCAACACTAAAGAAATAGAAAGATAGAATCAAAGGAAAGCAGAAAAACAAAACCATACATCAGAAACAAGAATAATGAGCTTGGGGTTTGAGAGATAGTACAGTGGGTAAAATATTTGCCTTGTAGATAGCCAACCCATATTTGATGATTGGCACCCCATATGGTCTCCCAAATCCTGCCAAGAGTAATCTTTGAGGACAGAGCTAGGAGTAAATTCTGAGCTGTGGTTTTCAATAAAAAAGAACAACAAAAAAACTGAACAAACAGTGGATGAGAAAGAATAGCACTTTGAATCTCTTCTTTTATGACCTCTATCTGTGTTACTACTCAATAGAGGAATAAAATCTAGCTATAAATTTTGATGATCTCATTTCCTTACCTAGTGTCCATCTTCCTTCTGTTCTTTCAGACTGTTATCATTTGTTTCTGAAATGCAGAGAATATATTCTTGAAGACTCATAGATAAGTCTTTAATAAGTCATAGGTTGCTATGGGAACTGACAGGGATTTCATCCTTCAACTGCCCATGCAGAAACTGCCCATCCAGTTTGGCTTGGAAAGTGGCATCGCAATTTAAACATCAGATGGAGAATGGATTTTAATTTCTCTTAATAACTTTGAAGAGACATGAATTAGTAAAAGCTGAAGCTATGAGTAATTTTTAAGACTCTTATAATATGTGTGCCAGATTTACGTTTAGACGATAAGTTTCCAGGATCTATTATCTTCAGGAAGACAATTTCTCCAAAGCTTTTCTGCATCAGCTTAAGCTTGGAGAAAACAAATCATGTAATGCTTACTGACAAAATTTCAGAGTCCTTTAGGATAATTCAATACAATATTTTCTAAATGCATTGCTGCATAATTTCTAACAAATATGATTAATTATGTGTCTGTAGTATATAACAATAAGATTCTGTTTCCTTAGAATAAATACCATTAACCTGGGCCATTTGTTTAGTTGATTAATATGTCTACTTCTTTGTGTATTCCCTTTAGCATTCAAAATGGGAAAGAGATTTTTACTTATCAGGTAATTATAATTAAACCCATACTAAGTGCTGTAATTAAAGAGAGAAAAGAATACTCACAATAGTAGTTGCTAACATATATTAAAATGCCTAGCATATGTCAGGGCTTTTCCTCAGTGCTTTGGAAGAATTATTCTTAATCCTTAAAACAATAGTGTATTATTGTTATTTTATCAATAGCCATGTCTGGAAGCCTGGGAAATCAAGTAGAAGTAATTAAAGCAATAATTTACCATGCTTACTTGGTGTTATCTGCATGATTATGATCGAGGGAGACTGATTTTTAGCTCTTACGAAGATTGATTCTAAGTAAACAATTCTAGTAAAAGCATGAAATGTTGTGAACAGATGCACAGAGTACAACGGTGCAAGATCACTCTATCTAGTGATGATTGCTGCTGATGATGCAGAGAAAGTAGCCTGGGAAGGGGATATCTCAGGCCAGAGGTGGAGATAACAGTGTGGTCAGGGACATCATCCTCTAGGGACATTAAGGTCCTGACCTAGTATTTGGGGCCATTGTCCTCTAGTCATTTTTAGTCTCTTAAACATGAGATGGCCATGGTTGGATTGTCTTCTAAGAAAAGAAGATACCAAAAAAATTCAGTATCTTCTGCCCATACCTGCCACCTTCCCAGCAGAAAGGTGGCACAGCTTTCCTACTAAGCTGTGCAGTAGCTCTACTACATTTTCCAAGTGGAAATGATGACCATAGACTCTTCCTAAGAAGACTGGACTGGGCTGATAACTCTGGGGCCTTCTCTGAATGAGGTTGAGCAGATTCACCTTTCTGCCTGAAGGCACAGCAGCCCACAGCCACACCTGACATCCTCCAAATGGCCCAGCTCCACAACTGAACCTTAACAAACTTCCAAGCCAACAAATTTGTTCCAGATTTAAAATTTAATAACTGTGTGCCCACATCTCAAAATTTTTAGTTTTCTCATCTCTCTAGGGTCATAGCAAATCTGATGGGAAAGTTGCATAGTAGATCATCAAACTCAATGAGCTTAAGCAGTAAAATGGAAAATTCATCTAGCATCAGCATCAGCCACAGCCCAGTAAGTCATTAAAAGACTTTAGTGACACCATTGAGAGATAAAACAACTATAACAAATTAACATATTTTGATCTAAGCCTTGATAATTCCATTTGTCTTGATGTAGTAACATGTAATATGAAGTAAATTTGTTTGTGCCTGCAAGAGTGCAGGCTAGGGTGATGGTTTGAATCTGGGGACACTGTTGCTAGTGGGATTAGTGTTTGAACATGTAATGCCTTTGAAGAAATTATGAACAACTTGGTAAATCGAGTGCTACTACAAAGTTTTTTCAAGAAAGAATAGAAGATAATAGTAGACTAGAGCCTGAGGTGGGAAGAGGGTGAAGCAAGAGAGGAGAAAATGGAAAGTTGTACTATCACTGAGGCAAGACTGAGCCGGATGTTGTGGTAGTACATAACAAAGTGGTCTGTGAAGAAAGAGTAGGAAAGCCCCAGCACACCTTGTGTAGCTAAACATGTGGACATAGTGTCTAAATTCTGCAAACAGACAAGGAAACGCAGGACTGGAGAAGGGGATGTCTATGAATATTTGGGTGGCCATAAGAAGACTCATGCAGCTCTTGAAACAACTATAGTGGCATTTCCATTACAATGGAATAGATTTCTACTCTCCAAACAACCAAATTAACACCCCACCCTTTCCTTTCTGCCACTTGAAAGAAAAGCTTGCTATAGTGTGCTTCTCTGGGCAAGCCATAGAGGAAGAAGGCTATTAGATCTAAAACTGCAAAGTTGTTGCTATAACTAGGTGCTATTTTTTCCAGGAGTTAACAAGACTGACTGCAGTGCTAAGCTTTTTTTTTTTTTAATGACAAGTGCAATTGCATCAACAAAATATCGAGAGTTTTCTCATTGATTTTGTTATAAATTTACTAGGGAAAACATAATAAGAGAAGTAAGGTATACATGTACAGTTTTAGTGAGAATAAGCTTTTTAAAGTTAAAAGGATATGAATTTAGGAAGGTCACATAGAAGGAATGCACTGCATCCTTTGAGCTATGGCAGTCTCCTTTTGTATTTTAATTTCTTTCTTGTTCAACTTTATGTTTAGAATTACTTAGAGATGGCGATGATAATATTCATAAAAACTTTCTGTTATGTGTAGGTATTCAAAGTGTTACTGCAGAAGTAAACTTTTCATATGTTAAGAAACTTTCATCACCCCAGTTTTAGAAAATTCATAAAGTGACTCTTCGATTAGGCAGTTAAATGTGATTCTTTTCAGATGGAAATAGTGTACTAAAATAGTAAAGACTAATACAGAGATAATGGCATACATGCATATATCCTCCCATGATCACTGCAGCATTATCCACAATAGTTAAGAGCTGGAAACAACTAGCGTGTCATTCAAGTGATGAATGTATTTTTAAAAATGAGATAAAGACAAAATATGATAACACCAAACTATATTTTTTATAAAAAGAATAAAATACTATTATTTGCAACAACAAAAATGGACCAGAGAACATTATGCTAACTGAAATAATCCAGACATAGACAAACAGCATGAGTGAATAGCCTTTTCATGAATGCAGGCAGACGGTTCCCATTTTCTAGCCCTTACAATCATTCTGCACAATCAAGGCTTTCTTCTGGGCAGTGGGAGAGAGAAGAGGATTCTGCATGAAGTCTTCTAAGTAAAATTCTAGAAAAAAATCTCTAGTATTGGGGGGGTGGGGGAGGGAAATCCTACCCCTTTAAGTAAAAAATTTAGCCAGGCTACACTGATATGTTAAATAGCAGCCATCAAATATTTTAGCATTTCAATATGTATTTGAACAATAAAAACTTTTGGCAAAGGTTCTCTGGGATAAAGAAAGCAAAAACTCTCTGGAAGGAGTTAATTGACTCTATTCTTTTGATTTTGACTGGTGAAGACAGTCTTAAAAATATTGTTATATGGGGCCTAGAAAGATAGTACAATGGATGAGGAGCTTGCCTTGTACCCGGGTGACCCAGGTTCAATTTTTGGATTCCCATATGTTCTCCTGAGCCCACCAGGAGTCTCTCCTAAGTACAAAAGTAATCCTGATCATTGCCAGACATAGCTCAGAAAACTATACATATATAATATATAAATACTTATATATTATATATAATTATATATAATTTAACAGATAACACACATATATGTGCAAAATTATGGATACCTGTAAAAACACTTTTGCTTTTATCTTTCACCTTTTCTGCATTAATTAGCACAAGTACCCTTAATTACTTTAACTCTGCCCCTCAGGAGATTTATGTTAAATTCTGGCTAATAAAAACAGCTCAGGGGAGAAGCAGGCATAGAACAAGTACAGCATGTAGAAGAGCAAGGGAACAGCAAGTGAAGAACAGCTACTGAAAGCAAAATCAAGAGACTAGCAAGCTAGAAGACAGCTAGATCCTAGAGCTGCTCAACCCCCGGGGCCTTTTTTTGCACCCTCTCTCATGAATTGGTCTATTTCTTTCTTGTGTGACACCTGACACCTCTTGCTGCAGACCTGTCCATCCAGGGTTGGCAAGAATCTAAGCACAGAGAATACTGTGTACTGCAGGTGGCATCATTCTTGGAGAAACCAGCAAGCTCAAGTTTTCCTACATGTGTGTATATATGTATACATGTATGTGTATATATGCATATGAAGAAGAACTTTATTAGATTCCTGGATAGACAGAACTAGTCAGTGGAGACTGATCAATTATCTCTACTTGTCATTACTATTCTCTCATTATCATATGAAAACTACATTCTTGATGGCTTTTTTTTTTTTGCATTTTTCCATACAGATGGTTTATATGTCTACATGTTACTATATGTAGTAGTACAGGGTTACTCCTGGCTATGCGCTCAGAAATTGCTCCTGGCTTGGGGAACCATATGGGAGGCTGGGAGATTGAACCGTGGTCCATCCTAGGTTAGCATGTGCAAGGCAAATACTCTACCGCTTGTGCCACTGCTCTGGCCTCTACATCCATTAAATATTACCAATATGATCATGTCTATCATAGGAAATAGACATGTATTTCCTGAAAAATTACTAAGTGCATATAGACTAATATGACATACCCTATCTACTCAATATAAAACCAGAACCTCCCAACTTTCTCTTTTAAGCTTGTTTTTTATTTGTGCTGGTTATACATGTTACCAAAAACTCAGTTGTTTTCTTAAAATACCTTAAATGTGTTTCTTTTTCTATTCAGTTGCTCTTGTGGCTTTTTCAGGATGATAAGCATCTAATAGACTATTTTTAGAAAGGATCGCAGCTTATCTTATAGTAGTTGTACATTGTTGTAGTTTTCCAATATATTTCTAACTCAGTCATTATTGTCACCAGAGCCAACATAACTTATATTTTTTCTTTTACAAAAGATTTAAATAATGTTCTGGATTAAATTAACATGAGTCTATGACATTTGTTTAGGTCAGATATACAGTATTGGAAATCAATATCTCTCTATATTATATTTTGTTCATCAGACAATTTGGAAATTTTGAAAACAAATAATTCTATCTTAATGACAAAGGAAGCAATTTCCACTTGTCTCTGTGACACAGACAGTTCAACTGGAATTATACTTTAAAGTAAAATATTTCCTGTGAAGAATGACATGAAATTCAATTTCTCTCTTATAAATGGCAATCCTTTTGAAATGAACCTGACAGGAAGTATTGAACTCTTGAATTTAAAAGAACTAGTGATCTCATATATATCTATAATTGTCATTTTTGATTGCAGACAGTAAATAAAACCCACACACATAGCTGGTGTGTATGAACAATCTTTGCTTCCTAAATATATTTTGGTGGGAAATAATAGTTATGAGGCATTGAATTGAGAAAACTCAAGAATTAATGCTTGGATTCATTTTGTTTAGTCTGTAAATCCACTCAGAATTCACAAGTTGTCTAAGTTTGGTAAGTTCTTCATTATGGGGTCTGTTATCTCATTATTAGCCTTAAACCTGTGTGACATGTTTATCCAACCAATTTCAATATATCTTGGTGGAGAGCAAGTGAAATAAGTGAATAATGACGTTGTGAAACAGTTAAACTTATAAATGCAGCAGCACTTGGATCAGAGGGACAAATCCCTGTTTGTATGATATTTCTCACTTCCCTTTTGTTTTATTCTCTTCACATGGCTGAAATCAAGCAATAAGAACCTGTGTACTTTTCTTTCTAGATTTCTTTTTTTTTTTTTTTTTGGTTTTTGGGCCACACCCGGCGGTGCTCAGGGGTTACTCCTGGCTGTCTGCTCAGAAATAGCTCCTGGCAGGCACGGGGGACCATATGGGACACCGGGATTCGAACCAACCACCTTTGGTCCTGGATCGGCTGCTTGCAAGGCAAACGCCACTGTGCTATCTCTCCGGGCCCTTTCTAGATTTCTTAAGCCCAATTTTGGAATGGATATTTATTTTTTTATGGAATTTACATTTATCTTCTAGAAATTAATGAACCAAGAGAAAAGTATGAGTGTTTTCCCTAAGAGTTAAGTGGGAAGAACCAACAATCAATCCACAGAGCTTCCTTATTCCATTGAAAACATTCCCTTCCTGCAGATTGGAGTGAATGCTGATTGCAAGAAGTAAATACCAAAGTAGAGGATGAGTCCTTCACTGAGTCCACATGCAAGAGATGGGAGAGGGCAGATTATAAAAGGCAGTTATCCCACAGAGAAGTAATATGGTATCTTTACAGGCATTTTTTGGAGAAGGTTTTTTGTTTGTTTTATATGTGTGTATTTTACACTTGATTTTTTTTTTTTTTGGCTTTTCTTCAGGATAGGGACTTTTTGTATATTTTTTTAAGTTTTTACCCTTCTTGTAAATCTACATTTAAAATTTATGTATTGAAAGCAGTCAATTGAGACTCTGGGAAATTGGGTAAAAATTTAGGCTACTATTTTACACTTTTTAAAAAAGATTTAATTATTTTTTAAGCATCATGATTAGAAAATTGTTTATGATTGAATATCAGTTATAGAACATACACCACCCTTCCCCACTGCACATTTCCCACTACCAATGTCCCCAGCTTTCCTCCCATTCACCATCCCTCGCTTGCCTCAAGGACAGGCATTTTACTTCTCTCTCTGCCCTCTCATTTGACATTTTGGTTTGCACTATTGCTAATGAAGTTTATGAATAATTCTTTATTTCCTTTCAGCACATAGTTCTTGTCCAGAGTGATCAGTTCCAACTATTATTATCATAGCGGACCATCCACTACCCTAATCACATTCACCACTCTTTGTGACAGCTTCCTACCATGGACTGGTCCTCATCTCTATAGTCTCTGGATATTATTACCATCCTATTTTTACTTTTTCTTCTTTTGCTTATTTGTTTGTTTGCTTGTTTGGGCCACTACTGGCACTACACAGAGGTTACTCCTGGCTCTGCACTCAGAAATGATTCCAGTAGGCTCAGGGAACCATATGAGATGCCAAGGATCAAACTCGGGTTGGCCGCAGGCAAGGCAAATGCTATCTTCTCTGTGCTATCACTCTGACCCCTCTTTTATTTTTCTTATAGCCCACAAATGAGTGAAATTATCCTATGTCTCCCCATCTCCCTCTGATTTATTTCACTCAGCATAATAATTTCCATATCCATGTAAGTATAAGAAAATTTCATGACTTAATTTTTCCTAATAGCTGCATAGTATTCCATTGTGAGGGATCTCAAACTCTTGGCCCGCGGGCCATTTGCTGCCCTCTGTACAACATTTTCTGGCCCTGCCCTAGAGGAATCATTTTTTGTTTTGTTTTGTTTTAGTTGTTTGGGTCACACCCCCCAATGCTCAAGGCTTACTACTGACTTTGCACTCAAAGATCACTCCAACTTTGCCTCCTGTGGCCCCCACGTAAGTTGAGTTTGAGACCACTGGATGTATCACAGTTTCTTTACCCACTCATCAGTTCTCAGACACTTGGGTTGTTTCCAGATTCTAGCTATTGTAAATAGTGCTAGGACAAACATAGGAATGCAGAGGGCTTTTTTTTGCAAGCTGTTTTTGGGTTCCAAGAATATAACTCCATGATTGGTATTGCTGAATCATATGGAGCCTCAATTTTTAGTTTGAGAAAGATCCACATTGTTTTCCAAAATGGCTGGACCAGTTGATATTCCCACCAACAATGAATAAATGAGAGTCCTTTTTCCCCACATCTGCAGCAGTACTGGTTGTTCTTGGTTTTTTTGTTTTTTTGTTTTTTTTGTGTGTGTGATGTGTGCCAATCTTTGTGGTGTGAGATGATATTACATTGTTATTTTGATCTGCATCTCCCTGATGCGAATTTTTTTATCTTCTTGCTAAGTTCTATCAGTGCCTTGTGTATCTTGGATATTAACCCCTTAACTAATGGGTTTTGGGTGAATAGTTTCTCAGATTCTATATATAGTCTTTGTATTATAGGGAATGGAACTTTTTCTGAGGGCCTTACATATTCACATCAAAGCCTCTACCTTTGCACTAAATTCCTGTGCTCTGGAAGGTTTATTTTTGTCTTATGATAAAGTGGAGTAAAAATTAATTAAGTACACTCCAATTAATTCTTTCCCAGCTTGTTTATAGGGAGGTATTTCTTAATATACTCATTAGTATAATGTGTTGGGTGGGACTGGGACAATTGAGAGGCTTTCTGCTTTGTCTTTGGGTTCATGATCAATAGGAGAAAGCTTTCAAATTCTCCTGTTAAGATAGTTAATACAATAGCTGCTGTTCTAAGTATGTAGAGGGGTCCTTTTGCTCCCAGCTCTTATAGGGGCAAGAATAGAACAGAAATATTTTTAAAGGAATGATTTTTATTGTTTTGCCGTTATAAATTATTCCTTTTACTCTAAATTAAGTCTGAGACCTAATAAAGAATAGGAGACGCAAATTACAAAGGTGTGGGTATGTTAGAGCAAAATTTAGCCTAAGTAACATAAATTTATATAGTTTTAAACACAATGCTTATAAGTTTAAGGATAATGTTTTGGATTATTTATTTCCTTAATTCAGAAATATTAAAAATAATTCATTGAGGAGGGATACTGATATTCTATATTGATTTAAGTAATACGATACCATATTAAGGAGGCCTAATATACGGATATATCTACTAATAAATATATACATTAATAATTTTATTAATATATTTATGAATGTCAATTTCATATATTTAGGTAAAGTAATTTTACCAGAATTAAATTGGAATGATAGAAGCTTCAGTTGTCTGTCACTTCTATTTTGATAACTGGTTGAACTTTGTTCCATACCCATAAAGGGCTACCTTAGGGAAATAATAATATGATTGAGAATTGCTTACACTAAAGAAATTTGGAGAGCTTTATAGCAGTACACATTCATTTATTTAATACATATTTATGGTAATATGCTTAATTATTAAAAAAGAGAAAGAAAAAATCTTACTAGATACAGTTCCATTTGCTATTAGATTAGTCTTATGGTTGAGCATTGTAAGCACTACATACCTTGAAAACAAAATACAAGCAGTGTCAGTTCTTTCACTTGCATACTAAATGGTTCATAAGGACCCACATTTGTCACTTATTAAGAGTAAGTAAATGAACCCACTCAATATAACATGCAAATTAAACATTGAAATTAAATATGAAATATGGAATGAGGAATGAAAATTGTAATTCATTTCCACGACTTTAACCAAAGGATCATGTCACAAAAGTTAAATACATTAAAAATATTAATAACAAAGAAAAATTCTTCATAAGTACATCAGCCAGAGATAATCACTGTGACTTATTAATTTTCATCATGCTATTTTATTTAATAAACATAGAATAAAAATGCTTTCCAACATAATTATCTGATTATATGGGGGAAATATATACACATAAGTAAACACTTTTTAATTCATTTTAAGTGGTTATAAAGTGTCCTACATCATGTTGCTGTAATATTTATAGATTTTTCTAATTATAAAGTTCAAGAAACTCTGTAAGCCTCAGTTATTATCATTTTATCATGTAACGATGTCTCAGGATCACACTGGACTGAAAACTATAAGACTGAGGCACATTGATTGAGAGTAACTATTTGAGTTGCTTATAGGAATCTGTCAGTATTTATGTTATTTATTTAATCAACAATCTCTGAAATAGAATGGCAAAATATCAAGAAAAGACAGCATGAGGATATAACATGTAAGTTCAGTTGTACAAAGTATAATAGTTTATTCTTTACTCTCATTTCAAGATAGAGATGAATAGTTTGTAAAACTATCTCAAATCATATAAAGCTATGATTCATGAGTCTGCATTTGAATAAATAATTTTTACATTATTTTCCAGATATTTTTGAAAGTTACAATTACTTTAACATTGTGGTAGTGGTGAACTCTATTACCTCATCTCAGCTTCCAGAGAACATTAGAATTATGAAGATATGATGGTGACTAAAAAAGCTGCTTAGGGGCCTGAGAGACAGCATGAAGGTAAGGCATTTGCCTTTCATGCAGAAGGTCATTGGTTCAAATCCCGGATGGTCCCCTGAGCCTGCCAGGAGCGATTTCTGAGCATGGAGCCAGGAGTAACCCCTGAGCGCTGCTGGGTGTGACCCAAAAATCAAAAAAAAAAAAAAAAAAAAAAGAGAAATCTTCTTAGGGAAATTTAGCTAGAGAGAAACTTGTGATATTGGTAGCTTTGGAAATTATGTCAACAAAAAATACCTTCACTTTTTTTTTTCTTTGAGCCATATTGGTGATGCTTAGAGGTTACTCCTGGCTCTGTATGCAGGAATTATTCCCATGAATCTTGGCAGACTATATGAGGGTCTCAAGGATGAAAGATGGATTGGCTGCATACAAAGCAGATACCATACCTTATGTACTATTTCTCCAGCTTCACAAACACTGCTCTCCTTGAGAGCTATACGTAAGTCCTATAACACAGGTTCTAATTCTTTGTGATATATTCTATTATTTATGCAATATAAATATACTGAATGACCATGACTCTTGGATATTTACTAATTTATTCATTTATTTTTGTTTTGGATTCATATCCAGAAATGGTCAGAAATGGTCAGTATTTACTCCTGACTCTACACTCAGGAATTGCTCCTGATGGTGCTTGGGGAACCATATGAGACTCTGAAGATTGAATCCCGGTTGGTTACATACAAGGCAAGTGCCCTACCTGATGTACTATGGCTCCATTCCCTCACTCTTGAGTTTGAAAAGAACACAGCTACAAAAAGACTTTAATTTTGGTGGGGGGCACATCCAGTGATGCTCAGAGGTTACTCTTGGATCTGTGCTCAGGGATTCTTCCTGGTGGTACTCAGGGGACCATACGGGATACTGGGATTGATTTCAGGTGAGCTGCCTGCAAGGCAAATACCCTACTTGCTTTGCTATCTCTATGGCCCCCCAAACAGACTACAAATTAATAAACTCCTTTTCTGTTTATGTAGATTATTTCACATCTTTATTGCTATATTCAGTGATAGAATAAATAGGTTTCAAGCTAAACCTTTGTACACATTGTATAGTTTATTTTTAATTCACAGACATTTAACAAAGTTATAAGATTAAAATATTAATAGTTGTTGAAAGATATCAATCCAACTTGGTAATCTTGTCAAAGACTACTATTGCTTTTTATTATTAAAAAGCACCTAAACTTTGGATAAGGGGAAAGTTCATGTACATATGTGAGTCATGCTTTTGAAACTGCTAAGCAATGGTTCTTGCATAAAAATATTTTTAGTCCACGAAACTGAGGCAAATAGACAGCCTGGCAGTGGGACCCTCTTTATGATTTAGAAGAGCCATTCTTATCCAAGGTCAGGGTGCTCTGAGGGAAAGAGAAGCATGAAGACAAAAGAAGGGGTATTCTAGCCACTCCATCTTGGCAGCCACCATTTCTTCTAGTCAATGAGCCATACCATAACACACACACACACACACACACACACACACACACACACACACACACAAATACCACCACACTATAAAGTTTACAGTGGGAAAGCAATGTAGAACTGTACCACACTTAGTGAATAAAGGTGGTATTTTTGAAAACCCAACTAGTATAAGTTACTTATATAGCCTCTTTGATAGGGACTTTAGAGAGAAAATATTGAGGATGTTCAAGTAACTCAAAGAAACCATTGACCGAGAGCCCAAAATATTTTCAGACCCCTGGCAAGTTTTCTTCCTTCTTTCAAAGGCTAGTAATTTTTTCTACTTTGCTATTCATTTAGTCTGAGAAAAATAAATAAGGGATGCTTACTTATTGCCAGTTTCTTTGTATTGTCTTATATACAGATAAATCACTAAAATATATTTTAGTGTTACTTTGTTGCCAATGAATCAAGATTAAAATGTTTAAAAACAAAAACTAACTCCAAATTAGATGAAAAAATTAATGATTACCAGAGGAGAAAGTATTGAGATGGAAGTGGAGGGAATGGGTTGAGTGATCTTCAGGGTAACGGGATGCTACTGTAACCTTGGAGATGGAAGCTGTGAATCCAATTCACATGTAATAGATATTCACACAATGAGAAAGTGGAGAAGTTTGAAACATAAACAATTATATATATAATACATAAAGAAAGAAATATATATAATAATTATATATAATTATATATATGTATATATAAAGAAAGAAAGCTGGTTAGTTCAATATCCCAGTGAACAGGAGTAAAGATGCTAAACCAGAGAAATAGTAAAGCAACAAACAGAAAAGCAGACACAGGGGGTGCCTTTCATCTATATTATCAGGTTCTATCCCCAGTATCCTACATTGTCCCTTAAGCCCAGTAGGTGTGATCCCTAAGTTAAGAGTGATTCTTGGGGTCAGAGCATTAGCACAGTGGTAGGGATTTGCCTTGCATTCGACTGATCTAAGATGGATCTTGGTTCCATCCCACAGCATCTCATATTGTCTCCCGAGCCAGGAGCAATTTCTGAGTGCATGGCCAGGAGTAACCTCTGAGCATCACAGGGTGTGGCCCCAAAAAGAAAAAAAAGAGTGATTCTTTTTTTTTTTTTTTTTTTTTTTTTTTTTTTTGGTTTTTGGGCCACACCCGTTTGACGCTCAGGGGTTACTCCTGGCTATGTGCTCAGAAATCGCCCCTGGCTTGGGGGGACCATATGGGACGCCGGGGGATCGAACCGCGGTCCTTCCTTGGCTAGCGCTTGCAAGGCAGACACCTTACCTCCAGCGCCACCTACCCGGCCCCAAAAGAGTGATTCTTAATCATCACTGGGTGTCACACACAAACTTAAAAAAAAAAACAAAGCAAAAATACATGAAATAAAATATTAACTTTTGTTGCCACATAACAACACATAATGCAAATATGGAAGAAGGGCAAGAAATTTCCTAGGTTGATGAATCAGGCTACAAAGAAGTGATCAAACAAGGACTTTATACAATTATTTAAACCATATATACTTTTTTGGTTAAGATTCAAAACAACATAAAATGGTCTTCTAATATTAATATTTTTCCAAAGATAGAATGCTAAATGTAAGATAATTAATCTTTTTGAAAATTTCTGAGTGTGTAGCAATATAGAAAAACCATAAAATTTTATTTTTTTATCTCCTTACATAGTAGTATCTATATAAAATATGGTTCTCTGAACTATTACAATTATTTCAATTGTTAAATTGTAATTGCTTCTTAAAATAACTCAATTTTGCAAAGAGGTTGTTCACCCACTAAATGTTTTAATTACAAAAGGAGATAATTTTACTTAGATCTTTACTGTGAAACTATTAAGAAATTAATAGGAGAGGAAAGATTCATGTTAATTTGCATTTGTGTCTACAAATGATTAATTTGGTGTGGCATTTTCTAAAGGACAGTGTTTGAAAGAAAATTCTTCCAAGGAAATTGAACAAACAAGTTTCTCTGAATTGTGTGATGACAATGATGATACTGATCTCTTCTCTCAAACCTAGCTTCAGGGTCTGGGGAGATCATAGAGGGTAAGGGCACATTTGTGTTTGATCCCCATCACCATATAGATTGTCGGGTTCCACACGTGTCATCCTGGTAGACTTTATCATCGAACATGCAGGGCCAGACCAGCACTGCATCCTATGCTCTTTGAACTGCTGGCTCAACAAAAATGTCATGCAATGACAACCAAGTTCCTGAATACCTCTTGGGAGCCCTTCCTTAAACAAAAAACAAAAGAAAACAGCTCCAATTTTTTGGAGACCAAAGGAAAAGTCTCAATAGCCAAACTTTCATTATTTCAAGTCTAAAACTATATTATTCATGCCATAATCTTGGATCAAAGAAAGAAATACCAACTTCTTCAGTCCAGGACCAGGTGGATATTCTTGGGGTAAATGGTTAGGGCATCTAGATATAGGAATAAAAACAAGTGTAACTCCTTTAAGTGACTAGTAATTCTTTATTTAATTAACCATATTTTAATTGAGGCCTACTTAAAAATATTATATACAGCTTTAAAGAACCAACAACTTTACTATTTCTAAATACTCTAAGCAATTGTCCCCAATAAGTTAAGCATTAGGATTATTTTCAAATTTGGTTTCAGAGCCTGGAGACTCTGCAGCTAACATATGCAGCTAACATCCTGGCACCATAAATGGTCCTTTGAGTCCTAACATGAGTGATTTCTGAGCACAAAATCAGAAGTAAGCCCAAGTACTACCAAATATAACAAAATCCTAACCCGCCCAAAAAAAACCCAAAATCTAGAGTTGGCTTTAATAGTCTTCTTAGAAAACAGAGACTAAAGAAAAAGTATTTTTCCCTTTATTCTATTATGTGAACATCTAATTTTAAACATAATACAAAGCAAGAAATAATCATCTCAATGATAAAGTTGGAATGTTTATTTATATAATAATGTTAAAAAGCAGTTTTCTGACCTAAGACAAAATGAATAGTTTGTTTTCCTTCTGTCTGTGTCCTTGTAGGCTTCATGCCTTACTTCTGCCACCATCTTCTGCAGGTTTTCCATGTCTCTTGAACTATGTGGCCTTGTGATGGCTTTACTTATCCTCACACTGCTCAAAATTATACTTTCTGTTATTGAGTGAAGCTAGGCAGGGGGGAAAAAAGAGTAACATTCGGTCTAATCCCTCAGCAACTCTCAGGAGGGATAATGACAAAAATTCATGCTTAGCACAGCAGGAACATTGCAAACACAATAGGGAAGATGTGTAGAAGCCCATGAAACTCAATGAGTGAAAAATAATAACATGGGCAATTCTACCAGTATGAACCAGCTGTCTAAACTGTTAGAGAATGACTTCAGTAATAACCAAGTTGATATCTAATGGGCTGAAAGAAATGATGGCACAGGCAGTCACTAAAGTACAGAGTGGAAGTTAAAAAAAAAACTTACAATCAGCAGTGACAGAAATAACATATGGTAGGTAATGTAAAATCTCAGTAGAAGGTCTGAGCATAAGGATAATAACATCTGAGGAAAGACTGAGGATTTCCAGGATCTGATATAGAAAATCTCTAGAAAATAGCAGGAGATGGAGAAAAGTCTGAAAATAAATCAACAATATACCAAACAACTATGAGATGATGGAATTATTTAAGAATCATCAAGTCTTTCAGGTAGTGTGGTCCAGGTTGTTGGCCCTGAAACAGTCTCAGAAGTAGAGGTAGATTCCTTTTTCTGAGCATAGAGCCAGGAGTAACCCCTGAGCGCTGCCAGGTGTGACCCAAAACAAACAAACGAAAAAATTTATAACACAAAAAAATAACAATTAAGACCTCACCTAGAAATAATCTATTTAGCCTTATTATAATTGAAATTTGAAGAAACAGTTTCAAAGATAGGAAACAGGCTTTTTTCCAAAGACCAGACAAACTTCTTAGCACTTTGAGTATAGCATTCACTTATGATGCTTATGGTTGGTTGCCTTCTACTATGATTAAAAAGGTATATTTATTCCTAATTTTATCATTTATCAGAAATTAACTAATGTTTTATTTATATTGAATGTCCTATGTTTACATAGGTGACTGTTACCCCACCCCCGTTCTTGGTGTAACCTTACCTACAAGAAAGACCCTCCCATTTCTGGGAGGGCTCTTGGGGCGGTTACAAAAAGTTTGGCCTCTGGGCAAGCGGGGATTTACATAGATGGAGGATGGAGAAGAAAGCAGGAAGAGATCTCTGAGGGACAAGGTACAATGCAGGGCTGAAGAGGAATTCAACATAAAAGGTTATGAGAGAAGCCACACATGTTGGCTAGGGCATGAATAAAGCTGATATTTCCTGGAACCTGTCTGTAGATGATTTCCTTGCCTCTATCTGAGCTGCTGACCAGCCTGCTGGAGGGGGTTGTAGATACACGTGGTCCTGGGCTGGAGGAGAAAGGCCTCCATCACTATCCATCTCCATTCAAGCCCATCCAAAGGGCTTTAATGCAACAGGTGACTATCCACAGAAATGCTTACTATATTCTTTTACATACTAATGTAGATTCATAAGCACTATATATTAAATAATATTTTCTAACATAGTCAATATATTTTCTTTAGGATCAACATACTGTCATATCATTATAGGTTCATTCAAATTTTCCTCTTAAATTTTTATTACTAAATTTTATATTTGGATGATTTGTCAATTTCATAAACATTTAAAATGTATTGGCATATGATTATCCATATTATTAATTTTTAATAGCCAAATGCACTGACCCGTGCACAATAGAGATCTCATATTATTAATTTTTAGATGTATTTACCTCTCAAAAGATAAATGCATAAGGTTTTTTTTTTTTTGGTTCGTTTGTTTTTGAGCCACACCCAGCAGTGCATAGGGCTTACTCCTCGCTCTAAAATTGGAGATCATTTCTCGAAGTGCTTAGAGGACCATATGAGATGTTGGGAAATGAAACCTGGGTCAGTGTGTGCACTCGACTAAAAGCCTAGTATTTCAAAAAAAATTTTTTTTAAATTAACCTATCATTGGTTTACAATTTTATGGAATTGCAGGTAGGTTTTTATCCGGTATGTGAACAGGTGTTATCACTTTTCCAATAAAGTTTTAAAAATCTCTCTCAATTGTGAGATATAAAGCAGCATAGAGAAGAACAAAATAATGGTCAAAGTAATCAGAACTGGATATTATTGTCCTAGAACCGAATTTACTCAGTGTCAGAATATTTCTATTTGGGTCTATTTTCACTGAGACCCTTTGGGCCTCTTGAATCTGTGTGCTTACTCTCAACTCTAGTAAGACTATAAATATTTTTTTTGTTAATTAATACGGAGGGGTAATTTTTCCCTATGTGTGCAAAGGTTTCAGATTTTAAAAATCCCACTGTCAAAAATGATAAGATAAAAATAAAAACAACAAGAATAAAAAATGTAGGGATTATAATCAGATTTAACATGTAAAAATGCAAACACGGGGCCGGGCGGTGGCGCTGGAGGTAAGGTGCCTGCCTTGCCTGCGCTAGCCTAGGACGGATCCCCCGGCGTCCCATATGGTCCCCCAAGAAGCCAGGAGCAACTTCTGAGCGCATAGCCAGGAGTAACCCCTGAGCCTCACCGGGTGTGGCCCAAAAACCAAAAAAACAAAAACAAAACAAAAAAAAATGCAAACACTTGGACCAGACTTTTATTTACTGTTTAATTCACTAAATTTAATTTAACGAGGTGTCTAATATTTTGTCTAACAATCTGAGCTCCAGAGCTATACATTTTGATGAAGTTGAGAGGAAGCCTTAAAATACGAGGATAAAGACAACTTTAGAAAGGACTGGAGAAGAGAATCCTAACATTGAAATGACATTTCCAATTACCTCAGTACTAACACCCTGTAGGAACACAAAAAATTAGATGCCAAAGTAGTAGAGATGCCATCCTAAGCTCAACAAACAAAACCAACATGGATGCTCAGCTAGCAGTAAACAGCTTAATAATCCTATGACTTAACGACCTCATTGAGAGATATGAAAATTTTCACAAATTTTTATTTATTGAAGTTTTTGATAATTTCATTGCCACATAGTTGTAATAAGCAAAATAAAATAAATTATTTTGCCACAAGGACAAGTTTGGGGGTGGGTGGAAAACAGAAAAAGTAGTGCAGATTGTGACACTGATGATGGAAATAGTGTTGGAACACTGAATGCCAGAAACAACTGTATTATGAACATCTTTGTAAACTATAGTGTTTAAATAAAGTAAACAATTAAAATTAAAAGAAGGGTGAAATAAATACTCCAGGAATAAAAACCAAACTTCAGTGTAAAAACATTCTTCATAATAAAATATCAGAAGATAGTTCAATTAAAATCAGGAAATAGAAAATGAAGAATATTATCACTCATCATTTTCATTTGCATATATACACACAAAATGAGACAATATTGTTTAAAAGTAAATATTCAAGAGATAAAGTTAACCAATTTCAGGAGTCTGGCTTAGGAAAATTCCTTGGTAACTAATTTAGAAACTACTAGAACTAAATCAAGAATTTGATATAGCAATTATGTACAAGAAAGACATGCAAACATTAATCATTTCTTTATCTCAGCAGGATCCCAATTAGAAATTTTAATGAAATTTGTGATCTTATTATAAGTGGAAAACAATGAAAAGTGCTAAATAGCATGTAAGCCCTTCAATATAAAAAGCCAAATATGAAGTGAAATATAAGAAATATACTAGTAAATTGAAAGATAAGATTTTAAGATGGAATAATAATTTTAGTGATTATTAGTTTAAGTTTTCTTCAAGATAATGTGTAAGCTAATTGCTTTCCAAGTCAAATTCACCCCCACTACCAAAAAATAGAATTTTAATAAAAACTACAAAACAAGGTGATGATTTGTTTCTTTGAAGAGTAAATACCATATATACTCAGGACAAGCCAACCCAAGTATAAGCCACCTGTCCAATTTCACCTTTAAAAACTGGGAAAACTTACTGACTCGAGTATAAGCCGAGGTGGAAAATGCAGCAGCCACTGGTAAATTTTAAAAATAAAAATATATACTCAAAACACTTACAACAATCAGTAGGTTAAGTGTTTTTCAATAAAACTGTAAACTAGCAACAATAACTTTAAAATTTTAAATAAAGTGCAGAAAACTGTAGCTCAACAGGTAATCAAGCTAAATCACAACGGTTAAAATCCTTCAAAACTGTATTCCTCCTCCTCCTCATCTGTATCTCCAAACAGAGCTTCAGCTGTATCTGATGTGAGGGTATCAGTATAGACATTGTCATCATCACTGAGTTCACAGATATCATCATCACTGCTGTTGGTCTCATACAAATTGCAGAATATTGTGGGTGAAATAGTTCAGTGGCATACAGTTCAGTTCAGCCACCTACCTCTTCAGCTCAGCTGAGACTTGTGGACTGAGCTGAAGCACCGCCCAGAAGACAACTGGAAACTACGTGCATTTAATTCAGTGAGAGAGCAAAGAATCAAATAACCTGTATGGCCCAAGTATAAGTCAAGTTTGGGTTTTTTTGGCACAAATTTTGTGCTGAAAATTCAACATATTCAAGTATATATGGTATATAAAAAGTTGATAGATAATCAGAAGAAAATACTAACATCCATGTGGCAGAGTTACAGCTATTAGAACAATTCAGTAAAGTGAAGGGATTAAAGATTTTAGTAAGCAAATAGAATCAAGTGGCTAAAATAGGTATATTAAAATATGTATAAAATATGTATATTAAAATATATTTCAGAAAAAATATAACATTTCAAATCTATGAAGAAATTAGTGCTGTACAATAAATAATTTTATAATGTCTGGGAGGAATATTTTGAATTGCAGATATGTTACTAAAGATTTAAACCTAAGTCTAAGAGCCATAAAATTTTTCTAAGATGATCTAGAAAATTATATATATAATCTTTGGACTGATAAAGTCTTTTTTAATGAGAAAAATAATAGAGATGTTATTAAAGGACAAAGGGTGAATTTTTAAAGAAAATACCTTACCATATGCCTGAAACAGACTGGAGACATTTCCTGGACTTAGAAAATCTCTCATACTGTGACACAGTTTGTAAATAGGGATAGTATCACTTTGTCATTAGGATGTTATATATAAACCTATTAGCATTTTGAAAGCATAACATTAACCTGGCATATAGGAACTAGTGTTCACTGGATTTACAAAATAAAGCAATCCTAGACAAAAGTAATGAAATAAAATAATAGTGTAGAAACACAAGCAGAACACATACTGGACAAAGGATGACTTTGAGAATTTATAAAAATCATCAAGAAGGGCCAGAGAGATAATACAATGGGTACCTGGCAATGCAGGCAGTCCCTTCACCACTATCAGGAATGATTCCTAGGCACAGAACCAGAGGTAAGTCCTAAGCACAGCTGGGTGCAGTCCAACACAACTACCAATAACACTTCTCCTATAAACAATTGCAATAATCAAAAAGTAAACACATATTAGAAGAATGAGTGAAAGACAGGAATCAAAGATCAATGAAAAGGAATTTGATCAATCTCAGTGTTATCTCTGGTAATTGGAGAAAACCAAATTTGCACAGAAATGATAACTATAAACTAAGAAGACAGTATCTTGGTTGTCTAGCAAGACCAGATGATCAGTGGAAGACAACCACCTATTTGGATGGCCAATGTAATGGGGCTCCCAGTTCTTCCTCACTCCCACTTTAGAGCTAACCATAGCCTGGGAACCATTCCCTATAGATGCAATACACCTCTTCAGCATCACTAAGCTATTTCTCTAGCTTAACTGTCTTGCTTCTTTTTGTTCATATAGGCATATATGTGACTTTCCCATAACATGGAGAAAGCCTATTCTTTAGACTTGTTTTCCCATTTAGTGTGCCTACTTCCACATCATTGTAAGTCTCAGATGTACCAAGACAATCTTTAGTTTTTCTCTAAGATAAACCCATGGTAGAGACATAATGAATGGTTATAATGATGAATGTGTAGATATCTAAACAAATTTTCTTCCAATTTTCATAGAGAAATACAAATGATTCTGCAGTCTTTAACAGATCCAATCTCACTTCAAACATAACCATAAAATATGTTTAACTGTTTTAGAAAACTGGAATATTGTCATCATTAATCACTGTCAATTTTTTGATTTCCATCTTCATACTCCAGTGGAAATGTCTCTGCAGAAAAAATTACCTTGTCAAGTTTGTGACATTTGATGTTCTATAAATATAAGATTTAAAATAGAATGCTCTTTATGTAAATAAGAATTTACTGAAAAGATAAGTCATCTGCTCCATTTTATAGTCACTATTTGTGAATATTCAGCTGCAACTTAAAGTCCCAAAGAAATGCTGATAATGGGAAACAATATCCAGCAAGTTAGAGGTGCTTCTGCTTTTAGGCTGCCTTCTTCTTAGCCTGGCCTATTTTAAAAGGTAATGAATTCTCTTCTAATGATCACTCTTCTCTAACATATGCATTTACATCGTCAGAGATAGGAATGATCAAAGCAGAAGGACAGGATGGAGCTACAATGAGTTTTCTCCTTGGCGTCATCTCTGATCATCAGTATTCATGACATTGACTCTGAGCCATCCAAGTAGGCTAGAGAAGTAATTAGGATATTGACAGGCAGAAGCAATGGAACCTGTGATTATCCCATTACTTGCCTTTCTCAGCATGATGTTGAAAGCAAAAATGTAAAAATAACAACAGAAAAACATTTCTAGGTTCCCAAAATTATATTTTAAATAAGAATGAATGAAAAGACTTGATCTATATTAAGGTTTAAATAAGGTCTAAACTTGATTTTATATAGTGTATACAGTATATATAATGCATAATAATCTGCTTACAAAAATATCTTTGGTTTTAAAAAGTTATTTAAGTGTCTAGTAACTTCTAGTTATTTTTCACATGCTGGACCAATACAGGTTTAACTATAATACAAAACAGCGTATACACTGACAAGAAATAGACTATAATTAAATATGAAGACTGTTTCTTGAAATAACTAGTTCAAATGATTTTGCTTCATCGGTTTATTACATCTTTAAATAAAATTAATGGCCTAATTTGCAAGAGAATAAATATTAAAAACTCAAAGAAGCCTTAGAGACCACGGAAGGCAGCACCATATTTTATCCTAGAGGAAACAGAAGCTCAGATAGGTATGGGGTTTAGATGGAGCTTAAGTTCATCAGACAGAGGTAGTAGGTGAGACACTGCTCCTTTCTAGCTAAATACACTTTCAAGGAACACTCTTGGTGGGGTTTGGAGGACTAAATGGTGCCAGGGCATACCTAAGCTTTTAGGGGAGCTCAGCCCACCAGATGTATCCTCAGATTTTCCTTGTGGGTAGAACTAATTTAACCCCCATGGGGTTCCTCAAAAGGCCCTCTGTGGACACCTTTTTCCCGTGTGGATGGTTGAGGAATTTCCAAAGAGACGCCTAGCATTACATTTTCAGCCAGTATTTGACTATCTCTCCTTTGTATGTATATCAGGCAAAATAATGGTCTCTATCAAATAATTTGGCTCAGAAATTCCAGCACCAAAGTTTATTTGAGAACCCCTTTTTCTGGATATACCCATCCCTAATAGCAAAGACAATTTTTCTCTTTGCTACTGCAGTTTCTGGTAATCAAAGGCGTAACCAGAATGCAGATCTTGACCCTCCTTTAGAAATAGGGAAGCTCTGCCTCCCAGTTAGAGGGGGAAATAAGGAAGGCACCAAAACCAAATAGGTGCAAGACTACTAAGTAGTAGGCTAGGTACAGAGGGGACCACATATTCTAGCAGCCCTGGGGGTGAGGGAAGAGGTTATGGGAGGTAGGACAAAAACGGAGGTGTAGGGAGGACAATTTGGTGATGGGAATCCCCCCTGTTTTTATGTAAATATGTACCTAAAATATTATTGTCAACAAAATGTAAGCCACTATGATCAAAATAAAAATTATATTAAAAAAATAAAAAAATAAAGAAATAGGGCAGCTCTTTCTTGGGGATTTGGTTCCTCCCTTACTTAACCTCTAAAACTATAGAGTCCAGCCTAGAACAATCAAGTTTCTAGATATTTCCTACTTCCTCCTAATCCTGATTTTGCATTTAAAGTAAGCTTGCAAGGAGTTACCTTGAGTTGTGACCTTCTCTCTTGTAACTTAGAATTTTTACAGTCACACCCATAGTTTAGATATTGTTATTGTTATACTAGGCTTTGTGATTACAATTATTCTTCCCCTGTGGCTAATTTTACCCCTATAAATTCCCCTGCTCAAAAAAATTAAACTTGTCGCTCTCCTGCCAGAAATGTGTTGACCCCACATACTCTGTGTGGTTTCATTTATTTTATATTTCATACTTCGCCATTTGTGCAACCCACTCTCCCTGTAGGACAGAAGCCGCCTACAGCAAAATGAGATATGAGGGATCAACCCAGGGTCAACTACAAGCAAGTTTAGTGTCCTACCCACTGTATTATCTTTACTGCCCTAATAGAATTAAAATGTTAAAACTCAACAAGGGGCCTTGAATGACTATGATTGACAGGACACATACCATAAGTTATTGACTCAATTGTTGAGTGGACACTTTGAATTTAATTGATAATGATAATTTCCATTAAATGCTGAACTATCTTTTTTCTCTCCCAAAACAAAACAGAATTGAAACAAACTAAATGAGATTTAATTTTTCCCTCTGTCATACTTATTTACACATATAGTACCTATTTAAATGTTATGCTTACAAGAAGGTTAAATAAACATAGTGTATCAACAACTTTTCTTATCACAGTCTGTTTATTAATTAGAAGAAACCTCCCAAATGTCAAACCTTGGGATCACTCTTGCATATCTTGTGACTCAGATATCTGTTAGTACACCTAAACTATTAAGGAAAAACTATCTTATTTTTACATTAGGTATATAGTTGGCTATATTTTTCATGTGCTTTGAAAAGCCCATTTCCAAAGATCTTGTCAAAGGATGGAAGCAATCTGAATTGCTTCATCCTCTGGCATGTTCTCATTCCCAAAAGTTGATAGATTCCATTATATAAGGGCAATTTTACGGCTACTTTGACCTTTCTCCACAGTGCCTGAGTCTGAAAACTTAGCTCATATCAATTAGCCCCACTCTTATCATGCCCAGGGAATCTTAGTATGATAAATGGTCTTAGCACAAATGATGTCAAAAGAGGTTTTTTATTTTTTTTCAATGAAAACAGAATATATGTTAAAATTCATAGCTGTGCTCTGCTTGTTCTGGCCAATATTTGTATTTATGCGCACCTTTGGTCCTTTAAAATTGCATCAATGTTAAGCTTTTGTGTGCTCTAGCTTAAAAACATAGTGGATTCAATGTGCATAATAATGCTTCAAATTATACATTGCAAAAAAGTATGCATCATCTGTCATGCAAGATCTTATGTAATTTTCAAAAGCATCACATTTTCTACCCTTATTACATGTAATATTCTGAGTTGTGCATAATGTGACATCAATCTATGCAATCATTTTTTTAAGGACCTTGTGAGCACGATGAACTATACCTTTTCATTAGAAATCTATAATTCAAGCCAGAAAAAGGAAATAATAACAATGCTAATAGGAGTTGAGACAGTGCATTATTCAACTGTCATTTATTGACATAATCTCTGTCAGGTTCTGGAGATCTAGTGTCAATTGACGTTATAGAGCTTGAAGAGAAGTTCATATACTTAATATATTAGAAATTAATTTATCCTAGAATAAGAATAACTTAGAGCGTATCACATGTTTTCATTTTAGCAATAGAGTGATTCTCTGTTACTAAATCTCTTTGAAATGTCTTGTCTATAAGAAGGATTTTGATTCTATGCCTGAATGAAAATCAACACAGTTTACTTAACTGAAAAAAGTGTTAATAATAAAAAAAAAAATAGAGCAGCTGTTTGCTGCAACCTGGAAGATAGCATGTTGAATGAAGTAAGCCAGAAGAAGTAGAGAGACAAACACAAGATGACTTATTTGTGGTATATAAAGTTACTGAAGAAAAAAGGGAAGGTGCTTAGATCATTCTTGACCCAGAGCTTAGGCAGGAGAATTACAGAAGAGGAAAGAAATCAAGGCAGGAAGGATGCAGATTAGAAACCTCTTTCCCCTTATTTTTCTTCAGCTATAAAAGTGATATGGAAAGAGGTATAGATATACATTTGACCTTAGCCAAAAAACTGGGAAGCAATAGTGGTATAGTTATATATTGTAAGTATAGATGCCACAATAATATAAAGTAATATCTAAGCTGCAACTACCGAATTTTGTAATGTGCCTGTTAAGGTGGTAGGAGGCAATAGGGTGGGGTGGGGTGGGACATAATAAAGTATGAGAACATGGGTGAAGCGAATTGACACTAGTGGTGGGATTGTTATTAAAATACTATATGCCTAAAATGCAACTATCAGTAACTGTAGATCATGGTTCCTTTGTTTTTGTTTTTATTTTTTTGGCCATTCCTGGTGGTGCTAAGAGGTTATTCCTGACTCTTCGTTCAGAAATTACTCCTGGAAGGCTTGGGGGACTATCTGGGACGCTGGGGATTGGATGTAGGTTGGCTGCGTACACAGCAAATGCCCTTCCCACTGTGCTATTACTCCAGTGCTACACCATAATTCTTTAATTAAATAAAAATTATTTTGAAAACTTAGCAGCTAATTAACAGTAGCCAAAATCTGGAAATAACACAGGTGCCCAATAACAGATGAATAGCTAAAGAAACTGTGGTACATATACACAATGGAATACTATGCTGCTGTTAGAAAAATTGAAGTCATGAAATTTGCTTATACATGGATGGACCTGGAGACTACTAGGTTGAATGAAATAAGTCAGATGGCGAGAGAGACAAACATAACAGTCTCATGCATCTATGGGATTTAAGAAAAATAAAAAACAGTATGGTAATAATACCTAGAGAAAATAGAGTTGAGGGCTGGAAAGAACAGCCCATGATATGAAGCTTACACAAAGAGTAGTGAGTGCAGTTAAAGAAATAACTATACTAACAACTATCATGACAATGGTAATGAGAGAAATAGAATGCTTATCTTGAATACAGACTGGGGGGAGGAGAGTTGGGGGCATTGATCATGGGAATGTTACACTAGTGAAGGTGGCGTTCATTTGATGACTGGACTAAAAACATTTTTATAACTGCATTGCTTAAATAAGGAAATCATTAAATAAATAAATAAATAAATAAATAAATAAATAAATAAATAAATAAAAAGTAATAGCTAAAATTAAGAATGTGCCTAGTGATGGAGCTACTTTACATTCTGGCACAAGCTCCTTACCTCATTATGCTGTCTGCCAAGTTCTTATACAATATAATTGTAAGAAACGATTTGCAATTGAATGAGTTGCTTAGTAGTAAAGGACATGCTTTGCAGGTATAAGGCCCTGGGTTTGATACCTGTTATATTCTGACTCAAAAAAAAAATAATGTACAGCTAGACAACCAGTCTTCTGATGTCATTGTGGATTATATTACCCCTTGATTATTTCCCACTGAGCATTATCAACTGCATGCTCTATTCACCAAAGTTGTCTTTTTAAGTGTGTGCATAAGAAAAATCTAAATCTTCATATTAAAGACCCTGGGAAATTTCAACTCAGATCAGATTCTGAAACACAAAAAATAGGTCTATATATTACAGCCCATTAGTTATATTCCTACCATTAGTTAGGATTCTATCATCAGTTTTCCTCTGTGAGAAAGAATTGGTATAATATCAATATTTACTAACTACTTAGAGTAGCTTCTCAAATATAAGATTCTTATAGATCTCCTGAGGACCTTGACCAAAATATGATTCTGAATTGGTAAATCTAGTAAGGGGCCTAGATTTTGCCATTTTTTACAAGCTGTATAGTGAATTATATTGAGTAGCCAGGTTTTCTATGTATGTTATTTACAGAGATTGGCATATATTATAGCAAAGTGGGTTTACTTCTCAATATATTCTTTTGCTTGTTTCATAAAGATATAAATTAAAATTCCTAACTGTTCTATATTTTTTATGTGTTTAAAGTTATTAAAAACACAGAAAGAAAAACCTGGGGGTGTAGCTTAAGTGATAGAGCACATCCCTTGCGATGTAAGGCCTCAGATTTGATCCTCAGCACTGCATGACTTCAGAACACTGTCAAAAATGGTTCCTGTGGGCCAGAGAGACAGTGAAGCACTGCCTTGCATGTGATTGACACTGGTCCAATCCCTGCACTATATATGATATCTTAACATCTGAACACCTGAACACAGCCTCAGTGATCCCTAAACACAGCTCAATGTGCTTCCAAACAACAACAGCAACAACAAAAACTAACAGTATTTTTTTGAAAGTTTGTATTTTTTCATATTTCCTTTTTCAGTTTAACCTCATGCTGAGGGTTTTCCATAAAATCCATAAAATATGTAAAGACAAAGAAAATTGTTCTTTCCTAGAAAACTATTCAGATAACACCATATAGCATAAGGATACAGAGATATTCTATATGGGGCAATCTAGAAGGTATGAACAAGATGTGGGTGTTTAAGAACAAAGGAATCTTTAATTACATCCAGTCTGTATACATATATAGAGACAGGAATTTAACATTCCAGTTCTCATATGATACATTGATTTTCTCTTGCTACTTTTCTCTGGTCAACCTTTGACCACAAGAGTCAATCCATGAAGGTAATAAAGGAAAAATGAGAGAACTAAGAGTTGCTGCTTGCAAAGTTAAAGAAAAATCAGTTTACCTCAGCTTAGTCATAGAGAAAGAACATGTTAGATGCCACAAAGAAGAAGGATATGGAAAACCAGAGTCAGGAGCTAGAGAAACTGCTCTCTTCCTATAAGAGCTTGTCAATAAGACCCTGAAAAGTGGATTAACAGAAGGGAATTTAGATTTAGATTGACCATTAATCATGGCATGTGGGAAACATTAAATAAGTCAGACTCATGATTCATTCATTCAATGTGACAAGGACATGACATTGGGAAAGATTCCAAAATATGAAGTCTGCTCCTTTTAGTTATGCTCTATAAGAGATGTTCAGTGTCTCTGAGCTAGAAACTTGCTAGCTGCAGAAGATACAGAGCAGAATAAGAAATCATCTCTGGCCTCAGGTAATCCACTGCTTACTAGTATGATATACAATTAAATTACAGATAAAACTACTTGGTAAATATTCTCTTCCTATGTCTGAGTAATACAATTTCTGACATTAGTACTCCAGTGTGATTATATCATATTACACAGCTTTTCCTTCAATTTATCACCTCTTATAATTGTTTTTTTGGTGACATATCAAAAACTGCTCTTTGTGAAGCCTGAAGCAGAAGAGACTCCATTTTGTCAACCTAAAATGAGATTTCTATTTAAGGCTAACAAGGCTAAGTTCCATGTAAGGGCTAAGTTTTTATCCCAAATAGATATTTGGGATTCCAAATATTCCCACAGGGCTAAGAATATTCTATCCCAAATAGAATAACGATGCAGACCCCAAGACCCTATGAAACACAATATACCACCCTAGATACCTAGTCATAAAAGAAAATGATGAAACATCCTAGAAACACCCTAGACAACAGCCAATCAACTTGAAGGTCAAAACTTCCTACTTCTAGATTTATATAATCTGACTTGTGACCCTGCCTCCTGGAGGAGGTGGCCCAGATGGGTCAGTTAGTAGCTTATTGGTTGACGGAATAAAGCTTTGCTGTGCTTTATTTCAATTGTGTGATCTAGTCCTTTAACTCTGAACCTTAACATTTGAGGGGTAGAGATGTACTATCTCTCTGTATCTCTGTATCTCTCTGACAGCCTTTTAACATGGAGGTTGGCAATTACTTTTAAGGCATTTACCTTGTGCGCACTAACCTAGGATGGATCGTGGTTCGATCCCCCGAGTTCCATATGGTCTCCCAAGCCAGGAGCGATTTCTGAGCGCATAGCCAGAAATAATCCCTGAGCTTCACTAGGTGAGGCCAAAAAAGAATGTTCTTTTTCAAAGAAAAGATAGAAGGCATAGAAATTTTAGCACATTGTTTTACTTATACATCATGTGCATAATAAATTCATCTAATTTATAAAAACACTCAGTAAAGTCTGGAGAGAAGGCACTGGCCCTGTGTTTTGCTGACTGTGGTTCATACCCACTCCAATCCCTGGCACCACTCTGGTTTTCTGAGCATAGAGCCAGGCACAAGCTCCTGATCACTTGTAGGTGTGGCCTCACAATACAAAAAATAAAAAAAAAAAACTTTCATTTATATGAGCAAGAGCAGAGAGAGGAAACAGAAAATTGGAAAAACATGGAAAGGGATTTTTATTGTCTTTTTATGAGCAAGCTTCTGGTTAGCTTAGATGTCATTTAAAAAAATCTTTTTTTTTTTTTGTGGCAGCGGGGTGGGTCAGCAAAAAAAAAAATCCCGCTTTTTAGGTTATGAATTTTACAAAGATTTTGAGTGTGTTGGTGTAATAAAAGCTGACCAAGATTGAAGCTAATCACTTTAAGCACACACACCGTTTTAACTCTCAGAGCACACACTTTGCTTTTCCTACACCCCTTACTCTGTCTTTCCTAAACACAGAAGCACACACCCTGTTTTAATCCCTTCTCATATGCTACCTGATTGGCTGACAGAGTCCACACCCTTCTCCTTTAATTTTTTTTATAATATAATTTTTATTTTGATCATAGTGGTTTACATGATGACAATAATATTTTAGTTAAATATTTACATAACATCAGGGGGGATTCCCATCACCAAATTGTCTTCCCTTCACCTCCATTTTTGTCCTATCTCCCATATCCACTTCCCTCACCCCCAGGGCTGCTAGAATATGTGGTCCCCTATGTACCTATCCTACCACATAGTAGTCTTGCATCTGATTGGTCTAGGTGTCTCCCTAATTTCCCCCTCTAACTGGGAGGTAGGCCTAGTTAGTTAAGTTTGCGTGATTTGGTCTGAAGAAGAGAAAAGTAGTAAACTGGGGTAAAAGTCTAATACTCCAAAAGTGGGCAGAGTCCTTCTAGAGGCTCTTAAATATCCCTTTCCTACCGACATTGAACTGTTACTCTCCCAAAATGGCTGGTGGATGCTTCTTTGTAAATACTCTACTTGCCTTGGATCCGACCTCGACTTCCACATCTTGGGAGATGACATATACAGTGTCATATACGCAAGATGTCTCTGAATACTGTCAGCAAATGGCCTCTCAGATTTTTCATCTTAGCTATAGCAGTCCCTCATCACTTTCCTTACAACTTCTAAGTTATGAAATTGCTAGATTTCATAGATTTACCTATTTCTAGATTTACCTATTTAGGTGGATTTAATTATTGAGATTATTTCTGAAGAAATGTATGAGCAAAATTGACATTGTACATTCCATGGTAAGAGTCTATGTTTAAAAAATAATTGAGGAGATTTGTAGTAATTTGGCAAATAAGGCCAGGCACATTTTTGAGAACTGTACATTTCAAAATGTTTCTATTAGAGAGCTAAATGTTCTTTTTCAAGGAAAATATGATTATATCCATTTCTTCCTTTTAGGTGCTTTTACAAGTAAAGTATTAGTCAACATTTTCCTGCCTCTCTTCCAGTTATTTAGATAATTGAATTTCTGACCAAGGTAACTGTGGTGAAAAGGCTATCCTAGAAAGCTATTTCTGATGTGACGAAAAAGCAGAGTAAATTAAAAATTGAAATATATGTTGTCATAAGTATGAATCAGACCCTTCTAACTCTTAGAAAAATCTGCCAAGGAAAAGGCTCACATTAAATGGAACGAGCCTAAGTGTTCAATTCACCAGGTAATATAAAATTATATCTATGCAGAATTAGGGCAATGGATAAGAAAATATGTTTTATGGTAAATGCATCCAGCTAGATTCTTATTGGCAGTAAACATTTATAGAGGACCTGTTAGAGGAAGAACCCTTCTCAGGTCTGGAATATCCTGCCACTCAATATGTGGTCAGCAGACTAGCAGCACTGTTTGTTTTTTTTGTAATCAGTTTTTTTTCTTCTGACATTGTTGTTTACAATAGGACTAAATAGCAGCAATAACAATAGTACTACATACTATTGTTTTATACTTGAAGCATTTTTATATTTTTATTTGGTTTGTGGTGCTGGATGCCAAGTCCAGGGCTTCATATATGCAGGTCAAGTTCTCCATTTTCTGCCTGCTCCCTGGAGCTCATCATCCACTGAGCTCCATTCTCTGCCAACAGCTTTGGTTTTATTTCAAAGTGCTTAATAATTATTCTAAAGCTGAACATGAACACAACTCCTAACTTCTGTGAAAATAATTTGTAAAGGGATTAAAAATTATGTCCTAAGTACTTTGCAATTATAAGTTTATACTTATGGAAGTATTTATGTGATATTTTTACAATTCACTTTTTAATGTATTATTTGATCCCCAAATCTATTATCTCCAACTTTGTATTAACTTAGATGAAATATTTCATTTTAAACTGATCTTCATTTAAAGTCTTTTAAAAATCCACTTTTGTCTCAAAATGAATTTCATTTTAAAATTTTCCACTAAGAACAAACAGTAATTCTTTATTAAAACTACAATAAATCATTAATTGTATAAATATATGACTATTGTTTGATATTTTTAAAGGTATTTTATAAGATATAATACTGTCTCTGGTGATTAATATTTAGCACATAAAGGACTAAACCATTAAGAGAAATATAAAGATAATCAACTATTAGTTATAAGAAGACATTTAAAACAATCACATAAGTTTGTTTATTGCTTTGCTTTTTATTTTAAATAATGACTCACTATTTATAAATAGGATGATAATAAAATAGAAGTCTTAAGAATGCTAATTAAGGGCTTTCTTCATTCTAAAAACAGCAGCAGTTAAAGTTATGTCTTTAACAGAAAAACACAGTGCCTTATCCAGTGACCCTATGGTAGCCTTTAACACAATGAAACATTAATTTTTTTAGAAGTGTTATAAAACACATGATTTACAAAGTTGTTGGTAGCTGAGTTTTAGACATACAATGTTCAGTCTCCAATCCCAACACCTGTGTTAACTTTCCTCCACCAGTGCTCTCAAGTTCCCTCCTGCCCTTTATTCCCTAAACCTCTCTGCCTGCCACCTCGACAGACAGGTATATTTTAAAGTTTTGTTGTAGTTTGTATCTCATGTTTTTGGGTCATTGACACAGTTCTTTATATATGTAGTTAAACCTAAATTTTATTTGCTAGATTAGAAGTGTTCCTTTAAAAAGTCTTACTAGTTTAGAAATATGTATGAAATATTGTAGCTGACATTGTGTATTGGTTTAAGGAATTACCAAATATGGGAAAAACATGAAGTCTGATTTCGAATTTTGGCTTTTAAAAGAAGTACCCCTTAGGATAGGAAATAATAACACGGCAACTATGAATTATTATGGGAAATTTTTCAAATGCTATTCTCAACACAACATCTAGTATTTTCAGATGAAAAATTCATGGCTTCAGCCATGTCCGAGTGACCCCCAAAGATGTTTTGCAATTTTTCTGGCAGGTAGATCTGATTAGGGATCCAGCATCACTCTAATGAGAGCAAACAATAAACATAGAGGGAAGTGACCTTGGCCAGACAGGCACCATAAGACTCCCTGAGGCTTCATGGTTTGCTGCTTTCTGAGAAATATTTCAACTACTGTTAGACTAGACAAGACAGGCTGCTTGGCCAATATAAAACCTTTTCCCATATTGTAGTAGGGCTAAGTTAAAGACAATGGCCTTAAATAAATTTATGAATCTTAGTGGTTATTCTGAGAATGAAGCTCTTTTTCAAAATTAAGATCATACGAATTATTTTCCTTGTAGAGTGTACTCATATTTCCTAATTGAAGCATTCCTAATTTAATGAGCTGTCACCCCAAACTATGTCTTTGTCAAAGAGTAAGTTCATGGGTAGGATCTTGAAAATAGCAGAAACATTTTATCTAAAAAGATAAGTATAAATCTCTCATTGGAATTTTTCATGTTTTTTTCTTTTCCACAGAGAAGGCAGATCTTAAATCTAGATTGCTTTTATTTCCCCTGATTCCCTCCTTTCTCCAAATCCTATCTCTTATTTGAAGACTGCTTATGGAGTTGACTGAGTGAGAGGACCAGCCCTAATTGGTTTCTATCATGTGTACAGGAAGTCATAGACATAAATTTTTTAAACCTGCTGATGATGTTATAATAATCCGTCTAACCTTGGATGCACCCAGAGAAGTACAAGGGTTTTTTTTTTTTTTTATTGTAACCAAGAGCAATAAGCTAATATTTTGGATTACTTTTCGGATCATCCATCTTAACCATCAAATGAGTCCAACAAGTCCTTTGGTCAAGGTTTAATTTCTCAGATGTTTTATTCAGACTGAAAATAGTAATTTCTGGGGCCGGAGAGATAGCACAGCGGTGTTTGCCTTGCAAGCAGCAGATCCAGGACCTAAGGTCGTTGGTTCGAATCCCTGTGTCCCATATGGTCCCCCGTGCCTGCCAGGAGCTATTTCTGAGCAGATAGCCAGGAGTAAACCCTGAGCGCAGCTGGGTGTGGCCCAAAATAAAAAAAATTAAAAAAAAAAAGAAAAGAAAATAGTAATTTCACATGCTCTGCTTTACTGCTACCGAGACAATGTAGCTCCTGCCCATACCTGCTATCTTGCCAGCAGAAAGAAGACCTAGCTTCTCAACTAAACTCTAAAAGAACATGATGACTGTCAAATCTTTCCAGGTAGACTGATTCAGGCTGACAACTCTGGGGTCTTCTCAGAATAGAGACAGGCAGATTTCCCCTTTCTGCCTGAAGGCACAACAGCCTGCAACCATACCTGACAACCAGTTCCACAACTTAAACCTTATGGAACCAATAAGTTATTCCAGATCTATATATCCCTTACCTTGCAGTTGCATATGTGGCTGCACAGCCCCTCAAAATTTCATAGTAGTGTCAACTCAGTAGGATCACAGAAAATCTGATGGAAAAGGTGCTTAGACGAGCACCAAATTCAGAAAACCTAAACAATGCAACAGAAAGCTTAACTATCACCAACCACAGCCCAGTACATACTGAGACCATGACTTTCATAATACTATTGAAAGAAATGACAATTATTACATTGTATGACTCTCTAAATTAATCTAAATTTTGATAATTCCAGTTGACTTTGCATTGTAATTAAAAATAGAAAGTAAATTTGGTTACTACAGATGGGCATCAGGGGACACTGAAAAGGGGGCAAACTGATAGGTAGGTGGGAAACCGGGATATAGGTAGAGGGAAGGTCACACTGATGGTAGATTTAGTGTTTGAACATTTAATGCCTGAAAAAATTATTATGAACAACTTGGTAAATAAAAATTAAATAAATAAAAATAAATTGAAAAAAGATAATAAAATTGTGCTGAATCACCAAAATTATCATAAAAACATCACCAAACATAGTAATCTACTGACTCACCATCATATTAGACGATTAAGACACATACATATTGTTGATTATGTTGGAATCCTAGTGTCCTATTACTTTGCTTTCAGATTCTCAGTTCTCTTTTCCCTTACCAAAAGAATGTTCATTATGCTCAAGATACAGTTCAAATATCATTTTTAATAAACATTTTTATATATCTCATAGCAGCTTGTTTACCCAGACAAGAGTATTGAATAATCTAATAATTTCTCTTTACAGGGGTTGGAACAATGGCACAGCAGGTAGGGCGTTTATCTTACATATAGATGACCTGGGTTCAAACCTTGGCATTCCATATAATCCCCTGAGTCTTATAGGAGTAATTTCTTAAAAAAAATTTTTTAGGGGCCGGAGAGATAGCATGGAGGTAAGGCATTTGCCTTGCATGCAGGAAGATGGTGGTTTGAATCTCGGCACCCCATATGGTCCCCTGAACCTGCCAGGAGCTATTTCTAAGCGTAGAGCCAGGAGTAACCCCTGAGTGCTGCCAGGTGTGATCCAAAAACCAAATAAAAATTTTTAAAACTCTATCGATTAATTAATTGGCTTTTGGGCCACACCTGGTAGTACTCAGGGGTTACTCCTGGTTCTGCACTCAGAAATCTTCTCTCAAATTGATATTTATAACCTCTAGAAGGACTCTGCCCACTTTTTGCTTGTTTGATTTTTGCCCCATTTTATCCATGGCCCAAAGGAAAGAGCAAAGGAGGACAGATCTAGATTTAAGAATCAGGGTGATACCAGTCTCTAGCATCTAAAGTCTGATGTTCAAATGGTTCTTGCGCTTTAAAAGTTGTAAAATTCTCTGGCACAGGTGTTTGTTTGTTTGTTTGCTTTTACAAATGCATGGTCTCAGAGACATCTTTGTTCAATGTAAATGTTCTTTAAATGAGAATGATACTCTGATGACTGAGAAGCCTAGCACTACTCTTCATTCTCAATTTCTTAGTCCTTAAAATGCTCCCCAAACTTCACTCTCGTACTATCTACTTCACAATACCTTCAAGTTAGCTTACAATATTAATGCAACACATCTTGCTTAAGACACTAATAACCTCTTATTTTTCCACAAGGAATACCCCATCAGCAAGATCATTACACCAACCACCAATCATAGTCCTCTTATGGATTAATTATTTTTTATGAATTCATTTCTTCCCCTCTTCACCAAGGATATTCCCCTTCTTAACTCTATCAGCCACTCTCTGAACATTTATACAAAATTACTATTTATATTTGTTGCCTCTTAAATGGTGGTATAATAGAAAATAATCAATATTATCATCATTCTTTAAGTTCAAATGTCTATATAAATACAATACAGGAATTATATTAAATGTCACTGTGCATTTAATTAATAATAAATTAACTCTCTAGCATAAATAATAAAAACTCCATTATTGGAGTGGATACATTATTAGATTTGGATATTATGGTTTAAGATCATAATAATTCACCATTGCTACACATTGAGAAAATGATTTTTATTGGTAATATATTGAATTAAAACCCTACTGCTAAAATTATACGGCTGTGAAGGAAAAGGTCATGGGGTTTAACTACTTTGATAATTCTGATTAACTTTTGTTCTCAAATCAAAGATCAAAAATATTATTTCAGTTAGGAACCACTTTCTGTATGTATATTTTTCTAGCTGTTTATTGATTTAATACTTTCGTTACTTACACAAAATTATATTCCGTTTTCTTGAAGCTGTAAATTATCCTCCCTTTCTAATTGGCTGTCTCAATATTTTTATTATTCTTTATTTAGTAACTCCTTGGTGTGTCTTAATACACAGGCACATTGTCATGAGGTTTTCTCCTTTACAACATTTTTCTAAACTAAACAACTCTAGTGGCCCCTAGAGTGAGAATAAAGTGGGAGAGAAATAGATACTGGTAAGCTGATGAAAGCACACTTCCCATTGATTTTCACTATAATAAATCTTACCACTCCAGTCTGTTGCTTATAAATATTGAAACTTCATTGGAAAATAGAAGCAAATACTTTCCTGACTTACAATTTTTACTTACTTTAAGGATAACCCATGTATTAACATGTGATTCTCAGCAGAAATGATCAACACACCATGGGTCTATGCAAGTTGGCAGTCCCCTGAGCCTTTTGCCTAAAGTACTTTTTAAGTACTTTTATTGGTCCAAAGAAGTTGATATTAGTATTATCATGTTATAGGTAAAGAAATAGATGAAAATAAATTCAATGTGCTGGATATCCTTTAAATTAGAAAATAATACTTTAGTTGCATATCTCAAGGTTAATTTTTGTGAAAAACTATTTGTATAGAACATTAACTTCCATCAATGTTAAAATATTCTTTAGTGAGTTTTTAAAAAATGTATCTTTATTTAACTACTCTCTAATAGGATGCTCATTTATTAAATTTAAGATATTATTGGCTCTATTTAAAGATAAAAGCTTAATAATGTAGCCCCACATATAGAATTAAAGTATAAATAAACAAATTTCTCTTTTTTCTAATGTGGATCATTGAAAGTACGGTGATAATTCTAGCTGACAGTGCCAATTATTAACATTGTTAAAAATATTGCAATACCAAAAGGCCACCAGGAATATCCAAAGGAGGGTAATACTCATATGGTTGATCTAAAATATTATTTTGTTATTGGAACAATAGTATCTCTGTTGCAGAGTAAAATTAATTGATTATAAAAAGAGCACTAAAGGGGCCGGGAAGGTGGCGCTAGAGGTAAGGTGTCTGCCTTACAAGCGCTAGCCAAGGAACGGACTGCGGTTCGATCCCCCGGCATCCCATATGATCCCCCCAAGCCAGGGGCGATTTCTGAGCACATTGCCAGGAGTAACCCCTGAGCGTCAAACGGGTGTGGCCCAAAAACCAAAAAAAAAAAAAAAAAGAACATTAAAAATGTTTTTATGTTTTTTTTGGTTTGGTTTGGTTTGGTTTGGTATATTTTTCTTCTTCATTCCCTTTCTTCTTTTGAATTGATATTAATAACCTCTAGACAGACTCCTCCCAGTTTTTTAAAACAGAACCACATAACTTGAATCATCTTGTCTTGCCTCATAAATTGAGAGGGGGAAAATGGATGGTACCAGGACCAAACAGTCATATGAAAATTGAGTAGAAATAAAAATGATCAGACTTAAACACCAAACCCAAATATCAACAACAGAATCGATATCCAATCTACAACAAGCTATTCACAGAGGGGAACAGTTACACTAGCAGTCCGGGGGGCAAAAGAGGGAGATGTGGGATGTATGCTGCGAACAGGGGTGGAAGGAGGACAACACTCATGGTGGGAATGCTTGTAATTCATTGTCACTATGTACCTTAAATATTACTATGAAAATTCATAATCTCTTTGTTTACAATAAAAATTAAAGAAAAAGAAATACTAAAATATAACCTTAGCTTGATTCTGGGGTTTTAAGAAGATCTAATCAGTTATTTTCTTCCAGTACCTCATCCCATCCCATCAGTGTTGGCTCTCTCTCTCATCATTTAATTTCCTTATCTTGTAGGTGCAGTCAACGTTGAAATTGCAAGGAAGGCAAAGTGAATGAGCTTTATAAATAAATAGATAAATACTCAATTCTCTGAAACAGCAACCAAAGGAATATATGAAGGAATGGCCATCTGTATGTTGTTCCTTATTTTATTCCTTTCCCTTCCATTTGAAATCCTGTAGTTTTAATGTTCATAGTAATTCAATACAATGAAAGAGAAAGAGGTTAAAGGAGTTTTAGACAAGAGAAAAAAAATAGAAATTCTATCTATAATTATAATTATAGTTTATAAATGAATTAGATAGTAGATATGCAGTTTAATTTTGTTGTCCTGACTTGGCATTCTAAGTAGATAATAAGTCACCTGATGAAATAAAAGACTTCTGCTTTTTCCTTCTCTCTCAATACAAGAATGAACTAAAGACTAGTTTATGCATGTGTATGGGCACTGAAACCAAGACCTCATGCAGACATGCAAATCATATTCTCTCCCTGAGAGGACAGGTACATCCCAAGAGTAAAAAGTTGAAGAGCTCTGAATTGTAGATGCTGTACTAAATTTTAGCAACACAAATAATAATTTTAGATTCAGTTATTAATGATTTGGGAAAGACCTGGTAATTTTATCTTTATGTTCAATATAGGTTTCTAGGAGCTTTTAAATAAATTGGATCATGAGTAAAAGTCTCATTAGGGTCTAACTGACCTTTGTCTATAGAATTTTCTAAACAATGATCAATGGAAAGCAGCACTGGTTTGAAGGTCAGATGCAGTTCTGCCATTCACTGAGAGGTGAAGCTTATCTGCAGGCAAATGATGGGAGAAACAGAAGCTCAGCAGGCTGAACAGTAGGAACATCCTTCACCGCAGGTTGGAAGAAAATCACTCCTATCATGACTGATTAGTGAAAACCACAAATGGCTGAAAATATTTTATGTGACAAACCACTGAATATTTCCACATCTCTGCTTAACTTCAGATTTAGTCAGAATAATACTATTTCATCTCTAAATTCATACCACTTCAGTGGTGAGAAAAAAAGAATTTTAAAAAAGGCAAAATATTGGGCCATTTTACTTTATGAGGACAGAATACTGTTTCTTAATATAATGTTTCTAGTACTTAATTTTTGTCAAATGTAAACTGAAGATCAGAAAGTTAACTAAATATTACAATTCTTTTTATGCCTCATCATTTATGAGGCTTTTCTGTGCTCTTTCTAAGCTTATTCTGAATTGATGATATTTATACTTCAATGTAACCTATTTTCAAACCACCAATGAGAAGAGAATAATAATGAAAGCAGTCTAAGACCAAGTCATTATTGCCTTTCCTTAAGCACAGATGTTAACTAGAGGAAAAACACAGAATAAACTAAGCAGAGATCTTTGAACAAGGGCTATAAAGCTAAAAGAAAATAAAAAACAGTACCTAAATCATTTTTTTTTAAAGATCACCTTTCAAGATGAACATTGTATGCAAGACTATAATAAAAGTTGAGGCTGATCACAGCAGTCTCTTGAACTGAGGTTCCCTGGCTCATGATTAAGTTGGCTGTTCCAGAAACACGAATTTCATTTGAAGTTTCATGGCTTTGTATAGCCTACTGGGTTTGCAGAAACCATTTTCCTGTGTGCACCCTCCACAAGTTGTATGATTTATTTGAACAGCACCATGTGCAAGAACTGCATGCCCATCCAGCAGAGATGGATTTTATACATAATAGTGCTCAAGACAAAATAAACCATCTTCTAGGTGGTAATAGAGAGTTATGGCTGCAAAAATACTGCCACTGGAATAAGGTACCCCTGAGATCTGTATTCACTTACTCCTACCCCTGATTCCTTATGCTGTGGTAAATAAAGGATAATTTGATTAAACCAGAGATCAAAGTAAAATAATTAACTTAAATGCTAAAGAAGTAAATAATGTTGGTAACCTGATCTGAAATAAAGCTTCTCTTAGTAACTACAGAAAAATATCTGCAATCCACACTAGAGCCTACACCAATGAGTATCAACCTCTTTCCAGTGATTTTTCTTTCTTTTTTAAAATTTTGTTTTGTTTTGTTTTGGGGCCACCCCCCAGTGACACTCAGAGGTTACTCTTGGCTATGCTCTCAGAAATCGCTCCTGGCTCAGAAGAGCATATGGGATGCTGGGGATCGAACCTAGGTTCATCCTGGGTCATCCGCGTGCAAGGCAAATGCCCTACCACTGTGCTATTGCTCTGGACCCTCCAGTGATTCTTCATTGTCCCATAAGTCTTGTTCCTTTGATACTGCTGCATTGGTAAAAAGACGTAGCTCCATTCATGTTGTTGAAATTCAACAACATATTAATAACTCATTTTCTAATACAGAAAAACCTGGTGTTTAGAAAATATTATTTATAACAGCAATATTTAGTTAACTTCCAATAAATAAAAATAATAACAATCTCTTTGGACACTTCCTTCTCATTAAATATAATACCCTGTGGACTCCAGTTATAATAAAAATAATCCTGGGTAATAGTTCACACATTCATTTTATCAAGAATATCACTGAAGTTAACCACCAGAGGCTAATTAATCACTGCCTTTCTTCTTCTTCATGGATTCTACATTATTCAAAAAGTTTATCACCTAAAAAGCAAGTACAAGATAATGTATCTTCCTACATATTATTTACTTAGACACATTTTATTTTCAATAGATGATTGTCTCTTATTCATCTTGATTTTTTATTTTTATTGAGATTCTATTATGTTTACAATACTATTACTAATGTTTTCTCATGTACCCATTGTTGATGGAAATATAATCTGACATTTCATAAGTTTAGCCTCTATGACAGAAATATGGAGTTTTCTCCAAAAAGTGGGAATAGAACTCCCACCTGACACAGCAATACCAGTTCTTGGCATCTACTCACAAAACACAAAAACATTAGTTAGAAAAATATATATATGCACACATATGTCCATCATAACATTTAGTTTAGTTGCCATGACACGAAAACAACCCAAATGCTAACTAAAGATGAATGGATAAGAAGTTGTGGTATATATACATAATGAAATAATATGCAGCTCTCCAAAAGAACAAAATCATGCAATTTTCAGCAACATGTATGGAGCTAGAGGATAGCATGTACTTCGATACTAATTAAAGCCATATAGGACTATAAGTGAAAATTTCTGACAAGATTGAAATATTTGTAACCAAACCAAGGTTGTAAAATGTGACCCAAAACCCAAGATCAAAGTTTGGTTGACCTATGCCATTTAAATGCAGGCAAATGAGCACAATGACCTGCCTAAAACTGAAAGTAGCTCAATGGTTTATTCAGTGATATTTATTACATATTCATGGGAATGTAGCAAAAAAGCAATCAGATATATTTCTTCCCTTACACAAATGCACAGAATTATATATTTATCTAACTCTGCTGCTTTGTATTGAGGTTTAGACTCCAGATGTACAGAAATTAACTGACATTGTAGAACAGAAAAATTATGAGGCAAAAAAAAAGGGGGGGTCAGGGAAAAAAAAAAGAAAAATTATGGAATTTGAATTAGCAGGATCTTATCAAACAAGTAAACTATTTTTTTCTCTTAGTCTCAGCTTATTCTCCTGTGGAAATATTAATATTACCATCTGTTGATGTATGGTAGTTGGACACGCCCCTTAGATAATCCCACTGTACTGACAGTTGAATCTGAACATGCCCTTAGACACACCCCTGTCATGCCCCCTGTCATGCTGGGTATAAATGGAAAACTTGGACCTTTTGCTGGGGGACCAGGGTAGCGACCAGGTCAGCACCCATTGGTCATCAGGGGAATGGAGGGAGAGATAAAACATCAGTGAGATGGTGAGATGCTGTCTGCTTTTTATCTATCCCTCTCTTTCTTTCTTGAACCCAGGATTCTTCCAGTCACTTCTGGCCAGTAAATTTTCATTTCTCTGTCATTCTGAATCCTCAGGATGGTGGTGACAGGCTTCAGGCTCAAGAAGAAATAAATAAAAGATACTTGGTTTCCTTCCCTTTCTTTCTCTCAGTTCTGCACAAGTGGTATCTACTATCTATTGGCATCCCTGGGTGGGCATGATGCCATACCTGACATCTGGGCCCCATGGGCCCCTGTGAGCTTTGCAGCACTGGGTCCTGGCAGCATTGGGCCTCTTTAGCATGCAGCCCCATAGCTCTAGTAGTCTCAGACCCTTGTAGCCCAGAATGAGCCTAGCATCAGGTGGATTTAGTTTATTGCAGTAAACTGCAGCAGCCTGGCAACCTTGTAGATTACTGCAGGTAACTGTAACTTGGAAAACTGCTGTGGTAACTGTGACAATGATTCTACAAATTTCTACAACCAACCAGAAAACACTGATAATATTTGAATCACAAAAAGGAAATGTTGGGTACAGAAGTAATAAAATATTGAAGCCATATTTTACAAACCACATAACTTTTGAGAATCAATGTTTTAATTATTTAAGTGGCACAAATAAATGAAAATATTTTCCCAGTAGAAAACTGGGAGAATATTTAAAATTTGGTAACAAAAATCCATATGGTGTCTGATCATATAAAAATGTCCAATGTCATGAACAACCAGAAGTTAAAATAAAAAGCCACTTTTCCCTGATAAAATTAGCTAATATTTTATAAGGAAGTGTTGGAGAATATGAAGTGGTCAATAAGTCAAAGACTATTTGTTTTATATACCAGGCACTTGTTTAAGAAGTGAAGATAGTTCTTAAAGATTTATGAGAGGGTGAGTAGGTGACCAGCCCTGGCTCAGTCAATAAAAAAGGATGGCTCCTTTTCCCCAATTTTGTATCACCATGACTGTTAGGCCTGAGGCTATCATAGAACATAGAGCATATCTTGAGAGACAGCCCAGGATAGAAAGTGGACAAAAGAGCATAGAAGTGGGGTCAGAGCAATAGTACAGCTGGTAGTACATTTCCTTACACATGCCAACTTAGGCTCTATCTCCAGCATCCTGCTTTGGTCTGTTGAGTCTACCAGGAATGATCCCTGAGTGTAGGGCTAGAAGTAAGCCCAAAGTATTATTGCGTGTGGCCCCAGGGCAGAAGAAGAAAAAATGGAAGGACGGAAGGAAGGAAGGACGGAAGGAAGGAAGGAAGGAAGGAAGGAAGGAAGGAAGGGAGGGAGGGAGGGAGGGAGGGCGGGAGGGAGGGAGGGAGGGAGGGAGGGAGGGAGGGAGGGAGAGAGAGAAAAAAGAAAGAGGAACCGATGATCTCTTGCATGAAAGGCAAACGCTTTACCTCCATGCTATCTCTGGGAACGAAACATTTAAAATGAAGAACAAGTAAAGTTAAAACAACAGACTTGGGGCAGAAGCCAGCTCCCCTGTTTGGAACATCAGGCAGGGAAAAGCCACGAATCTGCGCCCGCCCAGTGCAGCCCAACTGTGAGTGCTCCTTGTAAATATTTCTCTACTGTCCTCTTGCCTGAAACTCTTGGGACTGGGCAAAAGAGGCTCCAGAAATCTGCGCTCCCAGGCGCCATTTCCAGGGCGGGTCTCCAGAACGTGAAAACCGGCGGGCTTCCGCAGAAGCCAGCTGCCCTGTTTGGAACATCAGGCAGGGAAAAGCCACGAATCTGCGCCCGCCCAGTGCAGCCCAACTGTGAGTGCTCCTTGTAAATATTTCTCTACTGTCCTCTTGCCTGAAACTCTTGGGACTGGGCAAAAGAGGCTCCAGAAATCTGCGATCCCAGGCGCCATTTCCAGGGCGGGTCTCCAGAACGTGAAAACCGGCGGGCTTCCGCAGAAGCCAGCTCCCCTGTTTGGAACATCAGGCAGGGAAAAGCCACGAATCTGCGCCCGCCCAGTGCAGCCCAACTGTGAGTGCTCCTTGTAAATATTTCTCTACTGTCCTCTTGCCTGAAACTCTTGGGACTGGGCAAAAGAGGCTCCAGAAATCTGCGCTCCCAGGCGCCATTTCCAGGGCGGGTCTCCAGAACGTGAAAACCGGCGGGCTTCCGCAGAAGCCAGCTGCCCTGTTTGGAACATCAGGCAGGGAAAAGCCACGAATCTGCGCCCGCCCAGTGCAGCCCAACTGTGAATGCTCCTTGTAAATATTTCTCTACTGTCCTCTTGCGTGAAACTCTTGGGACCGGGGCAAAAGAGGCTCCAGCAGAGCACGGCCGCTCCGCTTCGCTACGCGGCCGTGCGCTCTTTCTAAGAAAAGAACACCATCGTAACAAGAAGAAAAAATCACACTAAGAACTGAGCTAAAACACAGAAGAAAGCATTCCTCCTCGGACTGTCTTCTCCGTTGAATGCTTGGGCCTAAGATTTGATCCAGTGTGAGGCTTCACCCACGGAGGACTCCCCCCCCCTAGAGACAAGTCAGCCCATCCAGAAAGGGCGGAGCCAGAGAAGTGTGCTGCCTACAACATATAGCCAATGAATACCACCACAACACGTAGAAAAACCCAAAATACAAGTGTGACAATGGGGAAACAACGCAGGCCAGCATCAGACATAGAGAATGAAGAGGACAATTCTGATGACCAGATAATGGCCAACCAACTAATCAACCTCTCAGATAAGGACTTTAGACTAGCAATATGGAATATGCTCAAAGAACTCAAAGAAACCATGAATCGAGTTGAACAGAACACTAATAAGAACCAAGAAAATATGAAGACAGAAATCACAAAACTCCAAACTGAAATAACATATCAATTAACAGGCCTGAAAAATTCAGTAAATGAAGTGAATGACAAAATGGATAAGCTCTGGGACAGGATGTCAGAAGCTGAGAATAGACTTGGTGCTGTGGAAGATGAGATACACAACAATTCCATACAGCAGGAGAGATTGGACAAAAAACTTAAAGTAAATGAGCAGACAACGGAAAAAATTAGTCAAAGAATGGGAACAGATGAAAATAGAAGTCTATGATAAGATCAACAGAAACAACTTAAGAATCATTGGAGTCCCAGAGACCCAGGAAGAAAATTCCCAGGAAGAATCAATGGTCAAGAACATCATTAAAGAGAAACTTCCAGAGCTAAAGAATATAGGTGATCAAATCCTACATGCTCGAAGAGTACCAACCAAAAGAGACCCCAGAAAAAACACCCCAAGACACATCCTAGTCACAATGACAAATCCCACAGATAGAGACAGAATTCTGAAAACAGCAAGATCAAAAGGGGAAATTACATTCAAGCAAGCTTCCCTGAGATTTACAGCAGACCTGTCACCAGAAACACTCAATGCCAGAAAGCAGTGGTGGGATATTGTGACAAGACTGAATGAAATGAATGCTTCACCCAGAATACTATACCCAGCAAAACTCACTTTCCGGTTTGACGGAAGAATACATGGTTTCACAGACAAAAAACAGCTCAGAAACTTCACAGACACAAAACCAGTCTTAAGAGAAAAACTAAAAGACCTAATCTAAGACAAGACTACCCAAAAGACACACCAAATTTTGAAATAAAGATGGCGTTAAATCCCAGGACAATTCTTTCTCTCAACGTCAATGGACTAAATGCACCAGTTAAGAGACACAGAGTGGCTAAATGGATCAAAAAACTCAATCCAACCTTCTGCTGCCTACAAGAAACGCACCTGAATAGTCAGAACAAACATAGACTCAAAATAAAAGGCTGGAGAAAAATATCCAAGCAAACAACACCCATAAAAAAGCTGGAGTGGCAATACTAATATCAGATAATGCAAACTTTATACTCAGGAAGGTTGTAAGGGACAAAGATGGACATTTTATATTAATCAAGGGGTATGTAGAGCAGGAAGAAATAACTCTCCTAAACATATATGCACCGAATGAGGGGCCAGCAAAATATTTAATACAACTGTTGACAAATCTGAAAAATAATATCAACAACAACACAATAATTGTGGGGGACCTTAACACGGCTTTGTCAACACTGGACAGGTCAACCAGACTGAAACCCAACAAGAATATACTAGACCTGAGGAGAGAAATGGAAGAAAGAGGTTTAGTGGATATATATAGGACACTCCATCCCCAGAAACCTGGATACACATTCTTCTCCAATGTACATGGGACATTCTCCAGGATAGACTACATGCTGGCACATAAAACATACCTCCATAAGATCAAGAGGATAGAAATTTTGCAGACTGCCTTTGCTGACCACAAGGCTCTGAAATTATTTGTGAATTCCAAAGGGACTCAGAAGAAAAACATTAACACCTGGAAGTTAAACAGCCTCATACTCAATAACCAGTGGGTCCGAGATGAAATCAAGGAGGAAATCAAAAGGTTCCTGGAAACAAATGACAATCAAGACACAAACTATCAGAACTTATGGGACACAGCAAAAGCAGTACTGAGAGGAAAATTTATAGCTTTGCAAGCACACATCAGGAAGGAAGAAGGAGCTTACCTGAGTAGCCTAATGACACAGCTAATAGAATTGGAAAATGCTCAGCAAAAGGACCCAAAAATAGGAAGACAGAAGGAAATAACAAAGCTGAGAGCAGAAATCAACGAAGTGGAAACCCAAAAAACAATCCGAAAGATCAACGAAAGCAGAAGTTGGTTCTTTGAAAAAATAAACAAGATTGATAGACCACTGGCAAACCTAACAAAGAAAGAGAGAGAGAGAAACTTGATAACTCGTATTAGGAATGAAAAAGGAGAGATCACTACTGATATGGCAGAGATTCAAAGGGTAATCAGAAACTACTTTGAGAAACTCTACGCCACTAAAAATGAGAACCTGGAAGAAATGGATAAATTCTTGGACTCTTATAATCTTCCACGGTTGAAGGAAGAGGATGTAGCATATCTAAACACCCCCATCACCATTGATGAAATTAGAATGGTAATCAAAGGTCTGCCGAAAAACAAAAGCCCAGGCCCAGATGGATTCACTAATGAATTCTTTCAAACTTTCCAAGAGGAACTACTACCAATCCTGGCAAGACTCTTTCATGAAATTGAACAAACGGAAACACTTCCAAATAGCTTCTATGAAGCCAACATCACCTTGATACCTAAACCAGACAGAGATGCTACAAAAAAAGAAAATTACAGACCAATATCGCTGATGAATGCAGATGGCAAAGATCCTCAACAAAATCCTGGCAAATAGGATTCAATGCCTCATTAAGAAGATCATCCACTATGATCAAGTAGGTTTCATCCCAGGAATGCAAGGCTGGTTTAACATCCGTAAATCTATCAACATCATACACAACATCAATAACAAGAAAAATAAAAACCACATGATCATATCAATAGATGCAGAGAAAGCATTTGATAAGGTCCAACACCCATTTCTTGATCAAAACTCTCAGCAAGATGGGAATGGAAGGAACCTTTTCTCAATCTAGTTAAAGCCATCTACCACAAGCCAACGGCAAATATTATCCTCAATGGAGAAAAACTAAAAGCCTTCCCTCTAAATTCTGGTACAAAGACAAGGCTGTCCTCTCTCACCACTCCTATTCAACATAGCACTGGAAGTACTTGCTATAGCGATTAGGCAAGAAAAAGATATCAAGGGAATCCAGATAGGAAAGGAAGAAGTCAAGCTCTCACTGTTGCAGACGACATGATACTCTACTTAGAAAACCCTAAAGACTCTACCAAAAAGCTTCTAGAAACAATAGACTCATATAGCAAGGTGGCAGGCTACAAAATTAACACACAAAAATCAATGGCCTTTCTATACACCAACAGTAATAAGGAAGAAATGGACATTAAGAAAACAACCCCATTCACAATAGTGCCACACAAACTCAAATATCTTGGAATCAACTTGACTAAAAATGTGAAAGACTTATACAAAGAAAACTATAAAACTCTGCTCCAAGAAATAAGAGAGGACACGCGGAAATGGAAATGCATACCCTGCTCGTGGATTGGCAGGATTAACATCATCAAAATGGCAATACTCCCCAAGGCATTATACAGATTTAATGCTATCCCTCTAAAGATACCCATGACATTCTTCAAAGAAGTAGATCAGACACTTTTGAAATTCATTTGGAACAATAAACACCCTCGAATAGCCAAAGCAATCATTGGGAAAAAGAATATGGGAGGAATTACTTTCCCCAACTTTAAACTGTACTACAAAGCAATAGTTATCAAAACAGCATGGTATTGGAATAAGGACAGGCCCTCCGATCAGTGGAATAGGCTTGAATACTCAGAAAATGTTTCCCGGACATACAATCACCTAATTTTTGATAAAGGAGCAAGAAATCCCTAAATGGAGCAAAGAAAGCCTCTTCAACAAGTGGTGTTGGCACAATTGGGATAGCTTGCTTGCAAAAAATTGAACTTAGACCCCCAGCTATCATCAAGTACGAAGGTAAAATTCCAAATGGATTAAAGACCTCGATATCAGCCCCAAAACCATAAGATATATAGAACAGCACATAGGCAAGACACTCCAGGACATTACAGGCATCTTCAAGGAGGAAACTGCACTCTCCAAGCAAGTGAAAGCAGAGATTAACAGATGGGAATAATTAAGCTGAGAAGCTTCTGCACCTCAAAGGAAATAGTGCCCAGGATACAAGAGCCACCCACTGAGTGGGAGAAACTATTCACCCAATACCCATCAGATAAGGGGGCTAATCTCCAAAATATACAAGGCACTGACAGAACTTTACAAGAAAAAAACATCTAATCCCATCAAAAAATGGGGAGAAGAAATGAACAGACACTTTGACAAAAAAGAAATACAAATGGCCAAAAGACACATGAAAAAGTGCTCCACATCACTAATCATCAGGGAGATGCAAATCAAAACAACGATGAGATACCACCTCACACCACAGAGAATGGCACACATCACAAAGAATGAGAATAAACAGTGTTGGCGGGGATGTGGAGAGAAAGGAACTCTTATCCACTGCTGGTGGGAATGCCGTCTAGTTCAACCCTTATGGAAAGCGATATGGAGATTCCTCCAAAAACTTGAAAATCGAGCTCCCATATGATCCAGCTATACACTCCTAGGAATATACCCTAAGAACACAAAAAATCCAGTACAAAAACCCCTTCCTTACACCCATATTCATTGCAGCGCTATTTACCATAGCAAGACTCTGGAAACAACCAAGATGCCCTTCAACAGATGAATGGCTAAAGAAACTGTGGTACATATACACAATGGAATATTATGCAGCTGTCAGGAGAGATGAAGTCATGAAATTTTCTTATACATGGATGTACACGGAATCTATTATGCTGAGTGAAATAAGTCAGAGAGAGAGAGAAAAAACGCAGAATGGTCTCACTCATCTATGGGTCTTAAGAAAAATGAAAGACATTCTTGCAACAATAATTTTCAGACACAAAAGAGAAAAGAGCTGGAAGTTCCAGCTCACCTCAGGAAGCTCACCACAAAGAGTGATGAGTCTAGTTAGAGAAATAACTACATTCTGAACTTTCCTAATAATGAGAATGTATGAGGGAAATGGAGAGCCTGTTTAGAGTACAGGCAGGGGTTAGGTGGGGAGGAGGGAGACTTGGGACATTGGTGGTGGGAATGTTGCACTGGTGATGGGTGGCGTTCTCTACATGACTGAAACCCAAACACAATCATGTATGTAATCAAGGTGTTTAAATAAAAAAAAAAAATGTAAAAAAAAAAAAAAAGAAAAAGAAAGAAAGAAAGAAAGAAAGAAAGAAAGAAAGGAAAGAGAAGAGAGGAGAGAGAGAGAGAGAGAGAGAGAGAGAAAGAAAGAAAGAAAGAAAGAAAGAAAGAAAGATAGAAAGAGAAGAAAGAAAGAAAGAAAGAAAGAAAGAAAGAAAGAAAGGAAGGAAGGAAGGAAGGAAGGAAGGGAAGGAAGGAAGAAGGGAGGGAGGGAGGGAGGGAGGGAAAGAAAGAAAGAAAGAAGAAAGAAAGAAAGAAAGAAAGAAAGAAAGAAAGAAAGAAAGAAAGAAAGAAAGAAAGAAAGAAAGAAAGAAAGAAAGAAAGAAAGAAAGAAAGGAAGGAAGGAAGGAAGGAAGGAAGGAAGAAGGGAGGGAGGGAGGGAGGGAAGGAAGGAAAGAAAGAAAGAAAGAAGAAAGAAGAAAGAAAGAAAGAAAAGAAAGAAAGAAAGAAAGAAAGAAAGAGAGAAAGAAAGAAGAAAGAAAGAAAGAAAGAAAGAAAGAAAGAAAGAAAGAAAGAAAGAAAGAAAGAAAGAAAGAAAGAAAGAGATAAAGAAAGAAAGAAAGAAAGAAAGGAAGAAGAAAGAAAGATGAGAAAGAAAAAAGAAAGACAAAAACGGTTCGGAGAGATAGCAGAGCAGTAAGGTGTTTGCCTTGATCGCAGCCTACCCTGGATGGACCCAGCTTCGATTCCCAGCATCCCATGTGGTCCCCTGAGCCTGCCAGGAGCGATTTCTGAGAGCAGAATCAGGAGTGACCCAAAACCAAAACAAACAAACAAAAAAGATAAACAATTTTGAAAATAGCAAGAGGGGCCAGAGAGATAGCAAGGAGGTAAGGCATTTGCCTTCCATGCAGAAAGCTGGTGGTTCGAATCCCGGCATCCATATGGTCCCCCAAGACTGCCAGGAGCGATTTCTGAGCATAGAGTCAGAAGTAACCCCTGAGCGCTGCTGGGTGTGACCCAAAAACAAAAACAAAAAAAGGAAATAGCAAGTGTAATTAGAGAAAAACAAGTATAGAATATTGATTGGAAATTCTGTCCAATATTTATCTACATTCAGTTTTTTTATGTACTATTAGTTTTATTTTTAGCTTTGAGGTCTACAAAATTGTCAATGTAGGATTTTATGGATAAAGTATTTCAGCTCCATACCTTTAAGAGTTTTTGCTTTCCTCCACCGTTGTCCTACTATCTGCTACACTCTGCTCTCTTAAGCATCCTACAAAAGACCTGTGTCTCAGTTTCTGTTTCCTTTAGGCAGTTATTATTCCTCTACTTTTGCATTCAATTTTTTCTTTTGGGGCCACATCTTGCTGTGTTTCAGGGATTTTTCCTGGCTCAGCACTCAGAAAATCACTCCTGGCAGGCTTGGAAGACCATATGGTATGCCAGAAATTGAATCCAGGTCCTGTCCTGGGTCAGCTGCTTGCAAGGCAAATGCCCTATAGCTGTTCAATCTCTCCAGCCTTTGCATTCACTTTTTAACAAAATAACCCTTTTTGTTGTCAAGGTCTTCTCTTATTTTTCTGTTTCAAGCAAATGAAAACACACTTTTAAAGGACCTGTTGTACAAAATAGTCCAACTAAGACCCCATTGGATAACTACAGAAGCAAATGAAAGTCCTATCAGGTATGATTAATCAAATAAAAATATTTTCAAGCATGTAATAGATAATTCACTATCAATGAGAATCAACAGAAAACTATTGTAATCTCTAAGAAAAACTAAGTAGTAAAATACAAATTATAATCTGTATAATTATAAATAACTATGATATAACTGTGTGAAAAAAAGAACAAGCGGGGCAGGAGAGGTGGCGCTAGAGGTAAGGTGTCTCTCTGCCTTGCAAGCGCTAGCGTAAGGCGGACCGCGGTTCAATCCCCTGGCATCCCATATGGTTCCTCCCAAGCTAGGAGTGATTTCTGAGCACATAGCCAGAGTAACCCCCTGAGCGTCAAATGGGTGTGGCCCCAAAAAACAAACAAAAAAAAACAAAAACAAAAAACAAACAAACAAAAAAAAACCGAAGCAATCACCACAAATCATGTTTAAATTCTATATTCCTGGGTTACAAACATCTCATTGGTAATTAACCAGTAGCAGGGGGGAGATCTTGAGTACTGTTCTTAACAAAATAATATAGCAAATAAAATATATGTAATATGAAAGAAATCAAACATCTAGCATCCTGATCATCTCGAATATTTCATATGTGCATTTTTTTATTTAAAGTGCTATCAAAAGCATAGCAGTTACAAAATATTTTGTAAAGAACTTTTAGACCCTAAAAAATTGTCCAAAGGCCTCATAATGGGAAAAATTGACTTAAGGCACAAAGTAAATTGTTCCTTCAAAGAAAGTCACAGAATTGCAAAATTTTTGTGGTTGGAATTTCCAATAACTAGTAGCAGCAAACAAATGTTACAAAATCTTATATCACAGAAAGGATTTTTAATTGAGTTTTCTTGTTGTTCTGATTAAACAAGCTTAAGTCCCCTGAAGACTCCTTTCTTGTCCTAAATTACAAATAGAATTCAGCTGAATAAATACCAAATTGACTCCTTCAAACCATGGTCTTCTTAGTTGAAGTAAAATGCTAAACCAGTTTTGTGTTTAAGAAGCATGACCCATGGTTAGTATTCAATGAAATGATAAGGTACAATTTATACACTAGTGAATTTTAATTAATTTTTTAATTAAATGTAGAAAATTGAAATGCTCAGGAAAAACATAAAGTTAGCAAGAATAAACATGCAATAGATCTTTTTAATAAACCCTACAGGTTGTGCCTAAGACCTATTTAAAGAGCAAGGCAAAGGAAGGCATCATGTAAAACTCTACATATGAAATGTTTTATATTTCATTTAGAAATCACTTTTTGATATGTAGTGAATGATCAGTTATGGGCCCTCTATGATCTATTTGCTGTGGAAAGCGGCCTTTTCTCCTTGGTGTAATTTAATAGACTACAGTTAGTGGCCATGAACTAAACCCAGCACGATCTAATACTAAACACATATAAGAACACAAATATTTTAAAGAAATCACGCTGATGGAGAGGCACAATGAAAATGAAATATTTTATTAAGTTCCCTCTGCCCCTCTGCCATAATTAGAAATGACATCTGCCAACCAATTATAAAAGTTAAATAAGTCATCCAGGGGACTGTAAGGGAAATTTCTTTTCCTTCCTTCCTTCCCTCCCTGTTTTCCTCCCTCCCTCTTTTCCTTTCCCCCTCTCTTTTCTTTCATTCTCCTTCCTTCCCTCTAAAAATTAGCCTTCTTTGAGATGCTAGCTGATTTATTGAGTTTTGTCCTGGAATTGGATGGCTGTGATAGAAAGATGGAAGAAGATATACCTGTAGGCTCGGAAAAACTTAGAGAATAATCAGAAAAATAAAATCAACCTACCTTTCTTTTGAGTTACTCAAGTTTTAGAGTTCTTTGTTTCAATGCTAGATTCTATAAATGAACAATAAGAAATAATCCCTGACTACATCTGTGCTTGGGTTTGAGTGAAGATAACTTATTTCTACCCACTTGAATGAATAGTTACCACTGGAATATGGATTTGTATATATCTTGTCATAGGGTTTCAATATAAAAAAAGTTGCTGATTACAAGGTGGATGTTTATTAGAAATATCTGTTAAATAATATGGAGCGAACTTGAATGATATATTTAAAATATTGAAACTTTCTGAAATGGAAATGTACAAAAAAGAATGAGGCAAGATCCCTAGTCTTTCTCCCTTTGGGTACCAAAGACACTCACCAAGAAAGTAGCTAGTGAGAAGCAGAATTGACTAGGTATAGAGTGGCAGAGGAGAAAAAGTATGTTCCAAGAAAAGAAAACAGCATGTGCACAGTCATAACTTAGAATTTCCTAGAATCATTGCTTTTTGGAACAGTGGATGAAAGAGATAATGGCAGGTCATGAAATGATCAGGCTTCAGTTTAGAGCAGGAATCACAGCACAGTGGTGGAGGGGAAAATACACAGAAACAAATTGGGAATGACCAAGCATTGTGTCTTCTTAATCTTGGTGAGGAAAACAGGGAGACAGTGTGTTGAAGGAACTCAGAGTTACATTATTTTTTTTTTAAATTAAAAAAAAGAAACCATTTCAAAAATTAGCTAGGGGTTTTGCTCAAGGTATTGGTGAATGTATTTCAACCTCTCACTCAGTGAATCAACACAATGATGAGAGGCTGGCAACTTGATTTAAATTTCTGACTAAGATTAAACCCTTAGAATTTACAGGGAAAGCTCATGCTCCTCTGCATGAGCTGTGCATGCCAGACTTGAGAATGTGTTGAATAAATGACTTCACTGATATTGAGACAGTAGGAAAAGAAAGCAAAGAATAGAGTGGAAAGAATCATTTATTTCCTCACCAGGGTTTCTTTCAGTATTCTTTGCAAGTGAGTTATTTCCAAGAATGAACTTGCATTTCTTAAGTTATATATATTTTTTTATATTTTAAGGACAGGTTAAAATCAGAGACTGTTACATTTTTCTTCTTCCTGTGACCACAAGAAAGCTTAGAACAATGTGGGGGCTGGTTTGAAGGAGCTGAATAGGACAGCATAGTGTATTCATCTCCATGCTAATCTTCTGACCTTGATTTTCTTTTTTATTCTCACCTGTTGCTAATTTTAAATTTATTGTTATGTTTTATGTTGCATACCTTATTACTGTGAAAGACTCTTGACACTAAGTATTGTTTAAAAACATTTCTAACCAGTTTTTACTCTAATGAGGTAAGTAACAATCTACAATTTAAATTTCATTTAATTCTCCACAATTCCCCATGGTAGGTATTATTGTTCTTATAGAAACGATAAAGTCACTAAAAAAGAAAAACCAAGGCACTGGGAGTTATTTTTTGAGAGTACAGCTGAGCTAGTATATAAATAGCAAGACCTGATATTGAAAGTGTTCCTTTTCTTCCATTGTGCCCAGAGGATCAAAGGCCAAAAGTAATAAGAGAAATTGAAAATACACATGGGGAGAGATGACATGGTCTGTCAAAGAGGCAGTTTTTAAACAATAATGGGTTCAAAAAGAAGGGTGTATTAAAAGACAGGTTTCTGAACATTTAATCTTCTAAGGAAAACTGATTTCACCGGCCCAATAAGTTAATACTTATGTGCTACTTTTAACACTGTGTCTGTGGTGGCTTGTCATTGCTTATATCACTTATCCCACTACCCCCAAGACCTATGGCCATTGTCATCTTCTCCTTGCCTTTCTTATGCTTATATTACATTAAAGATGGGAGCAGCATATATTCAGGAGCATTCTACTTTTGTAGGTATTAGGCTTGGAGTTATTATTTTTTAAAGTAAATTAAAAATAGAACTACCCATTATAACTCATATCTCTAATGTAAACAGATCCCCTCAGATGAATTTAAGACTGTCAATAGGTATATGTTTGGCTATATTGGTCAAACGGATTTTAGAACCTCTGTATATCATTTGCAACTCTCCTTTTATGCCTATCCCTTCCAAATAAAACATATAAAATCCAATAGAATATAAAATACACAAGGGCTAGAGCTTTTGATTTTATTACTGAGTTCTACAATGATACTGTCGCAACTTGTCAATAAAACATGGTCAATAAAAGTTGGGACATAAATAAGACCACCAATACAAAAACTTATATTCTTTGACACTTAGGACTTCCCACAGGGACTTTTCAAGGTTAGCAATGTTTTCACTCAAAGCTGAAATCAGTTTTCCAAATCCAAGTTTGCTGAAGTGCATTTTCTCTTGAGGAACACTGGAGGCCACTTAGAAATAATCTAATGGAACCATATTAACCCTGTTATCCCTGTTTCATTTTATCAGCTTGAAGACAGTAGTTTCTTAATTAGAAAGATCTGGCTAAGAACCTAATGAATTCATTTTGTTGTTGTAAATGGGGTAAATGATATTCATCTTGTTGGGTTGTGCAAGGAGGAAACAACACATGTGAAAACATATTTCACTGGGTTGGCACATAGTTGTTCTTTAACGAAAGCTTGTGTCTGTTCTTTCCTGGTATAAATAAAACCAGTTGTTAGGTGTACAAATATTAACAGTTGCTTAGCTCTTGATGGCTAAGTAAGGCAAATATAATTAGAAGGAAATGTAATCTTTGAATTAAAATAGTTGATGGTAGGCCAATGTATTGGAGGACATACAAATTGTGGAAAATATAAATGGCCATTAATTTAGAGCATTATAACAAAAAAATACTTCCAATCTATGCAAATGCCAAGTTCCTGTATATTTAAAAATGCCAAATCTTGATGAGTTATACAACTTATTCACTTCCATGGAGAGTAGTTAATAAAAAATACTTGTGTGGTTTCTCTGTGCATTAATTGTTTTGGGCTGGACTTCTCACAAAAGGTAAAGGATTGAGTTTGGTTTATCATAAATGTTAGGAGTAGTATGGAGACCCTAATAAAAATCTTTCTTGACTTGAAATTTACTTTATTTCTCTACAGAACTATCGAACAGGCTATGCAGTGTTGCAAGTAATCCTGGATCTGATGAGGAAACTAGTCTCTCAGAATGAGCTAGATACATAATCAGATATCTTATGAAATTCTGTTGCTAGAATCTTTGTTCAATGAAGTTTCCTTACATATTCTTTATCACCACATTATACTATGAATAATAATTTGGAAGTAAATTTTTATAGTTAATTCTCAACTCTAAGAAATATGCTGATAGAAAACTGTCTTTTAAATTATTTTATTTTTAACTTCAAAAGTTGAGAAGGACCCTGAGCAAGAAGGAGCTGAAGTAGATATTCTGGTGAAAGGTACAGCATTGTTAGAACAATGATCTAAGATCAAACACCTGTCATTGTAAATGTACTATGGCTAACATAAAATATTATAAAAATGTAGTAATTTAGGAGAGATATATGATACACTGACAATGAGTGTTATTGGAAATGTGTTCACTGAGGAAGCATTATTTTATAGGGATCACAGAATCAACATTTAAGTGAATAAATAAAAGTAAGCCAGAGTCAAAAAAAATAAAATCATGAGACCCAAACTTTAACACCCAAGCTTAAAAAGGTGCCTGTCGTGTTAGCAAGCTGGAAGTGGTGGTGGTAGGAAATGGACTCTGGGAATATTGGTGGAAAAAGTATTGATGGTGGAAAATGATGCTTAAATATTGTATGTCTAAAAGCTAACTATGAATAGCTTTGTAAATTCACAATGTTTTAATAAATAAATAAAAGTAAATATATAAAATAAAAGTTATAAATGTATTAATGCAATAACATTTAATGCTATATAGTATTACTTAAGATATCTAAGTTTCCCCCAAAGTTAATCATGTATGACTAACTGAAATATTCTCTCATATTGGAGAAAGCTTCTCCAGCTGTGTAGTTGCAGGCACTGTATCCCGGGCCTTTTATGGAAGTAATTGGCCTATGTAAGTGATTAGAGAGTTTTTTCCAAGAGATAGGTAAGGGAGTTTTTAATTCTTCATGTTGGAATTGGAAGAATGAGTGTTCTCTCTCTCTCTCTCTCTCTCTCTCTCTCTCTCTCTCTCTCACACACACACACACACACACACATACACACACTGTGTGTATGTGTGTGTGTGTGATCAATTTATTTGACTTATACAAGGAGTCCATGGGTCTTGAGAACTTCTGTGAACTTTGTGATTTTCCCCCACATTCATTTTTTTTAAATATTGCATATTTATTTATAGCAATGTGGATGCATCTATTTGTCTTGGGTGTGTTTTGTTGTTGTTGTTTTTGGGTGGTGGCGGCACTCAGGAGTTACTCCTGGTTCTTCGCTCAGAAATCTCTCCTAGAAGGCTCAGGGAACCATATGGGCTGCCAGGATTTTAACCATGGTGCTTCCGGTTGGCTGTATACAAGGCAAATGCCGTACCTCTGTGCTATCTCTCTGCCCCCCCCCACACATTCTTTTCTGTAACCTCATGAGTTGCCTTTTTTTCTTCTAATAATGCATCTTGGCTTTCACCATCCTCTTCTCCTTGATAGTGGCTCTCATTGCCTGGTACTTTCAGCCAACAGCAAGAGCCAGGTGTTCTATAAAGGCAAATGGGGGTAGGAGGAGAGAGATAAAATCGCATGATACAAACTATAGTAACCCATTGACAAGGGATTGACAGAGGGAACCCAAAGACTTGGGGGGAACTTAATCCTCTTTTTTTCCCAACAACCTCTAAATCAAAGGGCATCACAGCTCCTGGCATCAATCTGAGTCTTTTGGTAATCTTGGCAGTGTCTATGTGCATCTCCAGATCGTAGAATGGGTGGTTTTAAAGAAAAGTAGACATATTATCCTTTCTTCTGCTTTACTTGCTCTCTTAATTGACCATATCTTTTATACTATTTAAATCCCAAACAATAACAGCTCCCATATTGCTGTGTTTCTTCCTCCCCTTTGAGCCATCATCCTTCCACCATTTCCTTTTCAATGGTAAGTTTATTACTTCATTTAAACCAATTCCCTAAAGTCCTTCCTTTTCCTATATCTCTCAACTTTCCTCCCATCTGTCACCTGTCCTTTTTGGCTTTATTTTCTCTGAAAAGGTCAGTACCACACTTCCTACTTCCTTTGTTTAGTACCACTTTTCATTCTTAATTTCCTCAGCTAAATCCTCAGCATTATTCCACATTAAAAACTCCTCTGTTGCTAAGTGTACCAAAAAGTTGCTCTAATTCTTCTCCTTACTTTATCTTCTCCCTCTGCCTTCCTCTTAAGTGTCAAGAGCTCAAAGAGTTCTTTGCTCAGAGTTTTTTTTCTCAACCCCTGTGGTGTCCCCTTCAGGTGGCAAGCAAATTAGTTTCAAGTCTACTCAAATGATTCTGGTAGGAAATCAAAATACAAGTAACTTCTTGAAATACATTCTCTGCATATAGATTTTTTTCTCTGCCTAACACAGAATCATCATTTACTACCACTAGCATAATCATCATCCTAAGGTTTATGCAAGTCTGGCAAATATTTTAATAACCTCTTATCATACGTTTTATAAGAAGATTGAAGAATGATCCTGTAGACAACTTAACCAACTTATTTCATCATCCAGGAATAGAATGAAAGATGGTTGGTAAAGGTTTAAAGGAGGTAAAAACCCAGATAGAAAGACATTGAGGTGAGACTACATCCTCCAGGATTAAATTGAACTGACTTTAATAGTTAGACTATATGAGATTGAGGAACCTAAAAGCAAAAGTAGTATTAACTCATTTCTTCCATCCTCACTGTCACACTTGTGATTCTGTACTTGGCATTTTCACAAATAGTTTCTGCAGGACCAGTGGATTGGTGGATAGTACGACTTACATGACACTATGCTCATTGTAATAGGTCAAGATGAGGTGAGTGATCACTATACTAATGAGGCAGCAACACTGATTTCTATGTGAGGCGAGTATTGATGATTGTAAAGGGAACAGGTGATTGATAGCTGTGCAACTATAGCAAGCAACGACCGGGTTTATATATGTGTTTCTTTGTAAAGGAAAGTGTGAATAAGTAATAATATTACAGAAAATAAACCCAAAGAAGGAGAAGGCCATAACTACTAGGGGCTTAGATTGGACATGAAAATCAGGGTTGTTCAGTAGATAGAAAGTAAGATGGGGGCTGGAGCAATAGCGCAGAGAAGAGGGCATTTTGCTTTGCACGTAGCTGACCCAGGATGGATCGTGGTTTCGATTCCCAGTGTCTCATATGATCCCCCCCAAGCTAGGTGCAATTTCTGAGTGCATAGCCAGAAATAACTCCTGAGCATCACCGAGTGTATCCCAAAAACAAACAAACAAACAAACAAAAAAGGCAAGCCAGCCATAGTTTTGACTCAGGATGAAAGAAATGAATAATAAGAGTGACTGTAAATAATAAATAATAATAATAATTAATAATAATAATAATACTAATAATATATAATAATAAAGATGTTGGTACTAGGCTGCAATATTGGGGCTGGAGTTCATTCCAGTAATTTACGGAACTGAATCTCTTTATAGACTAATATTAGATTACTGTTTTTCAGGGATGGGGTAAGATTATGTGGTAAGGTCACACTTTAGTAGAAGGTGTGGTGAATAGGCCAAACTAAACCATTTCCTATGTGTGCAGATTTTTGCTCTACTACTTCTGATGCCAATTGGGTTCCATTGAATTATTATATCCACGTCACCATGGTTAAATCATACTACTTCATTTTTTGGTCAAGTATCACTTTCTGATAGAACTTCTTGGCATGATGGTGTGAGGATATCTTACAGAGATTTTCTTGGCTATAATGTACTCACAGCTAGTAATGTATTGCTTAGGTTCTAAACCTAAGGAATCAAGTGACAAACCAGTAGAAGAATGTGTCCAAACTATCAATTTTCCCAACATATTTCATAAGGACTCCAAGAGACAAAAAGTAGCTATGCTTCTGAAAGTTTACCAATAACTTACTTTTAAATTATTTTTTTCTCTTGGGATAGAGATGGAGGTTCATTACTACTAGCCCACTATGCATATTTTCTAAGGTTGGCATTCACCAAATAAAATAAACCACCTTGAATAAAACCTTGATCTCTGGTTTACCTTAGGGGGAAATCTAGATTAAAATGAGACTTAAGAAAGTTTTAAAAAGTATATTTTATTTGGAGACTAATTTTTATATATAAATCATAAAATGAAAGCACAGTTAATTCCTGCTGGTCAGTTCCTTGAGTCTTTAACCAGCTAGCTGTATCTATAGAACACAAGCAACAATGGCAGAGGCATCATTTGTTGGATTGGGAAGATTTAGTAGTTTATCTCACATTGTGATATTGAATCTGGAATTCATCCAAGAAAAGGTTTAGTATTTGAAAGATAACTTAGGGTGAAGGTATGAAATGGAATGATAGCAAAGTTGTGAGAAAGGATGAGCTTATTACATTAAATAGATAACAGTAATTTCATTCAATGTGACAGTAGTATTTGGGTAAACATGGTGAGACCCAAATCTTTTTGCTAATAAACTGAGCTCCTGGATATGAAACTAGAAAAAATGGTCCCAACTGTCATAGACACTCTTTTTCTGTTACTGTACCATCACTCAGCGAATCTTATTAACTGGCTCTTTAGAGAGCCAGGAGAAAAAGAAAAAAACGGTCAAACTGGACTTTTTCTTTAAAAAGGTATAAAATAGGTCTCTTTTTCTTTTATCAGCAGTGAGAACGAGGAAAGAGGTCAACAAAAGTAAATGCCTTTTTAGGATGGGAAGAAAGCTAGAAGACTTCATTCTGTATTTCATTTTTAAAATAGGAGTTAGTTATGAAACATGAAAACTTTACAGCCATCTATGGACACAGTTTCAGAGAATAAAGCTATTTAAGGAACTTTATTGTTGATACCTCACAGATGTTCTCCTTGACTTTTTATTTTTAATACCCTGAAATAAGAACATTTTCAGGTAAGATGCTGAAGTTCCCACTGAATTATGCTGGAGTTGGATATGTTATCTACCCTTCCTACCCAACAAAGCATATAGTGTATCTATTAATCGCAGCTTAATGTTGAATGAACTTTTTCTAATTAAAGACTATTAGCTCAACATTAGATCATTATCATTTACATGTTTCACTACTTTTTTGGTATTTGTTAATGGCAGGACTCAAGCCATTTCCAAAGGTCTTTAAAATATATATAATTTCTAACATTTTGAATATGAAGGTGGGAGAAGAAAAATCTCATTATGGTTTTTAGTTTGTTTATTTGTTTGGAACACACATGGGAGTGCTCGGGAAATACTCCTGGTTCTATGCTGAAGGAATCACTCCTGGTGGGCTCAAGGGACCATATGGGGTGCCAGGATTGAACCCAGGTTGGCCAGTTGCAAGGCAAATATATTACCCTTAGTACTATTACATGTTTGATATGTTTTTAATTAGAAAACAGAATAATAAAATAAATCTAGATGGTGTGTTGTAGAGAAAGCTCAATCCCAGGGACATTAAGGAATATGGTTCTAGAAGCAAAAGCTGACACAGGAACTAATCCATACGAGATTAGGGAGATAAAACAGATTCAGGAATTTCTACCACAGCTATCTGCAAGCAGACAAAAGTGAACCAGCAAGCAGATTAGCAAGTGTGGCACCAAAGCCAGAAGAATTCTCTCTGACCTGAGCTCTTTATTGGGAATAGTAAGACCACCTCCATGTGTGGAGAACAGGTAGGTGGGTAGAGGGCAATCCAGAGACTCTTCCTGTCCCAAAGGAACAAACATATGCAAAGAAGAAATATCCTAAATAGGTTGAAAATCGGTTTACTTCAACAGTGGGTGATGATGATCTTCTATATTTTCCAGATAAAGTCTAGGAAATGTATGTGCAATATTTATTCTTGAATTAGTATAATTTTTCTAGAATCTGATAAATGAAAACTTCCATGGGATATCCATAATTATTTTCTCACATGAATGAAATTAATCATACTCTCTCTAAGAAGACAAACCCGAATATTGCTTTTTCATGGTTAAAAATAAAGTGTGTTTGGCAGGAAACAATCCACTCTCATAGTCCCTGAGGCCCTCAGCCTTGGCTTGGCAGGAGGTTGTTCAATAAAGATCATTGTTCACAGCTAAGTGAATCTCTTTTTGGTCTTCTTATAGAGACCCATGATTCCCATAAATCAAACAGCAAGATTGGAGAAATCATCAGGCCTTGAAGATATACAGCTATAGGCTTTGGGATAACTAGAAGTCCTGTGAATTCTGAAATAACATCAGTAACAAAAACAAATTAATCTTATATGACTGATATGATTTGGAGTTGGAAAAATGAGTTTCAGATATTTTATTTGGTTTTGCAGTAAAATATTTTTATTGCTCCTTAAATAGTTTATTGCTGAAGCTTCATTCATTTATGTGTTCATTTGTTGGTCAGCCATTTATCAGAATCAGAAATGCAAGGCTATGCTCTAGGCACAGATAGGCTCAGGCTGCAAGGCTCCTGTCCACCAGTGTCAACCTCCCTCCACCAATGTTTCCCAAGTGTAATCCCATACCACCCCAACCCTCCATCTGCCAGTATACAGGCCCATTTTAAGTTAAAATGGTTAAAATTTGGGTATCTTGATTTTTATAAGTTCTAGGAGTCTTGCATAGAATTCAGGTATTTTTCCAGGTACTTGAGAGAACTATGGAAAGCTAGAGTCACCATAAATAAATATTCCTGGAACATCTAAGGTTCTACAGTAAGTACAGTTTATGACTCATCCAAATCCTAAAAATGAATTAGTGCATATTTACAAAATATCAAAGAAGGTTTATAAAAAGTATTGACCCAGAGTCAAGGTTAATATTGTATACATACAAGTATTTATTTCTACAAAAAATTAAAAATATGCATATGTATGACAAATATCTCTGTCAATCTATTATTTCCTAACTTATTTGGTACCCTTTTCTCTTAAGCCAATTGCTTTGGTTTGTGGTTTTTCTTTTTTCTTTTTTTTTCTTTTTTTTTTTGCATTTTGGGAGTTACAGAGTCTTTGAATAAAACATGAAGAAAAAAAAGGCATGTTTATTCCATAGAAATACATTTGGGGTACAAAGCACATACTTTCTGAATGTGCTTATTGGCCAATATTTCAAGATATTTTCCATTTCAAAATAATGAATCTCTCAAAATTTCTTATTGTATTTATGTATCAGCATTTTGACATTTTTCTTTTACTTATGTAAAACTTATGTAGCTTAAAAATTAATTTTTAATTTTTTCACCATTTATTGAGCAGTGATTAAATCTTAGTCACTGTGCTATGTAAAATGCATTATGCATAACAATTGTTTATAAAAACTATATTGTTGATAAAGTTTCATCTATTTAACCCCCAAAACTGCTTTTTAAACATTTTTCTTTTATTTATTTATTTATTTATTTATTTATTTATTTATTTATTTATTTAAGACCACACCCGGCAGCACTCAGGGGTTACTCCTGGCTCTGTACTCAGAAATTGCTCCTGGCAGGCACAGGGGACCATATGAGATGCCAGGATTAGAACCACCATTGGTCCTGGATCAACCACTTGCAAGGCAAAGCCTTACCGCTGTGCCATCTCTCTGACCCCTGCTTTTTAAACTTTTGACAGATAAATGTTAGCCTCAAACAAACAAGTAGAATGATTTGCTGTTATGACACACTGAAGAAATAATAGTATAAATAGATAAGAGAAAAACATGACATGATATTGCTAAAATTGAGAAGAGATTCTGAGTGGACTTTGGGAAACTATATATACCTTTTTATTTCTACCATTCTTAAGAACTGCTTCTCCAAAAAATCCTCCAGACTGAAACAATATAAAACATCTCATGAAGATTTGTTTTTAGTGTTGCAATTCTGATGCCAATTTTGGGCACTAAATGACTTTTCCTATTCCACTGTATGACTCTCCTAGGACAATTCCACATTACCATGCAGTAAAAGTTCAAAGGATCAGAGCCTGCTTCAACCTTTTTTTGTGTGCTATTTTTTTAAGGTGTTTTTTTTTGGGGGGGGGGGGAGGGCCACACCCAGCGGTGCTCAGGGATTACTCCTGGCTGTCTGCTCAGAAATAGCTCCTGGCAGGCACAGGGGACCATATGGGACACCGGGATTCAAACCAACCACCTTAGGTCCTGGATTGGCTGATTGCAAGGCAAACGCCGCTGTGCTATCTCTCCGGGCCCTCACCTTTTTTTTTTTTTAACCGTATCATTATATGTACTTTTATAATACCTCTGTGTCCAACTTAGCATTTTAGATTTGGATCTAAGAACAGCTTCTAGATTAGCTCCACTTTCACTTTCCATGTATTTGAACAAGATTCCATGTAAAACATCTGGAGACACTAATTACTGCCTGTCCTATAAACTTACACTCCAATTTTACCAGAGACAGTCATGTCATTAAGTGACTCAGAACCAACTCTAATTAATCAACTGACAAATATAGAAGGTCCACCTGCAAGAACCAGTTATAGTCTGAATCCAGCACAAAATAATATCCTTTGCATTAAAGTTTGGGAGAATCCTGGACATGTAGAAGACAATCCATTTATTTTTCATGTTAAAGGGTTGAGAAAAACTAAAAATTTAAAATATTTTTATTTATTTAAAGCTTTGTGATTTACAAAGTTATTTATAGTTGAATTTTATACATTCAGTGTGTCAGCCCCAATCCCACCACCAATGTCAACCTTTCTTTACTAATGTTCCCAGAGTCCAGCCCATACTGATCTCTTTCCTTCCTGCCATCATAAGGCACCATTGTAAGTTTGGTTGTCAAAGTTTGAGTCTCATGATTTTAGTGTTGTTGACTCTATGGCTTATATATTTAGTTCTATTCTTCCTTAACATCACCAATGTAACTGAATCCTATCTCCCATTATTTCACATTTGTCTTTCTCCCATCCTATTTTTAAATCCTATTTCAAAATAAATAATCAGGGGCCAGAAAGATAGCACAGCGGTAAGGCATTTGCCTTGCACGCAGAAGGACGATGGTTCGAATCCTGGCATCCCATATGGTCCCCCGAGCCTGCCAGAGCAATTTCTGAGCATAGAGCTAGGAATAACCCCTGAACACTGCCAGGTGTGACCCCCCCAATAAATAAATAAATAATCAGTTTATTTTACATGCTAGTTTTAAATCATGCTAGTAGAGAGTCCTGTGTATTCTTTTCTTGCCCACCCAGTAGACCCCCCAACAATTTTTTTGGGCAACACCCTGCAGTGCTCAGGGGTTACTCCTGGCTCTCCTGGCAGACTCGAAGGACCATGTGGGATGCTGGAATTCGAACCAATGACCTTCTGCATGAAAGATAAGCGCCTTACCTCCATGCTATCTCTCTGGCCCCCAACAATTATTAATGTAAGCAAGTTCTGTAGCATTTCACTTTTGAGAGCTTAACAATATTCTTTCTGTTAAACCTATATAATGATACCACTGTTCTCCTCTTAAAGAATATTAAATTCTATCTAAATCATCATGGTTTTAGTTAAAGTAGTTATTTTTTACTTCCTTTGCAAGACAGACTATCAAATCATATTTCTGCTTCTACATAGCAGTTAATCCAGAGGGGTAAAGGGGTGGGGTTACAACAGGTGCCTCTTAATTAGTTTCATAATGGAATCCAGAATTTCACCACTAAGAGGCAAGATAGAAATAAAAACTGTTATTTGATAAATAACACCTGCAATAAACAGCAGAGTGAAATCATCAGAGTTTATTCTGTTTATTCTCTTTAGCTACCAAGATTTTATGATAATCAAGGACCTAAACTTTTCAATTGTATCCCAATATTTTAAATAATACATGTGAAGAAATGATTTATTAGAAATATATAAAATATTGATATGCTATAACTACTTGTCATGCAGAAGTATTTTTGAGGATTATTTAACAAACAAAATATCTTTAAAGAGAACTTACAATGTAAAGGATTCTGTAAAATAAAACAAAACTCCCTTAAAAGATCAGTTCAGTCCTAAATATCAAACCCAAAGTCAACAACAACAGAATCAAGATATACAACAAACTATAAACAAAGGGGACCAGTTATACTAGCAATTCAGGGGCAAAGGAGGGAAGTATGGGTTGCATGCTGGGAACAGGGGCAAAGAGAGGTCAACACTAGTGGTGGGGAATTGCCCTAATTCACTGCCACTATGTACCTTAAATATAACTGTGTACCTTAAATATAACTGTGAACTACATGTAATTCACATGGGTATCAATAAAAATTATTTAAAAAAAAAGATCAGTTTAGTGGGATCAGAGTGATAGCACAGTAGATAAGGTGTTTACTTTGCAAGCTGCCGATCCAGGTTCTATCCCCAGCATTCTATATGGTCCCCTGAGCCTTCCAGGAGTGATTTCTAAGGTAGACCCAGAAGTAACTCAGATGTGGTCCAAAAAACAAAAACAATGGGGCCAGAGAGATAGCACAGCAATGTTTGCCTTGCAAGCAGCCGACCCCTGGACCTAAGGTGGTCAGTTCAAATCCCAGCATCCTATATGGTCCCTCGTGCCTGCCAGGAGCTATTTCTGAGCAGATAACCAAGAGTAACCCCTGATCACCGCCGGGTGTGGCCCAAAAACCAAAAACCAAAACAAAACAAAACAAAAAAACAAAAAATAAAACCCCCCAAACCCAAAAACAAAACAAAAGATCAGTTTAGTTTAAAAAACTAAACAAAACCAAAATATATGGAATAAAATAAGATATATATATGCATATATATGCATGTAGCATATGTAATATATATAGATTTCTAATTTCATGTACTAATATTTAAAATTAAAATGTAAAATTAAGATTTATCTATTTATTATAACATTAAAAGATTAGAACAAGGGATGTGGCTCAATAGTAAAGACCATGTCACACATGCATGAGACTTGGGTTCTATGCAAAAACAAAAAACAAAAATCCCAAAACTAAATAACCCAAAAAAACAATTTGCTGGTTATAAAGTATTGCTGCATTTGCAATACAATGACTTTTTCTAATAACAAATGTAATATTCTGGGGCTGGAGCAGTAGTGCAAGTGGTAGGGCATTTGCGTTGCATGTGCTAACCTAGGATGGACCACCATTCTATCCCCAGGCATCCCATCTAGTCCCCAAAGCCAGGAGCAATTTCTGAGTAACCCCTGAGTGTCATCAGGTGTGGCCTCAAAACAAACAAACAAACAAACAACAACAAGAACAATAAAACAATGCTATATTCCTTACCACAAAAAAGTTTGGAAAGCTATTTAATCAACGCCACAAAACTTACACAACTTAATTTCTGAAACGTATTACATATTATAATCTGCATTAAAGTAATGGCAATCTTTTTTATCCTAACAAATTTATCATGAACATTTTCCATGTTGCTGAAATTATATGCAACATTATTTTTCCTGCTTGCAAATATGAATATGCAATCATTTATAACCTCTAGTTCAAAATTTAGAATGCTCCAGTTTTGAAGTACTCTAAATATTGTTATAATGAATATGTTACATGTATCATTGAATTCATTTTTGATGAAGACCTTGTTTGATTAATGTTTGATTAATCCCTTAATTCCTAAATAGATTTACTAGATCAAATCTAGTACATTTCTGCTCTCTGCAGAGACTCTGTTCTGACTAAAACCCCAGGTACACTGATATTTGGTCTGACATCACCAGAATTTCTTGGAGTGAGTCTGGAAACTCTCCCCTCACTTGTACTTCAGGAAGCCCTGGAAGCTGAAAACATTCCAGAAAAGCAGCAATATTTTTTATCAATAGTGCTGGAAATTCCTGGACTGTATTACTGCAGTGACTCCAATGTTTTAAAATACTGTAACCCCTGTATAAATACACCATTTTAGATGCCAATGTTTATGTATCTGAAGCCATTCTATATTCAGAAACAAAAGAAATTACAGAAAATTAAGTCATAAAATTTGTTCATACATGGACGGATATGGAGAGTATTATGTCAAGTCAAATGAGTCAAAAGGAAAAGATAGATATAGAATTATTACTCTCATTTGTGATATTATAAAAAGATAGTATGGTAATGATATCTAGAGATAATAGAGAGGAGGCCCAAAAGGATAGGTCCATAGTAGGAAGCTTGCCACAAATAGAGGCAGGGGGGGCCAGAGAGAGCAAAGCGGTAGGGAGTTTGCCTTGCTCGTGGTCGATCTGGGAGAGACCAGTCCAATTCCTGGCACCCCATGTGGTCCCCTGATTCTGCCAGGAGCGATTTCTGAGTGCAGAACCAGGAGTAACCCCTGAGTACCGCCGGGTGTGGCCCTAAATTCAATTAATAAATAAATGTAAAAAAAAATAGAGGCAAAGTGTAGTTAGGGCAGAGAAGGGACCACTGTGACAATGAGAGTTGGAAATGATTACTCTTGACAAACTGGTTGTTGAAAGGAGATAAAGTGATATGCATAATACCTCTTCAGTAACAACATTGCAAATAAGCATCTCTAAAGGAATAAGAGAAAGAGGGGGAGAGAAAGATAGATGATAGAGAGAGAGAAAGAGAAAGAGAGATAGATGCCTGCCACAGAGGCAGCAGGGGAGAGAGCAGGGGTGGGAGGGAAATTGGGGACATAGGTAGCCAGAAATGTGTACTGATGAAGAGTGTTGTACATGGTATGACTAAAATTTAATCAAGAACAACTTTTTAACTGTGGAAAAAGCTGTATTGTGAACAACCTTGAAAATCAGTGTTTCAATAAAGAAATTTTTCAAAATCTAATAAAAGAAGAAACAGAAAGATAACTAGCAACAAGACTTACAAAAACTCTAATAATGACTTAATAACATTGAGAGATACAATTTTTTCAAAAATGTTCTTGTTGCTGTACTTCTTTCTTCTTTCTCTCTCTCTCTCTCTCTCTCTCTCTCTCTTTTTAAATTCACTTCCACTTACCTGGAAATGAGTATATTATAATCAACTTTGTCAACTATGTGATGCATGGTCTTTAAATAATTTATATAAAAAATTTACATTTACGAGGTTTTTAATTTTTCTTTCCTATTTTTCTCTTTTATTTGTTTTGATCTATTAAACTATTAATAATGTCTTTTATGGAAATAATTAAACACTATCCTATCACCAGTGTTCCATCTTTCTTCCCAACATCCCCAAAACCTTTTTTTTCTCATCCCCCAAACCCAACTGTGTAAATCATTTCCACCATTATGTCCCCTTTGGGTTTTCATTACTACCTTTCTGTACATCTTTAAGTCTCAGATAGTGAGAGAACATCTATATCTGTCTCTCTCCTTTTGACTGATTTTATTAATTTAATATACTCTTGTTGTATCCATTTGCTGAAAATTACATGATATTTTTCTTAGTATTGCACAGTATCCTAGTGTGTATATTTGCTAAAACTTTCTGGTCCATTTATCTGTACTTGAGCATTTGGACTGTTTCCATATTTTGGCTATTGAACTAAGTGTAGCAATGAACATAGGTATGCATATATCCTTTAGAATTTGTGTTTTCATGTTCTAGAGTTTGGTGCTAAGAGTTGGTATTGCTGGGTTATGGGAGTACTATTCCTATTTTTTGAAAAAAATATCCATATTGCTTTCCATAGAGGTTAAAAGTCTTTGTTTTTTGGGGGAGGAGGGGTTGGGTCACACCTGGTGATGATCAGGGGTTACTCCTGGCTATATGCTCAGAAATAGCTCCTGGCTTGAGGGACCTTTTGGGATGTCAGGGGATCAAATTGTGGTCCATCCTGGGCCAGCCAAGTGCAAGGCAAATGCCCTACCGCTGAGCCACTGCTCTGGCCCACAAAAATCTTTGATTTTTAATGCTACTCATATTAGAGAGTTTATAGGTTTTTCTGTCACTGCCAATAAAGGGAATAAAATTATGTAATTTGGGAGACTCTAAAAGATAAAGAACACTTCTATGCATTTTTTTTCATTCTTTATTTTCAAGATATTGTTCTATTTTGGAATAATTAATTTATGGGCTTATTTTCTATAAAAGCAATCCTTTTATTTGTTATAAAAGCATTTAATATAGTAAATGTATCAGGAATGTAGCAGATTAAGACACCTGACATTTGTATTGTAGACATTTTCCATTATGATTTTCTTTGGCTTTTATAAATATTTTAGTTAATTTAGAGAGAAGGCTTCAAATTTATGCCTCTAGAATTATAATTTATAATTATATTACATGTTATCATTAAATTAATATTTTCCTATTATTTTCAAAGCTAGTTGACAGTTTTAATTTGTATTCCAGACTTTAGTTTGGAAATCATTTTGGTAATATAGATTTTTATCATTGAATTTGTTATGATAGGATAGAATTGGTATTCACAGGACCATTTTTCCACATTTAAAAATAAATCATTGATAGATTCAGGCACAAAGTAGGTTGACATTATAATTTTGAGCAACATGGATAAAAAAATTCACATCTTTCTTTTAAATGTTTGGCTATTTTTTATAAAGATCTTAAACTGAAAAAAAGACTGTCCACACATTTATTCAAAGGATGTGTTAAAATATGTGATATCACTGAAATACCATATTTGATAATGAAATACATTAAAATCTTTATTAATGAATATTCCTGTTACAGATGATATATAATTATGTTATATTATATTACCCATATATATTAAAGAAAAATTAAGAGGCCAGAAATCACTTTTAATTCCATAAGTAGCTATGATAGTGGAAATAAATAAAGAAGAAAATGTGAGCTAGTACAATATACCCACAATAGCCCGCTTCATCTCAGTGGAGAGTGATGAGAATCATGGAGGATGTGAGAGAATGGAAGATATCAAGTATGACCAACTAAGAAGATAGAAAGGCCACTAGTTGAGATGAGAAGACTGTTAGAAGACAGGCTGGTTGAAAGAAAAGATTTGAGGTGCCTGCTAGACCTCCAGTTAGAAACAGATGAGACAGCTGTGACTCAACTATGTCTTCTGGGGAAGACTCAAACCAGAGTTACTAACCCAGGAGTATTCGATTCAATGTGGTATCGAAAACCTCAAGTCATATTCACTGTTGACAGAGGTTGACTCCTTATGAATGATCAATGGAACTGCTTGTGCAGCAACTGCAAAGGAGGGGAATGGTTGCAGGGAGAGTCGATGAAAAGGACCATTTAACTCCCTTCCCCGAACAGCTTGTAAAATCCCTGACAGAGTTTCAAAGAAAAAGACAGTCTCCAATGTGACTCTGCTAGTAAAATAGCTTTATTGACTGACCTCAAGATTCTGTTTTCCACCATCTAAAATGTTGCTCACATTCTCTCCTCTTCTTTCAGTCTCCCAGATCTCTATCCATTTTTTAGTTCCCTGCTTGTTATATAAGGCTTTCTTAGGTGACTTAGAGACTTGTTCCTTATTATCTTGTACTATAACAGGATTCCTACCTCACAAAGATTTCTTTACGTATTTTCTACTTGGAGTGATGTTACTGAGCATCGGAGGAGCTGAGGACACAGCTCTGCCAAAAGTAGGTGCTCAGGAAGCATGATTGGACTAAATTTAGCAGTGATAACCTTGTGCTATTCTCAAATAATGACACATCACAACTTCTCTCCCCTGCTTACAGTAACAGCATGCACCCTGTTTATATTCTGATTACCTTGTTTTTTTCTATTCCCTTCATTCAACGTTGTCAAGAATGAGTAATCTTTCATTATTTTCTTGATCACCTTCATTTTTCAATTGCAAAATATTTTCTTGTCTTAGAATTAACACCAAAAAATGATGAAAATATTAAAATGGTGCTTCTCTTAATAAGTCTGAGGGCAAAAGAGATAAATGCATACAAGAGACAAGGCACTTTCTCTTCATGGGGCTGATCCTGGTTGTGTCATTAGCACATGTGGTTTCCAAAGCACTGCCAGGGACATGGGGCTGGAAATATAGCACAGAGAGTAGGGTGTTTTCCTTGCATGCTAGCCGACCTGGGTTATATCCCTGGTATCCCATATGATCCTGCCAGAAGTAGAGCCATGAGTAATGCCTAAGTGCTGCCATATGTGCCCCCCCCAAAAAAAAGCCCATAAGCACTGCTGTAAGTGGACCTAACCACCACTCTAAATATAATACGATAAATTAGTATAGAATATGATACTTCGACTAGCATTTGCTTATGAGTTTTACTATTTCCTAATCAACTAGTCACTGAAAAACTACACACAGTGCAGGTTAAAAATTAGGAAATATTTTGATCAACAAACTATAGAAATTCTTTTCTAAATATTAACACAGATTTGTTGCTGTGCAATGAAATAATTCACTTTTTTTTGGGGGGGGTCACACCCGGCAGCGCTCAGGGGTTACTCCTGGCTCTATGCTCAGAAATTGCTCCTGGCAGGCTCAGGGAACCATATGGGATGCCAGGATTCGAACCACTGTCCTTCTGCATGCAAGGCAAGCTCCTTACCTTCATGCTATCTCTCTGGCCCCGAAATAATTCACATATTTTTAATTAAAAGATCTTTCAATAAAAAATCTTTAAATATATTTGGTAAAATCTTTACAATTTTTACAGTTTTTTAAAAACATTTTTGATTTAATTGAAAACCACAACAATGGTGCTCAGGATCTATTCCTGGAATTGTGGTTGGGCAAGCACCAACCCATTAAGTCATTTCCTTGACTTAAAATGCCTGTAAGTATTTTATAAAATATTTTTTATAAATTAAGTAAGACTTGTGAATTTCACATCTAATTTATAGTAGTCATACATAACGTATCACCTAATCATCACAAGTTTTATGCACATATGAGAAACACATCATTATATAAATGGTTTTGAAAACGTGATTGTGTCAAACCTACTTAAAAGTCATTCAATTCAAACTGAATTTGTTATAATAGTCAAGCGCTTGGTATGCTTATGAATATAGGTTAAAGTAGCATAGGCTAAACCAATGCACATAATTTCTTTATGACATTATTTATATTTAGCAAACATCTTTCTGCTCTAAAAATGCGTACATATTAGGTGCTGTTTATTTGTGTATTACAGTTGAAATATTACATTTGATAAAATTTACAACAAGGCTACAAAGTATGAAATTTCAAAATGGAATCTTCTGTGTCTGAAAATTCTGTATTGCTCTCATTGATTTTGTTATCTGATGCTCCTTCTATATTCTTTTTTTTTTTTTTTTTGGTTTTTGGGCCACACCCAGCCGTGCTCAGGGGTTACTCCTGGATGTCTGCTCAGAAATAGCTCCTGGCAGGCACAGGGGACCATATGGGACACCGGGATTCGAACCAACCACCTTTGGTCCTGGATCGGCTGCTTGCAAGGCAAACACCACTGTGCTATCTCTCCGGGCCCACCTTCTATATTCTTCCATTCATGTAAGACATGCTCATTTTGACACTCTGCCACACAATGTCATCTTTGGATTCATCTAGTGCATTAGAAATTCCTATCTTTTTTTTTAAGCTTTTGACTACTGTATTTGTGTGGTTTACAATCCCAATTCTTAATCCCCATGGGCATGACCGTATCAATGATGCCCAATATTTTCAGTAGGTATTACTATAAACTGATACTCATAATCCATTGTAGAAATAAGGTCAATGGTCTTAAAGAAATTGTTTACACACACTGACAATGTATCTGCATGAAGATTTCAGCTATAGATGATAACTGAGAAGATAAATGTGGGTTCATATAACACCGATGAATACAATGCTGCCTTGTGTAACTTTTAAGCAGCAGAGCAAGCAGAATTATATTGTGCGATGGAAAGTTATAAGCCAATCTTGAGGCTATAAAACAGGGTGTAATGATTACACAATGGAAAATGTTTCTTGGAATAAAAAATACTGATATTTAAGTATGAAATTCTGAATCAAAGTATGAACTCAGAGTCTAATAATTAAGCACTTCAGTTTCCATCCTCTCACTCTGGTAAGGACATGAGGATTTGTTGGGGCCTCAGTGTAAAATGCGACTTTATAATCTCAGAAAAATGAATGACAACCTTCTCAGTAAAGACCAAGCTAAGAATGAACAACACAATACTTCTGAACTCTGATAGATGGAATTTACCTTTTCCTTGTTTTCCTCTCAATTTGTATTTACTTATTTATTATTTTATTGTTTTTTTTTGTTTGTTTGTTTTTGTTTTTTTTTTTTTTGCCACACTCAGCGATGCTCAGGGGTTAGTTACTCTTGGGCAGGAGGAGAAGGAAGGTAGGAAATGGGACAATGGTAGTGGGAAAGATGCACTGGTGAAGGGGGGTGTACATTTTATGGCCGAAACCCAATTATGAATAATTTTGTAACCATTTTACTTAAATAAATTATTAAAAACATAAAAATAAATTTAAAAAAGAGAGAAAGAAATTGTTTCTGGTAAGCTTGGGGGACCATACAGGATGCTGGGGCTCAAGCCCTGGTCCATCCCAGTCGTCGTGTGCAAGGCAAATGTCCTAATGATGTGCTATCACTCCGGCCCCATCCTTTCAATTTAGTTTCACACTTCTATTCTGTGCTGAAATCATTTCCCACAGGAAACAAAATGAGTAAGTGATCACATAATATACTCATTTGCCCAGAAACAGATTTGAGAGTAAGATTTGTGCTTCCTATTTCTCTAAGTGCAGCATTAACTAGCCTTATCTGGGAAGCAAGAGAACAGGAATACTAGTTTATCCACTAGTCTAGTGGAACACAGACTCATTAGGAAGATCTTGAAGTGCCTCTTACCATCTAGGAATTAGCCCAAGACTTTATACTCTGTGGGTTGCATCTAGTGTAGCATGAGTTCTTCTTTTAGTGTGTGTGTGTGTGTGTGTGTAATTTGAACAAAACACAGCTTCCATCTACTCCTATTTACCTAACACAAAGTCCTGATTTATTAGAAAAAATTTTAGATAGCATGTATGTTATGTTATTTAAAACCTCTGTCCCCACCTTAAGCAAGACAAAACCTATGCAGGATGAGCAAACATTAGTATTCCAAAGGACTTTGATGTATTTCAAATGGTGATAATCATACATTAGAATGGGTTTTACTTTCAGAAAAAAAAAAAGTGTTCTTTATCTAAAGATCATGGCAACAAATGAGTGAGCTAGGGTGTTGGTTAGATTTGGAACTAGGAATAATGAGATGGAAAAAAGGAAAGAGACTAGGACATGGAGAACAAAGAGGTCTCAAGATCTTGTAGAAAGGGGAAGGGATAAGTTCACTATAGAAAATGTAGTGTAGTTAAGAGTTCGTTCAGAACTTTTGGTAGAAACAGAAACAAATTACCATAGGTGGAAAAGTAAGCCAGAGTGAAAATAAAAGCTTAAGTGTATAGATTGAATTCTTGCACAGGGAAAAGAAAAACAAGACAAAACAGAAGACAAAGAAGTCAGTTTATTTATCAACCATCCCATTGGAATTGGTACTTCCAAATCCCAGGCTTACATTAAAAAGTGATTTATAAATTTCTCCCCCAAAATTGGATATATTGCTCAATAAGAAGAGAGTTTACTAAGACTTTAATGCTTAATAATATAATAGATATAAAATATATACTTATATATACAATATATAATTTAACACTGTATTGCAGGACAAAAGAACTCATCTTTTTTTTTTTTATATAGCCAAATGTAAACCATTCTAAAAATTCAGAGCAAGTCAGGGAGCTAGGGGGAGTTTGGTTTTGGTTGTGTGACTTAATAAGTTTTGCAATCATCCCACTTCTTTTCCTATGAAACCAAGGTAACTCCCCTGTAACTCCCTGGCTATGCGCTCAGAAATAGCTCTGGCTTGGGGGAACCATATGGGATGCTGGGGGATCAAGCTGCAGTCTGTCCTGGGTCAGTCTCGTGCAAGGCAAAAGCCCTATTGCTTGCACCACTGCTCTGACTCCTCCCCCGTAAGTTTAATAATAGTCAAATGACCTGGATTTCTGGGCTGTGGTATGGAATGTATTCCTGCACTTCTAACCCATAGACTCCTTATTACAACAGTGCTTTGACCTGTTGTGAATAATGATAGAATATTCTGTAATTACAAGGAAATAGAAAATTGATAAATGAGGCTTTAGACCAATACATTTAAAAACCCACAAAAATCAATTATGGTAAGTATTTCCAGAAAACCCACCTGACATTCCTATGAGAGTTTTTATGATAGTGATTTATTTATAAAGAGAGAAGCCAAGAAAACAAGCTTTACATGTGGGAAATGTACCAACTCCATAATAATGAATATTCACAAAGGTGCTAATGACCTGTTTTTTAACATATGCTTTGAGTTTGATCTCCTACCTAAAGTGGAATGCCTCTCTCAGGCTTTTATTTATTTTTTTTATTTAAACACCTTGATTACATACATGATTGTGTTTGGGTTTCAGTCATGTAAAGAACACCACCCATCACCAGTGCAACATTCCCATCACCAATGTCTCAAATCTCCCTCCTCCCCATCCAACCCCCGCCTGTACTCTAAACAGGCTTTCCATTTCCCTCATACATTCTCATTATTAGGACAGTTCAAAATGTAGTTATTTCTCTAACAGCACTCATCACTCCTTGTGGTGAGCTTCCTCTCTCAGGCTTTATGCTCCATTCTAAAGCCTCAGTACGTTTAATATTTCTTTAAACTCTTGTAGATTTTAGGAAGATTACTTTTTTCTTTCAGGACTAAATGACTGGCCAGAATTATAAAAATAAAATAATGTGAACTTAACAAGAAGTTCTATATTAAATAGCTACCAACATTATCTTACTTTAGCTACTCTTTGGCTTTATGAGTGCTATGATATTTTATAGAAATATCAGAATGACACCAGGCACCTATGAGTTTACAAATTCTGTCATAGGAAGGAAGCATGATATCATTGCAAAGCTTTGATCTGTTTAAAGAAACATTACATTTACAGTGATGACATTGTTTTGCCAAAAGCCTTAAGTCCTTGGCAATTATTTTTCATTGTGTCAACCTAAATTAGGTCTTGAACTATGAATGCTTTTACTTCTGTTCTGTGAGTCACTTTCATTTTTCTGGTTAGCTTAATCAACCACTGACTCATATTTTGTTCCTTGTCAGAGGAGACTTCTGAATTTTATGGGTTTTAATTCATTCTTTTCTTTTATTGTTATTAAGTGCCATCCATCCAACCTTTGGTTTGCTCACTTGGCTTCTTGGACTGACATGTTAAGATTTTACATTTATCCTTGACAACTTTCATCTCATTTTCAGCTTATAGCTTTGGCCCATTAACATCTTTTAGAATTGAGATTCTGTCACCCAACATATTCATTATCTTTTAAATCTGGGCAAGTTGAAGGAGGTGTGTTTAATTTGTAGCTCAGCCAGTGTTGCACAGCTGTTCTTGGAAAAATAGAGCATGATTAAGCACCATGTGGAGGAGAGGTAATTACTTTCTTTTGTCCCTGGAGAAGATAGTTTCAAAGTCTTGCAAAACTAAGGCTTTGAGGAAGCTCAAGGAATTAATCTTCTAAATATTTACTCTCATTCCATATTAATTTCAAACTTCATTGCATAAAGAAATTGAGCCCTGGTTTATTTTGTTAAGAGTAATGTTTCCTCCCTACACATTCTCAAGATCAGAAATTAAATTTCCACCATCTTGAATTTACATCATATTCCTTCTTGTTTCAATTAGTTACATTTCCAAGGTGTTTATAGGTTGCTTGAAAACATTACTTCCTAGTGCTAAAGAAATGGTCAAAAATAGATAAAATATTTAAAAGGTTTTAACTATTTTGCTGAACAGATTGAGCTTTTCGATTTAGAATTCAAATGTTTTGCAAATATTTGTCTATAGAATGAGAGTATTTAAATTAAGTCTACATTTCTTTAAAACTTCCATGTCTTTTATTAATACCTGTTGAGCATATATAGCATAACTACATTATTTTCATGGGAGATCATTCTCCCCACCCCTTTCTCTTACCACATTTAGCCATGCTTAGGGATTACTCATGTTCTATCATGCCAGTAATAAATATGGCCAGCCACATATAAGCAAAAACTTTATCAAATGTACTATCTCTTAGGCCCAGGTCATTATTTCTTTTGGGGGGGCACACCATATGGCAATCAGGGGTTCCTCCTGATTCTGAGCTGAGAAATTATTCCTGGCAGGCTTGGTGGATCATATGGGAAGGAAGCATGCAAGGCAAATGCCCTACCTGCTATTTTATCTCTTCAGCCTCACATCATTATCTCTTTTGGTGGCTTCTATCTCACTGAAACTAGTTTTTAAATCACAATTAATTATCCAGTGAATGCTAAAACTTCATAAATTCTATCATGATTAGATATATAACCTGAATAAATCCTCTCTCTGCAAATATCAGATATTTCCATTTGGTCTCTAAAGGTCTAATACAGTCAGTAAATTCAGCATAAGAAAATATTTAGAGAAAATACATAGGAACATGTATTTTTATTAATATATTTATTTAAACACCTTGATTACAAATATGATTGTAATTGGGTTTCAGTCATGTAAAGAACACCCCCTTCACCAGTGCAACATTCACATTACCAATGTCCCAAATCTCCCTCCTCTCCACCCCACCCCCTCCTAAACTCTTGACAGTCTTTCTACTTCCCTCATTCATTCACTTTGTTATGATAGTTTTCAATATAGTTATTTCTTTAACTGTACTCATCACTCTGTGATGAGTTTCATGTCATGAGCTGGACCTTCCAGCCCTCCTCGCTTTTGTCTCTGAGAATTATTGCAAAAATATCATTTATTTTTCTTAAAACCCATAGATGAGTGAGACTATTCTATGTTCAATGTTAAGCTATCTTTTATTTATTTTGCATTTATTATTATATATCATATTATTTGTAAATTTGACATCTAGCTAGCTCTGGCTCTCTTGGCCAAGAATGATGTCATGAACTGCCTAATTGATTCCCTTCTGTCTGTCCAATTTGTTTTATACCTCATTTTGCATTTGTTTTTACAAATTGTTGATGGCTTTCACAGTTACCAGTTAATGCAGTATCTGTGATTTTTAAGGATAACTCACAAAGTTGGAAAATGAGCTACAGATAAAATATCTATTCTAGGTTTCATACAAAAGTTTCAAGAGATAGTTTATCCCTATAGCTATGTTGTTCCAGAGGAGTTTGGTATGCAAATAGAGTAATGAAGAGGAACTTACTTCCCATAGAACTCTGATTTAATGTTGAACATTGGGAACAATCCAGCTCATGACAGCACAGCATGTACATGACAAGAAAACTTAAAATTCTTTTTTTCTGTATTTGCTAAATATACACTTAGTTTCCAAGGCTCATCCCAGTGGTTCTTGGGGACCTAAAGGCCACTTCTAGTGGCCCTTGGGGGCCTGAAGTACCTAGGATACACTAAAGTTCTTGTCTCTTTGAGTTATTTCCAAGTCCCAGAAATGTAGATGATTTTTAGAGAAAAGCAGTGAAGACCAAGAAACTGAGAAAAATACTCTTGTACTTTATCAGTCCTTTGTCCTTTTTCGAATTGAAGAAATAGTTACTGCTCCCTGTTTCCATGACACCAAAGAATGTTATTTTGGTGGTAGTATCACCCAAATGTAAGCTTATTCGTGACCCTGATTTCTCTATTTGAGAAATTCAGTATTTTATTCTCAAAATAAAGATGAAATCATCCCCATGTGTTATAGCTAAGTCTCTTCTTCCTCTTTCAATAGTTTTCCTTTTAATTAGACATTTGCTGTATTATGATGATGTATTCAGTCTACAAAGAAGCCAGAGAGATGTGCACTTTTTCCTGTGCACTGACAATTATTTGCGGCATTTGACAATGATAGCAATATCACTATTTGCTTTAAGAATGTGTTCATTGTCCTGTACCCTGAGCTCTACAATCCCATGTTGAAACTCCTTTTTATTGTATTCTTTTGTTTTCTGGGCATCAACTATTTATTAGATAGTATTCTTGGTGTACAGAAGACACTAATGAGCCACATTATTTATGCTCTGATGAAATTCATATTTTTATTGTGAATAAAAAGTATTTATAGCAGTGATACGTTATTAAAGGCATTAGCAAAATGCTAATGAGCAAGGTAGAAGAGAAGGAAGTACACAGGGATGACATGGTTAAGAACAAGTTTGCTAATAGGTTCATTTTACTTATTTAATTTTGTTTTGTTATTAAACACTTGGTAGTGCTTAGGACTTACTTCTGGCATTGTGTTCTGAGATTACTTCTGGAATGTTCTGGGGACGATATGGGATGCTAGGATTGAATTAAGGTTGGCCACATGTAAGGCAAATGTCCTACCTAATGTTCCAGCCTGAATATGTCCATTTTAAAATCAAGTCATGAAAGAGAAAGGAAGACAATTTGTATGCACTTAAAGATTTTAGGACATCTGAAGTCCAGGAAGCAGAGCAGACAAAGGCTCTGAGTCAGTAAAATGCTCTGGGAATTTTAAACATTCTATAAGGTCAGTGTGGTTGAAGATCTCAAGGCTCAACTGCTGGACATAAAAAGAACAGAAAGTGGAAGCAAACTCTGAGCTAATAAAAAAGATCTATAGTGATGCTGGACATAGAATCAACATTAAAAAAATCAGCTTTGTTCCAGTAAATTACAAAAGCAAATTTAAAAAGTCATCATTAGGAGCCAGAGCGATAATATAGGAGGAAGACACTTTCCTTGCACTCAACTGACCCAAGTTTGATCCCTGGCACTACAGATGGTCCTTGAAGGTCCACCTGGACTGAATGCAGAGCAGAGCCAAATATAAGTCTTGAACACCATTGGGTGTTCCCCCAAACAAACAAATAGACATCAACAACAAAAAAAGTTGTTAAAATTTTATTTAAAATATTTTAATATCTAAAAGCTAATCTTTAGAGGCACTTATATTGCAATAACTAAGGACCTGAGAGATTATTTGAATAAATATAAAGTCACTCATGTTTAAACATGGGTGAGGAAAATATGATGCTAATTACACACTCTAATTTATCCATTGAAATACAGTTTGAGGAGGATGAAAGAAAAAAATGCAAGAAATACAGTTTGCTCTAATGGACTCTGAATAATGTATTCTTTCTTTCAGAAAAGCAGGTTGAATATTTTGAAAAACATACAGTGGTGTTGGAGATTGTGTGACTGAAACTAAATCATGAATAACTTTGTAACTATATCTCCTGGTGATTCTATTAAATAATTTATTTATTAAAATCAAAAAATAAACACAGAGAGGTATTGTATCTTGCATTGTTAGGGAGGTTAGCTCAGTTTTAATGGATCATTAGAACAAGAAGAGACTAAATTCTGAATGTCCATAAAATTCAACTTGAAGTACATTAACATTTATCTGTTCATGGCTTTTTTGATAATACTCCATAAACATCATCAAGAGAGAGCAAATGAAAGTGATGTGAGAATGCCAAGGTTCTTTTGGAAATGTTGTATAAATTGAGTTTGAAATCCCTAGCAGATGTAACTAAAACTGAACAGAAGTTCTGACTGTTGCAAACTTTCCAAGTTGGCCTGGGATTTGTACCTTCAACCAACAACTTCTGTTCACATTTGTTCAGAAACATCTGTGATGGGAACTCACTCAGGTAAATGCGAAAAACAATGAAATGAGCCAGGAAGCATACAAAAGAGTTAACAGAGGAGAATCCTGAATTTAGGAGTCTTTACAATTCATGTGGCATAGAATCTATTTTTCTATAACTTTGAAGAGCTGAGAGATCTCTGAGGCCTTTAAGTCTGAATGAGTAGCATTAACTATCTGAAACAAGGAGCCAGGTCGTGGTTTAAGACGTCTATGTTTGGAGATGAAAGTTGAATCACTTAGTTCTACCATGCTGGATCAAGGGAAGGATGTACTGTCCTTAAGCAGTTCCTCTGACTCTCCCAGGTTCCTTTAGAGATCACAAGGAACAGCTGCTGATTTCAAAAAATTGTCTTAATGTTCCGTCCTATTTCATTAAAATCATTTTGCATATTGAAAGGCATCAGCCATGTCACTGTATATACCACCTCTGTGCAGGAAAACAGAGGGGCTGGGTGGGCATGAGAACTGCCTTAAACACAATCTGAAACAAGCGCCCCCAGGCACCAGCCATTGACAGTAGCAGTCAGAAGGGGTTGGCACACAGTAATTAGAGATGGAGAGGCCTGATTTCAAGGAACAGGTTCTATTATTTCAGTGTATTTTCAGCAGCCTGGCTGCTAAGAGAACAAAGGCAATTGCCTGTCTACTTCTAGAGAATGACTTGAGGCTGCAGGACATGTTTTCCTCCGCTCAGGGCCAGTGTTTGCCTCTCATGTGCAGCAAGAAACTGCTGTCACCCAGGTGACAGCCTCCCGCCCCCACAGTGTCTGAGCATATGGATAAACAGTGGACTGAAGAAAGACAAGAAGCAGATACTGCACTCCCCCATAGCCTTGACCCTCAGGTCTATCACCAAATACACTAACTGCCCAACATGCTCCAGAGATTATGTGTGTGTATGTGAGAGAGAGAGAGAGAGAGAGAGAGAGAGAGAGAGAGAGAGAGAGAGAGAGAGAGAGAGAGAGATAGGAGAGAGGGAGAGAGAGAGGTGAGAGAGAGAGAGAGAGAGAGAGAGAGAGAGAGAGATGATCTAAAGAGTCATGGAAAAAAAGCAAAAGCTAATAATTGTGATGGAAACAGAGAGATGGTAGAGCAAGTAGAAAGGGAACTTGCTTTGCACATGTTGGACCCTGGTTCTATCCCTGTCAATTCTTATTTGTTTTTTTTTTAAGCCAAACATGAATAATTCTTGAGTGCAGAGACAGGAATAAGTAAGTCCTGAGCACTACTGGGTAAGACCCCCAAAACTCAAAAATAATAATTAACCTTTTTGAGAAATGCCATCGTTAATTTAATGGGGGGATGGAATTTGGATTTGGGAGCTACACTCAGCTCTGTCTTTAGTTGTCACTCTCAGCAATCCTCAGGGAACTATATGTAGTGCCAGGAATAGATCCAGAGTCCAACATCTGCAAGGTAAGTGCATTAACCCCTATACTATCTTTATGACTCCATAGATTAAGGTTAAACATAGGCTAGGTTTTAATAGTCCTGTTGGAAGAATAAATTGATTATCCAAAAGGTTAGGAAGCTCATTCAGGGCTACAGAGAAGAAAAAACATGGGTTTGTTTTGTTATGAATTCTACAGAACATTTTGTTATACTTTATGGAGTGATTAGTGGTAGATGAGAGGGGAAGAACACTTGCTTAGGGAATGAAGTTTTGTTTTACTCCTGTGAGTACTCATAGCATAATGCTTCAGCACATTTATCTTTCCCATAACCATCAAATTAAAAAAATTCACAGTAAGCAATATTTCATAAAGATTAAGAGGTGATTTTTAATAACAATAAATAATGATAAATTTATAAAAATAAAGTCCTATGCATAGAATAAAGAAGAAAAATGAAAAAAAGCGTTGCTGTCTTTAGCAAGTTCACCTTGATGGAACATTTCTTTCTTTAATACAAAATCACAGGTATGGCATAGTATTTTGAGTAAAGGACAATACAAAAAGGTTTATTGTACACCACAGTTTTTCTGTTACATGGATTGAAATGTCCTTTGGTTCATTACAATTAAGAATTGTACTTTTAGTAGTTATTAACATCTATAAAATTTTAACACCCAAATAACAAAGGGCTACTTATTAATTCAATGAGTCTCTGAGCAGCATTTTCGCCTCTAACGATCTCAGTCAGAGCTCCAGTCTCAACGTATGCCTGTCATTTTCTGTAATTAAAAGTACACACTGATATTTATGCATTCTGCCTCCTAGCAGCTGCAGTTAGATTAACTGTGAACAAAGAAAACATTTTGACACAGTTAATTATATGGCCATTCTCCTTTGCTAGCAAATACCAGCTACCTCTTCAAATGAATCAAAGCAGTTTTTTATTATTTCTCTTTTTTACATAATAGTATCAATAGCCACAAAAATATAAGTTTCTACTTGTAAGGAGTTTTTATTTTAATTCTTCAGGTGAATAAACCCCTGGTCATTTCTCATGAAAGTAGATAGATTTTTATTTGTGGGATAATAAAAATTTTTATTCTAGCTTTTTAAAATTTACTTTGGGTAAAGAGAAAAATGAGATAAGGATTTACTTTCACCAGCTCCATAAATTTTAGAACGTTAAGAATTCCTCAATCCAGTATAGGAAAAAATGATAATTTTTCAGAAAGTTTCACCACTCAATGCATTGGAGTGAAATGTGGGGTTTGACATTATTCTGCATGATTCATACTGTTATAGCAGAGAAAGGTGATTTCGATTCTGTGTGAGATGGTGCAGGGAAATCCAGTGGAGACTGAACGAACAAAGTTCGCTTACTCCAGGAAATTCAGACTTTCCTACGTTTCCAACTCAGACTTACTAATGACATGCAGAAACCATTTCTGGTCACTATTTTTAATCCTTGTTGGAAGAGAGCTGGGATGCATGAGCAGCTAACCTAACCAAGGCTCATCTTAGGTGCTGGAAGAAGGCAGAGAAATGCTATCAGTATAAGTCAGAGTTATTGGCATTTATATTTTTTCATCTGTTTCTATTCCATATTCTTCCTCTGCTCTTCCTCTCCAATTCAAAATTCAAATCAATAGACTTGAGGATAGTACAAACTTAAGCAGTGCTTATCAAATTTTTCCCAACAATGGCATTTTTAAACCTTGTTCCTTCCTGTGACTGTCTTGTTTTACCAGCTTCTTCCTTCACCTCATGTCATGCCTTCTCCTTTCACTTACATGACTTTTATTTATGACCTTGCTGGAATAAATGACAATGTATTAGAGAAGGCAGGTAGAATGGCTGTGCTTGTAGCCATATATAAAGAGTATTAGGGTCTGATTGTTTCATAAAGTTCCATTGAAATATCCAACACAGCTGAAATTTATTTTGAGGTTAGGATAATGTGTTTTGGAATGAAACCCATTTCCTCAGTTACTTCATTTCTCTGAAGCCTTGATTTTTTTTTCCTATTTTCAAATTAGAGATCATCTTTTTTATTAATATCTTTATTTAAACATCTTGATTACAAATATCATTGTGATTAGGTTTCAGTCATGTAAAAAACACCTCCTTTCAACAATGCAACATTCCCACCACCAATGTCCCAAATCTCCCTCCATCCCACCCCACCCCCACCTGTACTCTAGACAGGCTTTCCAGTTCCCTCATTCATTCACATGGTTATAGTAGTTCTCGTCTACTTATTTCTATAACTGCATTCACCATTCTTTGTGGTGAGCTTCTTTTTTTTTTTTTTTTTTTTTTAATTTTTTTTTTATTTAAACACCTTGATTACATACATGATTGTGTTTGGGTTTCAGTCATAAAAGGAACACCACCCATCACCAGTGCAACATTCCCATCACCCAAGTCCCAAATCACCCTCCTCCCCACCCAACCCCCCCGCCTGTACCCTAAACAGGCTCTACATTTCCCTCATACATTCTCAATATTAGGACAGTTCAAAATGTAGTTATTTCTCTAACTAAACTCATCACTCTTTGTGGTGAGCTTCCTGAGGTGAGCTGGAACTTCCAGCTCTTTTCTCTTTTGTGTCTGAAAATTATTATTACAAGGGTGTCTTTCATTTTTCTTAAAACCCATAGATGAGTGAGACCATTCTGCGTTTTTCTCTCTCTCTCTGACTTATTTCACTCAGCATAATAGATTCCATGTACATCCATGTATAGGAAAATTTCATGACTTCATCTCTCCTGACAGCTGCATAATATTCCATTGTGTATATGTACCACAGTTTCTTTAGCCATTCATCTGTTGAAGGGCATCTTGGTTGTTTCCAGAGTCTTGCTATGGTAAATAGAGCTGCAATGAATATAGGTGTAAGGAAGGGGTTTTTGTATTGTATTTTTGTGTTCCTAGGGTATATTCCTAGGAGTGGTATAGCTGGATCATATGGGAGCTCGATTTCCAGTTTTTGGAGGAATCTCCATATCGCTTTCCATAAAGGTTGAACTAGACAGCATTCCCACCAGCAGTGGATAAGAGTTCCTTTCTCTCCACATCCCCGCCAACACTGTTTATTCTCATTCTTTGTGATGTGTGCCATTCTCTGGGGTGTGAGGTGGTATCTCATCGTTGTTTTGATTTGCATCTCCCTGATGATTAGTGATGTGGAACATTTTTTCATGTGTCTTTTGGCCATGCGTATTTCTTCTTTGTCAAAGTGTCTGTTCATTTCTTCTCCCCATTTTTTGATGGGGTTAGATGTTTTTTTCTTGTAAAGTTCTGTCAGTGCCTTGTATATTTTGGAGATTAGCCCCTTATCTGATGGGTATTGGGTGAATAGTTTCTCCCACTCAGTGGGTGGCTCTTGTATCCTGGGCACTATTTCCTTTGAGGTGCAGAAGCTTCTCAGCTTAATATATTCCCATCTGTTAATCTCTGCTTTCACTTGCTTGGAGAGTGCAGTTTCCTCCTTGAAGATGCCTGTAATGTCCTGTAGTGTTTTGCCTATGTGCTGTTCTATATATCTTATGGTTTTGGGGCTGATATCGAGGTCTTTAATCCATTTGGATTTTACCTTTGTACATGATGTTAGCTGGGGGTCTAAGTTTAATTTTTTGCAAGTGGCTATCCAATTGTGCGAACACCACTTGTTGAAGAGGCTTTCCCTGCTCCATTTAGGATTTCCTGCTCCTTTATCAAAAATTAGATGGTTGTATCTCTGGGGAACATTTTCTGAGTATTCAAGCCTATTCCACTGATCTGAGGACCTATCCTTATTCCAATACCATGCTGTTTTGATAACTGTTGCTTTGTAGTACAGTTTAAAGTTGGGAAAAGTAATTCCTCCCATATTCTTTTTCCCAATGATTGCTTTAGCTATTCGAGGGTGTTTATTGTTCCAAATGAATTTCAAAAGTGTCTGATCCACTTCTTTGAAGAATGTCATGGGTATCTTTAGAGGGATGGCATTAAATCTGTATAATGCCTTGGGGAGTATTGACATTTTGATGATGTTAATCCTGCCAATCCATGAGCAGGGTATGTGTTTCCATTTCCGTGTGTCCTCTCTTATTTCTTGGAGCAGAGTTTTATAGTTTTCTTTGTATAGGTCCTTCACATATTTAGTCAAGTTGATTCCAAGATATTTGAGTTTGTGTGGTACTATTGTGAATGGGGTTGTTTTCTTAATGTCCATTTCTTCTTTATTACTGTTGGTGTATAGAAAGGCCATTGATTTTGTGGTGAGCTTCTTGAAGTGAGCTGGAAGTTCCAGCCGTCCTCTCATTGTCTCTGAGGATTGTTGCAAAAGTGACTATTATTTCTCTTAAAACCCATAGATGAGTGAGACTATTCTGCATCTATCTCTCTCCCTCTGAGTTATTTCACTCAGCATGATAGATTCCATGTACATCCATGTATAGGAAAATTTCATGACTTCATCTCTCCTGACGGCTGCATAATATTCCATTGTATATATGTACCACAGTTTCTTTAGCCATTCATCTGTTGAAGGGCATCTTGATTGTTTCCAGAGCCTGGCTATTTTGAATAGTGCTGCAATAAATATAGGTGTGAGGAAGGGATTTTTGTATTGTATTCTTGTGTTCCTAGGGTATATCCCTAGGAGTGGAATAGCTGGGTTGAATGGAAGCTCAATTTCCAATTTTTGGAGGAATGTCCATATGGCTTTCCATAAAGGTTGGACTAGACAGCATTCTCACCAGCAGTGGATAAGAGTTCCTTTCTCTCCATATCCCCGCCAGCACTGATTGTTCTCATTCTTTGTGAAAATTAGAGATCATCTTAATTATCCCATAGGACTAGTGTGAATATTCAGTAAAAAGTATTTAAGATGCTTATTACAGTATTTAGCAAGACCCCTTAAATGGTCACTCTTATTTTTATCTTATTACTTATAAATACTAGAAGAACTCTCCTAGCATTTCCCCTACAGAAAAACACAAAGTTGTGATTCTCTTAAATGACCAAAACTGCTTAAATTCCAAACTACCTTTTCTTTATTATGTGTGTATAATTTCTCTGTTTAATCAATAGTGAGTGTTACCTTTAATAAGAATGTGAGTATTAAGACCAATGTCTAGAAATGACATTAGAATGAAGAAAGCCAATGTAGATAATGCCAGAAATCAGATCTTGCTGACAGCAAAGAATTTCTTTTGCGATCAAATTTCTTAGGAAGTATATAATAGGTTATTTATTCCTAATACATGTGTTTTCTGGTGCCTGATGGGAATTTACTATCAGAGAAACAACTAGGGGGGTTATGGCTTCATAACTATGTTAAATGAAGGTTAGTTATACCCGTTGATATAGGCTCCTTTTCCATACCTTTGATTATTGGCAGATCAAAGTCCTCTTTCTTTAGAATGACCTGAGCAGCCCAACATTTCAATAGTAGAAGATCCCACCTTTCCCAACAGGCTCTCATACTTCCCCAACCCTTCTATTACCTGTGTTCACTTCTCTGATGACTGTTATTTCTGTGTGGACAGAAGGAGTCAGTTAAGTGGAAAGAACCTGGAATACTCTCTATGGGCTAACCCATTCCCAGGATGATGAGTTGGGCTCAGGTCCACCAGGAAACACATAAAAACACTATATTAATTCACAAAGTGGCAGAACCATCTTCTGGGTTCTCATTCCCTATAGAACTAAGACACCATGTAAAGCACCATGTGCTTTTATTTTCTTTTTATCTATATGTGCTTTGTATCTCTGGAAGTTATTCATGAAGAAAGCTCAGTATATATAAGGCTGGATAAAAACATGAGTGTTTTCTAGGAATGAGAAAATACATTTGGTGAGAGAAAAAGCCCTTTAAAGTAAATAAGATTTGGAATAAAATTCATGCAGGTTATATATTATAGTAATTTCACTCAAACTATCTTAAGAATAAAAAGTCTTTCATATTGAGGAAATTCAGTGAGGCATTGTTAAACACAGGTATTTAATTGATTATCCTCATTTTTTTTCTTTTTTAAAACCTTTTCCTCTTTGCTGGCTTCACTATTTAAACTTTCTCTATCTGGTAGAAAACTTTTTCCAAAGAGTTCAAAGTTTTTTGCTTTCATTTTCTGATCTCAGGAAAGTCCAAGTTTTCTGTGTCCTTCTAATTTTTCCTTCACCTGATACATCCACTGCTGGGCCAATTTACATTTCCTAGGGCATTGGGTATAGTGATTTCCCAGCCAGACATGTGTTCCTGTGATGGAAGCAAGAGGCTGGCTGACAGCCCACAAGAATCCCAAGACTACAAGGTCCAGATTCATGACAGGGTTCAGCTACTTACTGGAATATTCCAGTTATAAGTTAAATGCCAGATTTCTGGATGTGAAGAGTTCAAAGGTTGTTTCAAAATATTTTTTCTTTTATTTCCAGGGTGACTGTGCAGCTAAACTGTTGGTCTATATCCTGGGGACCAAAGCATACTTTCACGAAATAATTCTATTAAGATCTGGAGTCCAGAAATGCTGTTCTCAGCTTATCCACATTCCTTACACAGTTGACTCAATGCCAGAAACTCAGGGCTGCCAGTACTTTCTCAAGTTTCCATTTTGCATTTCCAAACCAAAATCATAAGGAGGAGGAAAAACTCAAACTGTATCTTCTAAATTGTTCATATTTTAAGAGATCCAGCTCTATGGTGCTTATAGTGAGCAGAAGAATGCCATGCTGGAAGCTCGTGAGCCAATTTCTGTTCTCAGCCACATGCCTACAGCTCTCATTGGTATCAATGGGAAGTGTGTGCGTGGGTGCTTGTATGCAGGCATGTGAGCACGTGCGTGCGCGCGCGCGCGCGCGTGTGTGTGTGTGTGTGTGTGTGTGTGTATGGGAGAGGGAGAGAAGGAGAACTTGGGACAGAGTTGGCTGTATATAAATATAAATAGCTCTGCTATGGTGAAAATCTCTTCTTGTGTCTAGTACAACAGAAGTAGTCTTTTACAGTTAGTGGCAGCTTCTTCTTTGAATAAAAATAATGAAGCAGTTTCAATAAATCCTCAATTAGAATATCTGATGACAATGATTTCAACTCAAATATTTGGCCAAGTAAAAGAAGTGTTAGTTTTCTTAAACTTATGTCATTTTATTTTTTAATTGTAAACTCAAGCCAGATTTTAACAATACTTCGCAACAATCATTCATAGCTGAGCTATTAATCTGCTGATATCAAATTGACTGATATATAGCTTACTGGAGGATAGCATGGAAAATCAATATGCTCCTAAAGGAACTTTAAAAATGTATATAAGCAAAGTGCTTACACTCATGCATGCTTTTCATGCCACAAAGTTGCATGACATAGAAGGTCTTTCAAGGGAGAAGAGCTCAAAGTCAATAGTGGGGCCGGGAAAAGGAGGACACAAGAGATTCAGGGCCCTTTTGCCATTAACCAGAGGTCAGCATCCCCATCTGGTTTTCAGTATTTTGGAGTGAGATCCAGCCACCTTCTAGCTTCAGGGGAAATTTTCTTTCATAGTTCATACAGACTTAAGCTTTGTTCATTAAGAGATTTCTTTTAAATAGACAAAAAGTTCTAGTCATCTTCTGACCTGAAAAATTCCTAGTCAATTCCATTTTTTTTTAATTTAAAAAAATTTTTTTTATTTAAACACCTTGATTGCATACATGATTGTGTTTGGGTTTCAGTCATGTAAAGAACACCACCCATCACCAGTGCAACATTCCCATCACCAATGTCCCAAGTCTCCCTCCTCCCCACCCGACCCCCTCCTGTACTCTAAACAGGCTCTCCATTTCCCTCATACATTCTCATTATTAGGACAGTTCAAAATGTAGTTATTTCTCTAACTAAACTCATCACTCTTTGTGGTGAGCTTCCTGAGGTAAGCTGGAACTTCCAGCTCTTTTCTCTTTTGTGTCTGAAAATTATTATTGCAAGAATGTCTTTCATTTTTCTTAAAACCCATAGATGAGTGAGACCATTCTGCATTTTTCTCTCTCTCTCTGACTTATTTCACTCAGCATAATAGATTCCGTGTACAAAAATTCCTAGTCAATTCTTACTAGAACTATTTCATTAATTAATAATATTGCCTTAAATTTACTAGCAGATCAGAAAATTAGTCACAAAACTTTTCTCCTTTCCATGTTACTATTTATAATAAGTTTTTGACCATTTTGTTTTACCTATTAAATCTCTCACTCCTATTCTCTTATCTTGAACTCTTACTCTTGATATAGAACATAATGGATTAGAGCTCAGGTTTTATTTGTTTATTTATTTATTTTTGTTTTGAGGCCACATTTGTTTGACCTTAAGGATTACTTCTGGCTCAACGCTCAGAAATTACCATTGGCAGGCCATATTGGATGCTGGTGATGGAGACTGGGTTGGCTTCCTGCAAGGCAAATGCCCTACCCACTGTGCTATAACTCCAGCCCCTAGAGTTCAGGTTTTAACCTCATTGACATCTGCTTAAATCCCATTTCTTGCTAGCTATTTGGGGAACATTTTTTTCTTTTTTTTTAATAGAGATTTTTTGTTTGTTTGTTTTTTGCTTTTTGGGCCACAATCAGTGATGCTCAGGGGTTACTCCTGACTGTGCACTCAGAAATCGCTCCTGGCTTGGGAAACCATATGGGACACCGGGATCGAACCAGGGTCTGTCCTGAATCAGCCGCATGCAAGACAAACGCCCTACTGCTGTTCTATAGCCCTAGCCCCCATACTTGGTTCTTAATCTGTGAAGACTGAAGACTTCCATTTAATAGGACTCACTTAAAAGTATTAAACTTGATAGTTATGAAAAATATCGCATAGTACCTGACACACAATAATCTAGTAAATGGTGCTCCTATAAAGCAAGGTTCCAATCTTCCTTATTAAGCATATTCTAATTGTTTTCCTGCATTGTCTTACCTCATTTTTATTATTTATTCGATATACCATAGCTTTGTATTTTATTTTATTTTTCCTTTTCTTTTTTGAGACATCTTGATTTTGCTTTCTTGGTTTCATCTACCTATGCTCAGGGCTTACTCTTGGGTCTGCACTGAAGGATAACTCCTGGTGAGGCTGAGAGACTGACAATGTCAAGGATCAAACCCAGGATCAGCCATGGGCAGGCAAATGTCTTACCTGATGTACTATCTTTTTTTTGTTTGTTTGTTTTTTGTTTTTCGGGCCACACCCATTTGATGCTCAGGGATTATTCCTGGTTAAGCGCTCAGAAATTGCCCCTGGCATGGGGAGACCATATGGGACGCCGGGGAATCGAACCACAGTCCTTCCTTGGCTAGCGCTTGCAAGGCAGACTCCTTACCTCTAGCGCCACCTCGCCGGCCCCCTGATGTACTATCTTGTTGGCCCCCATAATACACTTTTTAAAAGCACAAGTTATTTCACAATATTCTTCAAACATGTTTTGACTCCAAATAGCAGAAGTTCCAGTGATACTAATTGATTCTATCTCAACTGCTGCATTTTCCAATTATTACCCATCCAATTGGAAAAGTTTTTCTTTCACTAAAGACTTAAAGTGGCCACATTTGAAGCTTTCATCAATTTTACTCCAGATAGAATCAAATATCCTCTCAATTCCAACATTATTTCTTGAAATAAAAATTTACCCATTTCTAAAACAGAATTAAATTATACTTTATTGATATTATTTGTCCATCAATGTTTTCCTGGGCTTTCAATATCTTCTATATATCACAAATATAACATGAGTACCCCGTATTTTCCGGCGTATAAGATGACCCTTCAACCCATGAAAAACTTCCTAAAAGTCGGGAGTCATTTTATATGCCAGTATACAACATGCTGAAACTTATTTCAGCTTCAGGGATGAGTGATCCTCCCCCCTCTTACTTGTAAGACTTTGAGGAAGTTTTTCATGGGTTGAAGGGTTGTCTTATACATAGGAAAATACAGTATCAATGGTATAAAACCAAGCTGCAAAGAGAGCTTCCTTTCTGAAGAGTGTGGAAGAGCTTTTTTTCCCTTTGCTCACTAAGTTATTGGCAGAATTTAGTTTCTTCACTTTAGGTCCAAGGTTACCACTTCTTTGCTGAATAGCAGTTGAGGACTATTTCTAGAGTCTAGAGTCAGCCAAGTCTGAGACTCCATTCATTTATTGTCAAAGTCAGAGTCTCTGTTTATCTCCCTGATCCCTTCCACATTCTTTGAGTTTTAAAAATATGATTAGATTGCATCCAATTCAGAATTCCAGGATAATCTTGCCATTGAAATGTCTTTTTTTAAGACACATCTACTATATATTTTTTGTCATATAAGATAACATATTTCTAGGTTCCAGGGTTAGGATGCAGATATTTTGTGGGAGAGAAAGCTGCCTGCTTATTGAGAGTCTGTTTATTTTTCCCATTTTATTTAAAAAACTGAACTAATCTTTTATAATAGCATCATATAAGTTCACATGTACATAGATAAAATTCAATATGTACACACTTCATTAAAGTTCTTTTATTTTATATTTGTCCTTTTTAATCGCAATTGTCACCCCCTTCCAAATGGTAACTATTTTTACTAAAAGAGCCAGGGATATTTTAAGTGGTCATTAAATAGTATTTTTGAATGACAAACATATACCATACACATTATAATAAATTCTCAGGTCTTTTGAGTGTACAGTATAATGATTATTATAGAGCCATAAATCAGTCAATTTGATCGTTTTATCTCATTTATTTACTGTAAATTTTGATAAGCTTCTAGGCCTTTGCTCTTCATAGAAATATGTAAATGAATTATAACCAAATAAGTCTTCCTATAATTTATACTGTACATAAGATTATAGTAAATGCTACATAAGTCACCCAAGATCTCTGGCTCTGTATTTTTTGTAATTATTTGCAGAAATATTTATCATTGACATAAAAATAATGTGAATTCATATATTTGCTAAGAAAATGAGTCCCATGTGCCCATCTTTGTGAAAACTGGTAGGGACAAAAGTAAGCAAATCATGGTATCATCGTTGTAAGAATTATAGAGCAATTGGGAGATAGAAAACTTAAAACTGATTATATTAAAAAAACTGATTATATTCATGTGACAGGTAAGGAAGGAGCATGTTTTGGGATAAAAAGACAAAAACACATTCTCAATAACAATCCTTTCATTCATAATTATTAGTACAATCCTATTAAGAATATAAACATGTGGATAAATACTGCTATTATAATGAATTAGATTAACAATAGACATATTTTCAAGTAATAAAAGTCTTTCATGCCTAGAGTAAATCTGATGTGTTTAAAAAGATGAAACTGCTTCCTGTGGAATACATAGGAATATTTCATATAGTCATAAAGGGATGGAATGGAAAAGTGTTCTAGAGTAAAGGAAAATCACAGACCCTTCTTGCAAGTTAGGAGGAGATAAGGTCAAGAAATGGATTTGTGAATGGATTGTGGTGTAATTGAGGCCTGGACTAGAGAAGGTACACAATGAGTTAAGAGAAGACAATGGGAGCCGGAGAGTTGGTGCTAGAGGTAAGGTGTCTGCCTTGCAAGGGCTAGCTAAGGAAGGACCATGGTTCGATCCCCCAGTGTCCCATAAGGTTCCCCCAAGCCAGGGGCAATTTCTGAGCGCTTAGCCAGGAGTAACCCCTGAGTATCAAATGGGTGTGGCAAAAAAAAAAAAAAAAGAGAAGACAAAGAGAGGACCAAAGAATGAGGTACTGAAAAGTGTTCTAAATAAACAAAGGATAGAAAGTGCTGTCAATCAAAGAAAAAAATGAAACTGGAGTCATCATCAGATACCAGATCAATAGAGAATAATTTCCAGAAAGAATGGGCTTTTTTTCAAAGAACCATGGAAAGTGATGTATGTACTTTAAAACAAAAAGTGAGATGACAACAGATTTCTCTCCTGCTATATTCCATTAGCATTTGAATAATGTCTTCCCCTTATCGCCAACACACACAGTCACACTAACTTATTCTAAGAAACTGTGCTTGCCCTAACATCCTTTTCTCCTTTTTTCAATGCCAAATAGTTTATGAAGATAATTGGGCAAGTTAGTCTGAAGTTCTACACAAAACCACATTAAAAGGATGCAGGAAAATTTGAAAGATCAGCATCAGCGTAGACTGATAAAAGAAACTTCTCTTCAACCCTTTCTGACTCAAGATGTAGACAAACTTTCCAGAGTCTTTTCAAAGGCCAATACTTGAAAGAATGAGGGGTAAGCCTTCATATAAAAAAAGAACACATATATACTGTTATCAGGGTCAAAGTAGGTTTCAATGTAAGAAAAAAAACACAGCAGACTGCAACCTAACCAATAGATATTTAAAATAAAGTCCTTGGCAGAAATGTTTGTGATTAGACTTGATCTCGCAGTAATATTATATTTACGGGCAGCTAACTAAAAGAGTAGAAAAGCAGGATTGGTATTCTAAACATGAATTTGAGGACATGAATGTTTTACATTTTTGTCAGAGTGCATGGAGGCACTAAAAACCAGAGAACAATATAGAAAAAAGCAAAAAACTTGGAAACTATGCCCAACATGTTCCAATGTAGATGTTCAGCACTTGAGAAATGAGACCTATCATGTTATTCATGTTTGAATTACATTTTGCTATTTTTAGTTTTATTTATTTTTTATTTAAGCACCATGGTTACAAGTTTGTTTATACTACAGTTTTTTCACAGATAAAGTTGTTTGTGATTGAGTTGCAGTCATACAACGTTTAACGACCTTCACCAGTGCACGATTCCCACCACCAATGTCAACGGTTTCCCTCTCACCCTCCCTGATGCCCTCTTCTCTCTCATCCACCCTCCCATGTCTGCTTCTATGGCAGGCATTTTACTTCTCTATCTCTTTCTCTCTCTTCTTTTTTTGACATTATGGTATGCACTGCTGTTAATGAAAAGGTGCCATGAATGTACTTTTCACAATAGACCATTTTCTTTTTTTTTTTTTTTTTTTTTTGTCATTTGAAAAGATTTATTACTGTTTATGTTCATTTAAGCACTTTATACAATAGCCAGGATTTAAAAACAACTCATATATCCAGGGACATATGAGCATATCATGAAGGTATTGTACATGTGTTTTTTTTTTAATGTTTTTTTTTTAATTTTTTTTTTATTTAAACACCTTGATTACATACATGATTGTGTTTGGGTTTCAGTCATAAAAGGAACACCACCCATCACCAGTGCAACATTCCCATCACCCAAGTCCCAAATCTCCCTCCTCCCCACCCAACCCCCGCCTGTACCCTAAACAGGCTCTACATTTCCCTCATACATTCTCAATATTAGGACAGTTCAAAATGTAGTTATTTCTCTAACTAAACTCATCACTCTTTGTGGTGAGCTTCCTGAGGTGAGCTGGAACTTCCAGCTCTTTTCTCTTTTGTGTCTGAAAATTATTATTACAAGGGTGTCTTTCATTTTTCTTAAAACCCATAGATGAGTGAGACCATTCTGCGTTTTTCTCTCTCTCTCTGACTTATTTCACTCAGCATAATAGATTCCATGTACATCCATGTATAGGAAAATTTCATGACTTCATCTCTCCTGACAGCTGCATAATATTCCATTGTGTATATGTACCACAGTTTCTTTAGCCATTCGTCTGTTGAAGGGCATCTTGGTTGTTTCCAGAGTCTTGCTATGGTAAATAGAGCTGCAATGAATATAGGTGTAAGGAAGGGGTTTTTGTATTGTATTTTTGTGTTCCTAGGGTATATTCCTAGGAGTGGTATAGCTGGATCGTATGGGAGCTCAATTTCCAGTTTTTGGAGGAATCTCCATATCGCTTTCCATAAAGGTTGAACTAGACAGCATTCCCACCAGCAGTGGATAAGAGTTCCTTTCTCTCCACATCCCCGCCAACACTGTTTATTCTCATTCTTTGTGATGTGTGCCATTCTCTGGGGTGTGAGGTGGTATCTCATCGTTGTTTTGATTTGCATCTCCCTGATGATTAGTGATGTGGAACATTTTTTCATGTGTCTTTTGGCCATGCGTATTTCTTCTTTGTCAAAGTGTCTGTTCATTTCTTCTCCCCATTTTTTGATGGGGTTAGATGTTTTTTTCTTGTAAAGTTCTGTCAGTGCCTTGTATATTTTGGAGATTAGCCCCTTATCTGATGGGTATTGGGTGAATAGTTTCTCCCACTCAGTGGGTGGCTCTTGTATCCTGGGCACTATTTCCTTTGAGGTGCAGAAGCTTCTCAGCTTAATATATTCCCATCTGTTAATCTCTGCTTTCACTTGCTTGGAGAGTGCAGTTTCCTCCTTGAAGATGCCTGTAATGTCCTGGAGTGTTTTGCCTATGTGCTGTTCTATATATCTTATGGTTTTGGGGATGATATCGAGGTCTTTAATCCATTTGGATTTTACCTTTGTACATGATGTTAGCTGGGGGTCTAAGTTTAATTTTTTGCAAGTGGCTATCCAATTGTGCGAACACCACTTGTTGAAGAGGCTTTCCCTGCTCCATTTAGGATTTCCTGCTCCTTTATCAAAAATTAGATGGTTGTATCTCTGGGGAACATTTTCTGAGTATTCAAGCCTATTCCACTGATCTGAGGACCTATCCTTATTCCAATACCATGCTGTTTTGATAATTGTTGCTTTGTAGTACAGTTTAAAGTTGGGAAAAGTAATTCCTCCCATATTCTTTTTCCCAATGATTGCTTTAGCTATTCGAGGGTGTTTATTGTTCCAAATGAATTTCAAGTGTCTGATCCACTTCTTTGAAGAATGTCATGGGTATCTTTAGAGGGATGGCATTAAATCTGTATAATGCCTTGGGGAGTATTGACATTTTGATGATGTTAATCCTGCCAATCCATGAGCAGGGTATGTGTTTCCATTTCCGTGTGTCCTCTCTTATTTCTTGGAGCAGAGTTTTATAGTTTTCTTTGTATAGGTCCTTCACATATTTAGTCAAGTTGATTCCAAGATATTTGAGTTTGTGTGGTACTATTGTGAATGGGGTTGTTTTCTTAATGTCCATTTCATCCTTATTACTATTGGTATATAGAAAGGCCATTGATTTTTGTGTGTTAATTTTGTAGCCTGCCACCTTGCTATATGAGTCTATTGTTTCTAGAAGCTTTTTGATAGAGTCTTTAGGGTTTTCTAAGTAGAGTATCATGTCATCTGCAAACAGTGAGAGCTTGACTTCTTCCTTTCCTATCTGGATTCCCTTGATATCCTTTTCTTGCCTAATCGCTATAGCAAGTACTTCCAGTGCTATGTTGAATAGGAGTGGTGAGAGAGGACAGCCTTGTCTTGTGCCAGAATTTAGAGGGAAGGCTTTCAGTTTTTCTCCATTGAGGATAATATTTGCCACTGGCTTGTGGTAGATGGCCTTCACTATATTGAGAAAGGTTCCCTCCATTCCCATCTTGCTGAGAGTTTTGATCAAGAATGGGTGTTGGACCTTATCAAATGCTTTCTCTGCATCTATTGATATGATCATGTGGTTTTTATTTTTCTTGTTATTGATGTTGTATATTATGTTGATAGATTTACGGATGTTAAACCAGCCTTGCATTCCTGGGATGAAACCTACTTGATCGTAGTGGATGATCTTCTTAACGAGGCATTGAATCCTATTTGCCAGGATTTTGTTGAGGATCTTTGCATCTGCATTCATCAGTGATATTGGTCTGTAATTTTCTTTTTTGGTAGCGTCTCTGTCTGGTTTAGGTATCAAGGTGATGTTGGCTTCATAAAAGCTATTTGGAAGTGTTTCTGTTTGTTCGATTTCATGAAAGAGTCTTGCCAAGATTGGCAGTAGTTCCTCTTGGAAAGTTTGATAGAATTCATTAGTGAATCCATCTGGACCTGGGCTTTTGTTTTTCGGCAGACATTTGATTACTGTTTTAATTTCATCAATGGTGATGGGGGTGTTTAGATATGCTACATCCTCTTCCTTCAACCGTGGAAGATTATAAGAGTCCAAGAATTTATACATTTCTTCCAGGTTCTCATTTTTAGTGGCGTAGAGTTTTTCAAAGTAGTTTCTGATTACCCTTTGAATCTCTGTCATATCAGTAGTGATCTCTCCTTTTTCATTCCTGATACGAGTTATCAAGTTTCTCTCTCTCTCTTTCTTTGTTAGGTTTGCCAGTGGTCTATCAATCTTGTTTATTTTTTCAAAGAACCAACTTCTGCTTTCGTTGATCTTTCGGATTGTTTTTTGAGTTTCCACTTCGTTGATTTCTGCTCTCAGCTTTGTTATTTCCTTCTGTCTTCCTATTCTTGGGTCCTTTTGTTGAGCATTTTCTAGTTCTATTAGCTGTGTCATTAAGCTACTCAGGTAAGCTCCTTCTTCCTTCCTGATGTGTGCTTGCAAAGCTATAAATTTTCCTCTCAGTACTGCTTTTGCTGTGTCCCATAAGTTCTGAGAGTTTGTGTCTTGATTGTCATTTGTTTCCAGGAACCTTTTTATTTCCTCCTTGATTTCATCTCGGACCCACTGGTTATTGAGCATGAGGCTGTTTAACTTCCAGGTGTTAAAGTGTTTCTTCTGAGTCCCTTTGGAGTTCACAAATAATTTCAGAGCCTTGTGGTCAGCGAAGGTAGTCTGCAAAATTTCTATCCTCTTGATCTTATGGAGGTATGTTTTATGTGCCAGCATGTAGTCTATCCTGGAGAATGTCCCATGTACATTGGAGAAGAATGTGTATCCAGGTTTCTGGGGATGGAGTGTCCTATATATATCCACTAGGCCTCTTTCTTCCATTTCTCTCCTCAGGTCTAGTATATTCTTGTTGGGTTTCAGTCTGGTTGACCTGTCCAGTGTTGACAAAGCCGTGTTAAGGTCCCCCACAATCATTGTGTTGTTGTTGATATTATTTTTCAGATTTGTCAACAGTTGTATTAAATATTTTGCTGGCCCCTCATTCGGTGCATATATGTTTAGGAGAGTGAATTCTTCCTGCTCTACGTACCCCTTGATTAATATAAAATGTCCGTCTTTGTCCCTTACAACCTTCCTGAGTATAAAGTTTGCATTATCTGATATTAGTATGGCCACTCCAGCTTTTTTATGGGTGTTGTTTGCTTGGATAACTTTTCTCCAGCCTTTTATTTTGAGTCTATGTTTGTTCTGACTATTCAGGTGCGTTTCTTGTAGGCAGCAGAAGGTTGGATTGAGTTTTTTGATCCATTTAGCCACTCTGTGTCTCTTAACTGGTGCATTTAGTCCATTGATGTTGAGAGAAAGAATTGTCCTGGGATTTAACGCCATCTTTATTTCAAAATTTGGTGTGTCTTTTGGGTAGTCTTGTCTTAGATTAGGTCTTTCAGTTTTTCTCTTAAGACTGGTTTTGTGTCTGTGAAGTTTCTGAGCTGTTTTTTGTCTGTGAAACCATGTATTCTTCCATCAAACCGGAAAGTGAGTTTTGCTGGGTATAGTATTCTGGGTGAAGCATTCATTTCATTCAGTCTTGTCACAATATCCCACCACTGCTTTCTGGCATTGAGCGTTTCTGGTGACAGGTCTGCTGTAAATCTCAGGGAAGCTTGCTTGAACATGATTTCCCCTTTTGATCTTGCTGTTTTCAGAATTCTGTCTCTATCTGTGGGATTTGTCATTGTGACTAGGATGTGTCTTGGGGTGGTTTTTCTGGGGTCTCTTTTGGTTGGTACTCTTCGGGCATGCAGGATTTGATCACATATATTCTTTAGCTCTGGAAGTTTCTCTTTAATGATGTTCTTGACCATTGATTCTTCCTGGAAATTTTCTTCCTGGGTCTCTGGGACTCCAATGATTCTTAAGTTGTTTCTGTTGATCTTATCATAGACTTCTATTTTCGTCTGTTCCCATTCTTTGACTAATTTTTCCCATTGTCTGCTCATTTGCTTTAAGTTTTTTGTCCAATCTCTCCTGCTGTATGGAATTGTTATGTATCTCATCTTCCACAGCACCAAGTCTATTCTCAGCTTCTGATACCCTGTCCCAGAGCTTATCCATTTTGTCATTCACTTCGTTTACTGACTTTTTCAGTCCTGTTAGTTGACATGTTATTTCAGTTTGGAGTTTTGTCATTTCTGCCTTCATATTTTCTTGGTTCTTATTAGTGTTCTGTTCAACTCGATCCATGGTTTCTTGGAGTCTGTTGAGCACCTTCCATATTGCTAGTCTAAAGTCCTTATCTGAGAGGTTGATTAGTTGTTCAGTCATTATCTGGTCCTCAGAATTGTCATCTTCATTCTCTATGTCTGATGCTGGCCTGCGTTGTTTCCCCATTGTCACACTTGTATTGTGGGTTTTTCTACGTGTTGTAGTGGTATTCATTGTCTATATGATGTAGGCAGCACACTCCTCTGGCTCCTCCCTTTCTGGATGGGCTGACTTGCCTCTAAGGGAGGGGAGTCCTCCGTGGATGAAGCCTCACACTGGGACAAATCTTAGGCCCGAGCATGCAACAGAGAAGACAGTCCAGAGAGAAATGTTTGCTTCTGTGATATAGCGCCTTTCTTAGTGTGATTTTTCCTTCTTGTTGCAATGGAGTTCTTTCCTTAGAAAGAGTGCACGGCCGCGAAGCGGAGCGGCCGTGCTCCTCTGAGCCTCTTTTTGCCCCACTCGCAAGAGTTTCACGCAAGAGGCCAGTAGACAGACATAGACAGGTCACACTCACAGTCTTTCACAGTTGAGCCCCACTGGGCCGGTGTACTTTCGCGGATTTTCCCCGCCTGGTGTCACACACAGGGAGCCAGCTTTTGCAAAGCTTAGCCGGTTTTTATGCTCTGAAGTCCCTCCCTGAAAATGGCGTCTGGGCGAGCGAGGTTTCTGGAGGCTCTTTTTGCCCCACTCGCAAGAGTTTCACGCAAGAGGACAGTAGACAGACATAGACAGGTCACACTCACAGTCTTTCACAGCTGAGCCCCACTGGGCCGGTGTACTTTCGCGGATTTTCCCCGCCTGGTGTCACACACAGGGAGCCAGCTTTTGCAAAGGTTAGCCGGTTTTTATGCTCTGAAGTCCCTCCCTCAATAGACCATTTTCTAATGTAACTGCACTCTCTACTCTTCGTGGCAAGCTTCCTACCATTGACTGGTCCTCTAATTCTCATCTCTATTGTCTCTAGGTAGCATTGTCCCCACACTGTCTTTTATTTTTCTTATGTCCCACAAATGAGTGAGCTTATTCTATGTTTATCTTACTCATTTAACTCAGCATAATATTTCTTTTTTTGTTTGTTTGTTTGTTTGGGGGCACACCCAGTGATGTTCAGGGCTTACTCCTGGCTATGCATTCAGAAATTGCTCCTGACTTTGGGGACCATATGGGAAGCTGGGGTATTAAACCGCTGTCCATCCTATGCTAGCGTGGGTAAGGCAGACACTTTACAGCTTGTGCCACTGTTCCTACCCATCTCAGCATAATACTTCTATGTCCATCCATGTCTAAGCAAATTTCATGACTTAACTTTTATAATGGTTGCATAGTATTCCATTTACACTTTGTTCTTGAACAGTAGCTTGAAGAAACTCATTGAGAGAGATTCAGATGGAAGAAGCAGAGGAAAGAATGGCAGACAGGACCACTCAGACTTGATCTCTGAGTTGGAAAAAAAACAAAGAACATTTTCTGCCCTGATCCTTCATGATACCTCTAATGTTCCTTGGTGTAAATAAAACAAATAGAAAGAAAAGGGGCCTTAGAATTCTTCTCAAGGTATAAATTTAGATATGTTTTTTGAATAAATTGTTGGAATATGCAATCGCATCTCTTATAACGATATAGATATGTTGCATGCTAGCTATAGGAAGATATATTAACCTACAAAACTCAAATTAGCTATTAATTTTTTAAAGTTTATTTGTGCCAATGGTTTATAAAAATAATTCCAAGAGGAGGAGGAATGTTTCTTTCCATATAAAGTACAGAAGAAAATTATAGAGCAGGGAATAGAGATGACAAGATGGAGTAAAAAACTTATGATAATTACCAGAAGATAGGAGAGTCTAAGTACAAGTCTAAACCTTCAGATCACATAGGGTTTCCTCTATAATTTTTTCAAAATACTAAGTGGAAAAAGTGCATTTTAAAAAAGTTTGTAATTTCATGGCTCTTTTTATATGCTGATCTCAGTTCATCATCAAGTCTCTCTTTTTTCACAAACCATCTGGGAGATTGACAAGTCACATCTCACCAGATGGAACCGCATCCCAGAATCTCTCTTCCATGGCACCCTACCACCATGCTAAATCCTGGAATGCTTTGATGCAATGTTCCCAGCTATAAAGAATTCTGTAGCTTGTGGCAGTAAGGGCCATCAATGCCCACTTGTTTGCCAAGGCTGAAAAAGGATATGATGATAACTGCATGCTAAAATATTGTTAGGTCTGAATGTTCAACTAGCAACAAACAGCCTAGTAAACCTCCAGACAATGACTTAATGACTCTGTTGTGAGATAAAACAATTTTTACAAATTTTCTTTAATACTAAAGTTTTTTTTATAATTCATTTACCATTTATCTATAACAAACAATATAAGGTAAATTATGCTATGCTGTCAACATGCAAGTTTTGGGGGGTGGATGGAAAACTAGGAAATGTAGTGGGATTAGTGTTAGATTGTTGAATGCCAGAAATGACTGCATTATTAGCAATTTTGTAAAAGATTGTGTTCAGATAAAGCGATACAATTATTTGATAAAAGAAAAGAATGTATTCTATAGGATATTACCCGCAATTCTGAGATTTTTAATATCAACAGTATTCAACTATAAATTTTTTTGATTAGGAGGATAAACCTAATAGTGCTCAGGAATATTTCTGTCTCAGTGCTCAGGAGTAACTCCTGGAATGGCTTGGGAAAAAATAACTACACCAAAATTCAAACTGGGATATTGAAATACACAAAGGAAGAAACTTAACCCCTTGTATTATCTATCTAGCCCTCAAAAGTAGAATTTTGAAATGCTGCTAATCTTTCTATTATTTCTTTGTTCTCTCAAGTATTTATATCTCCTATTTTAATTACATCATTATAATGATCCTAAAGACTCACATATAAATTCTTCTTTAGAAGTTATAGATCTAACAGAGTGGAAATGGTCTAAAGAGTAAGGCACCTGGCATCTGTGGTAAACCCAAAGAGACTGTGGTTTGAATCTGAGACGTCCCCTATGGTCCCCCAAGCCCCTGATCACCTCCCGGTGTGACCCCTAAACAAACCAACCAACAGAAGTTATAGGTCTAGTACAAAGGGTAGGTTAAGCTTTATATGTAGTCAACCTCAGTTCTATTTCCAGTGCCCCATATGGTCCTCCAACTTTGATAGAAGTGATTACTGAGTGCAGAGTCAAAGTTAGCTTCCAACTAAAACTGAATATAAACCCCCAAAACAAAACAAAATCTCCTTTAGGAACCCAGGAGATAGTTCGAAGGACTGTAGTACATGTCTTGAAGGCAGAGGGTCCCAATTTTTATTCCCAGCATTATATGACTTTCTTATACATTGCCAAGAGTAGTCTTGATAGCTTCCAAAATCTTAGCAAAAACCCTACCAAAAATGTCTACTTATACTTAAAAACATTCAGAATTGTAAACCAAGACATGAATGGTCATGAGTACACCAGCATAGCAGAACACACCAATTTAAAAGAAAGGAAAATAACAACAAAAGTTTACTAAATCTTTGTCATTGTATTAATGATTTTATCAGAGAAACAATAACTTTCACAAATGTGCTTGCTATGTACTTTTTCTTTTTTCCTTCTATTTTTTAAAACTTTCTTATCTTCCTTTTTTCTTTTTACTTGTTTCAATAACTTTGCTTTCACTTATCTGGAAACAAACGTAAGGTCTCCTATGCCAATATGCAATATATTTTTAAAGTAAAAATAATAAAAGCCTTCCTATGAGCAGAAAAGATGTTTTAATTGGGATTCATGTAAAATAGCTACTTCAGGGCATTAATGCAGTCTTTTAACAGAAAGACTTGTAATAATATGTACTATCTCAATAGCTTGCAATTTAGAAATAAAATACTTAGAGTAGGTGCTAAATATGAACAAAATTTGACTTTGTATCTACTTTTATATTCAGCCAAGATATAAAACTTCTATAATTGTCATCAATATAAATGTATTTAATATTAGTTTAATTGTGTTTGTTTTAATATTTCCCACACACTACCAAGAATTTGACTGTTTCACTCTCCACTAATTTTTTTTTTAATTTTCTGGTGTGGTGTCATGGTTTAAACCCAGGGTCTCACACATACAAGGTACACCACTGAGTTATGTCCTCTTCACTAATTTATTCATATCCACTAAAAATTTAACAAAGTAAATGAGAGGAATTTCTGATTAGACAAGTAATCATATTTTGCTGGTGGACAAACCTTGTTTATGAGGAAATACACCAGGGCTACACTTGGCAGTACTGAGGAAGTATGATTGACCACAGGGCTGGGTAAGTTCCCTACCTTTCAAACAATGCCCTAGCTCTAGGTATATAGTTTTGCTATTATTCATATAATGTGTGGCAATGGGGAAAGGTGAGTTCACCTTCTTTATAAAGGGAATTCGGACTTGCTTGAAGAATTAGTAGATGTCAATTCCAGAAACTTTTCAGCTCAAAGTTAATGGATTTGAGGAAAAGAAACAAATACAAGGCTGGTCCAAACAGAAATTTTTATATTACATTGGAGAAGTTCAGGGAAGTCATAAAGTTTGCAGTAAGACTAGCTGGTTGAATGTGGGGGACATTGGCTAGGAGTGGGATGGATGTAGGGACTGGAAGATAGAGGTAGTGCAGAAGAACTTATGCTCCACAGAAAATGCCCATAAGGTACTCAGAGAACCCCCTGAGGGACACTTGATATGAAGAAGGGCTAGCTGCTCTGTGATTGGAGTTGATTCTATAAAGATGGATCATGAATAAGGAGGATTGAAATGGCGTGAAATGATAACAGATTGGCACAACACTTGGCATACAATTGCTCCTCAAAAAAGTGTTCACAGATGGATTATGTGAATTAAGGCTGAACATACATGAACAATTTACATGCAAAAATACACAACACAGATACTTGACTACTGACTGTGCATAAACTTAGGTGGAAAACATTTTTTTTTCTTTTGCTTCCAGTCCATACCTTGCTATGATCAGGAGACTATATGTAGTGCTGGGATGAAACCTGGTCATTTAGCTGATGAATTGGACATTTTCAAGGCAAGCATATTTCCCACTGTACTCTCTCTTTAGTTCTGAAGTTACTTTCCATGGGAATGACCTAACCAATAAATAAACAGTGGATTTAGCCTAGAAATATTTGCCTACAAACAGAAGCCTTCATAAATTTTACATATTGTCAGTTTTGTCATTTATTCAAATCATCATTACAGGTGATCCAGAGCCAAGTTGAGGTTACTTTTTAAACTGGAAAAGAATGCACTGCAGTCATGTTTCTCAGCCAATTTCTCCACTGTGTCTCTCTTCCAACCTTTATCATTCCTGTGGTACCCTGTTTTACAGGTTGACTCCTAATCCCATGTCATGGCCCATCATTTACATGATTTTCTTCTTTAGACGCCTTGAAATATCCTAAGAGTCTATGGGAAGCTATATGTACCCTGGTAGAGAAATGCTGCACTTCATAACACCTTATGACCCTTGCTGTAAACTTAGGCAGAACCTCATCAATGTGTGCTTGGGGAGAGAGTAGTGGGGGGCAAGAAAATGTTGCTATACAAAGCAAAGAACACACGATGCAATTATTTTAATCATATCATGCATTTACAGTGGGCTTTATACTATACAAAGTGCTTACACAGCTGATCTCATTTAAACTGCACAGTAATCCCAGGAGGTGAAAATGATTACAATTCTCATTTTTACAGAGAGGTGAAGAAACTGAGTGTGTTACAGTAATTTTCCCCTCTCTGCCTTAATTCATTGATAACTCAACATCTTTTTCATCAGGCTTTCTCTAACCTGAGGCAGTTATGATATCTTATTAAATGTCTATTAAAACACACAGAAATAGCTTTATTCTAAACTTCTTTCCAGCTGTCATTTTGCTTCAAGGTGATGGAAATCTCTAAAGGAAACACAGCCTCATCAGAGTAGAGTGCAAGTTGTCATGAGCAGTCTGTTCCTTTAAAAATTACCATGAAACAGATTGAGAACTAAATATGAAAGACTGAGCTCTTCAGTTAGGCAGAGACCTCATTTCAATCAGATCGACTCTAGAAGGATCAGACAGAAGAAATGGCTGAAAAACTCTTCTATTATTTTCCTTCACTCATGCAGCATACACTTCCCAGCTCAAGGTAGACACAATTTGGGAGGTTAAGGGAAACGGCCTGGCAGAATGTACTTGGTTATTAACTTTCTCAGCAGGACATATCCTCAAAAGGTAATTGTCATATTCTCAGGCCTTGCTTCTGTGGAAGCATCATTATTTTTATACCTTCCATATGCAAGTTTAATATTAATGGGCTAACAGAAAAATTCTAGAAAGGAAAAAGAACCCACCCTTGGGGAAAACAAGTGAGCTTCTTAAAACTGTGTTAGTAGCTAGTGCTGTTTTTCAATCTTATTGCAGATGCTCTACTAAATTAAAGAAAAAGGAAAATAAACAAGACTCTGAATCTTCAGGTATGCCTTTTTTTTTTTTTTTGCAAAACTAATTTCACTAAATAGTCATATATACAGATGAGCTTCTTGAGGGTGTAATTTTTTTATGCAACCTGACATGCAAGTAGTCATGAGTAATTATGTCTTCTATTTACACTTTGTCAGCTAAGAGAATTAAACATAGGAGATGAGAGAAATACAGAGATGTACCATTAATCTGTTTAATTTGCAAATATAATGCAATCAAAAATTGTTTTTGTACAAGTGATCTCTTTCATAGAGGGAGGGAAAGACCCTGCTGAAGTGTAAATGGCACATAAAGATCTGTGCAAACTTCTAAAACCAAGAACAAATTCATGCTGTGTGCTTCAATCATTGGCTATAACAACTCCTGATAAAGAGAGATGAGAAGCATTGAGTCTCCACCTCAACAAATTGGATCACATTGGAAGTTTGGAAGCTGTTCATATCTAGCAAAATGCTGTGGCTCCATCTTTGAAACTGAAGAAGGGAACAGACAATAGGGGGTTTTGGCAGGAATCCTCTAATATTTTATGCTTTGGGTCTGGGAACATAGAGAGGAAAAACAATTCACAGCAATTTCTGGGTGAGCAGGACCCATTATCATCAGGATTGATGCATAGGACATTTCTGTCCAAATGGTAGTCACTTTCATGACCTAGGGAGCTTTTGAAATTCCCTGGTATCATAAGATTACTATCAGAAAAAAAAAAAAGAGGCAGACAATATAAGCTGGGAAAATAAAAGTCAAGGATATTTCATGTAAAAATGAAATTTTTATTTCATATAATTTTTATATTTCATATAAAATGGTATAGTAGAGTGTGTACAAACTAGATCTGAGTACCTTTCTGAAACTCTCTGAAATTTAGGCTTTCCATTAATGGAACTGTGATAATAACGTACCAGAGCAGAGAAGAAAAGTGCAAGAAATTATGGACTTTTATAGAAGAGATGAACTTTCATGTATAGTTCCTGGGACAGTCTGCAATTGGCAGTCATTTAATAAAAGTCAGTGATATTCAGAAACTTCCTCCTCTTTCTGCTTCTCCTACTCCTTTATCATTTTAGTGTGATAGTGAGTTCAAGAATTTGTCTAATTTTTACCTAATCTTGTATTGGATACCTTTATAAACAGATATAGTACTACTGGTAGGAGTTTGAGTTGGAAGATACTTATTAAAATAATATTTCTCTGATGATTAGTGATGTGGAGCATTTCTTCATGTGCCTTTTGGCTATTTGTATTTCTTTTCTGACAAAAATGTCTGTTCATTTCTTCTCCCCATTTTTTGATGGGGTTAGATATTTTTTCTTGTTAACTTCTGTCAGTAACTTGCATATCTTTGATATTAACCCTTTATCTAATGGGTGTTGAGTGAATAGCTTCTCCCATTCTGTGGGTGGCTTTTGTATCCTAGGCACTATTACCTTTGAGGTGCAGAAGCTTCTCAGTTTAATATAGTCCCATCTGTATATCTCTGCTTCCACTTGTTTGGAGAGTGCAGTTTCCTCCTTAAAGATACCTTTAGTCTTAATGTCATGGAGTGTCATACCTACATGTTGTTCTATATACCTTATAGTTTCAGGTCTGATATCAAGGTCTTTAAGCCATTTAGATTTGATCTTTGTGCTAGGTGATAGATGGAGATCTGAGTTCGCTTTTTTGCACGTGGCTGACCAGTTGTCCGAACACCACTTTTTGAAGAGGCTTTCCTTGCTCCATTTTGCATTATTGCCCCTTTATCAGATCATCAGGGGGATGCAAATCAAAACAACAATGAGGTACCATCTCACACCACAGAGACTGGCACATATCACAAAGAATAAGAACAATCAGTGCTGGAGGAAATGTGGAGAGAAAGGAACTCTTATTCTCTGCTGGTGGGAATGCTGTCTAGTCCAGCCTTTATGGAAAACAATATGGAGATTCCTCAAAAACTGGAAATTGAACTCCCATATGATCCAGCTATACCACTCCTAGGGATATACCCTAAGAAAGTGATAGCTAACCTTTGTGATCCCAATGCTCAAAATGCTGCACAAAACCAAAGAATTTTCCCAAAGTGACAGCATGTCAATTAAACCTTAATAACAAGACTTTAGTATCTAAAAACTCTTTATAAATTTTATAAATTTATTAATTGTGGACCTTCCTGGTGCCAGCTGCAAGGCCTTTCCGCGTGCCACAGGTGGCATGCGTGCCATAGATTCGCCATCACTGCCCTAGGAACACAAAAATACAATTCAAAAATCCCTTCCTCACACCCATATCTATTGCAGTGTTATGTACAATTGCCAGATTCTGGAAACAACTAAGATATGGAAACAACCAAGATGCCCTTCAACAGATGAATGGCTAAAGAAACTGTGGTACATATACACAATGGAATATTATGCAGCCATCAGAAGAGATGAAGTCATAAAATTTTCCTATACATTGATGTACATGGAATTTATTATGCTGAGTGAAATAAATCAGAGGGAGATAAATAGACACAGAATAGTATCATTCATCTATAAGTTTTAAGAAAAATAAAAGACATTTTATAATAATTCTCAGAGACAATAGAGGGCTGGAAGGTCCAGCTCACAATATGAAGCTCACCACAAAGTGAATGAGTGCGGTTAGAGAAATATACACTGACAATTAGCATAATAATGTGAATGAATGAGGGAAGTAAAAAACTTGTCTCAAATATAGGCAGAGTAAGGTGGGGAGTAGGAAGATTTGGGGTGGTGGGAATGTTGCCCTGGTGAAGGTGGGTGTGCTTTATTTGACTGAAACCCAACTACAATCATATTTGTAATTGAGGTGTTTAAATAAAGGTAAAATAAAATAAAATAACAGACATATAGATTATCTCCTAAGTTTTGGATAGCAAAATACAATTTAATGTGTAGTTTTATATAGAGTTTTACAAATTCTACAGATGAAATCTTATAAGTGTGAGGTCATCTTTACTTTAATTATTATTACTATACTAAATCCAATGGCATTTTCATCACATTTAGAGGATATACATTTGAAAGTATGCTGACATTTACAATATGCCTCCAAAAGTAAATCCATTGATTTTGCATTTATTGCTAAGAGTGCATTGAGATTAATGCAGAAACAACATGATCCAGGGGAATTTAAGTCTAGGGACTAATTTACTGAACTACCCAAGCAACAGAGGATTATTCTATCTAATTAAGACAGAGTACACGTATTTAAAATTAAACATTTGCATTTAACAGCAAATTCAGAACTATAAAAGCAATTAAGCTAAAACGAAGTATGATAATTTTTTTCAGCACATCGCTGCTGATTTGAAATTCATTTTAATGGTTGCTTAGGTAGTACTAGCACAATTGAACCAAAAGGTTATGTTCATGTCTGCACAAAACCACCTCACAATCTCTCTCACACTCATCTTCTCCCACATGAGTCCATTCCATCTCTTTATTCAAATCATTGAAGTTTACCACAAAGAATGGTGAGTGCAGTTAGAGAAATAACTACCCCAATAATTATCATGACATAGTAGCGAGTGAGAGAAATAGAATGCCTGTCTCAAAGACAACAGTGGAGGGGGGGAAGGAGATGGGAGACATTTGTGGTGGGGAAGGTTGCACTGGTGAAGGAGGGTGTTCTTTTACTTTTAACAAATGAAACCCGGAAAATCCGCGAAAGTACACCGGCCCAGTGGGGCTCAGCTGTGAAAGACTGTGAGTGTGACCTGTCTATGTCTGTCTACTGTCCTCTTGCGTGAAACTCTTGCGAGTGGGGCAAAAAGAGCCTCCAGAAACCTCGCTCGCCCAGACGCCATTTTCAGGGAGGGACTTCAGAGCATAAAAACCGGCTATCCTTTGCAAAAGCTGGCTCCCTGTGTGTGACACCAGGCGGGGAAAATCCGCGAAAGTACACCGGCCCAGTGGGGCTCAGCTGTGAAAGACTGTGAGTGTGACCTGTCTATGTCTGTCTACTGTCCTCTTGCGTGAAACTCTTGCGAGTGGGGCAAAAAGAGCCTCCAGAAACCTCGCTCGCCCAGACGCCATTTTCAGGGAGGGACTTCAGAGCATAAAAACCGGCTATCCTTTGCAAAAGCTGGCTCCCTGTGTGTGACACCAGGCGGGGAAAATCCGCGAAAGTACACCGGCCCAGTGGGGCTCAGCTGTGAAAGACTGTGAGTGTGACCTGTCTATGTCTGTCTACTGTCCTCTTGCGTGAAACTCTTGCGAGTGGGGCAAAAAGAGGCTCAGAGGAGCACGGCCGCTCCGCTTCGCTACGCGGCTGTGCACTCTTTCTAAGGAAAGAACTCCATTGCAACAAGAAGGAAAAATCACACTAAGAACGGCGCTATATCACAGAAGCAAACATTTCTCTCTGGACTGTCTTCTCTGTTACATGCTCGGGCCTAAGATTTGACCCAGTGTGAGGCTTCATCCACGGAGGACTCCCCTCCCTTAGAGGCAAGTCAGCCCATCCAGAAAGGGAGGAGCCAGAGGAGTGTGCTGCCTACATCATATAGACAATGAATACCACTACAACACGTAGAAAAACCCACAATACAAATGTGACAATGGGGAAACAGCGCAGGCCAGCATCAGACATAGAGAATGAAGATGACAATTCTGAGGACCAGATAATGACTGAACAACTAATCAACCTCTCAGATAAGGACTTCAGACTAGCAATATGGAAGGTGCTCAACAGACTCCAAGAAACCATGGATCGAGTTGAACAGAACACTAATAAGAACCAAGAAAATATGAAGGCAGAAATGACAAAACTCCAAACTGAAATAACATGTCAACTAACAGGCCTGAAAAACTCAGTAAACGAAGTGAATGACAAAATGGATAAGCTCTGGGACAGGGTATCAGAAGCTGAGAATAGACTTGGTGCTGTGGAAGATGAGATACATAACAATTCCATACAGCAGGAGAGATTGGACAAAAAACTTAAAGCAAATGAGCAGACAATGGAAAAATTAGTCAAAGAATGGGAACAGACGAAAATAGAAGTCTATGATAAGATCAACAGAAACAACTTAAGAATCATTGGAGTCCCAGAGACCCAGGAAGAAAATTTCCAGGAAGAATCAATGGTCAAGAACATCATTAAAGAGAAACTTCCAGAGCTAAAGAATATATGTGATCAAATCCTGCATGCCCGAAGAGTACCAACCAAAAGAGACCCCAGAAAAACCACCCCAAGACACATCCTAGTCACAATGACAAATCCCACAGATAGAGACAGAATTCTGAAAACAGCAAGATCAAAAGGGGAAATCATGTTCAAGCAAGCTTCCCTGAGATTTACAGCAGACCTGTCACCAGAAACGCTCAATGCCAGAAAGCAGTGGTGGGATATTGTGACAAGACTGAATGAAATGAATGCTTCACCCAGAATACTATACCCAGCAAAAACTCACTTTCCGGTTTGATGGAAGAATACATGGTTTCACAGACAAAAAACAGCTCAGAAACTTCACAGACACAAAACCAGTCTTAAGAGAAAAACTGAAAGACCTAATCTAAGACAAGACTACCCAAAAGACACACCAAATTTTGAAATAAAGATGGCGTTAAATCCCAGGACAATTCTTTCTCTCAACGTCAATGGACTAAATGCACCAGTTAAGAGACACAGACTGGCTAAATGGATCAAAAAAACTCAATCCAACCTTCTGCTGCCTACAAGAAACGCACCTGAATAGTCAGAACAAACATAGACTCAAAATAAAAGGCTGGAGAAAAGTTATCCAAGCAAACAACACCCATAAAAAAGCTGGAGTGGCCATACTAATATCAGATAATGCAAACTTTATACTCAGGAAGGTTGTAAGGGACAAAGACGGACATTTTATATTAATCAAGGGGTACGTAGAGCAGGAAGAATTCACTCTCCTAAACATATATGCACCGAATGAGGGGCCAGCAAAATATTTAATACAACTGCTGACAAATCTGAAAAATAATATCAACAACAACACAATAATTGTGGGGGACCTAAACACGGCTTTGTCAACACTGGACAGGTCAACCAGACTGAAACCCAACAAGAATATACTAGACCTGAGGAGAGAAATGGAAGAAAGAGGCCTAGTGGATATATATAGGACACTCCATCCCCAGAAACCTGGATACACATTCTTCTCCAATGTACATGGGACATTCTCCAGGATAGACTACATGCTGGCACATAAAACATACCTCCATAAGATCAAGAGGATAGAAATTTTGCAGACTACCTTCGCTGACCACAAGGCTCTGAAATTATTTGTGAACTCCAAAGGGACTCAGAAGAAACACTTTAACACCTGGAAGTTAAACAGCCTCATGCTCAATAACCAGTGGGTCCGAGATGAAATCAAGGAGGAAATAAAAAGGTTCCTGGAAACAAATGACAATAAAGACACAAACTCTCAGAACTTATGGGACACAGCAAAAGCAGTACTGAGAGGAAAATTTATAGCTTTGCAAGCACACATCAGGAAGGAAGAAGGAGCTTACCTGAGTAGCTTAATGACACAGCTAATAGAACTAGAAAATGCTCAACAAAAGGACCCAAGAACAGGAAGACAGAAGGAAATAACAAAGCTGAGAGCAGAAATTAACAAATGAAACCCAACTACAAACATATTTGTAATCATGGTGCTTAAATACAGATATTAAAAAACATTTAAATATGACTTGTGTTCTCTCATGTTCCTCCTCCTACTGTTCTCCATTCTGAAATGTTTTCCATAGACTAATGGATATATCTGAACTCAGTTAAGCCAGATGCATATTTAAAAGTCTTTTTCTTTATGACATCAGTACTACCTCAAGTCTAAAGTGCTTTCTTTTCTGTGAGTTCAAGGGTATTTAGCCAAATAGCAGACTCTTCATGTTGACTAAATAGTATGCAATGGTATATAACTCTTTGTTTTGTTACATGTTTATGTTATTTTCCCTTAATTATAGACTTATTAAGAACATAACTTTTGTATTCTATTTGTTTTCATTTACATTATTTCCACTTCCATAATTATTGCTAAAAAGATTGAAGGAATGGCATTATTTCTACATCAAAATATATTTGTCCTTATCTTATACATAGGCTATTTCTATCACTAAAACTTTAACAGATTAAGCCATTAAAATGTAACCTCTAACATTGGTATTATTACATTTCCTTGATAACAGGTCTTTCCAGAACTTAGTAGATGAATCTCACAAGAATATATGCAACCTGCCTCAAAATTTATTTTTGCTTGCACCTGAAGTGGTTCTACTGAAATCTTGGTCTACTTGTGCATTTTACATGTTTGCTTAGATAGCCTTACTTTCCTTGCAAGTGTAGTTGTAGACTTTGAGAGTCTCATAAGATGATGTGTTTGTCGACCAGTCAATTAAATGATAGCTTAGAGGAGTAACAAGTTTAAAAGATAAAACATAACAAATTTAATTAAATTTCATAAAGTTGTTTAACTTGCTTTTTAATCTAACTTTTTAGGAACTGCAAAGGAATGTACAGAAGTGTCCCACACAGACTTCATCTTGCCTTCCTAAATACTCAGACAGTCCATATAAGCATAAGAGTTTGAAATGATAGCATAGCAGGTAGGGCGCATGCCTTACTCATGGTAACCCTGATTTAATCTACAGTATCCCATTAGTCTCCAAAGCACCATCGGGAGTAATTTCTAAATACAGAGCCAGGAGTAATCCCTAAGCATTTCCAAACTACCTATGGCCCAAACTACCTCCCCCCACCAAAAACCCCTCCATAAAACAAAAATAAAGCTAAACAAAAAAATCAAAATTACTGAACTGATAAAAGTACTATCTATAGATTATTCCCAATTCACCACTTAAATATGTGCTGATTAGTATGAATAGATAGATCAATTAGCTTCTGTCATAGGAGTAAATGTATACAAACACCACCATAATGAAGACAGATAACAACTACATTGCCTATCTTCCATTATCACAGGCATGTTTCCCCTCTTTTATTTTGTAGGTACCCTTCTCTCCATTTAATCTTAATCCTTCAGAACTATAATGTGTTAATCTTTCCTGCAATTTTGCTATTTAAATGATTCATAGGAGTCATCTAGTATGTAATAGCATTTGAGATCAGTTTTTTCACTTACTATCATTTTATTGAATTGACATTAACTAAAGTAATTCAATGATTTATGTATTTTTTCAACCAAGTAGTATTCTTTTTTAATGATTTTTATTTATTTTTATTTTTTATAATAATTTTTATTTTGACCAAAGTGGTTTACCTATCTTTCACAGTAATATTTTAAGTACATATTGATATTGAATCAGGGGAATTCCCACCACCAAAGTTGTCCTCCCACCACCTCCAATTTTTGCATGTAAAGCAAGCTCTCGTTGACAATAATATTTTAGGTACATGTCAACTTAATATCAGGGGGATTCCCATCACTGAATTGTTCTCCCTACACCTCCGTTCCCATCCTACTTCCTGTATCTTCCTCCCTCACCCTGGGGGCTGCAAGAATACATGGTGTCCTCTGTGCCTAACTTGCTACTTAGTGGTCTTACACCTGTTTGGTCTTGGCAGCTCCCTTATTTCCTCCTGTAACTGGGAGGCGAGACTAGATAGATCAAGTTACATGGTTTTGTTTGAAGAAAAGAAAAGTAATAAACTGGGGTAAAAATCAATTATGCCAGAAATGGGGGGAGTCCTTCTAGAGGCTCTCATCGGTTTGAGAGACGAAGGGGAAAAAGGAGGTGGAACACCCCAACAGTACAAAAGGAAGTGTCAAATAAAACATCCAGTGAGCACTCCAACAATAAAGGTAAGCACCACATAAAAGCCATGATCTTGAGATAAAAGCATGGCAGAGCACATAAAGAAAGAAAAGAAAGGAAGAAAATAAATATATAAATATAAATAGAGACAAAAAAAATTCAATAACCACACCAAAACAAAGAAATCGTCAAAAACTAGATAGACAAATAAAATAAAAGGAGAAACATTGTTTTGTGCTTTTATTTTTTTTTCCCTCCTGCACAGGCACAGTAAATATTGGGGTTATTCGAAATTGAATTTTCTTGGCCTAAGAGTTACAGGGTTTCTCTACTCTTGGGGTATATTGTCATGGGATTAATTATCAACTCCATACAGGTTCATTTACTCTCCCCTTGGTGCTTTCGTGCTTTTTGAGAGACTCCTGCTCTGTCCTGGGTGATATAATCAGATTCTGTATCTAAAGATCTCGGTATCTACACAAGTCAAAGAGTGGAACTTATGATGAAGTTTTTTTGTGTGGTTCTAGAAGTTCTGCTCCCTCAGTGTCATTTTAATCCATCTTCTGTTCAACCAAGTAGTATTCTTTTTTGTTTGTTTGTTTGTTTTTGGGCCACACCTGGCGGTGCTCAGGGGTTACTCCTGGCTGTCTGCTCAGAAATAGCTCCTGGCAGGCACGGGGAACATGTGGGACACCGGGATTCGAACCAACCACCTTTGGTCCTGGATCGGCTGCTTGCAAGGCAAACGCCGCTGTGCTATCTCTCCGGGCCCAACCAAGTAGTATTCTATGACATGAAAGTGCCACCAGTATTTTAACCTCTTGACATATTGAGACACATTTTGGGTTACTTTTGGTTTGGGGCTAATAAAACAATTTTGAATATACTGTTTAAGCTTTCATTTTTGAAGATGATAATTTCAATTCCTTTCATGTGATTAATTCACCTTATTTAGAACAGAAGTTTACAAAAATGGAAGAGATGAGTTGGGGTTATTATGACAAATAGGGACTGGTGCATACTACATTGAGTACATGTGTAAGTATACACTGGAAAGAGAAAGAGCTGTCCAGTCCAACCTGATATATGTCTACTGTCTTGGCATCATGATTCTTCACTCTTGAAAGTGGATGGTACAATAAATTAGCAATAACTGTGATTCTGATGAACATTTACTGGCATTAATTTTATACCTGATCATTATGATGCAACTGCATTTTGCTGTTTGTAAGATTTTGTCAATAACTTTAGAATGACACATCTCTGGAGTCTGAGGAATAAAAGATACTGCCATGAAAGTATAACTTGTTGAAGTGTCTTCTCTTCCTACATTCTACTTTATTGTGGAAAATATTGCTTCTTAGGAGTCAGTCTTTTTCAAAACATCTTCCTCACTTATATCTTAATCAACCACAGAAGAAGACATTATTTTTCCCCACCACTGCCAATTTGAAAATAATGGAAAAAAATAGCTTGATATATGTTGGATTTTGATGACAAGTCAATCTTAAGATCAGTGATGTAAAGATCTCTCAATAGATTTAGCTTTAGCCAGACATCCATTTACCTTTTGATAGCTCTATTCTGTCATTGAGGTCAAATAACTGGTAATGGAAAGAACCATGCTCAGTGCAGCTACTGACATTGATTTTACCTACAAGGAAGTCAGCACACTATACCACACAGCTAGCATGGAGTGCTAGCTTTCAATTCTACAGATGTTTTACACAAAAACATATATTCTGTAGGTTTTAGCTGAGTGCAAATGGCAAGGAAATGCCTGCCAATATAACACCATCAGTTTTTTCTATATGATTATATCCTAAGTAGTCATTCACACTGTGAGAGTCATCCATATATATGGCTAATAATCCCTGTCACTTTATGGTCAGCATAAAGTGATTCTCTAAGTCTTGAACTGACATCTTTAGCATGTCTTTAACATACAACATAGTTCTGGGAACTAAATATAATTTACACACAAATCTCTAGCATAGTGTCCTAAATTGCAGGTGATTGAAACTGCTCAGATCTTAAAAAAAATGATCACAATACATTTAATTGAAAAAACATGTTAAAATAATAGGACAGTTTGAGGGTTTTTTCTTTCTTTCTTTCCTTCTTTTTTCTTTCTTTCTTTCTTTCTTTCTTTCTTTCTTTCTTTCTTTCTTTATTTATTTATTTATTTTTCCTTTCTCTCTTTCTTTCTCTCTCTTTCTTTCTCTCTCTTTCTTTCTTTCTCTCTTTCTTTTTCTCTCTTTCTTTCTCTGTCTTTCTTTCTTTCTTTCTCTCTCTCTTTCTCTCTCTTTCTTTCTTTCTTTCTTTCTTTCTTTCTTTCTTTCTTTCTTTCTTTCTTTTCTTTCTTTCTTTCTTTCTTTCTTTCTTTCTTTCTTTCTTTCTTTCTTTCATGTACACACCCTGATATGCAGACATAGAAAGAAATCTGGAATTTGATTCATTCAGATGGTAGTTATTTTGGAATTATAAGTGTAGGAATGACTACTTTCTTCCTTTTCTTCCTGTTTGTTGTATTAGATACATTTTCACAGTGAACACGCACCAACTTTTGAATTTACAACACATATTGTAAGACTCATGCTCTGCAATGCATGTGGATTCAAATTGACTTAAAGCTTTCAAATGAAGAATTCCCTATTTCAGAACCACAAGAAGCCAAGCAGTAAAAAAGGCTAATTGAAGGCCTTAGTACAGCAACAAGAATTTCAATAGCAAAATTCTCATTAGGTTTCAAATTAACCTTTAAAAAATAAATCAAAAGATGTCACATCAATCAACTTCAAAACAACCTTAATATACAGTTGTCTTTTGTTAGTTGCAAATACACAGAAAGTGAATTGAAGAGAGACATCTGGAAAACCTCTAAAAGTTGACTGCATCTTAGCATATTTAATAATTTTATTCAATTCAAATAAAACTACTCATGTTTTTATAAAGCAATGCATAGTATTTAGTTCTAAATCCCTGTAATCATTTTAGCATAATTTTGACAAACTATGTTTTGATAACAGTCATCTAATTATTTTAAGAAAATCCTATAGTCATTATGGATGATTAGTTAAAAAATTTTTAATTTGAGAAAATTTACCATCACAATAAAAAATTAATTTGGCCATATTTCAAACTAAATGAATAAACAACTATTGCAAATAACATATTTTATAATAAATTATTTTTCTATAATTCTTTAAGGGGATGGTTGGAATGACTTATAGTTTAACAGGGGTCTCAAACTCACGGCCCCCGGGTCATTTGTGGCCCTTCGTACAACATTTTGTGACCCTGCTCTAAAGGAATCTTTTTTTTTGTTTTGTTTTGTTTTAGTTGTTTGGGTCACACCCCCCCAATGTTCAAGGCTTACTACTGACTTTGCACTCAAGGATCACCCTGACTGCCTCCAGCGGCCCCCAGGTAAATTGAGTTTGAGACCCCTGGTTTAATAGAAATACTGATATAGAAAATATAATACTCTTGTCCTTTAATTGTTCCATCTTACTAATCTGCTTGCATTAAAAAAACTCTAGTAGTCATTTTTCTTCTTACATAAGAGCCAGGAATTTTAAGTACATCTTAATATCAAGGTATTTCTTTATTTATTTTTTTTTTGTGGTTTTTGGGTCACACCCAGCAGTGCTCAGGGGTTATTCCTGGCTCCAGGCTCAGAAATTGCTCCTGGCAGGCACAAAGGACCATATGGGACACCAGGATTTGAACTGATGACCTCCTGCATGAAAGGCAAACATCTTACCTCCATGCTATCTCTCCGGCCCCTCAAGGTATTTCTTAACAGTACTATTAGTGTTTATAAAATGCTTACAGTATGTGGTATTTGGCAAGACTACTTCACTTTAACAATGACACTTCAGCTTTTCAGTGCAATATCAAAATAAGAAGAAATTTCTTAGCATTAAAATATGTTTTGCCTGTTTTAACTTATTTGTTGTTGTAGTTGAGGTAACATGGTTACAATAGTGTTATTTTATGGCCAACAATTTTACACACATGAAAAATTCCTGACTGAACTTCGCTGGATCTCAGATGCCAGCACCCTTCTGCCTCTCTACTCTGCTGTCCTGCATTTCCGGCCTGATTTCACCCTTGGTGCGGCTCATCAGCCAGCCTGCCTTCCTGTGAACTTTCCCGGGAGTCTGCCTTCCCGTGAGCCTTCCGTGGAGGTGAGTCGACACGCCCAGAAAGGGAAGAGCCACTGAACTTCGCTGGATCTCAGATGCCAGCACCCTTCTGCCTCTCTACTCTGCTGTCCTGCATTTTCGGCCTGATTTCACCCTTGGTGCGGCTCATCAGCCAGCCTGCCTTCCTGTGACACGCCCAGAAAGGGAGGAGCCACTGAACTTCGCTGGATCTCAGATGCCAGCACACTTCTGCCTCTCTACTCTGCTGTCCTGCAATTTTGGCCTGGTTTCATCCTGGGTGCGGCCCATCTGCCAGCCTGCCTTCCTGTGAGCCTTCCGTGGAGGTGAGTCGACACGCCCAGAAAGGGAGAAGCCAGAGGAGCACGGTTGCTCCGCTCCTCTTCGCGACGGTGCACAGCATTTAGCCGATGAATACAATCACAACACGTAGAAAAACACGCAGTACTAGTGTGACAATGGGGAAACAACACGGGCCAGTGCCAGACATAGAGAATGAAGATGGCAACTCTGATGACTTGAACATGACCAACCACCTAGTCAGTCTCTCAGATAAGGAGTTTAGAGTTGCAATATGGAACATGTTCAAAGAACTCAAACAAAGTATAGAAGAGAAAACTAAAAAGAATCAGGAGAATATGAAGATAGAAATGAGAAAACTCCAAACAGAAATTTCAGGTCAAATAACAGGTCTGAGAAACTCAGTAGATGAATTGAAGAAAAACATGTTTGAGATTTCCCACAGGTTAACAGCAGCTGAGGATAGAATCAGTACACTGGAAGATGAGATACATAACAATTACATACAGCAGAAGAAATTGGAAAAAAAGCCTCAAAGCAAATGATCAAACAATGGAAAAATTACTCAAAGAATGGGAACAGATGAAAATAGAAGTCTATGATAAGCTCAACAGAAACAACTTAAGAATCATTGGAGTCCCAGAGACTCAGGAAGAAAATCTCCAGGAAGAATCAACAGTCAAGAACATCATTAAAGAGAAACTACATCATTAAAGAGATAATGAATACATGTGATCAAATCCTGCATGCCCGACGAGTGCCAACTAAAAGAGACCCCAGAAAAAACACCCCAAGACACATCCTAGTCACAATGACGAATCCCATAGATAGAGACAGAATTCTGAAAGCAGCAAGATCAAAAAGAGAAATTACATTCAAGGGAACATCCTTGAGATTTACTGCAGACCTGTCACCAGAAACACTCAAGGCCAGAAGGCAGTGGTGGGACATAGTGACAAAACTCAATGAAATAAATGCTTCGCCTAGAATACTGCACCCAGCAAAACTCACTTTCAGGTTTGAAGGAACAATACATAGTTTCACAGACAAACAACAGCTCAAAAACTTCACAGACTCAAAATAATTCTTAAAAGAAAAACTGAACGGCATACTTTAAGACAAGGCTTACCAACAGACACACCAAACTTTAATATAAAGATGGCACTAACTCCCAGGACAATTCTTTCTCTCAATGTCAATGGACTAAATGCACCAGTTAAGAGACACAGAGTGGCTAAATGGATCAAAAAACTCAATCCAACCTTCTGCTGCCTACAAGAAACGCACCTGAATAGTCAGAACAAACATAGACTCAAAATAAAAGGCTGGAGGAAAATCATCCAAGCAAACAACACCCAAAAAAAAAAAAAGCAGGAGTGGCCATATTAATATCAGATGATGCAAACTTTATACTTAGGAAAGTTGTAAGGGACAAAGATGGACATTTTGTATTAATCAAGGGATATGTACAGCAGGAAGAAATCACCCTCCTAAACATATATGCACCGAATGAGGGGCCAGCAAAATATTTAATACAACGTTGACAAATCTGAAAAATAATATCAATAACAACACAATAATTGTGGGAGACCTCAACACGGCATTGTCAACACTAGACAGGTCAACCAGACTGAAACCCAACAAGAATATACTAGACCTGAGGAGAGAAATGGAAGAAAGAGGCCTAGTAGATATATACAGGACACTCCACCCCCAGAAGCCTGGATACACATTTTTCTCTAATGTACATGGGACATTCTCTAGGATAGACTACATGTTAGCACACAAAACATACCTCCATAATATCAAGAGGATAGAAATTTTGCAGGCTGCCTTTGCTGACCACAAAGCCCTGAAATTATATATAAACTACAAAGGGACACAGAAGAAAAATTTTAACACCTGGAAGTTAAATAGCCTCATACTGAATAATCAGTGGGTCCGAGATGAAATCAAAGAGGAAATCAAAACCTTCCTGAAAACAAATGACAATGGAGACACAAATTATCAGAACCTATGGGACACAGCAAAAGCAGTACTGAGAGGAAAATTTATAGCTTTGCAAGCACACATCAGGAAAGAAGAAGGGGCATACCTGAATAGCTTAATGACATAGCTCATAGAATTAGAAAGTGCTCAACAAAAGGATCCAAAAATAGGGAGGCAGAAGGAAATAACAAAGCTGAGAGCAGAAATCAATGAAGTGGAAACCAGAAAAAACCATCCAAAAGATCAACGAAAGCAGAAGTTGGTTCTTTGAAAAAATAAACAAGATTGATAGACCACTGGCAAAACTAACAAAGAAAGAAAGAGAGAGAAACTTGATAACTCGTATTAGGAATGAAAAAGGAGAGATCACTACTGATATGGTAGAGATTCAAAGGGTAATCAGAAACTACTTTGAGAAACTCTATGCCACTAAAATGAAAACCTGGAAGAAATGGATAAATTTTTGGAATCTTATAATCTTCCACGATTGAATGAAGAGGATGTAGCATATCTAAACACACCCATTACTATTGAGGAAATTAAGAAAGTAATCAAATGTCTGCCCAAAAACAAAAGCCCAGGCCCAGATGGATTTACTAATGAATTCTTTCAAACCTTTCAAGAGGAACTACTACCAATCCTGGCAAGACTCTTTCATGAAATTGAAAAAACAGGAAAACTTCCAAATAGCTTTTATGAAGCCAACATTACCTTGATACCTAAACCAGACAGAGATGCTACGAAAAAAGAAAATTACAGACCAATATCGCTGATGAATGCAGATGCAAAGATCTTCAACAAAATCCTGGCAAATAGGATTCAATGCCTCATTAAGAAGATCATCCACTACGATCAAGTAGGTTTCATTCCAGGAATGCAAGGCTGGTTTAACATCCGTAAATCTATCAACATAATACACAACATCAACAGCAAGAAAAATAAAAATCACATGATCATATCAATCGACGCAGAGAAAGCATTTGACAAGGTCCAACACCCATTCTTGATCAAAACTCTCAGCAAGATGGGAATGGAAGGAACCTTTCTCAATATAGTGAAGGCCATCTACCACAAGCCAGAGGCAAATATTGTCCTCAATGGAGAAAAACTGAAAGCCTTTCCTCTAAATTCTGGCACAAGACAAGGCTGTCCTCTCTCACCACTCCTATTCAACATAGCACTGGAAGTACTCGCTATAGTGATTAGTCAAGAAAAGGATATCAAGGGAATCCAGATAGGAAAGGAAGAAGTCAAGCTCTCACTGTTTGCAGATGACATGATACTCTACTTAGAAAACCCCAAAGACTCTACCAAAAAGCTTCTAGAAACAATAGACTCATATAGCAAGGTGGCAGGCTACAAAATTAACACACAAAAATCAATGGCCTTTCTATACACCAATACTAATAAGGAAGAAATGGACATTAAGAAAACAACTCCATTCACTATAGTGTCACACAAACTCAAATATCTTGGAATCAACTTGACTAAAAATGTGAAGGACCTATACAAGGAAAACTATAAAACTTTGCTCCAAGAAATAAGAGAGGACACGCGGAAATGGAAGCACATACCCTGCTCATGGATTGGCAGGATTAACATCATTAAAATGGCAATACTCCCCAAAGCACTGTACAGATTTAATGCGATCCCCTTAAAGATACCCATGACATTCTTCAAAGAAGTGGACCAGGCACTTTTGAAATTTATTTGGAACAATAAACACCCCCGAGTAGCTAAAGAAATCATTGGGAAAAAGAATATGGGAGGAATTACTTTCCCCAACTTTAAACTTTACTACAAAGCAATAGTTATCAAAACAGCATGGTATTGGAATAAGGACAGGCCCTCAGATCAGTGGAATAAGCTTGAATACTCAGAGAATGTTCCCCCAGACATACAATCACCTAATTTTTGATAAAGGAGCAAAAAATCCTAAATGGAACAAAGAAAGCCTCTTCAACAAGTGGTGTTGGCACAACTGGGTAGCCACTTGCAAAAAATTGAACTTAGACCCCCAGCTAACATCATTTACGAAGGTAAAATCCAAATGGATTAAAGACCTCGATATCAGCCCCCAAACCATAAGATATATAGAACAATACGTAGGTAAATGCACTCCAGGACATTGAGGCTAAAGGCATCTTCAAGGAAGAAACTGCACTCTCCAAGCAAGTGAAAGCAGAAATTAACAGATGGGAATATATTAAGCTGAGAAGCTTCTGCACCTCAAAGGAAATAGTGCCCAAGATACAAGAGCCACCCACTGAGTGGGAGAAACTATTCACCCAATACCCATCAGATAAGGGGCTAATCTCCAAAATATACAAGGCACTGACAGAACTTTACAAGAAAAAAACATCTAATCCATCAAAAATGGGGAGAAGAAATGAACAGACACTTTGACAAAGAAGAAATACAGATGGCCAAAAGACACATGAAAAAGTGCTCCACATCACTAATCATCAGGGAGATGCAAATCAAAACAATGATGAGATACCACCTCACACCACAGAGAATGGCACACATCACAAAGAATGAGAATAAACAGTGTTGGTGGGGATGTGGGGAGAAAGGAACTCTTATCCACTGCTGGTGGGAATGCAGTCTAGTTCAACCTTTATGAAAAGCGATATGGAGATTCCTCCAAAAACTGGAAATCGAGCTCCCATACGATCCAGCTATACCACTCCTAGGAAAATACCCTAGGAACACAAAAATACAATACAAAAACCCCTTCCTTACACCTATATTCATTGCAGCTCTATTTACCATAGCAAGACTCTGGAAACAACCAAGATGCCCTTCAACAGATGAATGGCTAAAGAAACTGTGGTACATATACACAATGGAATATTATGCAGCTGTCAGGAGAGATGAAGTCATGAAATTTTCCTATACATGGATGTACACGGAATCTATTATGCTGAGTGAAATAAGTCAGAGAGAGAGAGAAAAACGCAGAATGGTCTCACACATTTATGGGTTTTAAGAAAAATGAAAGACATTCTTGCAATAATAACTTTCAGACACAAAAGAGAAAAGAGCTGGAAGTTCCAGCTCACTTCAGGAAGCTCATCACAAAGAGTGATGAGTTTAGTTGGATAAATAACTACATTTTGAACTGTCCTAATAATGAGAATGTATGAGGGAAATTGAGAACCTGTTTAGAGTACAGGCGGGGGTCGGGTGGGGAGGAGGGAGACTTGGGACATTGGTGATGGGAATGTTGCAAAAGAAAAAAAAAAAGAAAAATTCCTGATTTATTTGAGAGAAAGATGATGTATAGTTGTCAACTTAATTCTGATGCCTCTATACAGAGACAGTAAGAGATTTATATAAATACACTTTTATCCAAATTTCCAAAATTTTTGTTTTGGTGCCAAACCCAGTGGTGCTCAGATCTTACTCCTAGGAGTGTGGTCAGGAATCATTCCTACTGTTGTTTGAGGGCCTATATCTGTTGATGGTGAGGGATTAAACTAGAATCAGCAACAAGCAAGGTAAGCACCTAAACGTTTGTATTATCTCTCTGGCTTATGTACAGACATTTTTGATTTGATATTTAAAATATCAAACCCGGGTGGGCTACATGCAATGCAGAAGAAATAAGTGAAAGCTACAATCAGAAATAGTTCTCCCAAAGCCAAAATGGTCGCCCAAATATGGAACTGCATAACTTTTCAGCTGAGAGCAATTCTACCACTTGGCAACAATTGGCATCAATGTTAAGAGAGTAGAGCTAACTACCCGCTAAATTTTAAACCAGATGGTTTTTAAAAAGTATAGTTTTATGAATCAATGAAGTATACTGAACAAAAATATATGGCTCTGTTAAATCACAGATTAAGTAAAAATATTGGAAGATAGTGTTAAAATAAACTTCCCTTATTTTAGTAGCCAAAAGTAATTACATTATAGTAAATTACCAAAATTTAAGTTTGAACAACCTACTAAACAAGGGTAGCATGCATATTTTCTTTCCAAGAACAGTTTCTTAAACATTAGTTCTTGTTATGGATTTTGGAAGTGGTTGTTCTTAAAGCAAATTATTTTGATTCTGAAATAAATATGAGATTTAAATTATAATTTCTCTTGTTTCTATTTTCTTTGACATCCAAGCTATGTTTCTTAATCAAATGAGAGAGACAGAAAAAATAAATACCTAGTGCACAAACATTACTTGGTATATATTCAGTTATTTCTATAATCATTTTTGGAAACATTCTTCCTTTCAATTCTAGAAAAGCTTTACACTGGATCTCCCTTCCCAAGACACAATGAATATTAATAACCTTAGGGTGCTAGTATTTTTAGCACATGAAATGAGTAATAGCAGTTTGAACAATGTTTAGCAATGGATTTCCCCCAATCACCTTAGGGAAGAAATATTTTCTTTTCTATAACAAGACCTAACCATCGCATGTGCTTATGTTCCATGGATATAGAGTGGAAGATGGCATTCTATTCATAGTTATAGTTCTGCCCTCTTTAACTTTGATTTGCCTAATTTTTGTGCACTTCTGTGTGTGTTTGTTTCACCAACGTTTCCTCAATTTAATCCTGAAGGTGCTCGGGCTATCGTATGGGATGCTGGAAATCAAAGCCACTTCAGCTGCAAGAAAGGCAAGTGCCCTACCCATTGTACTATAGTTTAGATCTCTGCTTTGCTGTTTTTTAAATGTTATCTTCCTCTTTTTATTTTGGTAAATATTCTGCTCATATACTATTTACTGTATACACTCATACACTGCTTACTGTATTCAAAGAACCATAAAATGTGATTTATAAATTTTTACTCACTTATTCTGACAATAATCTATCAAGATTAATGTAGCAGATCATCAAAGTATCCCAGAGAGTAAAATAATTTCCTTGCATCCTTTACTGGTAAGTTGGTTCTACTAAGAGTGCCCAGATGGAAATCAAGTCTCTTGTATCTAATGCCTTTTCTCTTATCAGTAAGTGACAAATTCTTGATCCCTCAACCTTAAAAGAAGCCACTTTCCCTTACACACTCTGTAGGATCCCACCAAATACAATACAAAGATATTTTTTAGACCTTAAATTTACAGTTCTCAGTCACAACTAATGCTACTGGCCAATCCCTTTCCACGTGAAATACTTGGAACTGGGTTTTCTTCATTCCTTTTCACTTCTACTTCTATGACCGCTATTGCTTGTCTTCCTGGGTGTCCTATTCACATTAGAGCTTCTCAAATTCCTTTCCTAGGACACTGAAACTCTTTTCTTGATTTCTGGTGAGACATATTCAACCCACATTTCCAGACCTGCTTTCTCCCTCTACATATCAAAACTTATACCCAAGCATTCTATTTATATCAGACTCCATTAAACATTTCAAATAAAGAAGTCTTCCTCTATACTCATCATGTCTTGTGTTAGTCTGTGTACCAGCAGGTTGCTTAGAGAAAATTCAAGGAATACAGTATCTATAATAAAAGCATGATTGATCCAAACAGTGGTGAGAAAGTATGTAGAGAATAGCAGCAGTTAAATAATATTAATTTAAAGAGGATTATTCATACCTTTGGGGTACTGCAGGAACTTGTCTTAAACTTTGTATGAGGGTTGGACAACAGTACTAGAAAAGGGAGTAGTCACTTTCTAATGGGGAACAGCCATGTTGAAACTGGGAAATGAGCCTTTGGGAAATTCTCATTCTCCCATATGCTACTGCCCTCCAATGACAGGACAAAATGCAGGTGAACTGAACAGGCCACTAGGGTTATCTTCCAAAAAAGATGTAAGCTTATCTAAAGGATAATGGACAGATGGTCCCTAGGGCACCATTTTGTCTTAACATGTAACATTCCAAGGCAAAGGTATTTGTTACTAGAAATTGACTTTCTCCCTCATTTCCACATCATAATCGTCTTGTTTAAATTAGCTGGTTTGATGGTATTTTATTATTGTTGAAGTAACACAGGTTTCTAGTATTATATATTATATATCTTCAGGTATATATACATCTATATCAATATCTGTGTATACTCTATTTATTACCAAACTCTATTGTTTTGCTTGAGAAGTGAATTTTGCCTAAGAATTTTATGCCCCCCAATTAATTTGAGAAAAGTAAAATAAAAACAGTTTAAAATATAGTGTTCATCCCTCATCACAAAATCTATTGATTTAATCCAATTTTCCCAAATCCCATTCACCTTTTCTTCTGATAACCATTTTTTTTGTACTTCTTTATAGGTTTGTTTGACCATGTCCTTTGTTTATCTTCAACACATAAGTGAAGTTCTGAAATAAATATTTCAATTTGCCCCTTCTCTGACCTAGTTTTACTTCTCTGGCAATTTGTCTTTCTTTCTTTTTCTTTTTTTATTTCACCTTAGCATCATATCTCCTAGGTCAACATCAGTGCTTTGAAAAATGTAAGAATTCCATTCTTTTTTGTAGTTAGTAGTTTTTCTGTGATGCAGATGCTCCACATTTTTCCTTTTCTAAGAGTCATTTATGTTGATGATGACCTGACCATATTTTAACAGAATTTTCTTCTTCTCTATTTCTCACTATGTCATCAACTAATTGCTTTCTATTTCTGCACAAATAATTTCTAGTATAATACTTGGCACAAATAATATCTAGTAGAATACTTGGCACAGCGAAGATGCTCAATGAAATTCTGATTAACTGAATGGATCTGGACAGTAAATCATTTTCCTGAAATCTTTAAGACAGACACTATTTAAGAATAAAAGTAGGTTCTCAATGTATTCATTCTGGCTTGGGGAATAACTAGCCAGCCACGTTTATAAAAAGTATTTTCAAAGAAACTAAAAACCAGGAAAGACTAAATTTGCTAGTTAAAACTGGGATCAACCTGAATATTGCCATGCACTGTCCTGGAGTGTCCCCATTCCCATCTCAAAATTGCTAAGTGTAGCTCTCGAACTTTCCCTCCCTGAGTACCATCAAGTGATCCAGGTGCATCTACACAGGATGGAACCAGCACCTCAACTTCTGCTCTTTGCATTGAACCAACATTACAGCTGACAAAAAATTGCCTTCTTAACATCAACCAAGCACTTGCCATGCCCTCCAAAGGGTGGTGAACAAATAGAATCCTGATTCAGAAAGAAAGGTACAGAGAATTAAGAATCAGGCCTTAGTTAAGATAAAAATATAAAGGATACTTAAGACTCCATGAGAATCTCTTTTGTCCATGCCAATTACAAGTTTCTATTAGTAAAATAATGTTCTTTTATTCTTTTTATGTAGGCTAAGAGAACAAGGAACATAAATTCCCCCTGATCTTTGGTTAATAATGAACTCAAAATGAAAAACATGATTAAAACCTAGCAGAATTAGGGTATTTTCCTTAGTCACACATAAACATCTATTTTTAAACTAGGAAAGGATAGAAGAGAGAGGGAGAGAGAGTGAGAGAGAGAGAGCGCAAAAGTTTTGTCTGAGAAAGTTAAATGATATAAACCTCCAAATGATATAACCTCTCCACTTAAATCACATATACACTAATATTAAAAACTTTCATTCTGGGGCTAGAGAGAGGACACATGACATACTCGGGTTCAATCTAAAGCACCCATACAGTCCTCTGAGCCTTGCCAGGATAGATCAGAGAGCACAGAGTCAGGAGTAAACCCTGAGCACTGCCAGGGTGTGGCCCCCAAATAAGCAAAAAGGCAAAAAACATAAAAAAAGAATATGCCTATTTTGGAGTCCTTGGTATAGGTAAACTGCATTGCTACTCTTTTTATTTGGTAAGAAAGATACAAACATTTAAAGCTTCACTTAATATTTTTATTATTGTTTAGTTTTAGTATGGGGGCCATACCCAGCAATAGTCAGGGATTACTCATAACTCTGTGCTCAGGAAACCATGTAATAATGTAGACCAAATCCAACCTCCTTGCATACAGTGTAGCATTCAGCCTGTGGACTTATCTCTCAAGACACTTTCATGTGATTTTAATTTACTTAACAATAGAACATTTTTATTAGAGAATGAGTCGCACAATATTCCTATTTGAGAAACATAAAAATAAATATAGAATATTTAATAAAAACACAAGTATCTATGTATTAATAGTACAGCAGTATATATTTTTCAGAAATATTTTATTTGATTTCCTAATATTTTCATATTTATTTTCTTACAAAAATTGGCATGAAATTAATTTAAAAACCCTCAAATTCAAAGTTCCATTTTCAATTCTGAGTCTCTGTTTGAGTTATTTTTTCAACCATGTCATCTTTCCTCATTTAAATTTCCTGACAATAAAGGAAATAAAACTCTTTTTTATCAAGAAACCTATATAACCTTGTTTCAAACATCTTCTGTTTATTTTGTTGTTTTAATATAAAGAGAAGCAAGTGGAGTTGGCCTTTAATGTAATGAGAATGCCTAGGGAGATCAGAAATATTTCACTGCAGAATTATGTTCTAAATGAATTAGTTGAAGATGATTTTTCTGACAAGGATAAAATATGGCTCTACTCACATGAAAACTCGTATAAAAACACCATATTCAGAGAAAACACCTAAGAATTGTTGCACAGATGATCACAAGCTTGCTAAAGGACAATATTCATAATCGGTAATTAATTATACACTAACTCTATTAATTAGTGATTTTAGGGTGCAATAAAAATTTTGAATAAGTTATTTAGACATTCTTCTGAATGGCAAGTAGAAACAACTAAAACCTGGTGAAATCACTAACACCAGGAGAGAAGTGATCAAGTGCCCTGGTGTTCTGCCTTCACCCTTCTCCCATTTCATTTGCCCTCTTGCTCACTGTACTAGTTCACTAGTTGTTTTAGTTCCTCAAATCAATGTCATACATGCACTGTGTCATAGAGATGTGTATCTTCACATATTCATCTAAACAAAACGGTTAATACCAATTCATTTCTAAGTCTACTATAAAAGAGTCATTATTGTGGTATATGACATGAGATTGAGCATCATCATAAATATACCAAGTTTTCAGCCAAGGAATCATTTTATAACACAAACTTCTGCTATAAAATTAGAAAGATTTCATTAAATAGCTGTGAAATTTGTTTGGTAGTGGTCATCAAAGGAGGGTGTTATAAAAAGGAAGATCAGTATAAAAATGATATATCTAGATTGTGAGCTAAAGTAGAAAGTCACATAAGAGAAGTAAAGAATATCGCATACCTTATTAACTCTGTTTTAACTGATGACATTAAAAACCAATTGAGATTACAATAATGAAAAAATGAGCAATCACAAGTATTTCTTTGGACAAATAACACATTGGTATATATTATTTATCTTATTTTACTGAGTATGTAATATAACAATATATGTATTATTTTACTAACTTCTTCACATAAATGGATGGCAAACTTTTGATTATTTTAGTATAATTAATGAATTGTAATTATAATAATTTAATCCACATGAGAATTTTCTCATCTTTTTCTTAAAGATACACTCACAAGTCAAAACTTTGATATTGAAGAATGCTATTAGAAACTATATAATGCTAAAAATTTTAGTTATTTGTATTAAACTTATATTGTGTGCCTAATATTAGGCACAATGGAAGACAAAGTACAATACATATTCCTTTATTTTAAATAATTATAACAAATTTGGAGTAATTGCATAAATACACCTTGTGCTTCTAGTAAATCTTATCATTTTAGAAGCTACTCTTCTGAAACTATTGTAATATAACTGTGTATCCAAGGCATTAGATTAAGGGGAAATGACAAAGAAATGTCTGTGGTCATTGCAATTAAGTCTTCCATTGTTCGAAATGCTACAATCACAATGGTTAACAAACACAGGAGGACTGACGGAATACAATACGAAAGATCCTAGTACATCCTTAAGACTCAAGTTGCAGTTATATTTATAATAGTCAGACATCAATGTATTTTTTAATTTTAAATTTTATTTTTTCCCTAAGGAAAGATCCTTCAGGAACCACTCTGGCTCAGGAGTATAAGGTCCATGCATACTGGTGATTAAAATAAAGTTCCCTACATATAAAGCAAGTATTCCAGCCCATTAAGCTCTCTTTCTAGGTTTTGAGTTTAAATATTTAGAAGTTTAAATAATTAAGTTGCATATTTATAACCTAGAAATAGTATTATATTTTATTTATTTATTTTTAACTTTATCCATTGCCTGATTCATTTATTGATTGGCTTCCGGACCACACCAGTGGCGTCTAGGGGTCACTCCTGGCCCTGCACTCAGAAATCCCCCCCTGGTAGGCTGGGGTTCCACATGGGATGCTGGGAATCAAACGGTCCCCTATCCCCTCACCTCAGGTCAGCCACATGCAAAGCAAATGCCCCACAGCTGTCCCATCTCTCTGGCCCCATAGTATTATATTTTAAAGTAAAGTACAAGCCATATTCTTTTAATATCATAAGCATATAAATGTGTGTTTTCATAGGTACCTGAACAAGTAGAGATCTAGTGTGAATTACCTATTCTTTCAAACACACACACACACACAAGCAAATAAGTAAACTCAATGAGAAGGACCAATATCCAGTAGAAACCCAACCTAGGAAACCTCCAGTTAACTGAGGATATTACATATAAACCATACACCTGAAAGTTTGGCATCTATGTTAACAGCTGTCAATTTCATTATGAGGATGATGATATAGGCTATCCCAGAAAGATGAAAAGATTAGGTTCATCATCCAACACTGTTTAAAATGTGGGTGAAAAGATTAGGCTCGTCTTTCAATATTGTATAGAATGTGGATGAAATCTCTCAACAAGAAGAGCCAAACTCAATGTGTGTTAGAGGGTAGGGTAGAGAGAAAGTAGAAAAGTCAGTCAGGACTTGAATTTAGATATTTTACCTGAAGGAGAGTAGTATGGCAAGCATTGTAGAATTATGCATTGTTATAAAATATTCCAGGAAGTATATTATTTCATTGTGAAAGTTATTCTTCTTTGATTATATATGAGGTCAGAGTAGAAATGGAAAGAAACACATAGAGGAGACTAAGAAAGAAAGGACTCATGCCAAGACTATGAGTTTAGGGAAACAATCCAGTTGACTACTAATGAGCACCATTTCAGGGAAAGCAGAATTTAAATTCCTATGACATCATATTCTACAATTTGAAATCTGGTTGACAAATACTGACATCAGATAAAGTAACACAGAAAGCAATTTTTACAGAAAGTCTTAGTAAGAAAATACAAAACTTCCACTGAGAAAATTTACATTGTTATTTTTATGGGAATGATGGGAAAATGCACATAGGTAAGACTCACCAAATAAATATTCCATTAACATTCACAGGTGAGTAGAAGATTTTAATCCTGCTGGATTCCAAATAAATTCTAAATATATTTGAGCTAGCGATTTACAACTCAAGTATACTTGAATTTAATCATACTTCTGTTTTCTATTTGTTTGTTAATTATCAATATTGACATAAAATTTACATTTTCATGACCAAGTTCATGCTTATTCAACATTTGTTAGGCAGGTATGAATTTTGTAACACAGTCAGTGGGTGACTGGAAATCTGAGATGTTCTTTTATGTGACCATCATTAAGTCATGATTTGAACTGAGGTGTAAAGAACTTCTTTAACAAGACATATATAGGATATATATAGTTCAATAAAATTGTTTTTAGTCAGTCTGATAGATAACATTTTAAAGTTATTCCACCCCTTATATCTCACCATTGGTTTGATTAGTGAAAACTATTAAGTACAAATTTAGCTTTATATTTGCATTTCTCTGACTTTTATTCCTTATAGGTTTCACTCATATGGAAGATGTTTTTATGAAGAATTTGTAGATATAATGAGAATTATAAAATATTGAGAAAACTGGGGCATAACTGGGTTCTAGTCAGTTCATTAGACATTTTAAAGATCTAATCTTTGAGGTGGACTACTTAATGTCTAATAATGGAACTTTTTTTTAATGTTTTTGTCATCAGCTTCATATTGCAATTATTCTGAATATTAAATGTAAAATTATCTCCAAATTACTAGTAGACTATAACATGGGACAAATGCACTGTAAACAAATGATTTCCAAAGTGTAGAGACACTGTATAGTGTGTCCAATTTACTACTTTGAGTACAAAATAGGATAAAATTAAATAAAACAGGAGCAGGAGCTGTGGCCCTAGAGGTAAGGCGTCTGCCTTGCAAGCGCTAGTCTAGGACAGACCTCTGCTCAATCCCCCCGGGAGTCCCATATGGTCCCCCAAGCGAAGAGTGATTTCTGAGCACATAGCCAGGAGCAGACCCTGAGCATCAATGGGTGTGGCCCACCAAAAATAAATCAAATAAAACAATGTATGTGAAAAGCCTGGAAGATAGATTGTGGCACCCAGTAAGTTCTGAATAAATACATATGTACACATATATGTGTATATGTTTTCCTTCTGTGACATACTTATATTTAAGAGAAATAAATTGAAATATTTGTATAAAAAGCAGTGATTTGCTTTCTAAAACGATCCCATTATGTTTTTTCTTAAAATTATAAGTTTTAGAATGTCTTTACTATGTGGTGCCATTTGCCATGATTGATTACTATTTACCTTAAAATGTGCAAGAATATGTTTACTATGTATAATTAATTAGGTAAGCTTCAGTTGCAGTCACTAAGAATACCACTCTCACACCATTTTTTAAATTCTAATATCTTTTATAACACTAGTCCTTACTCCCAAAACTCATCATCTGCCATTTTCTAGAATTCCCATCCATTGTCAGAAATTCAAATAAAAACCCATACCTGCGCCTAAGGTTGGTTTTGGATATTATTTCATATGTTTAGCTATTATTTCATATTTAAAAAAGCTGATTCAGATGACAACTGGTGTCTTAGTGACAAATGTTGCATAAATTTACAGGCATGGTGGAAATTAATAAATAAAAATATTAATGAAAGAAACATAAGCCTGATATATTTATGGTGAATATGTGAGCTTATCAGTCTGATGTTAAGTACAATAGTTGATGACAAGTGTACTGGGGGAAAAAAAGTTAAATCGTCATAGTTTCTCCCTGAAAATTTTTTCTTTTCCAAGAAAGCGATGAAAATATAGACTATATCTAAATAAAAGTTATGAGTTCTGACTATCTCCTTGTCAAGCATTCAACACGAGTGGCTCCTGTTAACAGAAACATTTGCACCCTTTCAAGTTTCATTCATTTTTACGGTAGAGCTCACCGAGGTGCTGAAAAGAGAGCTCCAGCTCACCTGTCGACATTCTGGAGTTTGCTTTACAGAAAGGAAAGAAGATCAAGGAGATAGATTAAGACAGACCCACCGGATGCAAAGAGTCGCAGCCCATTATCTCATAACTTCATGCCATGCTTAAGAAAACATCTAGCTGGAATTTCCATTAACCATATTTTATGCTTAGTTACCAAAGTAGGAACTCTTCATATTCCTCAAAGTAAAACCCTGTAGTAGCAGTATATTCCGAACAAGATAGGAAAAAGTTTAATGTACAGGTACTCTGCACCCCCACCCCAACCACACGATGCTGCGACTTATTTGAAGAGGCAGCATTCCTTGCAAATACAGGGTGTGTGTGTGTGTGTGTGTGTGTGTGTGTGTGTGTGTGTGTGTGTGTGTGTAAAGTCTTGAGACTTTGTGAAGGAGATTCTGCGGAGGAAGGGAGCTTTGGGGGCGAGAAAAGCATGCTCTCCAAACTCCAGCAGCCTCTCCTGCTTGAGAGAAAACGGTACCCACGACCCACCCACCCTAGGTGTCCATGGATAGACGGCCTCTTGTGCTTAATTGCAGCAGAAGGAAGGTAAAATAAGACAAAGCAACCGAGGAGGGGAGGGTGGAAAGGTTAGGCAGCACTGGGGAGACTTGAGCGACCAGAAGCGAACGGAACGCGCCTTGGCATCCTTTTTGCCGGTGAAAGCGCCACCCCGACATGCCCAGCTCTGTCCGCGGTAGTGCAAGAGTACAAAAGGGTGCAAGCCTGAAGGCAGTAAAGTTCCCCCCATTCTCCCACGCGGCGCTCGCTCCAGCCGGTCCACGCACCCGCAAGGACAACAAAGCCAAGCGTGCGCCCAGGCTGCGCGCGCTGCGCTCCTCCCGGGTCACCCACCCAGCCTGGGGCCAAGCGCAGCGCGCAGCATCTCTGCGGACTGAACCCCGGCTCCGGGGGGAAGGGTTGATGGGTTTCCCTACCTCGAGCAGCACAAAGAGTCCCAGCAGCGACAGGAGGCAGCGGCGAGTCTTCTTGGGCAGGTGCCCCATCGCGGCGCGGACCCGGGGAGGCGGCGGGCCGGGCGCGCTTCCCTGGCGGCAGCTCACAATGGCGAACAGGGATTGGGGGCTGCAGCTCAGATCCCGAGCTCGAAAGCGGGTCCCCGAGGGCTCATGCTGCCGTTCTAGGTCCCCCTACGCCTGCTCGCTTTCCTCCCGGAGCGCCCCGAGTCCTCCACGAACGCGCCCAAGGCTGCTGTTCTTTGACAGCGAAGGATGGAGAGGGTGGGGATTGGAGTGGGCGAGGCTGCGGGAGGAAGCGCAGGTCGGTGCGGTGGGGGAGCAGCTGGAGGCGGGGTGGGTGGGGGTGTCTTCCCCTCTCGGTCCTCTTACAAGGGGGGGATTTTCTTTACTCTGGCTGGTTTCTAAAGTGACCACAGGCTAGCCCGTCCTCCCTCTGGCTCCAAGGCAGGACAGCTCCCACACTAGACTCCGCCCCACCCTCCCGATCTAGACTGTGAGGCTCAGGAGTTGTGTGTGGGGGGTACCCGGCGTAGTTCCTGAGTGAGGAGAAAAGCGGGGCCAGGTCCCAGTCCTGACTCCAATATCCCTCTGTCTCTTCCGAGTTGCGATTCTCAAAGACCCGTGACACTGGGAGAGGCTGGAGGTGATCATAGTAGGTGTGTGCTTATGAAGGCACCACCCTTTGCTCCTCCTTTTTCTCCATCCTTTTAGAACACTGTTAGCTCCTGCATCCCGCATTAAGTCGGAGCAAAGAACCAGATCTCAAACAGTTTCCAATATGAATCAGGAATTTTTGTCAATGTCAGGGTCTATTCATGAATTGCAAAGTCGGTTGGGTGTCCTGAAACAGAACATAAAAGGGAGAACAATAATGGCACATTACCTTTGTGCTTGATGTTCAAAGACACCTTCAAACTTGGCTAGATGGCTTATGACATTTTTAACATTGTCAACTAGCCATGGATGAAGGCAGAAAAAGAGTGTGGAAGTAGAAAGCCACAGTTAGAATCTTTGTGGTCAAGAGTGATGAGTTTAGTTAGAGAAATAACTACATTGCAAACTATCCTAACAATGAGAATGTATGAGGAAAATAGAAAGCCTGTCTAGAGTACAGGTGGGGGCGGAGTGGGGAGGAGGGATATTTGGGACATTGGTAGTGGGAATGTTGCACTGGTGATGGGGGTGTCCTCTTATATGACTGAAACCCAACCACAATCATTTGTGTAACCAAGGTGTTTAAATAAAATATTATTTAAAAAAAAAAGAATCTTGGTGGGCATCAAACAGGTCTGCATCTCCATGGGATGTTGTTAATACTGATCTACCCAGATTGTTCTGTTGCAGAGAGGCACATATGTGTACATACATGCACACACATATGCAAATAAGTGCGGGTAAGACTAAGAATGTGAACTGGATCTATGTCAGTCCCTGGGTCCAACATTGTACAGCAAAAGTTGTTACCTTGGGAGAAAACTGGGTGAAAGATTTAATGAACTTTTTTTCTGTACATTTTGATTAAAAATTTCACATAAATCTTTATATTGCTTCACGTGTAATGACATAGTAATTCATTATTAGTATATATTACAAAATGATGACCTAAACTAGACACAATTTTAATTTTTGCTTGTATGAGAACTAAGAGATTCTAATAATCTCTTAGCAACTTTAAAATACATAACACAGTGTAGAGGCATGAAGCATGCATGACTCCATTTATTTGGGAAGCATGCACCAGACGTGGCTTTTGGGTTTCCTGGTGCAGTGCCTAATTTTCCTCCCAAGAAATATCTGCCAGAAGGCTCGTTGGAGAAGTCAATCATTGACCCTTGCATGGATCACTGGTGATATTTCTGTCATACTTCTTACATGGTAGTGACTTAACATTTTCCCTTTAATTTGTTTCTGCTATACTACAGAAATTCGGCCTTAGTTATCCTGCAGTCATAAAGGAATTTCAGTACCAAAGAAAACTGCTAGAAGTTCCCTGCTGGCTAAGTATATTTGCAACTCAAAGTCCAGCCAGCTACCTCTCTTTCTGTCAGCCTTTTTACTTCCAATAGCCAAGTCAAAACATAGCACCTTCAAGACAATGGTCTTCTCTCCCTGCCTTTGAGCACAACAGCAGGATGATTTCTTCCTCAGGGACTACAAACAGGTTTGGTCAGTGTAGAATTAGTCTATTTTACTAGGTATAATTATGTACCCCTTTCTTTAGTGTTATCTCTTTCTATTACCAGATCATAGGAAGTGGGTCTTAGCCCCTAGCTAGAATACTATTTCCCTCAGGTTAAGAATATTTGTTATCAGGAGTAAACCAGGATTTTTGCTATCCCTTAATTTACATCAGTAATGACACATAGGGCCAGAAACTTTTTGATATGTAAGAAATCAGCCTTCCTTTTATCCTCTAACTCCTATCTGAAAATCTATTCTATTCTAAGGTTACAAACCACCTAAAGCTATGTGTATTTGTTCTAAAATCAAACAATGTACATTGCATTCCTTTCATGTTATGAGCGCCTCTTTTTCCCTTTATATACTCCCTTGCCTGAAGATTAAATTTGTCTCCTGCCAGAAATGTGTTGACCCCACTCATAGTGTGTGTGGTATCATTATTTCATATTTCATATTCGTCTGCTTCGTGTACCCTCTCTCTTCCAGTGAGGTTTTATGACCCCACTAAGGTTTTGCTTAGGGACTCAAGTTGTCTGCAGCAACACAGTATCTGGTAATTCTAGTTGCCATGTTGGACATTACATCCACACAGCATACTCATAAATCAAAGGTTATAGTCTGTATCTTTGACCCTCTCTACCCATGGGATTCACTGGCTTATTTCTCACCTCATGATGTTGTGGGGTTGGAGACCCCCAAACAGTGGTCAGGGACTTAGAAATTATTCCTGGTGATATTAGGTCAATTAGGCTGGATGGTTCATGCCAGAACCCAATCGTTAATATGTGACATTTTTATTTTTTATTGGGAGAACATATTTTCTGAGTTTAGAGCTTACCTCTGACTGCTCAGGGATTACTCTTGATGGTGCTTGGAAGATTATATGTAGAGTTAAGGATCATCTTGATTGGCTGCATGAAAGGCTAGCATGTTGCAATTGCAGTCCTAACTTATTATTTTTCTAGAAGCTCAGACAACTACTTCCAAGCTCTGTGTTCCCAGTTTTTCATCTGTCCCTTTGGCTATTATGCCAACTACTTCCAGGCTCTGTGTCCCTAGTTTTTTATCTGTCCCTTTGCTTGTTAAGCACATTTTCTAGAATGTCTACTGAGCTATGGGGTACATGATTTAAATACAAACCCTTCTGACAGGTGCCCTACTAATCATAGGACTTCCTATTTGTCTTTTAGACATGCTTGAGTACCAGGAACCTGGCAAGGTGACTTTGGTCATAAATGTAGAAGTTAAGCCACAATTCCTCCTTGCTTGCATAGTTAGGAAGTAGTGGTTGAAAGAACCTAAAGCTACAGGCTTTTGCTAGAGGAGCAGTATATATAGAGGATGTGCTTGTAAATGAGAAAGGTTTAGTTTGATTATATTTACATGAAGAATATTTATTTATACTGAGTGCTCACATATACAACAGAAGAGCTGGACTGAATTTATGTGCCAGATTTTGTCTGGTGTCTTCTAGAAGCATAGCCCTCCCCCCCCAAGTGCTTATTTAGTGTTCTGAATCTATTGGCCTAGACATTTTCTTTCTCCTTGGAAAAGCATAGTTGATTTTTATCTTCCTAATTCAGGGCTACATGAAAAGTTTATTCTTGATACTATACATGTTGAAACTTTGGTATATTTTCCTTTTATTTTGAATCACCCAAAAGCAATAGTCTATTTCCACCTTTCCAGAGCCATTAAAGCAATGCATTGTCTGGAACTAAAGAAATATTGAAGTCACTAGCAACATCACACTCCAAATATCAACAGTTTATCTTATGAGTACAGTTGGAGTTCTCAAAGAACATCTGTGTTATAAACTATATATATATATATGTATGTATGTATGTATGTATATATATATATGAAACCATTCATGTATTGATGCTCAAGTATGTGGATGCATGGTTATAGGCTTGCCTGATATAGGACTTTCACAAGTAGTTCTACTCATCATACATAATTGTGTAAATTTAAAAGGAACTTTTGTGGCAATGAACATTTTATATGTAGGTTTCTCTAGTTGACATGTAATTAAAGAAGGAATAATATAAAAGTTACACACCTGTATCACAGTTCACATGGAAGGACATTGATAGTGATGCTTATTAGAATGTTGCAGGGTCGGGCGGTGGCGCTAAAGGTAAGGTGCCTGCCTTGCCTGCGCTAGCCTTGGATGGACCGCGGTTCGATCCCCCCAGTGTCCCATATGGTCCCCCAAGCCAGGAGCAACTTCTGAGCACATAGCCAGGAGTAACCCCTGAGCGTTACCGGGTGTGGCCCAAAAACCAAAAAAAAAAAAAAAAAAAAAGAATGTTGCTTATTCTAGAACAGCTGCCACAAAACCCACACAAAACACTATTTTCATTTTTATGCTTTTTGTTGTAAAGCATAAATCCTCTACAGGTTTCTTCTAGCTAGCAAAAACAGGTACTTTTGTATGCCTTGCATAAATATGAGTCAGAGTAATGTGAACCTGCAAAATGTGGGGAATTCTTATGTTGATATTCTGCCATGATAATGTTTGGGTCATTTCTTACAATTTCCTTCATTATTTCTGTATATAGAAAGAAATACAGTCCACTTCAGGCAAACAATGAACCCCAAGAAGTTAAACATTTAATCATCCTATAAAGTATTGATAATAAGCATTGTTAATAGTCCATAAAGTGACACTGTCAATAGGCAATGCCCTCTTTGTTAAAAAAAAAATGCATCTTCATAGCTGCCACCAGATAAAATAGTTTCATGTCCTTATTGCACCCAAACAGAAACTTTTTGTGAATTTTCCAAGAAGAGATTTAAACATAACTTCTAGCTCATTACTTTATGGGAATTTCAATCCAGAGAACATGCTGTGTGTGTTCCAACTATTGATTTGTTTTCTGTGCAGTACTTACAAAGGCTGGTATATAATCTTCTGCTATTTTCTAGAATTTAAATCAATGAGAATAGCTGTAGGTGACATATTATGCATAGAGCCAGGTGCTTCAAAATGTTCCTATTTTTATTATCTCAGCGATAGTGTTAATAAAGAAGGCTGAGGTCACTGTCCCCCATTACTTCTTCCCTGGTGCTGATTGTCCTTATAAAAAATAACCATGAACAGAGATGGAAAGAGGGAAGGAATAGATATTATGTGCATCTGAAAATGAAGTTTCATCAACTGATATAAAACCCCTTTGTCTCATTTGGAAAGAATAATGAAATTGTAGATAAAATACTGGAAGAGCAAATTATAAATCTTTTTAAACTATTTTTGTTTGTTTTAGGAACATACCTGTTGGTGCTCAGAGCTTATTCCTGGTGAGGGATCATTTCTGGTGGAGTTCAGGTGACATTATAGATGCCAAGGATGGAAATGGGTCAGCCCCATGCAGGACAAATTATCTGCTATACTAGTATTGCTCTAATCCTGAATTTGAGGTTTTATTCTGACTGGGAACAGCAGTATCTTCCTAAATAGGTATCCATACCCACATCACATCTATCTCTTCAACACAAAGAGAAGCATAGCCACCCAGTACGTGGCACTGTGATCCCTGAGAGAAGTTTAATGAGGAGTCAGGTAGAACTCTCACAATGACTTGCCAATGAAGCTCAATCCTGTCCTCTAGGGACCAACTCTAATGTAGTTCAGAGCGTTCAGTTCTGGCTGCCACTACTGAAATTGCTTACAATACTGTCAGCAGTTTTCAAATTAGAGAGTTGTATTTAAGGGGCTGCTCAATGACAAATGGTTTACTTTATATGGAAGGCAGAGAAAAAAAAAACCCTCAAGCCATTCATCTCCAGCTTATATTCCAGTTCTTTAAAAGCTCAGTAATAGCCATGCACTTTGTTTCCTGTGTCTCACATATGGTAATTATTATAACATATGAACTGGGAAACATGTGTAATTTGGTTTTATGGTCAGGTGATCAGGCTGCATTTTGATTTTAAATTTGTTTGAGCATTTGTTTTGTTTTAGTTTTTCTCTGGATGAACGCTAGTTTCTCACCTAAATGATGTGTTGACAATTCATAAAGTCTGTGTCTTTCAAAATGAGGATGATTGACAACCCTCAGGTGAATAGCATGTTCCAACTGCCAAGACATGTTATTCTTGAAGAATAGTGAAATGTACTACAGAAGTTCATTTTATTTATGGAGAAAATTTTCCCACTTCCTCTTTTCTCCTTCTTAATTTTAATTATCCTTTAATTTTTGTTTCATATAAAATTCTGAAGAACATAGAATAAAAACAATGTCAACATGGTCTAGGTGATTTTTGTTAGTTTGTTGATTTTTTTTTTGTGGTGCCAAGAACTGAACCCAGGACACATGCATAAGGTGTGACTTTGCCCCTGATAGAATTCCTAGTCCTAAGGTACAGTTTTCATAACACAGAATTATCTGCTTGATGTAGAAAACAAAAGCAGGTGCTTATCTTGGGACACAAACTGCAGGCTATAAAGTGATTCTAAATCTGGAAGGTAGATTTTTCACTTTCATATATTTATGCCTATTTTATTTGCTGCTCATTGTTTCTTTAAATATATTAAATGCTGCTAATATTTTCTTCACAGGATTTAAATTAAAATAAACAGCTTCATGAATGAAACCCTGGGTTCATTTCTTCTCATTCAGAGAGACAATAAGATTGACAAGATCTATTAAATAGACTTAAGTTACACCTTTATCTAATATTTTGCTTATATTTAATGTGTTGACTAATGAAATTTTAAAATAATGTTCTTTCCTGAGCATTGTAGATATTCTACTGTTATATTGCACTAGAGTTCTTGTTTTTAAACAGCGAGGATTAGAAACAAATAACAACACAAAATGGTCAAATTCCAAAGAGATTTTACTTAAGAGTAGGGAGAAAGGTCAAGAAAGTTTGCATAGCATGGAAAGGTCTCCCATAGATGAGTCCAAGGAAGGCAAACACCCTTTTGTTTTCAAGTTTAATTAATAAAGGCATTGCATAAGCACTTTTCATTGACTTTAAAGCTGATGAGTCCATAAAACAGAAGCAGAATGATAAGAGGATTTTCTTCTGGCCCTCCAGTTACCAAGCATATCCTGGATCTATCCTATTGTCATTCCATCTTTTCCATCTTCACATGTTAATTTCTTTCTTCAGGCCCATTTTTGTACTCTTTTTCTTTCTTTCTTTCTTTCTTTCTTTCTTTTTCTTTCTTTTCTTTCTTTCTTTCTTTCTTTCTTTTCTTTCTTTCTTTCTTTCTTTCTTTCTTTCTTTCTTTTCTTTCTTTTCTTTCTTTCTTTCTTTCTTCTTTCTTTCTTTCTTTCTTTCTTTCTTCTTTCTTTCTTTTCTTTCTTTCTTTCTTTCTTTCTTTCTTTCTTTCTTTCTTTCTTTCTTTCTTTCTTTCTTTTTCTTTCTTTCTTTTTTCTTTCTTTCTTTTCTTTCTTCTTTCTTTCTTTCTTTCTTCTTTCTTTCTTTCTTTCTTTCTTCTTTCTTTCTTTCTTTCTTTCTTTCTTTCTTCTTTCTTTCTTTCTTTCTTTCTTTCTTTCTTTCTTTCTTTCTTTCTTCTTTCTTCTTCCTTCCCTTCTTCCTTCCTTCCTTCTACGCTTTGGGCCATACCTGACAGTGCTCAGAGGTTACTCCTAGCTCTGCACTCAAAAGACGCTCCTGGCAGACTCGGGGGACCATATGTGATGCCAGGGATTTGAACCCAGGTCCATCTCTATTGGCATCATGCAAGTCAAACCACACTACTGCTGTGCTATCTCTCCGGCCCCTAATCTCACCCTTCTTATTCCCCCTTGGTTCTCTATTCACTACTGCGTCTTCACATAATTTTTCTTCATAACCATATTTTTTAACTAATTTGAGATATTCATATTCTTCATTGGAGAATTTCACAAACTTTGCATAAAAGAACTTAAATATGAGCAAAGAAAGATATATTGTTTGTCCAGCAGTAATGGTATTTGCAAACACATATTCCTTCTCATATTCATTTTCCTTCAAAATTAAAGATGAACTGTAACATTTGTTATCTACTGCAGGCAACAAAAGCTGTCTATATATGTGGTATTCAAAAATAGTTGTGAACATATAACTAAACATAGTGACTTTCAGATGCCTATGTAAAAGTATAGAAAGGTTGATAATCTATTTTGAAAATATGTTTCAATTGCTCAAAACCTTCACTAATAGGTGGGACAATATCATACTGACAATTTAGTCAATTATAGCAAATTGATTTTTATCAAAATATGTTAAAGCTATCTGAAAACCTAACCGAGAGAGAAAAAAATATAGATGACTACTGTCTGAAGAAAGGAAGAAAGCACCACTGATAGGCTATCATTGTTTGCTTAGCAAATAATATGGTATAGAACTTTGAGGAAGGTTGATTTATTCAAAGGAAAAATCGGAACAGCCAAGAAACATGATTCTCCTCAAAAAGGCATAAATAGAAGATATAGATGTGAAACCAATAGTTCACATACATTGACTATACTAGCCACCTTAGGAAAGGAGTTGAAAGCAAAGACTCCATCTGCTTTGTATGGCAATTTACTAATACAGAGCAATTATGAGTTGTAGATATTTAATAACTTGTGTAAGCAATGACTGAAGGAAATCAATCAGTGATCAATATATATGCAAGCCTATAGCCATTTTATGCTAATTAATTACTTCCTGGAATCTGTGCCAAACTTTGACCATCCCTCTGTCCTGCAGGCTATTTCATGTCTTAGACCTCACCTGCCACCTTACAGAGGCAATAATTTCACCAGGTGGCACTTACCATCTTCTCTGACCCTTAACATAACTATATCCACATCTCATCTCTTCTTTGTCACAAAAGCAAGAGTCTATGGCTATACCACCCTGAACATGTCCCAATCTCATCTGACTCTGGAAGCTAAGCAGGGTTCAGGCCTGGTTAGTACTTGGATGGGAGACTGCCTGGGAATACTGGATGCTGTAGGCTTAAAAAAAAAAAAGGCACAAGAGGTCTCTCATTAGCTTTTTAAGGTTCACCAGTCTATTTTTTCCAGTTTTTCTGGCCCTTGTTTTTAATTCGTATAAATTATTCCCACCCCCAAGTCTTTATATATATATAATATAGTATATATACATATTATATATATATATATATATATATATAATAATATTCAACACCTTGTATTAACATACATGATTGTGTTTAGGATTCAGTATATGTAAAGAACAACCACCCATCACCAGTACAAATTTCCTATCACCAATGTCCCAAATCTCCCTCCTCCCCACCCAAACCCCCGCCTGTACTCTCCAACAGGTTTTCTATTTCCCTCATACATTCTCATTATTAGGATAGTTCAAAATATAGTTATTTCTCTAAGTAAACTCATCCCTGTTTGCGGTGAGCTTCATGAGGTGAGCTATAACTTCCAGCCCTTCTCTCTTTTGTGCCTGAAAATTATTATTGTAAGAATGTCTTTCATTTTTCTTAAAACCCATAAATGAGCGAGACCATTCTGCATTTTTTCTCTCTCTGACTTATTTCACTCAGCATAATATATTCCATGTACATCCATGAATAGGAAAATTTCATGACTTGGTTATCTCTCCTGACAGCCTGCATAATATTCCATTGTGTATATGTACCACAGTTTCTTTAGCCATTCGTCTGTTGAAGGGCATCTTGGTTGTTTCCAGAGTCTTGCTATGGTAAATATTGTTGCAATGAATATAGGTGTAAGTGAAGGGGATTTTTGTATTGTATTTTTGTGTTCCCAGGGTATATTCCTAGGAGTGGTATAGCTGGATTGTATGGGAGCTCGATTTCCAGTTTTTGGAGGAATTTCCATATCACTTTCCATAAAGGTTAAACTAGACGGCATCCCTACCAGCAGTAAATAAAAGTTCCTTTCTCTCCACATCCCCACCAACACTGCTTTTTCTCATTCTTTGTGATGTGTGCCAATCTCTGTGGTGTGAGGTAGGTACCTCATAGTAGTTTGATCTGCAGCTCCCCTGATGATTAGTGATGTGGAGCATTTTTTCATGTGTCTTTTGGCCATTTGTATTTCTTCTTTGTCAAAGTGTAGAACTTTACAAGAAAAAAACATCTAATCCCATCAAAAAATGGGGAGAAGAAATGGACAGACCCCCCCCAAGTCTTTTTAACCATAATCATATCTTAATAATTGAAGGATAGAAAAAAATTATCAACATCTTTAGTCCCTGGTGCACCAAAACAATTTAATTAATTTTCCTAGGATTTTACCTTTGAAGTTCTTTTTATTCACCCATCTATAAGCAAGATCGGAAGTTATCATTGTCTATACATAAGCATCTAATTCTAAGCAATCTAACTTGTTACCCCTTCCTGACTGCTTCCTAATTCATCCTGAGGCACAACAGAAAAATATTTCTAGTGGTATTCAGTTCAAAAAAACTTTGCAAACTCAAAGTGATCTCAGACTTTCTTATGTTAATTCAAAGAATTGTTTCCTCATATCCCTTGAACAACATGGGGTCTTGAACTTATGATATTCAGAGATACACAGATTTTTCTGTTTTGCTTTTCAGCTTTTCAGTCATACCTGGTGATGTTCTTGCTTTGCACTCAGGAATGGGTCCAGGCAGTGCTTGTGGGACATTATGGAATGCTGAAATCAAACTGGGTTGAATATGTGTAAGGAAAGCACCTTAACTATCCAGCCCCCATTGTTTATAAACATAAGAAACTTATAGAATCAACAAATTCAGAACCCATATTGTAAACATCTTCTTTCTACTATTATTTTCATTGTTTTTTTGCTCTATTAGTTTATTGAAAACCACAGTATGTTATATATGTGATATACAAACACATGTTACTTGATTATTTATATTAACAGCCCTGGTCAACAGGAGGTAATAGTTGTTAAGTTTGAAGGTGAGGAAGTCAAAATTTAAATGTACTCCTGACCTTTCTTTATTCCAAATGAGCTATACTTCATGGTTAGTAATAAAGTTTTCTAATATGACTCATAATGATCTAGTTACTTAGGGACAAAAGGAAGTAAATATGATGAGATCAGAAAGAATGGTCCCAGAGAAGAAAAAAAAACCTAAAAATGGTCCAGTAAGAGTACAGGTTATGTAACTCAAGAATACAAAAGATAAACCTTTCAAACATTCTGCCTCTCCCATGCCCCATCCTTGCTCTTAAACTCCACTGCAGAGAGCTTACCCATACCACTAGTAAGGAAAATATAAGAAGAAAAAGGTTTTTCTACATTTCCAGGCATCCTTCTTTTCCTCAAATAAAGTTTCTTTTTTATAAAAACTTTTCTTTTGGGGGGGGGGGGAGTTTGGGCCACACTCGTTTGAACGGCTCAGGGCGTTACTCCTGGCTATGTGCTCAGAAATTGCCCCTGGCTTTGGGGGGACCATGTGGGACGCCGTGGGATCGAACCACAGTCTGTCATTCCTACCTAGCTCTTGCAAGGCAGACATCTTACCTCTAGCGCCAACTTCCTGGCCCCCAAATAAAGTTTCTACTGAACTCAGCCGTCTCACCTCCAGTCTTCTACGTTCAATCTTGGCTGCCTGAGGATAAAAACCCATATATGCTATAACAATAAGACCATTTACCACTTACCTGCATCTCAACTCTTTCATCAAACCTCTATCTCTGTTCTCTAAACTTCTATAATTCATGCATACTCTGTCTCCTCCTGACAGCTGAGGAGAATTGTACTTCCTTGCCTTCCTGGAATGCTCCTTTTTTTTTTCTAATGATGCTTATTAAAACTTTACTTCTTCCATTCCATCTACTATTTTTATTGACATTTTATTTTATCATCATTTTCTTAATGAATCTCTTCTTCCTTAGATTGTAAACTCAGTAAAGAATTATGTCAAGAACTTGCTTGCTGTTTGCTCTTCTGTCCAGAGCACTTATGTCAGTTCCAGGAATAAAGTAGCTACTTAGAAGGTATTAGTTGTATAAGTAAAGTAGCATAATTGCTGATTATAATTGTACTATCAAATATAAAATATTTATGTTAATGTCTTCATTTGATTGTTCAAGTGGGGAAATCAAAATCCACTACAGGTACACTTCTACTTTTTTAGGGAACAAGTAAGAGGCAACAAAAAATTAATATTTACATATAAATTCTCCCAGGGAATCTTGTGCAACATAAAAGCTTGACTGATGATCAAAGATATAAACAAATATTTTAGCAGGATTTTATATTTATTCAGAATTTAGATAAGCCTTCAACTTTTGGATGGATAAACAAATGGTGGCATATGCTTCCAAAAGACATAACTCAGAAATGAAAACGAATGGACTACAATGCAAGATTAATGACTTGCAAATGCATTCTTCTAAGTGAAGTCAGACTTTATATCCTACATGGAATGATACAACTTATGTGTCATTTAGAAATGGCATAGCTACAGGTGGGAAAACACAATGGATAACTACCAGAGACTAAAGGTATTAGACATGGAGACAAGAAGGGAGATCATGGAAACTTTATATTAAAAATTTTCTAAATTTTGTGGTTGTTGGCAGTCATATGACTTATACAGTTGTCCAGATATATCATTTTACCCTATAAAAGACATATTTAGCTTGCATTTTTTGATCTTAGAAAAGAAAAAGATTTACCCAGGAAAAGAATTACACATTCTGACTTACGAAAAAAAATGGCTTAATAAAAAGTCAATGTTGCTTTGCATTTATGGATGTGAACATTAGAACTTTTAAGACCACATTAAAGTGTTTCATGATAGGGGTATTTTAGGACAAATTCTGCTTAGTGATCATGACTGTTTAGCTTTCCAAATATTTAATGACAAAAATCTCAGAATTGAATTCATACATTATTATACTCTCTTTTCCCCTCTAGCAAGGAGGTTTACATAGATTATTCATAATCATCTTCCAAGCACATACTTTCAATTTCTGCTATGTTTGAATGTTTGAAGAGATAAGAAATAAATATCCTGCAATATAGTACTGTGGCTACTTGTTTGAGGACAACCCAGATTCAAACCTTGGCACCATGTTTTCCCTTGAGCATTACTGGTTATAGGTGTGGAGTCTCCCTAATATGGCCAAGTGTAGCTGTGAAGGCCCAAATGGCCTGGATAATTCCACATACTGCAGGGTTCAAGTAGTACTACATCCTCTGGGCCCTTGGATTTAACCACAGATCATGTTAGCTGAGAATCACTGAGTGGGCCCCAGATTTCCTGAACACTGATTGAGAGATCCACCCCACTTCCAAAATGATTGAAGAACCTTTTTTGGGGGGCGAGGGAGCACACTCTGTGATGCTTAGGGGCTACTACTGGCTCTGTGCTTAGAAATCGCTCCTGGCTTGGGGGACTATTTGGGACGCTGGGGATTGAACCCAGGTCCATCCCAAGGTGCAAAGAAAACACCCTACCCCTGTACTATCGCTTGGCCCCTGACAGGCAAATTTTTAAGTTTTTATTTTTAAAACACTTAAGAAACTAACCCCAGGTCTGTCCTGGGTCAGTGTAGTTCAAAGCAAATGCCCTTCAGCTGTGCCATTTCTCTGCCCCTCTAAAATTAAAGTTTTTTATTCATAACGGTATCAGGAGAATTAAAAAGAAGGCTATTTAATAGGAGTATAAATTGGTTTTGTTTTGTTTTGTTTTTGGGCCATACCCGGCTGTGCTCAGGGGTTACTCCTGGCTGTCTGCTCAGAAATAGCTCCTGGGAGGCACAGGGGACCATATGGGACACTGGGATTCCAACCAACCACCTTTGATCCCGGATTGGCTGCTTGCAAGGCAAACGCCGCTGTGCTATCTCTCCGGGCCCAGGAGGAGAATAAATTTGTAAATCAGATGACCAATGGGAGAAAAATGGGAAAAGATAACCAGATTTTTATGTGAAAAGAAGAAATAGGCTTGACAATGTGTTTGGTTTTTTTTCTTCTGGTTTTGGGGCCACACCCGGTGACTCTCAGGGCTTCCACCTGGCTATGCGCTCAGAAGTGGCTCCTGGCTTGGGGGACCATATGGGACACCGGGGGAATCGAACCGTTCTAGGCTAGCGCTGGCAGGCAGACACCTTAGCACCACCACGCCGGCCCCAATCTTTTTTTTTTTTAATTAAAAATTTTTTTATTTTGACCAAAGTAGATTACAAATCTTTCACAGTAATATTTTAGGTACATAGTGACATTGAATCAGGGGCATTTCCACCACTAGTGTTGTCCTCCTTCCACCCCTGTTCCCAACATGCATCTCATATCCCTCTCCTTTGACCCCGGGCTGCTAGTATAAGTGGTTCCCTCTGTATCTAGCTTGTTGTAGATTGGTTTCGATTCTGTTGTCGTTGGCTTTGTATTTGATGTTTAAGTATGATCATTTTTTATTTCTACTCAATGTTCATACACCTGTTGGGTCTTGGTATCCTCCATTATTTCCCCCTCAATTTGTGAAGCAGAACAAGATGGTTCAAGTTATGTGGTTCTGTTTGAAGGGAAGAAAGAAAAAAGGGGGGTAAAAATCAAACAAAAAAGAAATGGGAGGAGTCTGTCTAGAGGCTATAAAAAAAAAAAAAGACTAAAGTGGTGTAAGTCCCAAGTGAATATAGTAAAATTTCAGTTAATTTTGAGGTATTTGTTAGATACTTAAATATATTGGCTAGGATTTAGAAGATCATTCTTGAAATGGATAATTCAAGGATCTACAAAGTATAAAATGGTACTAAAATCTCTGATACTGTCTGAGGTAATAAAAAAAAATTGTAGGGGTCAGATAAATAGTATAGCAATTAGGGTGGTTGCTCTGCTGCACGTGGCTGATACAGATTCAATCTGGGCATCCCATATGGTCCCCAAACCCTTTCCAGGCGTGATCCCTTAGTGCAGAGCCAGGAGTAAGTCTTGAGAATTCAAAGTGTGGTCCCAAAGCAAAAACAAACACAAAAAAGAAACAGATAAGAATTCCAAGAATTAAGAAGAGTCTGATATTTATTCAGGCTTCCTAAAAACATTAATAAGCTCTTTAAAACAAATGAAAAGAAATATTTTTTTCTCTTTCATTAGCATCAGAATCTCTACATAAATATGTGCCATGATTTTTCTTCATCAACTATTTTATAAAATAATTGAAAAGATCAAACTATACTTCAACTTAGAGGAGCAATCTGAATATATACAGGTAAGTACAAAACAAAATTTTCTATCAGTAGATATTATTTAATAAACATTTTATTTATACTTTTAATTTCTATTTGAGTTAATGTATTTATTGTACTTAATAAAAATTAATTAATTCTTATTAAGACAAAAACCTTTACTTCATGTAGTTTTTATTTCAATAGGCACAGTTATTGAGTGGTTACTAGATATCAAGTATTTTTAGCTGGGTTTTCTGGCTATAAACATTGCTAGTTATAGTAATTTTATATTCCTTATGCTTTGTAAAACTCTCATTTGAATTTTTAGCAGAAAGCAAGTGTGAATACTGTTATTTTTAGAGTGTTGAAAATAAATATGCAAAAATGAAATATATATTCATTTCTCTTATTCTAGAACCACAGTAATACCAGAAAAATTCCATGCTAAGAAATTTGCAATAAAAATGACTTTTTAAAATGTCTCTAATGATATATCCAAAGATTTCCATAAAGTTAAATGAGTCAAGTTACTTTGAGTTTAAGAATCCGATTAAATATTAAAGTCATGGTAATGGCCTTTGGCAATGACCTTAAAAAGCTGAAAGTTCTTCTAAGACTCCCACTGCTTTATTTCTGAAGGTACTCATTCTTTCAGGTACCACTAACACAGAACTATTATGTTCTTTGGCAATGCCAGATAGCAAACCAAAGACTCATACAAATGAAACTTGTGCTCTACCACCAAATCACATCTTCTGCTCCTACTATGATGTTCTCTTGACTATCAATTTTGCTTAGTCATTTTTCACATGATAACTGCCTGGCAAGTTAAACGTTTTTTAAATGCTAGAAAGATTTATTTCTGGAGAAGTTTTTGACTCCCAAGTTCTTTCAAATTAAAAGACCAAGTTTACTGAAAAGTTTTAGCTGTGTTAATTCCCTTTGCACTTTATTAAAAATGGTAGAAAAATTAAGTTAGTAATGAATTATGTCATATATTGATGATAATGTAATTAAACAACTTGTATTTACATTTTGTTAAAACTAATGCCAAAAGGCATTCAAGATTTATTATATGGTGAAGTGGAAGCCTCATGCCCCAAGAGATTAAAGGCTATGGGTCTGGAAGCAAACACACATTAAGGAAATAATCCACACAAAATTGAAGAGAATAAAATAGGTTCAGAAAACTTCTACCAGTTTTCCACTCTAGCAAAAGATACCTGCAGGCAGATAGACTAATTGTGAAACCTGAAACCTCATGCTAGCTTCTTCCTGAGTCCCAAGGTCTTTATTGGGAAGAAAAGAACACCCCCTTGGATGGAGAACAGGTAGGGGTAAGGGGCAAATCCAGAGGTACTTCCAGTCCATGACTAACAAGCACAAGCAAAATTTTATTCTGAGTAGAATGAAAACCGATTACTCCAATAATATGACATGACTTTGCTTTCTGATACTGAGATGCAACATAAAACTGAAGCTTAAAATCAAAGTAAATTTAAGAACTTGAGACTTTACCTGTAGAAGTGTGGAAAATTTAATCCTACATCAGGACCTAAAAAGACTCAAAGTTACAGAGAAATAGAAGTCTCAAACTCTGAGCAATGGAATTGAGAAATGTTTAATATAAAAAATTTCTGTTACAGAAAATGCAAGTTTAGCCATAAATAAAAACATATTTACTTGTATTCAAGAGAAAATATATATTTAGAAAAGCAGAGTTGACTAGTTGTTAGACTTTCTATGTCATGTTCATAAAAGTTGTATCTACCTCCCCAGGGAAATAATAGATGCCCTGAAATGTGATGATGTGAATTTGGTGTTTACACACACACACACACACACACACACACACAAACCAACTCCCACACACATACACTTAAGGAGTAATGCATATAGTTTTAAATAATCACAAAGATAAAATTAAGTAAAACTGAGAAAAATTAAAAGAAGACAATGAGACAAACATACAAGTTGTATATATGTACATATATATTTAAAGACAGTATAACTATACTATTGATACCATATTTATAGATAGTATAAAGACAGTTAATGTGTGGTCTAATGAGAAACACATATTTTAAAATGACATTTAATTAAAGAATCATGTTAAAAAAATAAATAAAAAAATGAATCATGTTAAAATGTATTTTAATTTTAGACATAATGCTTCAACACCAATTCCACCAGCCATGTCAATTCCCATCACCAGTGTTCTTATACTCTATCATCCCAATCTCCCCAAATCCCCCACCACATCTAACACCTTGGCTGTCACTTTATAAAGTTGTTTGGTTATAGTGGATCTCATGTTTTCAGTGTTGCTGAGTCTGTGATTTGGATATATAACTATGCACACTCCCACATAACCAATACACAGAAGCTCTGACCCCCCATGTCCCCATTACTTCTCTTTCACATCTTTCCCTCATTGATTTCTTCCATCTTCTGCCTTTTCTTCCTATCCCCTCTTTATTACATTGCATTTCCTCATCCAGTTATTCCATAAATAAATAGATAAATAGTGTGATCATCCGTTTGTCTGTCTTCTGGCTTGCTTCACTCAAAATGATCTTCCAGTTACAAGAAGGTTGCAGAAAATTGTATGATCTAATTGTTTTTGCTGTTACATAGTATTCCATTGTATACATACCATATCTTCATAATTATTCATCTATCATTAGACACCTAAATTTATTCTATATTTTAGCTATTATACTAAGTACAGCCATGAATAAAGGTGTGAATATTCTTTTGAATAAATGTTTTGAACTTTTGGAATAGAAAGCTAAAAATAAAATTTCTGGAGAATATGACAGCTCCATTCTAAGTTTATTGAGAACTCTCCATATGGTTCTCCACGGGTCATGAACCATTCAATATTCCGATCAGCAGTAGATGAGAGTTCCTTTGTCACCACATCTTCGCCAGCACAGATTGCTCCTACTATTTTTTAATGTGTTCTATTCTCACTGGTGTGAGATGGCATCTCATTTTTGTCTTGATTTGGATTTCTCTAATGATGCTGAGCACTTGTTCATGTGACTATTGATGATCTGCATGTCTTCCTCTAAGAAGTGTCTGTTCATCTCCTCTCTCCATTTTTGATAGGGTTTTTTAAATTTTTTTTGGTTAATCTTTTAGAATACTTTATATACCCTGTATGTCAATTCTTTATCTAATGTGTGGAAGGCAGATACGTTTCCCATTAATTTATTTGTCTTTTAGCTTTATCCAGTGTTTCTTTTCCCATATATATCATTCCATATCACGTCGTGTCATCTCCAAATAGTGATAATTTTACTTCGTATCCAATTTGGATCCCATTGATGTGTTTTCCTTCCTAATTGCTGCAACCGTGACTTCTAGAACTGTATTGAATAAAAGTGGTATCAGTGCATATCCTTGCCTTCTGCCTGTCCTCAGAGAAAATTCTTTCAGTTTTTCACCATTAAGAATGATACTAGGGCCCAGAGAGATAGCACAGTGGCATTTGCTTTGCAAGCAGTCGATCTAGGACTAAAGGTGATTGGTTCGAATCCCGGTGTCCCATATGGTCCCCCGTGCCTGCCAGGAGCTATTTTCTGAGCAGACAGCCAGGAGAAACCCCTGAGCATCGCTGGGTGTGGCCCAAAAACCAAAATAAATAAATAAATAAATAAATAAATAAATAAATAAATAAATAAATAAATAAATAAAAAGAATGATACTAGGGGCCGGAGAGATAGCGTGGAGGAGGTAAGGCGTTTGCTTTTCATGCAGGAGGTCATCGGTTCGAATCCCGGCATCCCATATGGTACCTCGTGCCTTCCAGGAGCAATTTCTGAGCCTGGAGCCAGGAATAATCTCTGAGCACTGCCGGGTGTGACCCAAAAACCACAAAAAAAAAAAAAAAAAAAAAAAAGAATGATACTAAGGAATGATAGAATAAGATTAAGATTAATACTTAGGGAAGTTCCATTTAACTTTATTATTGTTGAGGGTTATTTATTTTTTTTAACATTAATGGAATTTGGATCTTGTCAAAAGTTATCTCTCCAATGATTGATATGATAATATAGTTATTATCTTTCCTTTTATTTTATTATTTTGGGGAGGTCACACTCTGCAGCACTCAGGGGTTTGCTCCTGGCTCTATGCTCAGAAATCGCTCCTGGCAGGCTCGGGGGACCATATGGGAAGCCGGGATTCAAACCACTGTCCTTCTGCATGCAAGGCAAATGCTTTGCCTCCATGCTATCTCTCCAGCCCCATTTCCTTTTATTAATGTGGTGCATTATATTTATGTATATTGACAAATTCTTGCATCCCTAGTTTATCCCACTTGACCAGAGTTTATGATTCTTTGATATGTTGTTAGATTCAGTTAGCTACTATTTTGTTTAGGACTTTTGCATTGATATTCGTCAAAAAGATTGATATGAATTATTTTCTGGAAATGTCACTGCTTTAAAGTATTAGTGTAATGTTAACTTCATAGAAAGAAAGTTGCAGGAAAACTCCTATGTCTGATGTTTTGGAAAAGCTTGAGGAATAAAAGGCAGTAAATTTCTCTAAAGGTTTGATAGAAGTCAATAGTATTCTATCATCTGGATAAGAACATTTGTTCTTGGGGAGACTCTTAATTAATGTTTTGGTTTTCTTACTTGTGATTGGTCTGTTTAGATTTTTTTTTACTTCCTCATTCAACTTTGGGAGATTACCCGACTCTAAGAATCTGTTCATTTCTTCTAAATTCTCTAGCTTATTAATAACATTAAGTTGTTCATAATAAACTCTCATTTATGTATTGTTTGGTTTTTGTTTTGGTTTTAGGGCCACACGCAGTGGCGCTCAGGGGTTACTCATGGCTCTGAGCTCAGAAATAACCACTGGCAGGCTCAAGGAATCATGGACTACTGGGAATCGAACCAGGGTTGGCTGCATGCAAGGCAAATGCTCTACCCACTGTACTATTGCTATGTACTCTAATTATGTTTTGACTGAAGGGCATGTTGTAATTTCTCCTTTCATCTTTGATCAAATTTATTTGAATATATTCTGTTTTTTCTCTAATCAGTCTAGTAAAGATTTATTCTTTCAAGAATCAACTCCCAGATTAATTGATTCTTTGACTTGCTCTCTCGGTTTCTATATTACTGATTTCTGCTATTATTTTTACGATTTCTCTCTTTCTACTACATTTTGGGTTTGTTGGCTGTACCTTATCAAGATTTTTGAGATGTGTGTTTAGGTTGTTGATTTGAAATTTTTTTATTTTTAATGGAGGCTTGCATTGCTATTAATTTTCCTTGTGATATAGTTTTTCTATGTCCCATAGATTCTGATAGCTTATATATTCATTGCCATTAGTTCCAAGGAAACTTTTTAAATTAATATCTTTATTTAAGCACCTTGATTACAAATATGATTGTAGTTTGATTTCAGTCATGCAAAGAATACCCCCTTCACTGGTGCAACATTCCCATCACCAAAGTCCCAAATCTCCCTTCTCCCCACCCCACCCCCACATGTACTCTAGACAGGCTTTCTACTTCCCTCGTTCATTTACATGATTATAACAGTTCTCAATATAGTTATTTCTCTAACTGCACTCATCTCTCTTTGTGGTGCGCTTGAGCGGTCATGAGCTGGACCTTCCAGCCTTCCTCTATTTTGTCTCTGAGAATTATTACAAAATATCTTTTATTTTTCTTAAAATCCATAGATGAGTGAGACTATTCAGTATATATCTCTCCCTCTGGCTTATTTCACTCAGCATAATAAATTCCATGTTGATCCATGTATAGGAAAATTTCATGACTTGATCTTTCCTGATGGTTGCATAATATTCCATTGTGTATCTGTACCACAGTTTCTTTAGCCATTTATCTGTTAAAGGACATCTTGGTTGTTTCCAAAGCCTGCCTATTGTAAATAGCACTGCAATGAATATAGGTGTGAGGAAGGGATTTTTGTATTGTATTTTTGTGTTCCTTGGGTATATCCCTAGAAGTGGTATAGCTGGATCATATGGGAGCTCAATTTCTAGTTTTTGGAGAAATCTCTATATTGCTTTCAATAAAGGTTGGACTAGACAGCATTCCCACCAGCAGAGAATAAGAGTTTCTTTCTCTCCACACCCCCACCAGCACTGCTTGTTCTCATTCTTTGTGATGTGTACCAATCTCTGTGGCGTGAGATGGTACACATGAGATGGTACCTCATAGTTGTTTTGACTTGCATCTCCCTGATGATTAGTAATGTGGAACATTTTTTCATGTGCCTTTTGGCCATTTGTATTTCTTCTTTGATAAAGTGTCTGTTCAATTTTCTCCCCATTTTTTGATGGGATTAGATTTTTTTTTCTTGTAAAGTTCTGTCAGTGCCTTGTATATTTTGAATATTAGCTCCTTATCTGATGGGTATTAGGTGAATAGTTTCTCCCACTCCATGGGTGGCTCTTGTATCCTGGGCACTATTTCCTTTGCATGTAAAAGCTTCTCAGCTTAATATATTCCCATTTGTTTATCTCCGCTTCCACTTGTTTGGAGAGTGCAGTTTTCTCCTTGAAGATGCCTTTAGTCTCAATGTCATGAAGTGTTTTACCTACGTGTTGTTCTATATACATTATGGTTTCAGGTCTGTATTAAGGTCTTTAATCCATTTGGATTTTACCTTTGTACATGATGTTAGCTGTGGGGCTGAGTTCACTTTTTTGCAAGTGGCTAACCAGTTGTGCCAACACCTCTTGTTAAAGAGGCTTTCCTTGCTCTATTTAGTATTTCCTGCTCCTTTAATTCTTCCTTATTTTTCTTTTTGATCCAGATGTTATTTAACAGAGTTTTTTCAGCTTCCTTATGTTGGAAGTTTTCATCATCTTCTTTCTGTGGTTAATTTCTACTTTCATGGCATTATGGCATGAGAAGGTAATTTGTACAATTTCTTTTTTTTTATGCATAATTTTTTTTATTTAAACACCTTGATTACATACATGATTGTGTTTGGGTTTCAGTCATAAAAGGAACACCACCCATCACCAGTGCAACATTCCCATCACCCAAGTCCCAAATCTCCCTCCTCCCCACCCAACCCCCGCCTGTACCCTAAACAGGCTCTACATTTCCCTCATACATTCTCAATATTAGGACAGTTCAAAATGTAGTTATTTCTCTAACTAAACTCATCACTCTTTGTGGTGAGCTTCCTGAGGTGAGCTGGAACTTCCAGCTCTTTTCTCTTTTGTGTCTGAAAATTATTATTACAAGGGTGTCTTTCATTTTTCTTAAAACCCATAGATGAGTGAGACCATTCTGCGTTTTTCTCTCTCTCTCTGACTTATTTCACTCAGCATAATAGATTCCATGTACATCCATGTATAGGAAAATTTCATGACTTCATCTCTCCTGACAGCTGCATAATATTCCATTGTGTATATGTACCACAGTTTCTTTAGCCATTCGTCTGTTGAAGGGCATCTTGGTTGTTTCCAGAGTCTTGCTATGGTAAATAGAGCTGCAATGAATATAGGTGTAAGGAAGGGGTTTTTGTATTGTATTTTTGTGTTCCTAGGGTATATTCCTAGGAGTGGTATAGCTGGATCGTATGGGAGCTCGATTTCCAGTTTTTGGAGGAATCTCCATATCGCTTTCCATAAAGGTTGAACTAGACAGCATTCCCACCAGCAGTGGATAAGAGTTCCTTTCTCTCCACATCCCCGCCAACACTGTTTATTCTCATTCTTTGTGATGTGTGCCATTCTCTGGGGTGTGAGGTGGTATCTCATCGTTGTTTTGATTTGCATCTCCCTGATGATTAGTGATGTGGAACATTTTTTCATGTGTCTTTTGGCCATGTGTATTTCTTCTTTGTCAAAGTGTCTGTTCATTTCTTCTCCCCATTTTTTGATGGGGTTAGATGTTTTTTTCTTGTAAAGTTCTGTCAGTGCCTTGTATATTTTGGAGATTAGCCCCTTATCTGATGGGTATTGGGTGAATAGTTTCTCCCACTCAGTGGGTGGCTCTTGTATCCTGGGCACTATTTCCTTTGAGGTGCAGAAGCTTCTCAGCTTAATATATTCCCATCTGTTAATCTCTGCTTTCACTTGCTTGGAGAGTGCAGTTTCCTCCTTGAAGATGCCTGTAATGTCCTGGAGTGTTTTGCCTATGTGCTGTTCTATATATCTTATGGTTTTGGGGCTGATATCGAGGTCTTTAATCCATTTGGATTTTACCTTTGTACATGATGTTAGCTGGGGGTCTAAGTTTAATTTTTTGCAAGTGGCTATCCAGTTGTGCCAACACCACTTGTTGAAGAGGCTTTCCCTGCTCCATTTAGGATTTCCTGCTCCTTTATCAAAAATTAGATGGTTGTATCTCTGGGGAACATTTTCTGAGTATTCAAGCCTATTCCACTGATCTGAGGACCTATCCTTATTCCAATACCATGCTGTTTTGATAACTGTTGCTTTGTAGTACAGTTTAAAGTTGGGAAAGTAATTCCTCCCATATTCTTTTTCCCAATGATTGCTTTAGCTATTCGAGGGTGTTTATTGTTCCAAATGAATTTCAAAAGTGTCTGATCCACTTCTTTGAAGAATGTCATGGGTATCTTTAGAGGGATGGCATTAAATCTGTATAATGCCTTGGGGAGTATTGACATTTTGATGATGTTAATCCTGCCAATCCATGAGCAGGGTATGCGTTTCCATTTCCGTGTGTCCTCTCTTATTTCTTGGAGCAGAGTTTTATAGTTTTCTTTGTATAGGTCCTTCACATATTTAGTCAAGTTGATTCCAAGATATTTGAGTTTGTGTGGCACTATTGTGAATGGGGTTGTTTTCTTAATGTCCATTTCATCCTTATTACTATTGGTATATAGAAAGGCCATTGATTTTTGTGTGTTAATTTTGTAGCCTGCCACCTTGCTATATGAGTGTATAGTTTCTAGAAGCTTTTTGATAGAGTCTTTAGGGTTTTCTAAGTAGAATATCATGTCATCTGCAAACAGTGAGAGCTTGACTTCTTCCTTTCCTATCTGGATTCCCTTGATATCCTTTTCTTGCCTAATCGCTATAGCAAGTACTTCCAGTGCTATGTTGAATAGGAGTGGTGAGAGAGGACAGCCTTGTCTTGTGTCAGAATTTAGAGGGAAGGCTTTCAGTTTTTCTCCATTGAGGATAATATTTGCCACTGGCTTGTGGTAGATGGCCTTCACTATATTGAGAAAGGTTCCCTCCATTCCCATCTTGCTGAGAGTTTTGATCAAGAATGGGTGTTGGACCTTATCAAATGCTTTCTCTGCATCTATTGATATGATCATGTGGTTTTTATTTTTCTTGTTATTGATGTTGTGTATTATGTTGATAGATTTACGGATGTTAAACCAGCCTTGCATTCCTGGGATGAAACCTACTTGATCATAGTGGATGATCTTCTTAACGAGGCATTGAATCCTATTTGCCAGGGTTTTGTTGAGGATCTTTGCATCTGCATTCATCAGTGATATTGGTCTGTAATTTTCTTTTTTGGTAGCGTCTCTGTCTGGTTTAGGTACAAGGTGATGTTGGCTTCATAAAAGCTATTTGGAAGTGTTTCTGTTTGTTCGATTTCATGAAAGAGTCTTGCCAAGATTGGCAGTAGTTCCTCTTGGAAAGTTTGATAGAATTCATTAGTGAATCCATCTGGACCTGGGCTTTTGTTTTTCGGCAGACATTTGATTACTGTTTTTATTTCATCAATGGTGATGGGGGTGTTTAGATATGCTACATCCTCTTCCTTCAACCGTGGAAGATTATAAGAGTCCAAGAATTTATCCATTTCTTCCAGGTTCTCATTTTTAGTGGCGTAGAGTTTTTCAAAGTAGTTTCTGATTACCCTTTGAATCTCTGTCATATCAGTAGTGATCTCTCCTTTTTCATTCCTGATACGAGTTATCAAGTTTCTCTCTCTCTCTTTCTTTGTTAGGTTTGCCAGTGGTCTATCAATCTTGTTTATTTTTTCAAAGAACCAACTTCTGCTTTCGTTGATCTTTCGGATTGTTTTTTGAGTTTCCACTTCGTTGATTTCTGCTCTCAGCTTTGTTATTTCCTTCTGTCTTCCTATTCTTGGGTCCTTTTGTTGAGCATTTTCTAGTTCTATTAGCTGTGTCATTAAGCTACTCAGGTAAGCTCCTTCTTCCTTCCTGATGTGTGCTTGCAAAGCTATAAATTTTCCTCTCAGTACTGCTTTTGCTGTGTCCCATAAGTTCTGAGAGTTTGTGTCTTGATTGTCATTTGTTTCCAGGAACCTTTTTATTTCCTCCTTGATTTCATCTCGGACCCACTGGTTATTGAGCATGAGGCTGTTTAACTTCCAGGTGTTAAAGTGTTTCTTCTGAGTCCCTTTGGAGTTCACAAATAATTTCAGAGCCTTGTGGTCAGCGAAGGTAGTCTGCAAAATTTCTATCCTCTTGATCTTATGGAGGTATGTTTTATGTGCCAGCATGTAGTCTATCCTGGAGAATGTCCCATGTACATTGGAGAAGAATGTGTATCCAGGTTTCTGGGGATGGAGTGTCCTATATATATCCACTAGGCCTCTTTCTTCCATTTCTCTCCTCAGGTCTAGTATATTCTTGTTGGGTTTCAGTCTGGTTGACCTGTCCAGTGTTGACAAAGCCGTGTTAAGGTCCCCCACAATCATTGTGTTGTTGTTGATATTATTTTTCAGATTTGTCAACAGTTGTATTAAATATTTTGCTGGCCCCTCATTCGGTGCATATATGTTTAGGAGAGTGAATTCTTCCTGCTCTACGTACCCCTTGATTAATATAAAATGTCCGTCTTTGTCCCTTACAACCTTCCTGAGTATAAAGTTTGCATTATCTGATATTAGTATGGCCACTCCAGCTTTTTTATGGGTGTTGTTTGCTTGGATAATTTTTCTCCAGCCTTTTATTTTGAGTCTATGTTTGTTCTGACTATTCAGGTGCGTTTCTTGTAGGCAGCAGAAGGTTGGATTGAGTTTTTTGATCCATTTAGCCACTCTGTGTCTCTTAACTGGTGCATTTAGTCCATTGACGTTGAGAGAAAGAATTGTCCTGGGATTTAACGCCATCTTTATTTCAAAATTTGGTGTGTCTTTTGGGTAGTCTTGTCTTAGATTAGGTCTTTCAGTTTTTCTCTTAAGACTGGTTTTGTGTCTGTGAAGTTTCTGAGCTGTTTTTTGTCTGTGAAACCATGTATTTTTCCATCAAACCGGAAAGTGAGTTTTGCTGGGTATAGTATTCTGGGTGAAGCATTCATTTCATTCAGTCTTGTCACAATATCCCACCACTGCTTTCTGGCATTGAGTGTTTCTGGTGACAGGTCTGCTGTAAATCTCAGGGAAGCTTGCTTGAACATGATTTCCCCTTTTGATCTTGCTGTTTTCAGAATTCTGTCTCTATCTGTGGGATTTGTCATTGTGACTAGGATGTGTCTTGGGGTGGTTTTTCTGGGGTCTCTTTTGGTTGGTACTCTTCGGGCATGCAGGATTTGATCACATATATTTTTTAGCTCTGGAAGTTTCTCTTTAATGATGTTCTTGACCATTGATTCTTCCTGGAAATTTTCTTCCTGGGTCTCTGGGACTCCAATGATTCTTAAGTTGTTTCTGTTGATCTTATCATAGACTTCTATTTTCGTCTGTTCCCATTCTTTGACTAATTTTTCCATTGTCTGCTCATTTGCTTTAAGTTTTTTGTCCAATCTCTCCTGCTGTATGGAATTGTTATGTATCTCATCTTCCACAGCACCAAGTCTATTCTCAGCTTCTGATACCCTGTCCCAGAGCTTATCCATTTTGTCATTCACTTCGTTTACTGACTTTTTCAGTCCTGTTAGTTGACATGTTATTTCAGTTTGGAGTTTTGTCATTTCTGCCTTCATATATTCTTGGTTCTTATTAGTGTTCTGTTCAACTCGATCCATGGTTTCTTGGAGTCTGTTGAGCACCTTCCATATTGCTAGTCTAAAGTCCTTATCTGAGAGGTTGATTAGTTGTTCAGTCATTATCTGGTCCTCAGAATTGTCATCTTCATTCTCTATGTCTGATGCTGGCCTGCGTTGTTTCCCCATTGTCACACTTGTATTGTGGGTTTTTCTACGTGTTGTGGTGGTATTCATTGTCTATATGATGTAGGCAGCACACTCCTCTGGCTCCTCCCTTTCTGGATGGGCTGACTTGCCTCTAAGGGAGGGGAGTCCTCCGTGGATGAAGCCTCACACTGGGTCAAATCTTAGGCCCGAGCATGCAACAGAGAAGACAGTCCAGAGAGAAATGTTTGCTTCTGTGATATAGCGCCATTCTTAGTGTGATTTTTCCTTCTTGTTGCAATGGAGTTCTTTCCTTAGAAAGAGTGCACGGCCGCGTAGCGAAGCGGAGCGGCCGTGCTCCTCTGAGCCTCTTTTTGCCCCACTCGCAAGAGTTTCACGCAAGAGGCCAGTAGACAGACATAGACAGGTCACACTCACAGTCTTTCACAGTTGAGCCCCACTGGGCCGGTGTACTTTCGCGGATTTTCCCCGCCTGGTGTCACACACAGGGAGCCAGCTTTTGCAAAGCTTAGCCGGTTTTTATGCTCTGAAGTCCCTCCCTGAAAATGGCGTCTGGGTGAGCGAGGTTTCTGGAGGCTCTTTTTGCCCCACTCGCAAGAGTTTCACGCAAGAGGACAGTAGACAGACATAGACAGGTCACACTCACAGTCTTTCACAGTTGAGCCCCACTGGGCCGGTGTACTTTCGCGGATTTTCCCCGCCTGGTGTCACACACAGGGAGCCCAATTTGTACAATTTCTATATTTGTAAATTTATATATGATTGCCTTATGCCCCAATATGCAATTCATCCTGGAGAACATTCCATATGCTCTAGAGAAGAATGTGTATTCTTGTTTGGGAAAACAAAGAGCCCTATATATGTTGATAATCCCAGTTGTTTTTTAGCTGTACATTTAAGTTTCTCTCTCTTTACTGATATTCTATCTGGATAAATGTATGCCTTTTTATAGGGGAGTTTAGTTCATTGACATTGAGAGAGATTAATGATCTGTCTAGTAATGAAAGTGGAGTGTTGAAATCTCTCATTACTGTTTCCGTCATTGTGTTTCTTTAGAATGCGTTTGCTATCAGAAAACTTCATCAACTTTGCTAGGCATTCATTTGGTGCGTACAGCTGATAATAGTATTTCTTGATCTATTGTTCCCTTAACCAATAGGTAGTACTCATCATTGTCTCTAATTATCTTCTATATCTTTAATGCTATTTGGTCTAATCTAAGTATGACTGCCCAACTTTTTATTCCATTGGTTTGTATGATTATTTATTATCCTTTCACTCTGAATCTGTATTTATCATTTAGGTTTAGCTGTATTTCCTGTAAGACTCAGATAGATGGATTTTCTTTCCTAATCCATTCAGCAACTCTGTTCCTTTTTATATGAGAGTTTAATCCATTCAGAGATTAATATATATGGATGTGTTTTAATCTTTATGTGTATATGTGTGGAGTTTAGTTGTTTTTGCACTATTCTGCTCTTTTTTTTTAATAGATATCCTTTCAGTAATGCTTGGAGGACTGGTTTAATTGTTACAAATGTTTTTGTTTGTCTGAAAATATTCATATGCCTCCCTCAAGTCTATGCATGGTAGTGGACCTTACGCTGGAAGTTTTATTCATTCAGTTCTTTAAATAAACAAGCCACTCATTCTTAGCTTGTAAGATATCATATGGAAGGTTTGTTCCTATCCTTATACTATTTTCCTTATATTTGAGTGTGTTCTTTTCTCTTCCTGCTTTAAGTAGTTTCTATTTGTCTTTTGATTTTTAACATTTTGCTTACGATGTATCTTAGCCTTGTTTTGGTTCGTTTGGGGTTTTATATTTTTATTATTTATTTATTTATTTATTTATTTATTTATTTATATATGGCTATATTTTTTATTTTATTATTTTTATTTTATTTGGTGTTCTATGGGGCTCTTGAATCTGTTCAGGTGTCTCTCTCCAGAGATCCGAAAAGTATTCAGTAATTATTTCTTCTGTCGTTTTTTTTTTCTTTCCTGGTGGTACTTGAATTTGAAGTTATTACTCTTGCTATTATATATACAAACATTATATTTTATTCCATTCACCAATTTCTCTCTTTTTATTTGTCTCTTTACTATTGATAATGGCAAGTATTTTGTCTTCAGTATGACTGATATAGGCACATTTTTAATTCAGAAATTCACGTTTTGAATTCTGTTATTGTAGCTTATTATATTTTAACCCCTTCAATTTTGTTTATAATGATGCTTTGATAGTCTGGACCAATTAATCTTTCAGGTGGTTGAATTGTTCTTCCAATGACTGTCTTATTTCCATAGTCATTGCAGAGAGCATTGATTTAAGTTTCTCAATGAAGAGGCTTGGTGTTTTATTTGAGCTCTATGATTTGCTGGGAATAGAGCCCCTTGCTGCCAGAGCATGTGAATTCCTTTGTTTCCTCGTTGTTCTTAAGGAGCTTCAGATTTCCAATTTTCTAGGATCTGAACAATTGCTTTATATTCTAGCAAACTGATACTTCTCAAAATCTGTTAATTGAACAAGTTCTGTGTCTTTAAGATGCTATTTCAGTGTTAATGCAGATGAATATCTAATAATCCCATTTGCATAGAAGATAATTATGGAGGCATTTAAAGCAAGATATCAAAACCGGCAACACTTAGAGTCACTGGGGCAGAAGGGTTGAAATCATTGAGGATGCTAAAGTGTCAATGTGGTTTTGATGTCAAGGGGCTGACTGCAGTGCCAAGCTTCCAGTCCAGGGAACCCTGAGAGAAATCACAGAAGGCACAGGGGCAACCGCAAACAGATTTTTTTGAAAGGTCTAATAAAAGGAAAAATCTTTTGTAGGAAATACTAATGTAATTGAATAAGTTAAAAATACTTTAGATTTAAAATAGTCACATTTTGTTGTTGTTGTTGTTGTTGTTGTTGTTTTGGGACCACAAATCTCAGTGTTCAAGGCTTACTCCTGGCTCTATACTCAAGAATCATTTATTGGGCCAGTGGTAGGGTGTTTGCCTTGCAGGTGGCTGATCCAGGACGAACCTGGGTTCGATCCCAAGCATCTCATATGGTCCCCCAAGCCAGGTGTGATTTCTGAGTGCATAACCAGGAGTAACTCCTGAGCATCACCGAGTGTGGAGCCAAAAACAAACAAACACAAAAAGAATCATTTCTTATGGGGCTCAGGGGAACATTTGTGGTGCCAGGGATTGAAGTTGACTATATGCAAGGTAAGCATCTTTCCTAGTATACCATCTCTATAGCCTAAGGTACACTTATCATAATATCGAATATCTGAATTTTATCAAATAATATCAAAATCTGTATTTTGCTTTAAAAATAAAAAGGATGACCTTATCTGAAATCTTAGATTCAATATTTTTATTTCAATATATTGTAATTTCTTTATTTTCTTATATTATAAATTTTACTTTAATTTAGAGAGACTTTAAGTTGTTATCAAGTTCAAGCTCAAAATAATTTATAATATAATTATGATTGCATGCTCATGAATTTGAGTGAAAGTAGATTGCATTTTTTATTACGGAGTAATTAAAAACAGAATACCCAGATGCTACGTTCTTGTACCTTTGCACTGACCCTTTCTAACCTGGATGACAGAATCTTTGGGACAGATCTCAAGACCTCTTAAACAACAATTGGGAAGCCTCTCCCCTGATCCAAAAGAGTCAATTTCCAAAGTGAATTTTAAAAAGATAAGGAATTTAATACTTGGTAAATATAAATGTGATAAATATCTTATAAGAGTATATTGATATATAATTAACATAATTATTCTAATAGCTCCGTATTACATTTTACATTTGATATTATCTAGTGTTTCAAGGCTATAAAAATGTATAGACAATTGGAGCTGAACAGATAATACAGAGGCTAGTTAGCATACTAGCCTATTCCCTATTCCTATTCTCTATTTAATCCTTTATTCCCTTGTGCCCCACTAAGAGTGATTTCTGAACTCAGATTCAGGAGTAAGTTCTCAGCACCACCAAATGTGACCCCAGAACCAAACTTTAAAAAACAAAAACAAAACCAAAAAATCCTGTAAAAACACCTCAACTATTGACTGTACTGTAATTTTGGGAGATTTGTAGGAATTAATCTAAATATGAATTATCCAGCCACTTTGTCATAGCTAATTTACCTCTATGAAACCATCCTAAAGATCTTCTACATGTACACAGATGAGTGGGAAGGACTAGACTCAGGAGTCCTTTTAAGAGCAAAAGAAGGATAGTAAGCCAAGTTTGACCCAAGAAAAAAATTAAATATTTAGTAGAATATATCATAGTATGTGACATGCTACAGTGACTTGTTGAGCATGACTATATTCTTAAATATACATAAAAATGAAAATTTGCATGATATTAATGATATTATTGTTAAGAGGAGAAATATTTGGCTCTCTATATACATATGTAGAGTGGATAAGAAAAACTGTCATGAGCATGGTGGGGTTTTTTAAGGAACAGTGAAATCTGCAAAGGCTACAGAAGGAAATCTTTTCATTTATTCACACTTTTACAATGCTCAAAAAATTTTACTGAGGGTATATTTGATGAGCCCATAGTCTTAAAAGTGTATAAAAATAGTAGTAATAGAAGTAATGCATAATAATATTAATAGTAATAATAGTAGTAATACATAGAGGATTCACTGAAAAAGGCTTGGAATGGTACAACTTAATTTAACTTTTTGTAATTTTTCCATTCACAGAGAAATTATGGGGCCAGCGAGGTGGCGCTAGAGGTAAGGTGTCTGCCTTGCAAGCGCTAGCCAAGGAAGAACCGCAATTCAATCCCCCGGGGTCCCATATGATCCCCCAAGCCAGGGGCAATTTCTGAGCGTTTAGCCAGGAGTGACCCCTGAGCATCAAACGGGTGTGGCCTGAAAAACCAAAAAACAAACAAACAAACAAAAACAGAGGGATTACTTATAAAATATGAACATATTTGGGATATAATTGAGAATACCACAAATGTATATAAAATAGATACAAATTAGACATCTGCTTTTTTATCAGAATAAAAATCTGTAAAATGGAATCCATTAAACCAACTGCTTATGACTGAAACAATGATTACTAAGAACTCAGATCTTAATCGGTCAATTCCCTTGAACAACTATGTGGGAAAAATTCTAGTACAGTGACTATGAATTTTCAAGTTGCAAATAAGTTATTCTCAGTCCGTGTCTTGGAAAAATCAGTATTAATGCAGCATATTACAAAGGAACAGCAATAGCTGGGGAAATATAAACTATTCCTCATAATAGCTAATGTATTTAATTCTTTGTCAGACTTTTGGAATACATTTCTTTGCAGGCAATGTTATTAATTCTATCAGTATCAGACATTTGTGCTGCTTAATATTCTTCATTGAGCCAAGAAGATCCTTCAATGAATTTCACTCTCCCTCAGGATTATAAATTTTATTAGAAAATAACAGTAAATAAAATGTCTGAATAAAGTTAGTGACAAGGAATATAACCTCTGGAAGTTTCCAGAGATTGGATGGAAAGAATCCAGAAATGTATGATTGTTGTTTTCTGTCACACATAAGCCCAATGTATAGAGGGTTTAATTCAAAACATATGGAAATAAAGCATAATTAATATTACTGATGCCAGTAAATACTCATTTGCTTTAAAGGTCAAGCTAATTTACTCTTCCTTTATTTTCACACATATTTTGTTTTCAGTATCAGCTCTCTGAAAACTTTTATAATTTTTTCTTCTTCTCTTCTTTTTCTCCTGCCCCCTCTGAAAACTTTTATTACCTATAAATATCCTTATAACATATAGAGATACCACAATGCTTTCAGATCTCCCTGAGGTGACCTGAGGTAGAAATAAACAAGTAATTTTTTCTTTTGTAAAGAAAAAAAGTAACTCTATTTAGAGTCCAGAAATGACAAGTAACTGAGGAATAAAGATATTCTAACATTAAAATGGCTTCCCCTGGGCCACAAGCCTGGGCAAGCCAGCAAGGTGGGTCCCTTGGAGGAGCTTGAAGGTTACCCCTAGGCTTTCCACCATGCCCCACCCGACTCCTTAGGGAGGGTTTGGGTGGGGGCTTTGAACTTCCAGCCTCCCAGCTCTTGAAGGATCTCTTTCCTTCCTGGGAGCCTGGAGTCTCTGCCAGCATGAGGTTCAGCAGGCCTTCACCATGCCAAAGGCCTTCTTAACCAGGCCTAGGGGGGTGCGGGACTTGGGTGACCCAGCACCACTCTACTGCCTTGCTCTGGATCTCCAGGGCTTCCCCTGGGCCACATGCCTGGGCAAGCCAGCAAGGTGGATCCCTTGGAGGAGCTTGAAGGTTACCCTAGGCTTAACTTGTGGGTGCTGAGAGTTGCTCAGTTGCACTAAAGCAGTCACTGGTAATTTCTTACCAGTCTATATGTTCAAAACGCACAAGATGCATTAATAGTACTCCCTATCCTTGAATTATGTTTTTGTGTATGCAGAATGTCCATTTTGTTCTCTGCCCTTTCGCACACCCCTACAAAAGCCCATTTTTCTCTTTAACTTTCTCACCCCCTACTGTCATTACTCCACATTTACCCTTTTTAACTTCAGTACTGCAGAGTTCTAAGTCACAGACCAAATTGGTGCACTGGAGTTAACACCCCTCCCCAACTATTTCAAAAGGCATAAAATGGACACGTACGTCTTTTCAACATTTTATGTGTGTTTTCTTTGACAGCTATAGCTCTTGCTGAATATTTTTTAATACAGTGAAGATTTTCCCCATTTTTTTTTATCTTTTCTTCTCTTTGTGAACTGTTCAATAGGGAATTTGGTGAAAGTGTCCCTCAGTTTAATGCTTATGTTTGAACTAAGTCACGGGTATTGTTGGACGTGTTCTTACACCCCCTATATGCACCGATAATGCCACGTGGCTTTATTTCTTGTTTGCATAGGCACATTAAAACGGGAAAATATTATACATACAAATAAGTTCTTATCTAATAGAGATGGGAACACACAAATCTTGTAGTGCAATTGAATCTTACACCCTGAACATTGACATAATGACCTTGCACAGGCTTCAGAAGAATGGGCATTCATATTAAAGCAAATGAGTGTTATAAATATATTAATCAGGATATTGAAGTGAACTCAGAGAGGGTGATAGGAAGAGCCTGGTGTTAATAAAACTATGGATTCTGGAGGTGCATAGCTGAACAATTCTATTTCTGGTACTCTAGAAATAAAAATTGTCAAATTCTCAAGTCCTGAGCACTTGAGCTTGATGCAGAGGGCATTATTGTGCTGTGCTTTTTTTGGTCTTCACTAATAGTGGTATTATTGATGGATCATATGGGAGCTCATTGTCCAGTTATTTTTTAAGGAATTATAATTCACTGCTGGTGGGAATGCTGTCTAGTCCAGCCTTTCTAAAAAATGATATGTATATTCCTTTAAAATTGGAAGTTGTATTTTTGTTGTTTTATCTCAATATTAAAAAACAGTCATTCTTCAGAGAATTAAAAATATGCTGGAAATGATAAGAAGTCAATTAAAATAAAATAGGACAGGAAACATTTCAATGAGAGAGAAAGAAGTCTACCCTCAAGGACAAAATACTAACCCAAATCCCCATAACAGAGGGCTCTAGTATACCCAATCTGCCACTTACTAACAAGCCAAAGTCTAGTGCCATGACAAAAACATAGAACTGGCCTCAAATGGCTGTCAGATTGGGCACTCAGCAAAAAGACAGAAGCCAGGTCAATCAATCTTGGTTCAGGGAAAGCAACATTAGTAGTTTCATTCCTAACAGATGTCGTAGAAATAGTTTTACAAATTGTTTACTGATTGGTTTAGACCTATCATGTATCCAGCAGGACAGCACCCTGATAGAGCATTTAAAGTTATGTAAGTCTATTGATGCATATGATACTATGATCTCTCTGAATCTTTAACAGTACCTTTCACCACTGATTCCTTTTTGCTAATAAGATACATGAAACAGTAAATTTTTGTATGAATTCATTGTTACTTTATTTCTGAGGCAATAAAGGTTTCTAATTGGATGTGATGTTGGCTGGGATAGCACAGCACTTAATAATATTTCTTATAGTCAACAAATGATTATTGAAGAGAAGCCTCATAGACAGCAGAGGCGAATCCAGAAGATCTGCATAGTGAGATCCAGGGGGTTGTGTTAGTTTTTTTTTTTTTTAAAGACACTATGTGCTAAGCTACAATGTGATTAGCATCACTTCCTGGCTAAATTTGTAATAGTTTTCCAGAACCTATCTTTTTTTCTGTATTATCCAAAAAGGTAAATTAAATAGTTTACTGTAATCCCTAAACTTTCACCTCTTTAATGATATAATTCATTTCTATTATCTCCCCAGGGTTTTTGGCATTGCTTTTGTCTTACTATGTTGGCAAGATTGAGGGGAGGACAGGTTGCATAGAACATGTATTTCATCTTTCATATATGATAGTTCTTGTGCCATGGATCAGGAAGCCAACCTTAAAGTTATGCATTTAACTGATTAGATATCTTTTCTAATTATTTTAGTTCTTTGGAAACATCTATAAGAAAGATTTGCAATCTTACTTTAGACAACTCTTTGAATGGATTTGGCCAAGGTCATATTACCAAAAATTATGAGAATAGTAGTTTTTCATATCTTTGTTAATGCTAAGTATAGCATTATTTGTAATATTAGTCATAATACCTCTTTAATTAGCATTACTCTCAGCACTAATTGTATAAATAACTTAGCTCATGTATCATTAATTTGGTTGTTTAGTCAAATCAATTGCATATTTTGGTTTAATTATTAGGTTTTATAAATTATTTGTTCCAAGAGTTACCTCTATATTTCAGACATCAATTTTCAGATGTTTTCTCCTAGCTTGTATTCTTGTGCATTCTTTAATGGTATTTTCAAGTAGCAGAATTTTATTTACACTTTTGATGCTAAAAGCAGAACACCCAAGGCTTTATATTGATTGGCAAGGCATGTTTTTTTACTGCTAAATCATGTACCCAGATCTATAAATTTCTACTTTAATGTATAATTTTGTCATTTTTTTCTTTTTTAAATGATGCTTTTGCGGTATATTCAAGAAAGCTTTCCTTACAACTTTTGCTAGATCAAGAGTTATTGTTTAGAATTTAGAATTATTATTCTTATTATTATTTAGAATTTTACATTTTGGCCTGTGATTCACTTAGGTTGGGATTTATATATTTTATAGCGATACTTGAGGGTCACCCGGGTTACTCATAGAGGTGCTCAAGGGAAACATGCAGCACTGAAAATCAAACTCAAGGTATTGAAGATGCCAGGCATGTGTTCTGTCACTTGAACTATAATCTTTCCTCTCATTTTGGATTACGTTTTGTGTAGTGCTAGATATTTTATATCTTACTATAAAATATTTATTTTGTGAATAGATATTACAAAACTTTTTTTTGGTTTGGAAATCATACCTAGTATTGCTCAGATACAGGATTCACTCTGTATTTGCTAGGGATCACTCTTAGCAGTGCTTTGGGACCATATAGAATTCTGGGAACCAAACCTGGCTCCACTGGATACATACAAGGCAAGTGCCTGAGTGACTTGACTATCTCTCTAGCCTTTCATGAATTCTTTTTAAAAAGCTGGATTGGATGGTTCTCAGTCTTTGTTTTAATCACCTTTGTCTTGAAGGGATAGATTAAATATATTTACTTTGGAAAACCACTTATAAGGAGTATGTATATATATATATTATATATATATATATATATATATATATATATATATATTGCTGAGAATCATTTGTTCTCATGAAAAGGTCAGCAGATTGAGCTCCATATAGCTGAAAACGTGATAGAAGATTCGATGAAGGCTTGTCTTCATTTCTTAATGCTGGGGTTCTATTTTTATTTTTAACTGTGCTGGTTCCATACAACCATTAGCTAACTTTCCAAGAGAAGAAACACACCTAACATGAGATGCAATTAGCCTGGATAATTTCAAACCATTTTGACTTCCCTCTTGTCATAACTGATTATATCTTTATTATCTCTACCTCTTGATGTGCCTGATAAAAATATCAAAAAGAGAGAGAGTCTGCTAGGTTTTGTTGCTTCCCTATAAATTACCAGCACTATTTTCAACCAGGTTTTGTGGGGTTCATTTTTTTTTGTAAGACGGCATGGGATCTCAGTGGGAAGTCTTCACTACCACCTCCTGTGAATGTACAAGTCCCAGCATTTCTCTAAGACACCTCATCTCAGCAAGTGTCATCTGCCTACTTCAGATACAGAGAAAATTAGGTCAACTATATTTATCTATATATATGTCATGTGCTAAAAACTCGTTTCCTTTTTTTAATTTAGTATGTATTATGAGAAGTAATGGCATTGTAAACCATATCCTACAATTCAAAGTACACGGGTTTAGTTGAAGAAGATAGCTCTTGCTTAGCTAAATAAAAGCACTACAGAAACAAAGATAATTTTAATTTTAAGGCCAGAGTTACTGAGTAGTAGAAGCAAAGGCAGACCAATTGAATAGTCACAATTACAAGTAAGATCTTGCAAGAAAAGCAAAACTAGAACAAAATATTGAGGATATATCTGGAGATGGACAAATACATAATGCTTAGAATGAAACATTTAATCTTATACAGCTGCTGGAAAATAAAAATCAATTTTTTGTGAAAGAAAATTCTTTGTCATATTAGGATGAAAATATCAGGGTACTAGAAATAATATGTCCTTTTTCACACCAGGAAAACTCAAATATATTAATTGCTAGAAATATAAAGCTGGAATTCAGTTTTTGGTGGACTTTGTTATTTCCAAGGCATTATTTAAGGGATAAAAAATTACCAAATAGTAAGGTAAAATGTTTTTATTTTGTTGAGTTCTTGCCATCCTAAGCTTGCTTTTCAAAATAGAGCGGACCTCAGACTTACATCTCCTCAGCACAAGATTGTTCTTGGAATGTGTAAATGTCAGAGAAGTATCAATATGCTGAGATGAGATGCAAATTTTGACTTTACCATATTCTGTTGGCAACCAGATCATCACCTTTCATATTAATATAAACTATCCTTTTTAATGTTATCATTAAAACACCCAAAGTCAATGTAGTCAAGAGCGGAAAGGTCAGGAGGTACAGTCCTGTGTTATCCAACTGGTTTCTGTCACCAACACCACATTTCTCTCCCTGAAGATTGTATTCTTGACCTTAGCCCCCATCTGGGAAATTATAACTTTTAGTACAGCATGTGTCAAGAACACTGACTTTCTCAAAGAACAGATAGAACCTGATACCAACAGCCCAGGAACTAAAGAACCCATGTCTCATCCCCTCTGAGGAAGTACTGATGGATATCCTGAAAACAGATATCTATCCTGGATGCCAGTCTTATGTTTCTAGAATTCTCCTTTCCATGCAAGCCAACTCTAACTAAATCATTACGCGAGATGTTCCCATACAATAGGTCAGGTGATGCTAGCGAAATAAAACATTGGTGATAGCTACAGATGACAAAGAAATAAAAAAATTTATTTCTGCCTTTTAATTAACTGTGACTTATGAGCTATAGAGATAGTACAAAGGATAAAGTGTTTGACAAGAGACCAAACTCTGGCCAAATTCCCCAATACTATATAAGTTTCCCTAAGCCTCTCCATAGAGAGCAGAGCCAGGAGTAAAACCTGAGAACCACAAGGTGGGACTCCTCGAAGCAAAAACAAAACAAAAATCAAAGAATATCCTGCTTCTTCTAACCTTCATTCACTGCTGGTGGAAGTAGAGATGGGCTCAGACTGAACATATGTTGCCTGCTTCTCCCTTCTGAGGAGTGGACTTTCATACTGAATAGTATAGTTGGTCTTTCTCCACTTTGGAGAAGCCCATGTTTTCTCTTAAATGCATTGCTCTCTCTCTTTGTTATCCTCTCCCTCCCCTTCCTTAATAACTGCAAATGAAACCTGTTTTATGTCAAAATAAAATAAAATAAAATAAAATAAAATAAAATAAAATAAAATAAAATAATTTCACTCCAAGGTATCTCTTCAAAGAATCACAGAATCTCTAAATCATAAAGGTATATGCATACTTTTGCTCATTTCAGTGCTATTCACGATAGCTATTATTTGGAAACAATTCAAATGTTCAATATCATATGAGTAGAAAGAGGAGCTCATCCACCTTAAGAGTCACCTGAACTTTTCTAAACCAAAGTCAGATGTGGCTTGTCTCAAAGCTCCTGCAAGCTTATCCTCTGAAAGTGTTAGCCACCATTTGCTCACAAAGAAATGCTTCTTTGTCATTCTGGAGTCTACTATCTAAAAATGCCAAATCCATTAGATATTGCAGGCACTCATAGGAGAGAAAGCTTAGATCTCAGAGTACTGGGAAACCTAGCTTCCTGCAAAGGCCAATTCACTACAGTTGACCACATATTTCTACCTGACAGCTCCGGAACTCACACCGGATGCATTGAATTCAGAGTTCCCAGCTCTGACTGTGATGAGAGCCTCCCCGTTTTGGCAGTGAGCCCCACCAGCTACTCTACTCCAAGCAGAGCCACTGAAGTTGGCATGCTCCCACTGGAGGCTCTCCCAACTGGCCCAGTGCCTGGCAGTATTCCTCTGCATTTTTTCACTCTCCCTTGTGCAGCTCATTGTCCTCCCACATCCTTTTCCCTCAAAACCTGATCGGGCTTCACTCTTGATGGATGATACAAATTTTGTGGTGGCCAGAGAACTCCAGGCAAGGGTGAACTGAAGCTCAGGTTGGAAAAGCAGGTTTAGTAAATGTGGTCAATAGCAAGTCCATCTGGGTTGTTGGCCACCAAGTCTGAACAGAGCATTTTAAATGGGAACATGTGGTGGCTCATGATGAGTAATGCAACCACAGTCTGGTTCACTGTTTTGGAAGAAAGTCACTCATTGGTGGTAGCACCTCAAGCCACTTATTTTCCATGTTTCAACTATCAGTGAGAAAAACTTACTGCTTTTGGATTTTATATTCGGTCATACCTCCAAAAAAGATAGGTGTCTGGAGTATATGTACAAATCGTTAGAAAGAGTTTTTGGCACAACTCTGATGAAGCATTATTGAGTTTATTCAATGACTACTATGCTGATGATTCTTTAATTTAAAGGAACAGAAATTCTTTACAATTTCACTTAATCTAGTCTCAATTTAACCCTAAATCATCCTGCATCTTTCCACCAATGAACTTCATCCCATAATCAGTATTAATTTTATGCAATCATAAAAAGTGATATTAATTTATTTCCAATGTTTTGAAAAGATATAAAATTAAGGAAAATAAAAAGTGTATAATATATCTTTATGATTTCACTTTATCTAGTATTATGGATAAAAATTGACTCATACAAAAATAAATGGAGAAAGTTATTTATCTTTGATGGGGTAGAGATTAGAGTGGTATAGAGCCCACCCAGGTTTAAATCCCAGCACCACAAATGATCTCAGGAACAGCCTCCAATAGTGATCTTTGAGCCCTGAATACCACTGGGTGTGGCTCAAATAACAAAAAAACAACCCATCATTCTGCTTCCTTCCACCAATGTCCCTAAGACCCTTCCCAAACACTCCCTCTCCTTTAAAATCACTTCTGTAGACAAAATGCCCAGTTTTGATGCCTGTGGACATTTATTCTTCTCTTACCGTTGCTTTATAACCCATAAAAGAGAGAATTTGTGTGTATAAAAGAGTAAGCATGCATAGATGAATAAAAATAAACTCCTAAAATTCAAAAATATTATTAAGTTGCTGAAATAAATGTTATATCCCTGTATGTAAAGAAAGCACACACACACACACACACACACACACACACACACACACACACACACACATATATATATATATATATATATATATATATATATATATATACTTGAGGGTCAACATTCCTGCAAGGGGGAGTTGGACAAGAGGCAGTTTTGTGAGTGGAGGAGGGAGAGCTCAGGGTCCTTAGACACTGAGGAAAAGGTCAGAGAAGAGCAAGATACCATTGGGGGCAGCAAAAGATTATCTCTATGGAGGAGAAACCACACTGCAAGCTGAGTACTTTCTGGAGAAAACTTCCTATGTATGGATGACATAAAGGCTCACCTTTATTTATTTGATTTTGGAGTCACACCTAGCATAATCCAGGGTTTATTCCTGGCTCTGCACTCAGGGATCACTCTTAGATGTACTAAGGGAACCACATGGGATGCTGGAATGGAACCCAAGTTGGCCATATACAAGGCAAATACCTTACCCACTGTGCTATTGCTCTAGTCCTCAGCTACTTTACCATTAGGTTATAAAATGGCAAAGACAATGCATGAATTATAAGTACAGCTGCCTGAATGGGATGGGCCTCTATCGAAAGCCCCAAATCCCACCCAGATTGGAAGCTCACATCACATCTCAGACTTTCCTGTGGGCCATAGAGAGACAGGGTAGAACCTGTAGACTTTTGTTTCCTATTCCAGTCTGTGTTCTATTCTCATGACCATTTTACAAACTAACATTGGAGGCCAACTCAAGAGATTGTATGTATGCATGTATGTGTGTTGTGTTAATGAATTCCTCCTGATAAATTTCTATCCTCTCTTCCATGAATTCTCCACCTGATTTGAATATGGCCACATTTGTTCCCGATTGTTCTGTTTTGATTGTGATTTAGATCAATGGTTCTGTGGAAAGTTTTTCTTCTCCCCATTCCTCTTCCTATAAAGGGAGAGAAACTAGTTCTTTGAGGGCTAGGTCATGCTTTGCCCATCTTTCTAGTCCCTGGGAAACGTTATACTCGATAAATCAGAAGTCTTGAATATAGAGGCTGGAAAAAGGGCTGAAAAATGCAGTCAAGCACTAGCAGTGCTTATGGTTTTCTGTCAAGCCAGATTCATTATCTGTCTGACTACTCTCATTCCCTCTCCTGTTCCCACAAACGCTTTAGTCCCAGCAAGGTTTGCCTCCCTTCGGTTCTCACCGCATTACCCCCTTAGGAACTCACAATGGCAGCATTTCTTATCCTCCCGTAGTCAATTGTTGTGCAGGGTGGCCCAGACTCATGCACTCAGTCAGGTGGGAGACAAATAGATAAATCAGAGCTTATGCCAGGAGCTTTCCATTCGTACATGCCACTACATTAAGTGAATGGATGAATCTTGACGTTTGGAAACTATAAAAACAGAAGTCAGTGAACCGTAGTTGTATTTCGTTTATGAGGGTGTGAAGTCTCATGAGAAAGCCGAATTGAAATCGCTTCAGTCCTTTAACCCTGATGGGGAGACCCTGCCCTCCACCTGCTGGAACACGCTGAAACTCTGCCACCTAGCGGCCATCATTGTTATTCTGGCTTCAGACCTTCAAACCCCAAACTACAAATGGTCTATTTTAAGATTGTGCTTCTCCAGGATAGGTAAATGGGCCTATTTTTTTTTTTTTTTCAATTTCGCCCTTTGATGATATGCGTTTCTTTTGAAAATAAATTTACTCTTCCTAAAACTGTGATTTGGAACAGGAAAGATCCTGGATCATTCTTCTGTCCAAGTAAATTTTACTGGGGTGTTTGGAGTTTTCTGAACACGAGGGAACAACGGGAAGGCTCAGTCTCCTGCACTTTTCTTCCCTTTGGCTTGACTCTCAATTGTAAAATAAGATCTTTGAACACAGATATCTACAAAAATCCTCACAAATCTATGACAGATATGTGGATAAACAAGAGACAGTGAAGTGATCAGCTGGAGCGTCAACAGAGTAATCACATGACAGCCAGAAAAGGTTCTGTGCTAGTTTCTGAGTGGATGTGGAGCAACAGCTCAGCAAGGATTTCCCTATTTCCTTAATCCCTTGTTTGTCCTAGTAAATGCAAACAACATCCCTCTTTTAACAAGAAGAACCTGCCACTGAGAGTCAGTGGAAGCAAATGTAGAAGGTCAAGGAGACTCTGGAACCACTGATTTTTTTTTAATCTGTGCTCTCAGGCAGTGTACATAGGGAGCAGGACTCCAGTATATGCAAGGCCTATAGGGCACACGTTTTATCATTTGGTTAAAGATTTGCTTCACCTATGCCACCACCCTAGAAACTGGGTTATAATTTTTTAAATATTACAGTTGAATAAGAATGCATTATTTAACCTGATAATTTTTAAACAAGCCTAACTAAGAAAAATCCAAGTCTTTGCAGGTGCTTCAGAATATCTAGTAGCAGATATTCTTGCCTCCTCAAGCATCTAAAGAAGCATGGCAGCTAAACGAATTATTCTGGGTAAAATGTCTGTTTGTCTATCATAACAATTCTGACTCTTCAAGGTTAGAGCATATCAGAACAGCAGTGGAACTTTGGTCTATGGGACCTTGCTTGTTGTTGATACTGGTTTTGTTTTGTAATGACGACTCACTCTTGGGAATTGTTGAAAGGAATGCAGAACTCAAGAAAGGATATTTCTATGAAATAGAGAAAAGAGTTCCTTGTTGCTTTTGGAGTGAGCTCCTGGAACCACCTGGTGTAGGTCAGACCTATCAGAATAGACTGATGGTGACTCTTGTTTTTCTACTTTTTGGCCTTTTTTAAATTGAGTTCTATTTTTTTTCCCTAAGTCAAGGCATGTGATTCTTGTACTCTCAAATATTTGAGAATGCTTCTAGAACACTAGTTCTCAATGTCTCCAAGGATATTGTCAATAAATTGTAGGAATAATGTCTACACATATACCTGAGACCCTAAATTAATAGGCTTGGAATGTGGTTTGAGTATTGGAGCTTTTAAAGCTCTCCAGGCAATAATAATGTGCAATCAAGGTAGACAGCAAATGCCTCAGATCAGGGATTGGCCTCTTTTTTCCTATAAAGAGCCAGAGGGAATATTTTTCACTTTGCAGAACCTATAGTCACAGTTACTCTGTTCATGGGTAGAAGTCAACCTTGAAACTCAGGTAGACAAAGGGGAGTATACCATGCTCCCCAAACATTATTTATACTAAGAGGTATGAGGATATTATCTGGAGTTTACTGACTGTTCAAAGGTTTCTCAATTAACATGTTGAAGTCAGTGTTTCACCAGTGCTTAACACTTGGATGTGACTTAATAAACATTAATAATAATAAACATAATAATAAATATTGTAAAGCCAATGTTAACTTGTCCAATGCTTAAGATCTACAGTTCTTGCTCCTCTTTAATACTCAGCAGACCCCTATTCCACCTACTGAATCACCCCCTATAAGTACTGCTCTCTCTCTCAGCATATCAAAGTGGAAGCGATGCTTTAGGCAATTCCATGATGGAGTGAGAAGTCTGAAGGTGTCACGTATCTATTAAAGCCTACCACCACACTAATGGCAGACATGGACTCACACCCCAAAAGCAGCATTCCCAGGAGCCTTTCCTGAGATAAAAAGGATTAGAAGAGGAAAAACTGTGTACATTCATTTATAAAGAAAAGTTCGAGAATTCCCAGATCCAAAAACTCAATATGAAGCATTACTAATCACCCCCCCCCAAACCTGCAGAGCACTAGCATAGAGGTAAATCAGAAAGACTGTTAACTAGACAATCTGTGGGAGGAGAAACCACTAAAATCAGCCCAATTTCTCTTCCCAGAATTGGGAAGGTGGAAGCATGCTGGAGGCAGAGGGTGATGGTGATGGGGTGTTAGACTGAGTCCTTAAGAGTGGGGCTCTGAGTATGGGAGATTGGGAAGAGGTGAGAAAATAAGAGGATAAATGAACATTTATCTCATATTCATCTGAACTTATCAGGACAGACATATCACTACCATCTACAGCTTCTACATCTGTTATGACACCTAAGGTGTAGATTTGTTCCTTGATATGACTGGTATAACTGATGTCTTTGGAATCATTAATATGACTGATAGGACTGATGTGTCCAGTGTGGTTGACTGGCACTAACATAGCTGATGTACTGATGTGTCTCACATTGCTGACATGGCTGGTGTGATTGATGTGGGCTAGTGTCATTGGCATGACTGACATGACTGGTGTAGCTAACATGACTGGTGTAGCTAACATGATTGGTGTGGAAGACCTGAAAGGTCAGCATGCTTGATGCTTTGCTGTGTGTATTTTTCAATCATATAGTTTCGTGTAGGCATTCAGAACTTCCTGCACAGTTGTTCTTCACCTCTGGGACCCTTGCAGGTGAAACTTGGGGCACTTTCCAGCAGTTTTGGTAAACCACAAGCCTTTCAGACCAGGACTGCCAGCCAGTTGTTCTCTCTTCAGCCAACTTCGCTTCCACATGCCCCCTCCCCTAAAGATTCAGGAACTTTTCTCACCCTTTGAGCAGTATCTCACAAAGTAAAACACAAAACCATCTCAGGGAATGTATAGTTGTCCCTAATACCCTGCAATTATAAGGAGCTGAGGAACTCAGATGCTTAAAAGCTGAATGTACCTCCCTTAAGGAACCAAACATGAGCACTGTGGCTCTATATCAATAACTATAACATTCTATTTCTCCTCAGATGGGGAAACACATTTTGTATTTCTGTGCACTGTGAAGTCGGGTGCTAAATTGCTCTTTGGGAAAAGTTAAGTGACGGAATTAAAACTTTTGGAAAGTGGGAGATACTAGTACGCTAAAAGATAAAGCTTGGTAATGTCAGCAAATTACTTCAGAACCATTTTCTGTTTTTAAATATCATTGCTATAAAATATTTTAGATAGTTTCTGGGGCCACTAGGGTCATACCTAGACATGCTGGAATGCCATGTGGTGTCCCCTTGGTTGGAGACCGGGGCCCAACTTATGTATAATGTTCTTTGCCTCTCAAGCTACATATTCTGGCATATGTTGATAAAAATCATCTTAAATTATCTTTTTATATATCTATTTAATCCCACAAGTAAACTTTGAAAACTAGTTCTATGCAAGGCATCACAGTAATAAAGCATTTTGAAAGAAAAAAATCTTAAAAGTTGTAGAATATATTCTATCTATCTATCTATCTATCTATCTATCTATCTATCTATCTATCTATCTATTACTATCAAGAGACAGAGTGGAAAGCTTGCCTCCCACTGACTCTGGTTCAAATAAACAGTACCATACATGTTCCCTGAGCACAGAACCAATAATAGACCCCAAGGACAGTGCTAGAAATAGCCTTAGCCTTGTTGGGTCAGATCCAACCCCTCAATCCCCAATATGTGGCCATAAGAAAAATCACTGTTAGAATGATTCCTATTCATCTTTTATAATGTCGTATTAAACTTCACAACCTTTGTCATTATATTACTGTTTTGTTTATACTAGAAAATTCTGTGTAAATGTATAGCCTTCTGTTATTATCATCAAATGGCTGGACTATTTATTCCTATTGAAAGCTATTTCTAATACTGAGTGTTACTGTTAGTGTTAGGCCCAGAGCAGTAAGAGAGACTGCCACTGAGTACAATTAAACATGGCATCTAATGGATTTTTTTTTAAATGACACCAGGATACTTCTTTGGTGGAGGGATGAGTTATGTATGAGTTTTCCATGGATGCTACAACAAATTACTGCTCACTGATTACTATAGAACAATAGAGATATTTTCTGGCAGATCTTTAGAATGGAAGTTTGACATAGGTTTCTCCAGGTGAAGATTAAGGTGTCCACATTCCTTTCTGAGGGCAAATAGGGATAATTTCTTTTCTAACTTGTTTCAACTTTTATGAGTCTGCTTTGTCTGTCTTCATATTCAACCACTTCATTTGCTTCTTCTCATGATGTTAACTTACTTTTCTTTTTTCTGATTCTCATTCCTATGGATACTTGATATTACAAGTGAATACTCCTGTTTTGTTCAGGCAAATGTTCTATTTTCAAATTAGAAAATAAGCATTCTAAATTATTTCGTAAGGTGTAATGAAGCATGTCCACAAACTTCTTTTTGTTTTGTTTTGTTTTTGGGCCACACCTGGCGGTGCTCAGGGGTTACTCCTGGCTGTCTGCTCAGAAATAGCTCCTGGCAGGCATGGGGGACCATATGGGACACCGGGATTCAAACCAACCACCTTAGGTCCTGGATCGGCTGCTTGCAAGGCAAACACTGCTGTGCTATCTCTCCGGGTCCTCTTTTTTTTTATCCACAAATTTCAAAGGGGGATAAGACACAGACTTTAAGTGAAGAGCCAAAATACTGTAAGGTATATACACACTTCCTATTTGCATGAATTTCAACAATATGAAAATGACACAAACTATTTTCTCCATTGAGAATCTAGTTGAAAATGTTTCTATTCTTAAAAAATTGGTGAAATTCTTTAAGATGCCCAGATGGTAATAGAAAGACTCCTGGGATCCTGTATTTTTGTTGATTTGTTTGTTTCTACTGGCTACATCCAGCAGCACTCAGCTGTTACTCCTGAAATTGTGCTCAGAAATTACTCCTGGCAGGCTCAAGGAACCAGAGAGGATTTGAGGAATAGAATCCCAGTCAGCCACATGCAAGACAAATGCCTTACCTGTTGTGCTATTGCTCCAGCCCCAGGAATTCTCTATTTTTCTACCCCTGTCAGTGTAAGTAATCCTTTAATTTTTTCCTTTACTCAGTTGTAAACAAGATAAAAATATTTTAATAGTATTAAAAATAAGACCTATTGTTTATGGAAGATGATGTTAGATAAACATAATACTGCAATGCCTTTGCTCATCTAAAAATAACTTTTGGTAAATTAAGGTATAAAACAGTAGAAAAGCTGAATTAACAATACAAAAATAAACACATAAACTTAAAATTCTCAGCTAATTTTTATGAAAAAGGAGAGAACTTTTATGGTGTCTTTTATTCTATCCTGGAAGCTTAAATAATGTTGTTCTCCAGCACAGAATAGACAAATTGAATAATGATCTGAGACTCAAGGAGAAATGTAGATCATTAATACTATGAAATTAATGATTGGTAAATTATACTCAATAATCTCATCACATCTATAATTCCTTGTGCATTTTGAGCACTCATTATTCAAAGTCTTTTGGTAAGAAAGTGCTTAGCAGGAAGCCAGGTTCCAAGACTGCAGAAGAAGTACACAAGAATAAATCATTTTGCTATGCACCAACTGTAATAAATACCTTGATAAATAATTCCACCAGGGAACAGAGATTAAGTCAATGACTAGCACATGCCACACATGTAGGAGACCTGAGGCATTTGTCCCTGACATTACCCCATGAAAAAAGAAGATTAAAATTCCAGTAGAATACAACTTCTTTGAAAGCAGAGAGGTCTTACTGAGTCCTAGAATAAGAGAAATGTTCAATGATAATAATAGAATGCACTGAGAAACACAGAAAAGGGAAACACAGAGTCCCAGACAAAAGTAGGAACAGGGAAAGAATTTAGAAATCAAGATTTCCATGCATTTTAGACTCTGAATATATAAGTAAATTTACTTTTTTTGAAAGAAAAATATTTTATGACTTATTATGACAGGGACATATTTTTTAAAATAATTAAATAATTTTTGTTGATACCAATGAGAATTACCCTATATTTAAGGTACATAGTGACAGTGAATTAGGGCAATTCCCACCACCAGTGTTGACCTCCCTCAGCCACTGTTCCCAGCATACATCCCATACCTCCACCCTTAACCCCCTGGATTGCTAGGTAACAGGTCCCTTTTATGTATAGCTTTTTGTAGTTTGGGTCTCCTGATTTTATTGTCATTGACTTTGGGTTGGGTAGTTAGGTCTGATAGTTTTTATTTCCATTCAATGCTTATGAGACCACTTGACCCTTCGTACCATCCACTTATTTTTTCTCAATTTGTAGGAAACCATAGAAATATGAGGCAGATCAAGATGATTCATGTTCTATGGTTCTGTTAAAAAAAAAAAGGAAAGCAGGAGGGAGCCCCTGTCTAGAAGCTATACATATAAATTTAAAAGAAGAAAAAGATAAAAAAAAAAGGGGGGGGGCTAATGTGGCTAGATTTGTTGGTTTGTTCATTTGTTTTTTGCATAGACACTGTAAGTATTGGGGAAATTAGAAAGGAAATTTCCTTGGCCTAAGAGATACATGGTGTCTCCACCATGACTACAGGCTCTGGACACATTCATTGTCAAAACCCAAGGTCTTTCTTCATGGTGCCTGGAAATTTTCTGCTCAGTCATGATTGTCAAGTCAGTCCTCTGTAATTTTAGATCTTACTTTTTTTCACCTATCCTAGAACAAAGTCTAGGTTAAAGTCTTTCTTTATGGTCCCAGGAAAAGTTCTGCTCAATGGTAGTTGTTGTAGTCAATCTTCTGTAAATAGTGATCTTGGTTTTTGCACAGATCCTAGGACAGAGTATCTTCTGATTTCATCTCACCGTTAGGTGATAAGTTAGGTCAACGAGCCTTTACATCAAGTTGTTGCTGTTTCCTCATCATCAGGGTGTCACATGAGCCGACCCCAGCACAAGTTGATGCCAGAGAAGTATTAGGGCCTCCCATTGAGGGAATTTGATTCCTGGTGCTGCTGCAGGGAACTGTGCCAGTTCAAAGGTTGGGATCCAGGGTTTGGAATTGGATGATCCATATCTGATCACATGAGGTCTAAGTTGATTCCCCATGACAAATATTTAGGGTGGAAGGAGCCCCTGTGTTATAAAATTTATGGGTTCTTATCCTTATTAGATAAAACTTTTCTCTATATATAAGATCTCCCCATTTTAATGTGCTATGCAAAAAGGAATGATGCCATAATATATTATTGGTGGATTTGGGGTAAAAATGACAAGCTATACAATCTCTGGTTTTAACCTGAGATTTGAACCCAAGCAAGACTTTCTACTAGAATTTCTTAATAAGCAGAACCAAAACAAGCAAAAAAAGAGAGGAGAGATGGAGGAGGCTACCTCTACTTTTGTAAATAAACACACTAAAAGTTATAACTATTAAGGAAATAAATATACAAAGAAAATATAGATATCCCCATTAAGTCTTTTGAGATAGTTTTGGAAGGTAATAAGATCCAGAGCACATTTTTATCCCACACTATGGTCTTATTGAGTCTGAGAAATGGTTTGCAGCAGTAAGGGTAGTGTCCTCGAGCTGGGGGTCCCTCTGGAGCTGCACCCAGTCACAAACGACTGTTGACATTGAGGGAGGAGTGGAAGGGAGAAAAAGAGCCACTTAGAATGCAGCAGTGTGTGCAGCAGAAGTGGTTGCTGCAACATCTTGCCAGGATGAGAGATGTGGGGCTGAGAGGGTGTCCTTTCACTTCGGGTGCCAGATAGCGGTTTACTGAGGCAGGGGTACAGTCTCGGTTCCTAAGGAGTTAAGAACTGAGGGTAAAGAGGGTTAAATAAGGAGAGATAGCCAATCAGGATTGAGGAGGTGAGAGGATAGAAGGATAGAGGATAGAAGGACTTTTGAACTGGATTGGGGGAAGGACAATATATAACAGGGATTATATACATATAAGCATGGATTGTTTACAATTCAGATTAGGCAAACATAGAGGAGTCAACTGTATACAGACTCATGCCCACTTACAGACAGACATTAGAGATCTATTCCAAGGTTGTAGTTGGAGGCCTGAACCTTATGGGAGGGGGTCAAAGCACTTGAATAATAAATACATTAAAATTTAATTTAACTCTCCTTCCTGGGAGCTGGGAGTCTAGCAGGAGGAGGTTTGGCAGGCCCCCGCCATGCCTGAGGCCTGCTTGGCCAGGCCTAGGGGGGGTGCGGGACCTGGGTAACCCCAGCACCCCTCTGCTGCCTTGCTCCAGATCTCCAGGGCTTCCCCGGGCCACACGCCTGGGCAAGCCGGTGAGTTGGGTCCCTTGGTGGAGCTTGAAGGTACCCTAGGCCTTCCCCCACTATCCATGCGGCTCCTTAGGGAGGGTCTGGGTGGGGCTCTGAACTTCTGGTCTCCCAGCTTCTTGAAGGATCTCTCCTTCCTGGGAGCCGGGAGTCTAGCAGGAGGAGGTTTGGCAGGCCCCTGCCATGCCGGAGGCCTGCTTGGCCAGGCCTAGGGGGGGTGCAGGACTTGGGTAACCCCAGCACCCCTCTGCCGCCTTGCTCCAGATCTCCAGGGCTTCCCCGGGCCACACGCCTGGGCAAGCCGGTGAGTTGGGTCCCTTGGTGGAGCTTGAAGGTACCCTAGGCCTTCCCCCACTATCCATGCGGCTCCTTAGGGAGGGTCTGGGTGGGGCTCCGAACTTCTGGTCTCCCAGCTTCTTGAAGGATCTCTCCTTCCTGGGAGCCGGGAGTCTAGCAGGAGGAGGTTTGGCAGGCCCCCGCCATGCCGGAGGCCTGCTTGGCCAGGCCTATGGGGGGTGCGGGACCTGGGTAACCCCAGCACCCCTCTGCTGCCTTGCTCCAGATCTCCAGGGCTTCCCTGGGCCACACGCCTGGGCAAGCGTGTGAGTTGGGTCCCTTGGTGGAGCTTGAAGGTACCCTAGGCCTTCCCCCACTATCCATGCGGCTCCTTAGGGAGGGTCTGGGTGGGGCTCTGAACTTCTGGTCTCCCAGCTTCTTGAAGGATCTCTCCTTCCTGGGAGCCGGGAGTCTAGCAGGAGGAGGTTTGGCTGGCACTGGTAATCTCTGTCCAGTCTACATTTTCAAAATATTCAAAAAGAAATATTAATAGTACTCTCACAAGAAACATTAATCGTACTCTCACAAGAAACATTAATAGTACTCACTATCATTGAATTATGTTTTTATGTATGCAGAATGTCCATTTTGTACTCTGCCCTTTTGCATACCCCTTCATAAGTTCATATTTCTCTTTAACTTCTTTAACTCCTATCATCATTACTCCTTTTTTACCCTTTCTAACTTAAGTACTGTTGAGTCCTAAGTCACAGACCAAAGTGGTGCCCTAGAGTTAACACCCACCCAACTATTTTAAAAGGCATAAAAAGGACACATATCTTTTCAACATTTTATGGGTGTTTTCTTTGACGGGTATTACTTTTGCTAAATACTTTCTTATACAGTGATGATTCCCCCCCCCCATGTTTTTTATCTTCTCTTTGTGAACTGCTCAATATGGAATTTGGTGTGAAAGAATCCCTCAGTTTAATACTTATGTTTGAACCAAGTCATGGGTCTTGTTGGAAATGTTCTTATGCCCCCATATATCTGATAGCACCACGTGGCTTTATATCTTGTTTGCGTAGGCACACTAACATGGGAAAATACTATACATACCAATAAGTTCTTATCTAATAGAAATGGGAACACACATATCTTGTAGTGCAATGAGACCTTACACCCTGAACATTGACATAAAGACCTGGCACAGGCCTCAGAAGAATGGGCATTCTCCATTTACCCCTTGATCTACAGAAGACATTTACAAAACATCCAAGGTTGTATATAACATCACCCAGAGGCATTCCTGTACCAGGGACGACCCTACAGCTGCTCTGACATCGATCTACTCAAAAGAGACACCCCTTAACACTGAGAAGACAACAAGAACAATGACCTGCTTACTGGACAGGGCTTGCTGTATTGCCCCTTTATGGTGAGGTTTGTCTATAACATCACCTGGAAGCAATCCTCTACCACGGAAGACCCTACCACTGCTCAGACATCGTCCTGCTCAAAAGAGACTTCCCTTAACACTGAGAAGACTTAACAACAACAACCTGCTTACAGGACAGGGCTTCCTGCATTGCCCTTTCATGGGGAGGTGAAACGAGAAGGCACTCCACATCATGACTTCAATGTAGGACATGCAGATTCCAGAATCTTTAATACAGAAACATGAGACCAACAACAGAGACTGTGTGATAAGTGTGTTGGCTCTACGGACAATGTCTTGGAGCGAACGATAACTTTCCTGAGGCCTAGAGCTGGTCTTATGCCAGGAAACTTCAGGGGTAGGATCTCTTTGTATTTAGGCCAAGGTTATTCCTTTACATGCCTCTCATATTTTGGTGGGCCAATGCAAACAACACTTGCCACTCTAACACCGTTTTTACTGTGCTCCTTTGACTCTAATCCTTAAAACGCACCCACTTAAAATTTGAGGTTAACTTAAGCTAATATGCATGTACATGGAAATGTAAAAAATACTATGCCTCTAATGTTTAAGGAGTTATGTAAGTTTGATGGCTTTAGATTGCCTTGTGTGCTGTTAAGAAATATTATAATCTGCTACAATCTGGGGACTTGAGGGACAAAGTAATTGCACATGGATTCTGTTTTATTTATCTTAACTTTCTTTGGTGAAAGTTCAAAGTTAAGATATCAGCAAGGGGACTTCTTCTGATAATTATGTTATGGGTGATTGTCCTTCCACTGTAACTTTACCTTATCCTCTTTCTTTGCATCTTTTGTTCTCATAATTCAAAATAAAAAAATTATATAAAAAAGAAAAAAATTTAATTTAAAAACATAAATTAAAAAAATTAAAAAATTTGGGCTGGCACATTGGAGGATAAAGGTTTTCCAATTTCTAGACACTTCATCAATGGTGGGGGTGAACTTTGCTCAATGAAACTTTCAGGATTAGATTGTGCATGGAGCATTTTAGGATAAACATAATTTTCATGTCTAAAGTACTAAGCTAGGGGCTGGAGAGATAGCATGGAGGTAGGGAGTTTGCCTTACATGCAGGACTTTGGTTCGAATCCTGGCATCCCCTGAGCCTGGGAGGAGCGATTACTGAGCACAGAACCAGGAGTAACCCCTGAGCACTGCTGGGTGTGACCCAAAAGCCAAAAACTAAAGTACTAAGCTATATGGTAGTGAGTACTATAAGAGGAGTCTACCCTGTGCAGTATCATCCACCATGTCTTGTGTATTGAGTTTCCTTTCCTGAAAGGAAACTGACAACGTGGGCATTATGATATAATAGTGACATAGCTTGAATTGGAAAGAAGGAATAAAAGGTTAATAGTAATTTGCAAAAACATACTCAATGAGTGGGGCCTATAACAAAAGCTATGGTGCGCAATTACCTATTTCATTGGTCTCTACGGTCATCATGTAGCAGACATAATAAAAATATGGAACATTCCATGAATTTTTATGTAATCCTTGCACAAAGACCATGCTAATCTTCTCTTTATAGTTCTAACTTTAGTAAATGTGCTGCCAAACTAAGTACATATAAGTAAATTTTGATAAACTTTCTTGAAGTGGTTTCATGCTCCAACACTATGTTCAAAATCTATATAACTCCTTGTTAACACTAGGTGGCAGTGCAAATGCAGGCATTGACACAATGAATATTATTTCCAAGAACTGAGCATATTTTAGAACTCTTCTGTGGGACTTTTCCAGACTTGGGCAAAAGAGGAAGATCAACGTTGAAGGGAATAATAAAGGTGAAAATTTTATGAAGCATAGGGATTTTAATGCTTTTAAAGTCTGATTAAGGTTACCATTTGAAAAAAATATTTTTTTTCTTTTTTTTAATTTATTTAAACACCTTAATTACATATTTTTAAGTCTTTGTAAGTTTGGCTTACAGGTCTTAATTTATTTCAACATACAGTAATTTTGAAAATAAATTTGACATGTCAGTTCAAATTATTTTTTAAAACATCTAACACCATTATACACTTAATCAAAGTGCCTTGGACTTGTTCAAAAACAATGACAACCTTAGTATATCTGGATTATTTCAAATGTTTACTTGCTTTAAGAATATACACACTTTATTTTAAATACTTCAGTATACATCTAACATCTTACTAGACACTGAGCTTGTAAATTAAGTATAAATTTACAAACACAGCAGAGCAAAGTCTTCTAAACATTTCAAATAGCTTAGGACTTTAGACCACACACACACACAGTAATAACGTCAAATAACAGTGAGTTTATTCTATGTTCTTCTGCCTGGCTCTATTTATTTTACTATGCTGTAAAATTGACTTTCTCAAATTATATCTTTTCATCTGAAATTTACTAGGCATGTAAACATATTAGACTGCAATTCAATGCCTTTTTATTTTATTTTTTTTATTGAATAATTTTTATTTTGACCAAAGTGGATTACAAATCTTTCACAATAATATTTTAGGTAAATTGTGACATTGAGTCAGGGGCATTCCCACCACCAATGTTGTCCTCCCTTCACCCCTGTTCCCAGCATGCATACCATATCGCCCTCCTTTGACCCCCGGGGCTGCTAGTATAAGTGGTTCCCCTCTGTGTCTAGCTTGTTGTAGATTGGATTTTAATTTTGTTGTCATTGGCTTTGGATTTGGTGTTTAAGTATGATCATTTTTTATTTCTACTCAATGTTCATACACCTGTTTGGTCTTGGTACCCTCCATTATTTCTCCCTCAATTTGTGAGGCGGAACAAAATGGTTCAAATTATGTGGTTCTGTTCAGAGGAAAGAAAAAAAAAAAACAAAGAAAAAAAGGGGGGAAAAACTCAAACAAGCAAGAAATGGGAGGAGACCTTCTAGAGACTATAAATATCAATTTAAGAGAAGAAAGGGAAAAAGAAAGAAAAACATAAAAACAATACCAAAAATATCGAACAAAAGAACCTGAAAAACACCACAGCCATAAAGACAACAAATAAAAAATAACCACGGTCCCCAAATAAAAAAAAAGCATACAAAAAGGAAAAATAAACAACAATAACAACAACAACAACTATAACAAAAAATTGATTTGTGCTTTTCTTTTCATAGGCACAGTAAATATTGGGGGAAATTAGAAAGGGAATTCCCTTGACCTAAGGGGGGTTTCTTCGCCCTTGAAGCATACTGTCACGGGAATAACTATAGGCTCTGTACGTGCTCTTTTTCTCTTCCCTAGGTCCTTTTGTGCTGTCTGGAAACTTTCCACTCAGTTGTGGATGATAAAATCAGGCCTGTGTAACTAAAGATCTCAGTATTTGCATAGGTCATAGGGTGGAGATAGAGTGAAGTCTTTATGTTTCTAGAAGTTCTGTTCCAACACTGTAGTTCAATGCCTTTCTATAGGGAAAATAGTTCCTTAACTTAAAAAAAAATGTTCAGGTCCTCTTATTTATAACTCCTTTTCTATAATGATATTTCTCAATGATATATTCATTTAGACATGGTGAATGCTGATAGAATTCTGAGTTAGGCTTGAACTTCTGCATGCTTGCTTGATTTTATATCCATTTTTATAATTTATGTGTTCCCTTCCCCAAAGACAACAGAAAATTGGGATAAACATTGTCTTATCAGTGTGCAGAAAGAAATGAACTTCTCTAACTTTCTATTTTATTTTCATGGTGCACGTTTACTTTCCATGACAACAAGCTCCAAAGAATTAAGCTGATATTCAAAGTATCATCTATGCAAATACACTCCCAAAAGATCACTTTCACTCCAAAGTTTTTAGGAAAGAATTCTGTGTTTCCTCCACTGATCTGTTTAACTTCATTTCATAAGAAGGGCGCTGCATCGAGAATCCAGAAACTATTCTTTCTCTTCAGTCCAACATATGTATGTGACTTTATGATAGGGACATTCTGTGTCTTTGTTTTATGCAGCTAAAGACTCTCTTTGTCCAGTTAACCTACTTAATACAAGAACAGTCAATAACTTCAAGATCACATAACTACTAACCTTAAAAAATAAGTTGTTTCTATGAACTCTATAACAGGTACTATGCATTAACAAACATCATATCATGTCCTAGGTATTCCATGCAGATGCATCCATGTTCCATGTATAAAAAGGATCTTGCAAGGAAGATACATTAGCATAATTAAATAATTTCACAGATGAGGTAACTAAGACTAATTAGTAAATTATTCAAGGTTTATAAAAACAGAAGTAAATTTCAGAAACACTTATTCCCAAACCAGTGTTACTTCTTTTGCCCCAGAAGACCTCTTCATTGTTACCATTTTTATTTAGTTTTATAGTTTTAACCTACTTTAGAAGATAGCAAACATCTTAGAATTTTTTCTGAAGCAAGATAGCTTTTATTGAAACTTATTTATGAAGATTTGGGGGGACAGAAAAAAGAAGTATGTGTTCATACTGCTCTAAACTGGAAATAAGCAAACAAAGAAACAGAGACAAGAAAGCAAGATACGTGTTCAAAGGAGAACATGGGCTTGAAGAATAAGCAAAACTTCTTAGCATTTTATAGTTCACTGAGAGTTTATTGCAAAATTGACTTTGAAGTTCTTTTTTTAATCTAGGTATATTTTTTATTTTAAGTCAAATTTCAAACTGTTGCTCAGTGATTGATATCTTGTGGGTTTCTTTTTAGGTGGGGCCTACGAAAGTCTTTGGGAGCAGAGCAAGAAATAATCGTTAGTCCTAATACTTCTGGGAAGATCTTATCTTAAGGATGCAGACACTGGAATTAATGCTCTGTGATGTAAGGACCACAGAGGTAGGTGGTCCCTCACAAACACTGCATTTCAGTAGAACTGCAAGGGACTGGGGTTTGGTCCAAGTTTCTGCTCTGTGGTTCGTGGCATGTTTTCTTTGGTTCACAAGCATGCTGCTTCTTGGTGGAGGCATATGCCTGCTAGCATCCCACTCACTGTATCCCATACAAGACAATTCCTGGGTACCTAGAAGGCAGATGTTTCCCAAAGATTTCCAAAAACAGACATGCATTTCCTTCCTTTCTTCTCCACTTTCATGAGCCACCCAGAGAGAAGAGACCTGGAGGTAATAAAGATTGGTGAAAGTCAATTACCCCAAAACTCTGGGTTTCAAAAGATGAGTAGAAAAGGAGTGAACACTCAGTGCCAACTCATGAAATATATAAGCCCATCTTTGAGCTTCAACAGTTCAACAGATACAGGAAATACTTAAGAAATACTTAAAGGTTTCCTTCTTCCTGGATACTATATAAGCTGAGGACAATGCAAAATCCTCCAAGCAGAGTCTCTGCATGTCTCATTCTAAACTTTGCACACTTACTTTCAGAAAACCTTTAGAAAGTTATCAGGCTAGTCACTGACATACTATTAGTTCCATGAAGCATTTTTCTACTTCAAGTTTTGGGATATTGCCCCTGTGGATGGTTGATCCCCAGATACGAGAGTAGACTTTTATTACCAAACATTGTTGCACCCTAAAATTGACATACCTATAAAATTACACATGTAGTCAAGTATCTCAAAAGAGAAATAGCACAGATAATGCTGACTCCTAATCTGTTTTCTCCTTCATCCTTAAACAGAATCCCATTGTTGGGCTGGAAAGATGGTTCAACAGGTAAGTCACGCAGCAGGGTGTGCCCCAAATAATCCAATTATTGCTTGTGTTTTTCCTATCTAAGACTTTAAAATTAGTATTAGCCAAGTGACTATTTTCTGTCTAAAGACTAAAGTCATTGGGTAAAATTATAGTTTTTATTGTAAAAAATAGAGAAAACTTGGGGCTAGAGCAACAGCACAGCAGTAAGGCATTTGCCTTGCACGTAGCAAACACAGGACAGACCCAGGTTCGAGTCTCAGCATCCCTATGGTCCCCTGAGCCTGCCAGGAGTGACTTCTGAGCATAGAGCTAGGAGTACCTTCTAAGCACCACCGGTGTGATCCCCCCCCCAAAAAAAAACCCAAAATAGAGAAAAGTATAAATGAGGATAGGTATAATAAAAAGTTATGATGCAGACAATAGTATACTCCTACCTATCCAATACTTAAAGTTTTATTTAAATATTTGTCCATGTTCTTATATATCGCTTTTGTTTATTTATTTTTGCTGTTTCTTGTATGTAGCTTTTATGAGGTATCCATTATTTTCTCTGTAAAATCTAGCTAGTTTTGTTAATTTCTTGTTTAGTTTAATGTAGAGAGCAAAATTAAGTCATTAACTTTAGAAGCTACCAGTGGAGCTAATATGGAAAAGAAGGTTAGCAAGATAGATTTACACACTTTTATTATAGTGGAGCTATAAGTAGGAGATGTAAATTTCAAGTTTGCAAAGGTTCTGCACTGCAATGGGAATAATCGGGTAACACATAACTTTTTTATTTTTGTGGGGTTTTTTTTGGGGGGGGTCACACCTGGCAGTGCTCAGGGGTTATTCCTGGCTCCAGACTCAGAAATTGCTCCTGGCAGGCATAGGGGACCATATGGGATGCCGGGATTCGAACCGATGACCTCCTGCATGAAAGACAAACGCCTTACCTCCATGCTATCTCTCCGGCCCCAAGTCAGACATAACTTTTAAAAGTCGTGACAGCAAATGAGTGGAGAGAACAGGGATATAGGGAAAAACTAAAGAAATTTAACCCATAAGTAACAAGTAGGGGGATGAGAAAAAAAAAACACCAGAGAATATTGAGATCGAAAAATAAGAACTGTCTTGTTGACAAATAGAAAATCGGTTCAAAGAAAAAAAAACTTATCTGTGAATGGTTTCAAATACCACTGAAAAGGCAAGTAATTCAGAAACTGGATTGCAGTGTTTGCGTTTCTCACAGCTGACCCTAGTTGGATCCCTGACACCACACATGGTTTCCAAAGCATCACCTTGAGCGAGCCTGGAGCACAGAGCCAATAGTAAGCTCTGAGCAAAGGTATGTGTGGCCCAAAATACAGAAAATATAATAGGAAAATAAGTCAGAAGATGGAATAATAATTCAATGGCCTTGATTTAACAAATGTAGAGAGAGGATTTGGAGGGATAAAAGAAAGGATATTGACATCATGGAAACATGGGGCCAGAGCAATAGCACAGTGGCTGGCTAACCACGGAGGGGTTTGAATTCGCACATCTCATATGGTCCCCTGAGCCTGCCAGGAGTGATTTCTGAGCTCAGAACCAGGAGTAACCTCTGAGTGCTGCTGGGTGTGACCCCAAAACCAAAAAACAATAAATAAGAAAATAAAAAAATTTACGAAGAAGAAGAAGAAGAAGAAGAAGAAGAAGAAGAAGAAGGAAGAGGAAGAAGAAAAAAGAAGGAAGAGGAAGAAGAAAAAGAAGCAGAAGAAGAAGAAGAAGAAGAAGAAGAAGAAGAAGAAGGAAGAGGAAGAAGAAAAAAGAAGGAAGAGGAAGAAGAAAAAGAAGCAGAAGAAGAAAAAGAAAAGAAACAGAAGAAAAAGAAGCAGAAGAAAGAAGAAAAAGAAGAAGAAAAGAAGAAGAAAAGAAGAAAACAAGAAGAAGAAGAAGAAAAGAAGAAGAAGAAGAAGAAGAAGAAGAAGAAGAAGAAGAAGAAGAAGAAGAAGAAGAAGAAGAAGAAGAAGAAGAAGAAGAAGAAGAAGAAGAAGAAGAAACAAAAAACTCATGGGTAAAGTCTTAAGGAAACAAATGAAGCAAAAAATATAATAATGTTCTATGTCCATAGAGTTTAATAATTTTCATAGTAATTTTTTGCCCTGTTTTTTTTTTCCTTTGAAGGTCTCCATAAGACAGGACCATGTTTTTCTTTTCTTTTTTATAATCAGAGAATTGAATTGATCAGGAGTGTAGATCTTAATATTTTTATTCAAGTGACAGGGCTGGGAGTAGAACCAGTTCCTAGTGCAAATTGTTAAAGATCTACCATGCATATCTACCCACCATGAAAATAAATTCATGAACTTAGGTCCATACTTGGCTATATTCATTGTATAGCTCCTTCTAATTTGCTGATGTTTGGCAGATTGGTAAAGCAATATGTTTCTTCAGCTCCACAACTCCCCTAGATGTTCACTATGTGTTAATTCACTGATAGATTATCAGCAGAAAGTTGTAAATCCCAGCATGCTTTCTTTATTGAAAAATATAATCACAATTTACACATAATCACTATAATCACATATTTACTTCTCAAACAAAGAGACTTTTGATTTCTTTGACAACTGGGGACCTCATTTCAGTTGATGCTTCTAATGTAGAATTATCTAAAAGGCCATTATTGTCATAATTAGCATATAAATTTAATTTAATGTTTACAGCAAACAGAAAATTACTCAAACACACAATATGCTTCCTCTGCCACATGCAATTTATTTTTACAGTAAACTAGCTAAGTTCAAATTAAAGAACATAAGCTAGGGAAAGATATTGTGCAGGAGATATATGTAAATAGGCATTTAAGTTTTTGTACTTCAAACAAGGCATTGATGAGAGTTCATCATCCACCAAATAAAATTGTTGGGAAACATTCTGTATAAGCACAATATAACATTGAGAGGGCAGTAATGAAGGCAAGTGTTTAAAATGGTAAATAATAACCTCATAAGAATTTTGTCTTTCAATATCACTTAGCCTCTGGCAGGTCTAACCTCTACCAGTTCACTTATTAACTACTAGTTTGTGGATTGGAACAGAATAGTGTTCACTGCCTTAAAGAGCAAAGGGCAGGAGAGTTAGCTGAATGGACTAAGAGCATGCTTTGTATGCTGGGAGCCAGTTCAATCTCCAAACATGGTCAGGTTCCAAACCTTGACCTGAGCCAAACACGGGTTCCTGAACACAGAGCTGGAAGTAACCCCTGAGTATCACCAGTTGTGGATTCTCAAAAACAAAATTAAAAACAACTGCTGCCAGTCTATGCATCCGCTGATCCAGATCCTGGCAAGATTTGGGAAGGTGAAAGGTCATCCCTGTTGTACTGGTAAAGGAAAAGAAAATATAAGGCCTCCCAATTCTTACCACAGGCTGTGTTCTTTACACTAACTGTATAGAAAAAGGGGGTGCAGTAAATGCACCCCATATACACCTCAACACAGGCCCTTTGTTTGGTCTGTATTGTGAATTGGGGGACCAAAAAAAAAAAAAGAAAGGTCATCCCATTGTGGGCAAAAATATTTGCCTCACAGATTCAGTGTTTTCCTTAAGAACCTCACAACAATCTTCACCCTAGTTTCTTTAAGTGTCTTTTTTAATTGAATCACCATGAGATATACAGATACAAAGTTGATCACATTTCTTACCACCAATGTCCCCATTTTCTTGCCTGACTCACAGCCTGCCGTTTTCTCTGTCTGTCTGTCTGTCTGTCTGTCTGTCTGTCTGTCTGTCTGTCTGTCTGCCTGCCTGCCTCTTTTTCTTTGTTCCTCTCTCTCCCAGAAAAAGTGACGGTGATCTGATGAAAGCACTGAGAGATTTTGTCTGGTTTCTGGCTGTGAGAGTCTGGAAGGCAGTTGTAGCTACCTGAGCAGTGAGACCACGCCAGAGCAATTCCTTTTCCAATGAGGAAAAAATGGAGAAGAGATATCCCATGGGGAAATTCAAGCAGCAAAAGATAAAGCATGTCTGAAATACTCTTAGACTTCTTTAAAGCAGTTCTTGTGAGCTGTCCTATCTTTCATTTCCCCCTTCCCTCTCTTACTGCTCCTCTTTCTTTTTCTTCCCCTTCACATGTGGACATGTATGTACATACATACACAATAGATATTAAAACATGCATACATATGTGTATGTTATGATGCCTCTTCCTTAGCTACCTACTGTGTTTCTAGTTTTTTTCAACAATATTAACTGCATCATCCATTCTATTATATTGTCTATTTCTGAAGAGTAAACTTGAAAAAAAATGGTGTGTGTGTGTGTGTGTGTGTGTGTGTGTGTGTGTGTGTGTGTGTGTGTGTGTGTGTGAAAGAGAGAGTGAGAAAGTTTTTGTTTTTGTGGCCTTGATTCTTTGAATTATTTTCTGGATTTCTATGTTAATTTCTTCTCTAGATTTTACTATTTTTTCTGTTTCTACTATATTTTGGGTTCAATTGCTATTCCTTCTCTGGAGTTTGAAATGTGATATATATATATATATATATATATATATATATATATATATATATATATATATATATTGGTTTTTGGGCCACACCCGGCGTTGCTCAGGGGTTACTCCTGGCTGTCTGCTCAGAAATAGCTCCTGGCAGGCACCGGGGACCATATGGGACACCGGGATTCGAACCAACCATATTAGGTCCTGAATTGGCTGCTTGCCAGGCAAACACCGCTGTGCAATCTCTCCGAAGTGTGATATATTTTTGATTTGGGCTTTTTCTTCTTTCTCAACACAGACCCAATATTCTGTGAATTTTCCCATAGTACAGCTTTTGCTGTATCTCAGAGATGCTGATAACTTGTATCTTAGTTGTCATTATTTTCTAGAAATCTTTTTACTTTTTCCTTGATTCCCTCTTTAATCCAGTTTCTATTTAGCAGTGTTTTGTTTAGCTTTCACAGGGTGGAAGTTATCTCCATCTTCTTTCTATGATTGATTTTTACTTCATAACATTATTATTTGAGAAGATACTTTGTACAATTTCTGTTTTGTAAATGTATACATGATTGCTTTATGCTCTAATACATGATTTAACTTTGTACAATAAATTATTTGGAGGACGAAGAGTTCTTTTAGCTCCTCATTTAGGGCTCTTTTGATATTTGCTGGAACTTTATTTAGTCTATAAATGTTGATGATAGTATTTCTTGATCAGCTGTTTTCTTTGACACTCAGTAGTTCCCATCATTGTCTCTAATTGTCTTCTTTTTTATTTTGAATGCTACTTAGTCTAATATAAGTATAGTAAGTGTAGTTGTCCCAATCTTTTTTTTCTTCCATTGGCTTGTATGATTGCTTTCCATCCTTTTGCTCTGAATTTATCTATTGCATTTATTTATTGAATCTAAATTTATCCTAAAGGTATGTTTCCTATAAATATCAAACAGATGAATTTTCTTCTCTGATCATCCAGCTACTCTGTTCCTTTTAGTAGGTGAGTTTAATCCAGTGACTTTTGGGTTAATATAAAGGGCTGTGATGCCAACTTTCTGTATATGTCTATGCAATCTAGCTGTGTTTGCAGATTTATTTTATTTTATTTTATTGGGTTTTTTTTTTTTTTTTGGCACTCCAGGTGATGCTCAGGAGTTACTCCTGTGTTTAGAAATCCCTCCTGGCTAGGGGAACCTTATGGGATGCTGGAAATCGAACCAGTTCCATCCTGAATTGGCCATGTGCAAGGCAAATGCCCTACAGCTGTGCTACCACTCGACCCTTACAATTCTATATTTCATAGGTAGCCTTTTATTAATTCTTGCAGGATTGATTTAGTTGACACAAATGCTACCAGTTCTTGTTTGTCTGAAAAGTTTTTATTCTTCCCTCAAATCTAAATGATTAGCTTCTCAAATTGTCTGAAAAGATACTTTATTCTTCCCTGAAGTCTAAATGATAGCTTCTAGGTTAAGTGACTTTGGGCTGCTAAGTTTTTTCATTCAATACTTTAAATATGTCATTCTACTTTTTCCTAGCTTTTATGGCATCATATGGAAAGTCTGTTGCAATTCTTATGCTCTTTCCTTTATATTTGAGGGTTATTTCTTCTTGTTATTTTAAGTAGTCTGTTTTTGTCTACTGATATTACCATTTTGATTACTATGTAAATTGTTTTGTTTGAGTTTGCTTTGTATTGTACTGTTTGGGCCTCTTTAATCTTTACATAGCTCATGAAAGTTTTTCAGCTATAGTTCCTTCTGTCAGCCTTTCTTCGTCTTTCCAACTTTCCTCTCCCTCTAATATTCCTATGATTTAAATATTATTTCTCTTGCTATTATTTATCATGAACCTTACATTCTTTTCTACTGTCACTTCATTCTGATGATGTTCAGTATTTTGTCTTTAATATCACTGATACAGTTCTCTGCATGCTGAAGACTGTTGGTATAACTGGCTATTTTTTAACTCCTTCAGTTCCATTCGCTTAGACTTTCTGGTTGTCTGGTTTAGTTCAACTTTTAGTTGGCTGAGTTGGTTCTTCCAGTGATTACCTTATTTCCATAACCATTTCATGGAGCATTGCTTTAAGTTCCTCACCTATGAAGGTTAAGACTTTTTTTTATTTTTTTGAGCTTGATGATAGTGACCCTGTCTACAAGTGAAAACCTTTTTTTCTTCATCTTTTTTTTTAAAATATTTGTGGGTTCTGTAATTTGAGGTTCAGATTACTGATTGTTTGATATCTGGACTATTTCTTTATATTTTATAATCTAACAATGTCATTGCCCTAACCTATTATTTCAGTGTTCATACAGGAAAATAACACATAAATCCATTTGCCTAAAGGGCATTGCAGAGATACTTGGGATAAGATATCAAAACCCAGAAAACACTTGGAATTAGAAGGAATGAAGTGTTACTAGGACACTAGGTAGGTTTAGGGAGCAAAAAGTAGTCAGCTAATCAGGAACTTCAGGGTGAAAGGCAGCCAGAAATAAGTTGTACATGGCTAAGGGGCTGTGGAGCAATGGAGATCAGAGCCCTGGACACATATAAATGACAAAAGTGGTCTGAAGTTGCATTATGGTTCTCTCTGAGTGTGTTCTGTATTCACAGGTGGGAAGGGGCTTCCAGGTGCAGCAGTCAGGGAGAAGTCTGTAAGTGATTTTCTTTTAACCAAATTCTTTTCTTCTTCTTCTTCTTCTTCTTCTTCTTCTTCTTCTTCTTCTTCTTCTTCTTCTTCTTCTTCTTCTTCTTCTTCTTCTTCTTCTTCTTCTTCTTTGCTTTATGGCATATATTCAGTAGTTCTCAGGGCTTACTTCTGGCTCTGTGTTTAGGAGTCACGTCTGGTGATGTTTGGGAAATCCTATCAAGTGCTCAAAGGGCCATATGTGGTACTGGGGATTGAACTGGCATTGACCTCCTTCAAGGCAAGTACCTTAACCCCTGTCCTATTTCTGTAGCTTTTTTTTAAACAATGGAATAGGAAACCCAAATATCAGAGTCCAAATATCTCTGGGTTCTTTTTTATTATCTCATAGATAATATGTCATATTTTTCCATGTGGAAGAGAAAACCAATCCCAAACTAAAATTGGCCAAAACCCCCATATAGTTGAGAAAATGCAATCTTTCAGTTGAACCTTAATAAAGCATTTCTTGTTGGCATGTATGAACCACTTTAATCAACTGAAATTCATCCAACTGATTTTAGTTTGTTTATCTTTATTTTTAATAGGAAGAGTTTCCAACAGATTGCATACAGAAAATAAAATGTGAAACTTTACAATGATATAAACATTTTATTCCTTGTTTTTTAATGGTAGTTACTTTTCCTAACACAGACTGATTATCTTCCTGAACAGTTTCTCAAATAAAGAGATCTAAATACCCTTTAGAATGTTAGCCTGAAAAAAATGTTAACACAATTATATTATAGAATGTAAAGAAATGTAGGCATAAGTCATCAAGGCATGAAAAAGTTTAAAGAGGATCATGAACCATGTGGGACAAGAGCATTTTCATTAATCTATGCTTCTTTTAATTTAAACAGCATTTCAGGCCACACAACTGCAAGAGGTAGTGCTGGCTGGCAGTATGGTGGTGAAAAAATTAGATAGCTGGGGAAAGGAGTAGGTGATTACTGTTGGCTGAATGGAAAAGAGAACATTGGTGGAAGCAGGAAGAATTGTTGGCAAAGAGAATCAAAATTGTGGAATTAAGTATGTATGTACATTTTTCTCTTGATTTTTGGGTCACACCCTATGGTGCTCAGGAGTTACTTCTGGCTCTGCACTCAGAAATTGCTCCTGGCAAGGAATCATATGGGATGCTGGGGATCAAATGTAGGTCTGTCCTGGGTTGGCAGCCTGCTATTGCAATCTGTGCTATTGCTCTGGCCCCAGTACTTATTTTCCTTCTTACCTTTATATGAGGAATTTTAAGCAGATAACTAAGATTTAAGATTCACTAATATGATTGTGGTGTTTTCGTATGTGTATCTATGGTGCTGGGTATTGAACTTGGGGCTGCACACACAGCACTCTGTGATATAGTAGTTCTTACTCTTTGTGGTAAAGAAAACACTTTCTTCCTTTTGTTTATGACTGCAGAAAATATTGCTAACTGGAGGGAAAATCATGTTAAGATTCTCCATCCAGGGGAGGCTCTCAGCTTCTGGCATGGAAGAATCCTGAATTGGGATCTCCCATGGTTAGATGGGAGGGAGATTTTAGAAAAACGATGAGATTTCAGGACTAAGACTTAGGGTGGAATGGAGACATTTGTATCAAGACAATATTTTAGACAGGCAATAGAAACTATATGAACTATCTGTCAGAAGACATGATGAGCCCAAGATATGTCACCTGCTGTCCACTGCAGGGCCAGACATTGAGCTAGAACAATGCCTGTAAGAAATAGAAGGTACCCTTGAGATTCTTTGCGGAGGTCATTGTGCCATCCTCATCTCTACTACTCTTCTGAATCCAGAGAGATAAGTAGCTGTCCAGGGGATCCAGACTCAGAGGAAGAGAGATTAAAAAGGGGGGCAGGGGGGCCCTGTTGAAGGTCCCTAGGAGTACTTCCGTTCCAGCAGAGCAGATAAGAAGCAAGTGAAGATGGGGGGTGGGGAGACCGGGGAACATAGCAATGTTCTGCAGCATTGTGAAAAATACAACACAAATAATCTCCTTAAGATCCATTTACCAGGACCCACATTTTCACTGTTGCCATCATCCCTCTAAAAATGGAGGGCCATTACATAATGGGACATATGCAGTTTGCAACAAGACTAAAAGCATTAGTGACCCAAAGTATCATGAAATGACCTTTTAAGTAAAAAATAAATTGCTTTCAGTTTATTTGGTCTGTAAAGAGTGGATCGCATCAGGGACTGTTGACTATTTTCAACTTAACAATAAGGTTAAGGGAAGAAATTAATAATGCAGAAATAAAAACAAAACAAATCAAACAGAAAAAAAAAACAACAAAAATGCACCCTGAAGAACAGCAGGTATTCATTTTTTAACTCTCATCTCAAATGCTACACTATATTTCTGGTTCTTTCATTTGTTTTTAAGAAGTCGACATTTGAGCCGAGACTATCCAATTCTAGGCTGATGTAAAATAAGTAATATTGTCTACTGAAATTTTTTTACTGTCCAAATGCATTTAAAACAAATAATTGAACACATATCTATCTGGATATGAGTTATATCTATAAGATCATTACAGAATATACTTAATACGTACCACATACTAAACAACATGAAACATTTGAGAATGTATGGAAAGTCAGATGACTCTCCAAGTACTTTCCAAACATCATGTTCTAATTGAAGAATGTGGTATCACTTATCCTAACATAGTCTGTTCTATAAAGCTCTTAACTATAAATTTTGTTTTTACTTTGTAGTTCTCATTATTTTAACTTCTACTGGAGACACGATGTTGTGTGTATAAATTAAAGGGAAAGTTAGCTGTTCGAATTAAGGATTAAATTCTGCATTTGTTTAGTTGCAGCTCTCTCCCCTTGGGAAAAAAATGGACTCCAAAGTTATACAAAAGAAATTGAAAAATATGTTATGCATCACTGGAGCCAACAATTATTGTCTTGAAGCTATCTTGGACTGAAAGAGACCTTTTAGCATTTTCTAAACTCTAGTAAATAACTTTAAACATTGGAATCTACACATTCCAACTAATGCCTTAGCTAACTTTTTTTTTATAGGCAACAGTAATTAGAACTTTGTCAAGTGAGAGTGGGGGCTTTCTGGCACAAATATAAGCTTTCTTGATCCTATGAAGCAGTAATTATTTCCATTCTAAGCTATTTTTTCTGTTGTTTGCACTGCTTTCATGCTGGAGAAATCAGTTCTGGCTGCAGTAAAGCTTGACCCAACTAGAGAGCAGACATAAAAAAAAAAATCACTATGATGTGCTCTAATAAACATGAAGGGGGAAACAGTGATTCCTGTTTTTCTTCAAAATCCTTCATGGTAGGATTCAACATTTGAGACCTCATTATCTTTTGCTCCTCCACTCACTCATTTGCCAATGGCACATCTTGGTTTATTTCTGCAGATTTTTGACATGTGTACTATGCGGGGGCCAGTCATCCAGAAAGGCTGGCGGGACTTTCAGTCTCGGGAGAGAAGATCCAGATCTAATTTGGAGATTGGGCGGGGGGTGGTTTTTGGGGGGGGCTGATTTCGTTGCCAAGAAGAAGCAGAACCATGTCAAATAGTGTTTTTGTGTTTTTTTTTTTATTGGCATTGGGTACGAGGCTCAGTGTCCCCTTGGGTTTCGGGAATCACTGGCCATTCAGGTCCAGGAGCTGGGATGGGTTTTCAGGCCAGCTCCCCAGCAGCCATAGCTTGTTTGGAAAGTCAGCATGGAAGATATTTGATCTGGACAAAGGGCAGAGCCATTCTCAAAGGGTAGCAGAACCTCTGATTACTGTGTAGTTTGATTTCAATTGTAATTTTCATAGGTAATAGCATATAATCAAATATTATTCTTCAAATCATACATCAGTATGTAGCAAGAAATAAGTACCTCTCCAAGCCTCTCATCTCCCTTTCTGCACCCCCCAGAGGGCCTGTCTGCTCTTTCTGAACCTAGCTTATAACTGACATAAGCTCTCATGCTTGTACTTATGTATAATATTTCCTTTCACATGAGTTGAATTTATTGATAAATTATGAGACCATCAAAATTGTATTTTCACTCTTATTAAATTGTTTTTACGTTTTCATAGTTAAGCTAATGTGTTTATAATAATGGTGACATTTATGGATTTTGGTGTATACAATGACCTTACTTCACCACCTAACCAAGTGGCATAATATCTCCCGCCAGGCCCTGTGTGATTTTAAATATATTAATACATCACAAGTTTGTGCTTTCTTTCCATGGGAGTGCTTATCTCAGAATTGTGGAAGTGGATAAAGACAATGCCATTTATTGCTTTCTAGTATCTTTAGCAGATCTAAAAATAACATAATAGAAAAAAATAATTTTAATTTTGTACATGTAGGAGTCCCATACAAATATAGACTAAAATAAAGGTAGAGATGAGATTTTTTAAAAATTGCCTAAAGCAGGATGATCTATTCCTATAGAAAATAAAACACATTTGGGAACTGGAGAGATAGCATGGAAGTAGGGCCATTTGCCTTGCATGCTGAAGGGTGGTGGTTCAAATCCCAGCATCCCATATGGTCCTCCGAGCCTGCCAGGAGCGATTTCTGAGTGTAGAGCCAGAAATAACCTCTGAGAGCTGCTGGGTGTGACCCAAAAACAAACAAAAAAAAAAAACAAACAAAAAAAAAGAAAAGAAAGATAAGATAAGAAAAGAAAAAACACATTTGTAAATAATTTTCAATATTTAAGAGCAAGGTCTTTGAACTGGGTGGAAAATGGATTATGTGATCAGATTTGTTTATCCAGTCTGCTTATGCTGAATTCCCTGTTTCTGATGACTCTTGCTGGTCCAGGGAAGGGGCCTTTTACATAGAAAATTCATCTCCTGCTTCTGGAGAGAAAGGCAAAAGATTCTTTCTGCACAGTTGTTTATCTAGAACCTCTATTTCACAGTAAATTAATACCCCAAAAATGGCCAATTTGGGGGTGGCCCATATGAATTCCTTACAAAGTCCATTCATTATCAGGAATAAAGAAGTAATCTGTGCCCTTCAAATTCTTCATCTGTCTTTTAATGCTGGTCATTGTGACTGTCAATTTACCTTCTTTTTTTTTATCTAACTCTTTTCACTTAAATAATATTTGTCTTATGTCAAACTATATGTATGAACCAATTTTAAAAAATATCTGGCATGGACTAGGCTCTTCCATGTCTCTGAGTGGCACAAAGATGCAATTTTTTTATACTTAATCCTAGGTTTTCTCAACTGTCTGATGGGAATTCTATCCTCTTGGTTTCGGGCTGGCTATTTACCAAATGTGTACTCTCACTTTCAATTTACTGCTGCTTTGGGAAAAGATTGTCCAACTGGAGACTCTGTTTCCCTTTTTCCATCACATATACTTAATTCATAACTAAGCTTTGCCAATGGTAAGTGAGAAGTTGTAAAGTGTCCATTTAAATCCAAGTCAATTAAACACAATTTTATACACAAAATCATGTTGTTGGGATAGATTAGACATAATAATATAGCACAAAGAATTAAGGCATACTAGTTGTTTAGTGAATGACATGTTATTAGTATTGTAATTCATGTGTGACTTCTATATAAAAACATAGATTTGTCATGTATCAACTTTAATGCATTGAGGTCAGTACATACTACATGTGGTTCACACTTAATTAACACAAATTGCATTATTGGCAAGAATGTGTTAATAAGCACTCAATACTTGCTCATGTGCTCCATAGTCAATTACAATCCACAGACGTGTAAAGGAAAAATGAAGGTTAAAAGCAGAAAAATGAAAGAGCAAATTTACTTGCACATCTTATAGGAAAACTCAATAAGAATTTCTATTAGGCTTATATTTTACTCAATATTGATTCCTTAGCTAACATCCAAAGTATGTTTTACTGAAATTTCCTCCATAAATTTCTAAATTGTTCTTTTCTTGCCTGTTAACCTTTAATAAGAGAACAGCAAGCTGCAATCCACTTAAGAAAAATAGCATAAAAATGGCTGCATCAAGTTAAGTTAAAAATAGTTTCACTTATGTCAACTTATGTCAACTTTTCACAGTGCCAACAAATTCCAATTCCTCCTCCAAATTTAAATAATCTCACTTAATGGATGACCCAGAGTAATTTGAAGCACCCTTCTTAAGAGATAATTCATCAGACCCGAGAGATAGCACAGTGGTGTTTGCCTTGCAAGCAGCTGATCCAGAACCTAAGGTGGTTGGTTCGAATCCCGGTGTCCCATATGGTACCCTGTGCCTGTCAGAAGCTATTTCTGAGCAGACAGCCAGGGGTAACCCCTGAGCACTGCCGGGTGTGGCCAAAAACCAAACAAAAGCAAAAACAAAAAGAAAAAAGAGATAATTCATCAAAAATCCATTTTTACTCAATTTGTCTGAGAATTCCTGTTATTCTCTAATCAAATTACTAAAGTATTAACACAATAAAGTCTTGGTCTACAAGAAAGTTTTCTATATTCATAAATATATTTTAAATATACCTCTCTCCTTTCCAATTTTATTAGAATTATATTGAGGTGGTTCATCTGACTCCCGGTTGCATTCAAGTGATAGTTTTTATTACCTCTTTCAAATTAGAATAGACAACCCCAAAGAAGGATCTCCAGAGAAACCTTGTGTTCTAACCAAGGTAGCACCTGCCAGTTCTTAGACTCACCTGTGCCACACTGTCTCAGATTCAATCCTGCCTAGGCCACCTCCCACCCTCTTCAACTCAATGATTTTGAGGCCTCTGCTTCTTAGTATGCTGAATTTGACCCTCAAACATACTTCACCTTTTTTCCCTACCTTGGAAAAGTCTGTTTTTGTTCCATTGCTTGTGTTCACCTCTTTAGAGCTTGGCAATAAAAATTCTCTCCATTACATAGAACCAGAATAAGAATTTCAGTCCCTATCCACCCAATACATATACCTGGTCTTTTTATGTGCATGAATGAGCCACTGCACTTCCAGAGATTTTACTGTGAAAGTATGAGAATAAGTAATCATGAAAATCCCTCTATATCTGGATATATGGATTGGTTCAGGGTCATAAGGCAAATAGAAGGATACATACATCTCTGAATAACCAAGGTGCAAGTGAGTGTGAAGAAAGCTCTGTAAAAATGTTGTACATGGTATGACTGAAAATCAACTATGAAAAACTTTGTGATTCTGGGAAAATGTATTATAGACAAAATTATAATCCATGTTTAAATAAAGAAATTTGGGGGGCCACACCTGATCGGCTTCCTGGCTCTACAAATCAGAAATTACTCCTGGCAGGCTTGGTTGCCAGGAATTAAACACAGGTCAGCTGCATTTAAGGCAAATGCCCTACCCACTGTACTATTGCTCCAGCCCCTAAGTAAAGTAATTTCTAAAAAACCATTTAAAATGCTTCAAAACAGTAAAAACTTATATGATAAATATGCCCTGCCACTCATAGAGTATTTTCCACTATAAATAAGTGCATCTGGCTTATTCTCTGTAGTTGGTTCAGAATCTAGCACAATGCCTTGTGTGCTAGATGAGAGACTCACTAGTATTTCTTTAATAAACAACCTGAAGTAAAATATTCACAGATGTTTAAAATATTGACAGAAAATTTTTAATATATTTTTATTTAAACATCTTGATTACAAATATGATTGTGATTAGGTTTCAGTCATGTAAAGAACACCCCCCTTCACCAGTGCAACATTCCCACCACCAATGCCCCAAATCTCCCTCCATCCCACCCACCCCCACCTGTACTCTAGACAGGCTTTCCAGTTACCTCATTCATTCACATGATTATGGTAGTTTACAGTGTAGTTATTTCTATAACTGCACTCACCACTCTGTGGTAAGTTTCATGAAGTAATCTGGAAGTTCCAGCCCTCCTCTCATTGTTTCTAATGATTGTTGCAAAAATGACTTTTATTTTTCTTAAAACCCATAGATGATTGAGACTATTCTGCGTCTCTCTCTCTCTCCCTCTGACTTATTTCACTCAGCATGATAGACTCCATGTATATCCATGTATAGGAAAATTTCATGATTTCATCTCTCCTGACGGCTGCATAATATTCCATTGTGTATATGTACCACAGTTTCTTTAGCCATTCGTCTGTTATAGGGCATCTTTGTTGTTTCCAGAGCCCGGCTACTGTGAATAGTGCTGCAATAAATATAGGTGTGAGGAAGGGATTTTTGTATTGTATTCTTGTGTTCCTAGGGTATATCCCTAGGAGTGGAATACCTGGGTCGAATGGGAGCTCAATTTCCAGTTTTTGGAGGAATCTCCATATCGCTTTCCATAGAGGTTGTACTAGATTGCATTCCCACCAGCAGTGGATAAGAATTCCCTTCTCTCCACATCCCTGCCAGCACTGATTGTTCTCATTCTTTGTGATGTGTGCCAATCTCTGTGGTGTCAGATGGTATCTCATCGTTGTTTTGATTTGCATCTCCCTGATGATCAGTGATGAGAAGCATTTTTATGTGCCTCTTGGCCATTTGTATTTCTTTTTTTTTTTTTTATCAAAGTGTTCATTTCTTCTCCCCATTTTTTGATGGGATTGGAATTTTTTTTGTAAAGTACTGTCAGTGCCCTGTATATTTTGGATATTAGCCCCTTATCTGATGGGTATTGAGTGAATAATTTCTCCAAATCAGTGGGTGGCTCTTGTATCCTGGGCACTATTTCTTTTGAGGTGCAGAAGTTTCTCAGCTTAATGTATTCCCATCTGTTTATCTCTGCTTCCACTTGTTTGGAGAGTGAAGTTTCCTCCTTGAAGATGTCTTTAGTCTCAATGTCATGGAGTGTTTTATTTACATGTTGTTCTGTATACCTTATGGTATCAGGTCTGATATCGAGGTCTTTAATCCATTTGGATTTTACCTTTGTACATGATGTTAACTGGGGGTCTATGTTCGCTTTTTTTGCAAGTGGCTAACCAGTTCTGCCAGCACCACTTGTTGAAGAGGTTTTCCCTGCTACACTTAGGATTTCTTGCTCCTTTGTCAAAGATTAGGTGATTGTATGTCTGGGGAACATTGTCTGAGAACTCAAGCCTATTCCACTGATCTTAGGGTCTGTCTTTATTCCAATACCATGCTGTTTTGATAACTATTGCTTTGTGGTACAGTTTAAAGTTGGGGAAAGTAATGCCTCCCATTTTCCTTTTCCCTAGGAGTGCTTTAGCTATTCAAGGGTGTTTATTGTTCCAGATGAACTTCATAAGTGTTTGATCCACTTCTTTCAGGAATGTCATGGGTATCTCTAGAGGGATCACATTAAATCTGTACAATGCTTTAGGGAGTATTGCCATTTTAATGATGTTAATCCTGCCAATCCATGAGCAGGGTATGTGTTTCCATTTCTGTGTGTCCTCTCTTATTTCTTGGAGTAGGGCTTTATAGTTTTCTTCGTAAAGACCCTTTATGTCTTTGGTCAAGTTGACTCCAAGATATTTGAGTTTGTGTGGTACTAATGTGAATGGGATTGCTTTCTTGACATCCATCTCTTCCCTATCATTATTGGTGTATAAAAAAGGCCATTGATTTCTGTGTGTTATTTTTGTAGCCTGTCACCTTGCTATATGAGTCTATTATTTCTAGAAGCTTTTTGGTAGAGTCTTTAGGGTTTTCAAAGTAGAGTATCATTTTGTCTGCAAACAGTGAGAGCTTGACTTCTTTCTTTCCTATCTGGATTCCCTTAATATCTTTTTCTTGCCTGATCGCTATATAGCAAGCATTTCCAGTAATATGTTGAAGAGGAGTGGTGAAAGCAGACAGCCTTGTCTTGTAGCAGAATTTAGAGGAAAAGCTTTTAGTTTTTCTCCATTGAGGATAATATTTGCCATTGGCTTGTGTTAGATGGCTTTAATTAGATTGAGAAAGATTCCATTCATTCACATCTTGCTGAGAGTTTTAATCAAGAATGGGTGTTGGACCTTAACAAATGCATTCTCTGTGTCTATTGATATGATCGTGTAATTTTTATTTTTCTTGTTGTTGATATTGTGTATTATGTTGATAGATTTATGGATGTTAAACCATCCTTGCATTCCTCGGATGAAACCTACTTGGTTGTAGTGTATGATCTTCTTGATGATGGATTGGATCCTATTTGCCAGGATTTTGTTGAAGATCTTTGCATCTGCATTCATCAGGGATATTGGTCTATACTTTCCTTTTTTGGCAGCATCTCTGTCTGGTTTTGGTATCAAGCTGATGTTGGCTTCATAAAAGCTGCCTGGGAGTGTTCCCGTTTTTTCAATTTTATGGAAGAGCCTGGCTAGGATTGGTAGTAGCTCCTACTGAAAGGTTTGAAAGAATTTATTAGTAAATACATCTGGGCCTGGGCTTTTCTTTATGGACAGATATTTGATTACAGTTTCAATTTCCTCAATAGTGAGGGGGGTGTTTAGATATGCTATATCCTCCTTACTTAACTGTGGAAGGTTATAAGTGTCCAAGAATTTATCCCTTTCTTCTAGGTTCTCATGTTTAGTAGCATAAAGTTTCTCAAAGTAGTCTCTGATTACCCTTTGAATCTCTGCAATATCTGTTGTGATCTCCCACTTTTCATTTCTAATATGGGTTATCAGGTTTCTCTCTCTTTCTTTGTGAGTTTTGCCAATGGTCTATCAATCTTGTTTATTTTTTTTTTTCAAAAAACCAATTTCTGCTTTTGTTGATCTTTCAGATTGTTTTTTGGGTTTCCACTTCGTTGATTTCTGCTGTCAGCTTTGTTATTTCCTTCTGTCTCCCTATTTTGGTTCCTTTTGTTGAGCACTTTCTAATTCTATGAGCTGTGTCATTTAGCTATTCAGGTAGGCCCCTTCTTCTTTCCTGATGTGTGCTTGCAAAGCTATAAATTTTCCTCTCAGGACCGCTTTTTCTGTGTCCCATAGATTCTGTCAGTTTGTGTCTTTATTATTATTTGCTTCCAGGAAAGTTTTGATTTTCTTTTTGATTTCAATTCGGGCCCACTGGTTGTTCAGTAGCAGGGTGTTTATTTTCCAGTTGTTAAAGTTTTTCTTCTGTGTGCCTTTGTAATTCACATCTAATTTCAGAGCCTTGTGGTCAGCAAAGGTAACCTGCAAGATTTCTATCCTCTTGATTTTATGAAGGTATGTTTTATGTGTCAGCATGTAGTCTATCCTGGAGAATGACCCATGTACATTGGAGAAGAATGTGTATCCAGGTTTTTTGGGGGTAGAGTGTCCTATATATAACTACTAGTCCTCTTTCTTCTATTACTCTTTTCAGGGCTAGTATGTTTTTGTTGGGTTTCAGTCTGGTTGACCTATCAAGTGTTGATAGGGCCGTGTTGAGGTCTCCCACAATTATTGTGTTATTATTGATGTCTTCTTTCAGTTTTGTCAGTAATTGTATTATATAATTTGCTGGTCTCTCATTGGGTGTATATATGTTTAATAGTCTGATTTCTTCCTGTTGCACATATCCCTTGATTAGTACATAGTGTCCATCTTTGTCCCTTTCAACATTTCTGAGTATAGAGTTGGTGTCATCACATATTAATATGGCAACCCCAGCTTTTTTAAGGGTGTTATTTGCTTGGATGATTTTCCTCTAACCTTTGATTTTGAGTCTATGTTTGTTCTGACTCTTCAGGTGTGTTTCTTGTAGGCAGCAGAAGGTTGGATTAATCTTTTTGACCCATTTTGTCACTCTGTGTCTTTTAGTTGGTGAATTTAGTCCATTGACATTGAGGGAGATGATTGTCATAGGATTTGATGTCATCTTTGTAGATAAGTTTGCTGTGTTTGTTGGTCTCTCTTGTCTTAAAGTAGATCTTTCAGTTTTTCTTTTAAGGCTGGTTTTTCAATTGTGAAGTTTATGAGCTGTTGTTTATCCATGAAAATATGTATCTTTCCTTCAAACCTGAACATGTGTCGAACTGGGTGCAGTATTCTCGGTGAGGCACCCATTTCATTCAGTTTTGTCTCAATATCCCACCACTCTCTTCTGGCCTTGAGAGTTTCTTGTGACATGTCTGCTTTAAGTCTTAGGGATGCTCCTTTGAATGTATTTCCTTTTTTGATCTTGCTGCATTCAGTATTCTATCTCTATCTATGGGATTTGTCATCATAACGAGGATGTGTCTTGGGGTGTTTTTCTTTGGGTGTCGTTTAGCTGGTACTCTTCGGGCATGCAGGATTTGATTGCATGTAGTCTTTAACTCTGGGAGTATCTCTTTGATGATGTATTTGACAGTTGATTTTTCCTGAAGATCTCCTACCTGGGCCTCTGGGACTCCAATGATTCTTATGTTGTTTCTGTTGAGTTTATCAAAGACTTCTATTTTCATCTGTTCACATTCCTTGAGTACTTTTTCCATTGCCTGATCGTTTGTCTTAAAGTTCTTTACCAATTTCTTCTGCTGTGTTGAATTTTTCTGCATCTCATCTTCCAGCACGCCAAATCTGTCCTCAGCTGCTCTTACCTGCTGGAGAGGCCATCCAGTGAGGTTTTCAGTTGAGCTACCGTGTTTTTCAGATCGGTTATTTCAGTTAAGAGTTTTCTGATTTCTGTCGTTGTGTTCTGTTCAGATCGATCTATGCTTTCTTTGAGTTCTACAAACATCTTCCTTATTTCTATTCTAAATTCCTCATCCAAGAGGTTAATCAGATGGTTGAAATTTTTTAGGTCATTCACGCTTTCATCTTCATTCTCTGTGCATGGTGTTTGCCTGCGAGGTTTCCCCATTGTCACGCTTGTAGTGTGTTTTTTTCTGCGTGTTGTGGTGGGGTTCATTGGTTAGAAAGAGTGCATGGCCACGAAGCGAAGTGGAGCTGCTCTTCTGGAGCCTCTGGGAGAGCTATTTTTCTGGGCCCTTTTCGGCCCACTCCCAAGAGGTTCAGGAGACAGGACAATGGAAAAACATGCCCAGGCAACACTTACAGTGTCTCAGTTGAGAACCACTGGGCGGCTGTAGATATTCCCAGCCTGACATCACAAACAGGGGACTTGCCTTTCTGCAGAATACTGCGGATAGCCGGTTTTCATGGTCGGACACAGTTCCTTGGCATTCCGGCCCTTGGATGAGCTTCTGTAGAGCTATTTTTCTGGGCCCTTTTCAGCCCACTCCCAAGAGGTTCAGGAGACAGGACAGTGGAAAAACACGCACAGGCAACACTTACAGTTTCTCACAGCCGGGAACCCTGACATAAAAATTAACAATAATAACCTAGAATTTAATTATTAAGTGATAAAATACATTTTTCATACAAAATGCATATTAGATTTTTGGTGGTTAAGAGCCATATCCAGCTGTGCTCTAGGCTAACTCCCTACTCAGCTCAGAGAACTCTCTGGTATCGGATTTGGTGCCAAAAATTAAACCTAAGTCAGACATGTGCAAGACAACTGCCTCGCCTAGTTTACTATCTTCATAACCTAAATATCATATATTTTTTAAAATTCTAACTAATGATCGCTAACTTTGCAAGCTTAGATATGATACTCTTTGGGCCTCACCTTCTTTATTTCTAAACTACGTTCTTTATGAAGAAAAAACTAACGGTAGAGTGAAAGAAATAAGAACATTTTAAAAGATTCCTGAATGTGAGAGATTAAATAGTTGTCATCTGAGAATACTAACATCTTGGGAGCCTGTTGCATTATATAATAAGAGTCTTGTGGACAACATTTTAGGAGCTCATTACTTGGCTTGCTGCCTCTGACTTGCTGGGCATAAGAGGCAAACAAATCACTCTTTCCTTTCTTCTCTTTTTTTGTGAGAATAGTGCCTAGCCAACTTCCAGTTAAATTGCATCTATTAAGTCCTGCTTCTAAAGTCTTTGTAACAGATCATCTACGATTTTTCTTTCACACAGAGAGAAAACAGAATATCTGTGGTTAGAAGAAACTGGCAACTATTTTAGGTTGATTTTTATCTGGATTGCAGATTCTAAGCCTGCTGTTTCACATCATAATGTAGAAATAAACAACTTTTTTTTAACTTTATGGGGTTCATCTAACACGGGGTTGGAAAATTCAAAATTAATTATTTCCTTTGTCTGCTCTTGCTATTAATTAAAGGATTCTTGTTATCAATCCAACATATAAATATCCCTTGAAACCCAAGTAAAATTAGTATGTGTTCTAAACAGATTAAAAACTGAATCTTGGAAAGCAAGAGGTGATGGATTTTATCCACATAAGGTGAGCCTGATTATGCTTCCATAACTGAGTATGAGCTGTCAGTGAAGCCGACAGTGAAGTGGAAAAAAATAATTTTTTTAAGAAACTCAAATCTCAGCCTCTTCTCCTCTCCAGGCTGGTAGAAAACTTTACATCTGAGAGAAAAGCTTCCTCATTCCATCAGCTAATTAGGAGCACCTTCCTAATCATCCTAAAACCTTTCTGGAAAAGAGCATTCTGGTCCACTATGAGTGAAAACCATTTCTTCTGAAATGATTTTAAGTAATGGAGAATGCAGAAAGCTGAATTCTCAGGTGTGTTTTTGAAAGCTGAGAGTCAAGAACTCGGTTATATGACTGCTAAAGGAAACTTGAAGGCCTTCTGAATAGAGATGCCAGATTCTTCAGCTTTCAGAAAAGAGGATAGGTTCATCCCAAATACTGAGCTTATCTTAAAGATGCACTCACTAATGTCACAGTCTAATCTGAGGTTACTGCAAGTGAAGATGGAAACTGAGGATGAGGGACACAGGAATCTTATCTAGAGAATAGACTCACTATCACTAAAGTTGAGAGCATGGTGGGTCATTTGAGAGGAAGTGGAAAAAGGATGATTTTTTCTGAAATAATGCACTGTCAACAGATAAATCAGACTTGACTTTCTCTTTCTCCAGGTCCCCAATCCATGCATCTGTGTTTGACTTTAATATAAATCTGATTCTCATGGTAATCTTAGAAGAAGACAGCAAGTCAAGTCCCCATCCTACTAAAGTCATACCTGCTCCATCAATCACCAAAGTCACCTTTCAGCAATGACCCTGCTTTACCTCATCTAAGGCTCTCTGCAGAGACACCAGTCTGATAGAAACTCCAGGTGTGCCGGTATTTGGCTTAACATCACCAAGACTCAAGTGGAGTGAGTGTGCTCACCCTCCCCTTCCCTTCTTGTACTTCCAGAAGCCCTGGCAGCTGAAAACAAGCCCCATAAAATCCCAAGTATCAGCAGTAGTGCTTGGAATTCCTAGATTGTGATTAAATGTGGCTACTCAGTAGCTCTCCTTTTTAAATACTGTCATTACCATAGGAACACACCAATTTAGATACAAATGTTTATCTGAAGTAACCTAATGTTCAGAAAAAAAAGAAGCAACAGAATGATCAACTTGCAACAAGAGCTTGCTAAACCTTTTGACAATTGTTCAATGACCTCATTGAAGATGAAATAATTTTCATAAATTTTCTTGTTTTTTTTCCCATTCTTCTTTTCTGTTTTTAAATAATTTTACAACCACTTTCCTGAAAACAAATGTGTTATTACAACCGTGTCAACTATGTGATAAATACTCCTTAAATAAAATAATTTGTATTTTTAAAAACACTTTGCCTGTCTGTTTCCAGTTTCATTTACAATTCCCCAGATTTTAATATTTTTCTTTTCTTACCTTGGCTTATCCTGCTAGGTGTTACAGCCAATCTTGCCAAGATTCTCTTTCTGAGGTGACAAGTAAGTTAACTTAGAAAAATGTTTCTAGAGATTTATAGAAAGTTGTTGAAATAACTCACTTTTTTTGGCATGAAATTCTCCTCAGGCATTCACCGTCTTCTCTGGCACCACCCAGGACCAGCCTACTAACCTGTTTCAAAATAGTTTATCCTTACCTATCATACAGTCACTGAGTCATACAATGTCCAAAAATTCAAATGCTTGATTTTTTGTTTGGTGGACATATTTGGTGATGCTCAAGGATCACTTCTGAGTGATGGTAATGGCATCAGATGTGCTCCTAAGTGCTGAAGTAGGAATGACTGCTTGCAAGGTAAACACCTTAGGCCCTATACTATCTCTGAGTCCCTAAAACCAATACTTTATACATTTTAAACACTAATAGTTTTAAGAGTCAATATGTTCACTGTATTTTTAGAATATCTTAATGCTTTTATTGAGATTTTGTATTATATAACACTGTTAGTAATTATTTTTCATATGCATAATCCCAACACCACACTGGAGAAATAGGTGATAAGGTGATAAGGTGGAGATAAGGTGCTTGTCACACATGCTGCTGGCCCCCATATTCAAATACCTGGCATCAGTATGGTCAATATATTTTTTTTTTGGGGGGGGGGAGGTGGCATACCTCATGGTTCTCAGGGATTACTCCTAGTCCTGTACTCAGCAATCACTCCTGGCAGGCTTAGGGGACCATGTGGGATGGCAAGGATCAAGCTCTAGTCCATCTTGGGTCAACTGCTTGTAAGGCAAACGCCTACTGCTGTGCTATCACTCTGGCCCTCCAAATAATCAATACTGATGTCAACTCTATTCAGAGGTCACTCCTGAGTAGAGTCAGGACTATTCCTTGAGAACTGGTAAGTGTGACCCAAGATCCCCATCTGATACCAAATGATTCAATTTGACCTATGTATTCTAATATGTTTGGTGAAAATAAAAAGAAGCTCTAAGAATGACTGTTTTATGTTGTAATCTCAGAAATAATTGCACACATTTATGTTGGAGAACTAATAAAAGTCTTGGTGATTCCTATAAAACCAGCTCTCTGTTTTCTGGTCCCAGGTCTCTGAACACTACCCACGTTCTCTGAAGCTCTGCTGCTGCTCTTCATTTCTTCTTCTTTTATTAACTGTGAATCCCTTATCTGTATCACAAGGGAAAAAATGATCCACTTCTCTATAGTCAAAAGTTCACTTTAATTACAGATCCTTAAGTTAATAACAAGTTAAAGAAATTGCTTCCTTTCAGTGCTTGAGGGAAACACCTAAAATAACTTTCTTTATCTGTTTGTACACCTCTGAGTTTCTGAGCTATGTGTATATTAAAAAGTAAGTTGTAAATTTTTTTCCAATAAAGTTCCTACAAAACAATCTCCTGATATTACCGTTTAGCTAGAATGGAAAAGGAATAAAGGTCATCTGGGAATTGTTGAAAAGGGACCTTCATTTAGGCATCCTACACACAACTGCACTAATATGAGCTGAAAAGGAGCCTGAGCCTGGTGGCTCTGTCTGCTTCTGTGAGAGACATTTTTTAAAAATAAGCAACTCCCCCTTCCCAAGACCAACAGTTCCAACCACAGTGAGCATCCTGCCCAGTACCAGAATATGATTCAAATGATAGACCTTTCACTTCCTCTCATATGTTTTCATCACCTTCCATGAGCAAGGTCATTCCCAACCACCAAGTGTAGGCATGTAAGGGCAGAATTCTGAAGAACTAAACCATTTGACTTGTGCATCACTGGCAAAGTACCGCTGATGAACTATTTGCTCTGACTTACTTTTCTAGCCATTTCTAGAATACATAAAGTTGATAGACTCATTAGTTCTAAAAACTCAATAAATACACTCATTATATAAAAAGCTAAATAAAAGATAGCAAAGTAAACAGAAACAGTACCAAGAAATTTAATACCTCAGCTTATGAAGATTCATGAGAAAAGACACTGACCTAAGATATAATGACTTTCATTTGATTGCTGCTTGTTGAACAACAGACCTCCTTGAGAATCCAGACAAACTCTTTATACAACATGTCACTTTAGAGGATCTAGTGAGACTTTGAAATATGGCCTCTCTTCTCATCTTGTGATCCCTTCCTTTTCTCCCATTGACTCTCCCACTCCTAGGCCCATTAGTTGAAGTGAAGATACACTCTCGGTGGAAACATAATCCAAATCCATTTGAATTGACCATAGGTATTGAATCCAACTTTTTTCTATCCCATTCTGTTGGAAGTAAATGTAATGGCTCCACTAGCCCAAGAAGAACCCATAGGGATAAGGGGAAGTGTTAACTGTAACAATATTATTTTGTCTTTCATTTCCTAACTTATTTTTTTATTTATTTAAACATCATGGTTACAAAGCTGTTCATGATTGAATTTTAATCTTGCAATGTACACCAATCTTCACCAGTGCACATTTCCCATCACCAATGTCCCCAGTTTCCCTCCCACCCTCCCCCTGCCTGCCTTGAGGATAGACATTATACTCCTTTCTTTCTCACTCCCTCTTTTGTCCCCTTTTAGACACTGTGGTTTGCTCTATTGTTAATGAAGGGGGGTATTGTCCTTATTATTTTATCATTGTTCAACACCCAAATTCTTGTCCAGCATGATGAGTTACATTTATCATTGTATTAGTGGTCCCCTCTCTACCATAACAGTAATGCTCCCCTACTTGTGACAAGCTTTCTATCATGGACTGGCCCTCTTGCCTTCATCTCTACTGTATCTGGGTATTATTACCATACTATTTATTTTTCTTATATACCACAAATGAGTGAGATTATTCCAATTATCCCTTTCTCTTTGACACATTTCTCTCAGCTTAACACTCTCCTATCTTTTCTAGGTATAAGCAAGTTTCATGAATTCATTTTACTAACAGCTGTATAGTGTTCCATTGTGTAGAACAGTTTCATTTTATGCTTTTGTTTTTGGGCCACACCTGGAAGTGCTCAGTGCCACACCTGGCTCTGCCCTCAGGAATTACTCCTGGCTTCAGGGGGACTCATGGGACCATATGGTTTCCTGAGGACCAAACCTGGGTTAACCGAGTACAAGGCAATTTTCTGACGTGCTGTGCTATCACTCCAGCACCAATGTTGTTTATCCAATCATCTGATCCTGGGCACTTGATTTCAGATTCTGGCTATCGTAAACAGTGCTGCAATTAACATATGAATGCAAGATGATTTTCTATATTGTGCTCTTGAGTTCTTAGAGTATATCCCTAGGTGTCTTATGGCTGAATCAAATGGAAACTCAATTTCTAGTTTTTGAACTAACCATATTCTTAATTCATTCACTTTGAATTCTTGAATGTCTTATGTATAATCATATGGAAATTGTATATTTTTATGTGATGCATTTTATATGTTGTCTCTTGTTTTCATGTTGGGAAAATTGCTATGTCAATATAGGTGGATTTATTGAACTTAGAAAAGATAAAGGAACTTTTACTTAGTCTCCATGAAATTACAAAGTATTTCATCATTTTGTTTCAAGCAAACAATGTTTTAATACAGATCCCTTAGCCAGTGTTCACTTCTTTCCATCAATATTAAGTCCCTCCTCCCCCCAAATCTCCCCACCTCAATTTGCCTCCCATTCATCAGTCTGCTTCTGTGAGAGATATTTTTTTAAAAATGAGTTTTTACACTTTGGTTTGAAGTACTGTTGTTGATAGGGTTTCATACAAACTTTTTACTACTTTCAGCACAGCAGAATTCTTCCCTCTCTATAGAAGATAAAAACTATCAACAAAAATGGGCATTTTTGTTGAAAAAACTACTTTCCTCAAAATAATCAAAGCCATTACCATAAGTCCACAGCAATCATACTAAAAACATACTAAAAATCTTCCCTCTAAGATAAAGCACAAGATAAGAGTTGCCCACTCTCACCATTTATATTCTATATATCCTGGAAGTACTTTCCATAAAAAAAAACTAATTAAGATAAATATATTAAAGAATGAAGCTAGGAAAGGAAGAAGTCAAGCTCTATTGGCTAATGTCATGATGGTACTATATTTAGAACTTGTAAAAGATTACCAAAAAAGGCTTCTAGAAACAATACATTTGCATAATAAAGTGGAAGACTACAAAATTACTCTGCAAATGTCCATCGTTTTACTATATGCAAATAATGAAAAAGAGGAAAATATTAAAAAACAATCCCATTCTCAATTGTGCCCCCAGAAAATCAAGTGCCTTGGAATCAATTTACATAACTCAAGAAGTAAAAGAACTATATAAAGAAAACTCCAAAACTCTACTTCAAGAAATACAAAATTTAAAAAATTGAAATATATCTCCTGCTTATGGATTGGGAGGAGTAATACAATCAAAATAGCAATACTCCCAATATATTATACAGATTCAGTGCAGTCCCCAAAGATACTCATGATATTTTTCAAATAAATAAATGAAAGACTCTTAAAATTCTTATGGAATAATTACATTCACCCCCCCCAGTAGCTGAAGCAATATTAAGGAAAAATGAGAGGGAGATATCAATTTCCCTAACTTCAAACTGTGCTACAAAGTGCTACCACTAATTAAAGCAATATGGTACTGAAATAAAGAAAAACCCTCAGACCAAGAGAATAGATTTGAATACCTGGAGACATATACCTAGGTATATGATAAGTTAATTTTGGATAAAAAAGCAAATAATATGAAATAAAGGAAGGAACACCACTTTCATAAGTGGTGATTGGAGAAATGATCAGCTACATAAAAGAAAATGAACCTGAAACAGGAAGGAAGAAGATGAGATGAGAAATGGAAGTAGTAAAGAAACAGCAGTCTGGGCTTATGGTATATGTGGTATATAGGAGAGTGGTATATTTATAACGTATTTTCCGGCGTATAAGACGACTTTTGAAACAAAAAATAGTCAACCAAAAATCGGGGGTCGTCTTATACGCCGAGTATATCCCGAAAAATGTTTCAATATGCCGCTAAACGAAAATTGTCTGACTATTGCCACAAAACGAATTTTCCAACTTGATCCTGCAACAATCACTGCAAGGCTGCTCAGACCGCCTCTCTAACTCAGCCAATCCAAGCAGGCTTTTTATGCATGCAAATTAGACAGTGTTCTGGACCCAAATCTACACTGTCAAAAGCCTGCTCAGATTGGCCAGAGTAAGAGAGTACGTCTATTACAGTATAACCTTTGAACTTTGCTTGTTGTGATTGGCTCACTGTGGAAGATACAGTTGCAGCACAGGAACGTTCTGACTTATACAGCAAATATAGGCCTAAACCTATGTTTTAACTGTAAAATTAGGGGGTCGTCTTATACGCCCAGTCATCTTATACGCTGGAAAATATGGTAAATCTAAAGCATAGACTCAACAACACTGAAAACATGATACCTCTCTATGCTGAAACCATCAAACTTTAATGTGCCTGCCACAGTGGCAGGCATGGATGGGGGATTTTAGATGGAAAATGAAGGGATGACAGAGTAGAGAATCACTGGTGATGGAACTGACATTGGTGGTGGTGTTTGTGTTGAAATATTATATGCCTAAAACTCAACTGTCAATAATCTTGTAAATATGAATTTTAAATAAAATATTTTAAAAATGAAATTTAACTGAGATCTCTAACACAATACACAAAAAATGAAATCAAAAGGAATGGAAGACCTTTATATTGGACTTGAAATCATAAGGTACACAGATAAAAACATAGGAAGAACTTTCCGTGGCATTAAAGCTAAATGCATTTTTCAAGGATGACACATCACTGACAAAGTAAATAGAAGAAAAGATAAACCACTTTCAATTAAGAAGTGTCTGCACTTCACAGAAAATAATGACCAGGATACAAGGACCTCTCTTGAAATGGGAGAAATTATTCACCAAATGTCCATATGGCTAGATACATAAGGCGCTGGTAGAGAATAGCAAGAAAAAATCAACCTTCATATACAAATGGGGAAAAGCAATAAACATGAAAAATGTTCCACATCATGAATTACCAAGAAGATACAAATCAAATCAATGAGGTATCATTTCACACCACAGAAACTGGAACACATCAAAAAGACCAAGAACAACCAGTGCTAGCATGGATGCAGGGAAAAAGAAACTCTCATTCACTGCTGATGGGAATACAATATGGACATTGCTCAAAAATTAGACATTGAGCCTCCATTTGACCCAATAATATCACTCCTGTGAGTATACCTTCAGGACACAAAAATACAAAGCATAAAAAGCATCTGCACTCCTATGTTCATTGAAGCACTCGTCATAATAGTCAGAATCTGGAAACAACACAACTGCCTAAAAACAGACGAGTGGATAAAGAAACTATGGTACTATTTACCCAATGGAATACTATGCTGTGTTAGGAAAAATAAAATCCTGAAATTTTCTTATACATGGCTAGACATGTATTATGTCTGAGCTGAAATGAGAGGGAGGACAGACATAGAATGATCATACTTACCTGCGGGATATATAAAAATAAAAGTATGGTTTCTTAGTCTTTTTTATATTTTATTTTTAAAAGTAAATAAATATTTTAAATTGAATCACCATGCATACATAGTTATATATTTGTCCACAATTGAGTTTCAAGCATAAAATACCCAACATATGTACCCTTCACAAGTGAACATTTTAGCCACCAATGCCCCCTCTTTCCCTCACACCCTCTGCCCTGCCCTCTTCCCTGCCTGCCTCTTTGGAAAACATATTTCTTCTCTTTCTCCCTTCTTTTTTTCCTTTTAGACACTGTGGTTTAAAAATTTGTTTCTTGGGGTCGGAGAGATAGCATGAAGGTAAGGCGTTTGCCTTTCATGCAGGTCATCGGTTCGAATCCTGGCGTCCCGTATGGTCCCCCGTGCCTGCCAGGAGCAATTTCTGAGCCTGGAGCCAGGAATGACCCCTGAGCACTGCCGGGAGTGACCCAAAAACCACAAAAAATTTGTTTCTTGCAATAATAATTTTCATACACAAAAGAGAGGAGGGCTAGAAGTTACAGCTCACCTCATGAAGCTCACCACAAACAGGGATGAGTTTAGTTAGAGAAATCACTACATTGTGAACTATCCTAACAATAAGAAAGTATGAGGGAAATAGAAAACCTGTCTAGAGTACAGGCGGGGGTTGGGTGGGGAGGAGGGAGATTTGGGACATTGGAGATGGGATCGTTGCACTGGTGATGGGTGGTGTTCTTTACATGACTGAAATCCAAACACAATCATGTATGTAATCAAGGTGTTTAAATTAAAAAATATATAAAAATAAAATAAAAATAAAAATTTGTTTCTGAAGGGGTATCATGTATATCACTTTATCTCCTTTCAGCAACCAGTTCTTCTTCTGAGTGATCATTTCCAACTGTCATTGTCATAGTGATTCCTTTTTTACCCTAGCATCCCCCCACTATTTATTACCATGGACTGGTCCTCCTTAGTCCTTGTCTCAATTGTCTCTGGATATTAATATCATATATCATTTTTAAAATTCAATTTATTTATTTAAAGAGCATACAATGCATAGTTGATCATAATACTTTTGTTTCCCTGTAAGTAAGAGACAAATTATTTTTAATATAATTTTTATTTTGATCATAGTGGCTTACATATTGTTGACAATAATATTTTAGGTACATATTTACATAAAATCAGGGGGGATTCCCATCACCAAATTGCCCTCCCTACACCTCTGTTTTTGTCCTACCTCCCATATCCTCTTCCCTCACCCCCAGGGTTGCTAGAATATGTGGTCTCCTCTGTATCTAGCCTACTACTTAGTAGTCTTGCACCTGTTTGGTCCTGGTGCCTCCCTTATTTCCCCCTTTAACTGGGGGCGGGGGGGGCAGGACTAGCTAGTTCAAGTTACATGGTTTTGTTTGAAGGAGAGAAAAGTAATAAACTGGGGTAAAAGAGACAAATTATTTTTTAAAGGTAGAAGAATCAAAAGAGTACAGCATCAAGCAAATTTGTGAAAATTATTATATTTCCAATGAGGTCATTAAGTCATTATCAAAAAGTTTAGTAAGCTCTTGTTACTAGTTGACCATTCTGTTACTTTATTTGTTTTTTGTGGCTTCAGATATGCATTAGCATATAAATTAGTGTTTCTACTGGTGTTGATTAAATATAAAATATAAAGTATAAAGTCCACGTGTTAGGTGAGGCCACCCCATGCACCACACTGCCCCTTGGACCAGCAGGTCTAAAGATGTAAGATAACAACAGAGAACTAATTCACAAGCAGTCAGTTAAAGTTTCATCGGAGTCAGCTTGCTTTATTCCCTCATGGTATTTTCTTTCCCATTGAAGACTCTGCACCATGTCTGCCTAACTCTCAGGAGCCCTCCTGCTTCTCTCTAAGCTGCATATCCCATCTCTCCCCTCTCAGGCAAACTCTCTTATTCTTTATTCAGAATCACCCCCCAATTCCATAGGTCTGACCATCCAGGTGGGATTAATATCTCAAAAGGAAGCTTAGATAAGATTGTTGGGGGAAGGGATACCTCACATACTGGGATGAAAGTATTAAATAAAAAATGAAGTTGTCCAGGAATTCTAAACACTAGTGCTTATACTGTGGCTTTTGTAGGGTGCTTCCCCCCCCCCCCAGGATTTCCAGAAGCATGAGAAGTTACAAAGAAGATGCCCACTCTCACTAAAAATAAAGTCCTGATGATATTAGCCCAAATTTCAGCATACCTAGGGTTTTGGTCAGATTGGTGTCTCTGCAGAGAGCTGTAGAGGAGTGGTACAGCAGAGTCATTGCTAAAGCAAGTGTGGTGTGAAAAGTGGGTGCAGCATGTGTGGCCTCAGCAGGTTAGTGGTTTGAACCCACTCTCTCCAAAAGTTGCTAGCTTTTAGCTGTGGTGCTTATATACCCATAATTTTTCACAGCTTGGTTTACATATCTTTATAGAACAGAGTTAGTCTATGGAGCTGGATAATTTCAGACATGGAAACTGTTTGTCCATACTATCTTTATATATATTATATAAAATATATAATATATATATTCTGGCCTATTTAGCTCAGCATAATATTCTCTATATTTATCCATGTATCTTAGTCTTTTTAAAGCACAGATCTTATGTCTGGTTATTTCATTCTAACTTGGTAAGTTCAAAAAATGTTCCAAATATTATTGAGACAAAGTTAGTGGGAAAAAAACACATGAACTTTCCTCAGTGAGTAAATTTAACTTTTTAACAATATCTCTGTGGTAGGCTGACTTTTATTATTACTTTGTTATTTCAGTTTCCATAATCTGTCTAAACTTTGCAAATGTGTTTTTAATTTCCTGCCATTTATTAGGTAAGGATAATCTGATCTCATCAGAGCACTATTAAACTTTAAATAAAGTCTTTTCCTATTCCATTTGAATTACTAATTCAATAAAACACCAAGTCCTATCAATTTCTTTGAGTGAAGCCTGCACTGTTTAATACATTCACTATGAACATCTGTGCTCTCTCTTTCTTTCTTTCCTTCCCCTAAGATGCATACATAAAGAAAATCCTAAAACTATCCTATTACTTATTCAGATATCAGTAAATATAATAAGACATTAAGAAAAATTCCAAGTTATTTCAGTATTCTGGAAAAATAACTTGTAAACAGAAACATACTTTAGAGAAATGAATTTGGATCAGCAACTATGGTTCAAAAATCTTTTCAATTAAAATTATGACACTCTCAAAGGAGGTGTGGGCAAACTCTTGCCCTGTAGAAGCCTCAGCAGCTGCACCCACAACTCACAATTTCTCTCTTGCCAGTGCTCCAACTTCACTGCTTTACCACTGATCTCTACAGGGACACCTATCTGTCAAAAACTCCAGATATGCTGGTATTTGGGTTGAGAATTCTAGGGTCTTCTTGTAATGAATGCAGGCATCCTCTTCCCACTCTTTCATTATTCCAGAAGACATAGTAGCCACAGACAAGTCCCACAGCCAGTGCCATTTCAGCTCATCATCCCAACTCCACAGATGCTGAAATTCCTGGAGCATTCTGCCATATATGCAACCCACACAATACCTTTAAATTTTTAAATATTGACACTCCTATAGAAACACACCAAATGTTCAAAGGAACATAGAACCCACCTAAGTTTACCAAATAAAACCAAAAACACAGAATGTTCAACTAGAAATTATTTAGTTACAAGTTCTTAATGACCTTCTATGAAATATAACAATTTTCACAAATTATCTCTTGCTGTATTTTGATAACTTTATTGTCACTTATTTGTAAACAAGCAATATAAATTAAATTATTTTGTGTCTGTCAAATGGGAAGACAGGGAATGAGATGGTGGAAATTGGGGGCAATAGTCGAGGAAATGTTTCACTGGTGGTAGGAGAGATGTTGAAATGTGGAAATCAGGAAGCAAATGCATTATGATTGAATATGTAAAGCATGAGGTTTAAATAAAGTAATAAAAATGTAAAAAAAAAGCTTTTTAATTAGAAAAAGTATGTAGTCATATTTGGGTATTTACAGTATTTTTCTTACTAAAAGTTATTTTATTGCAACAACACTCCCCATCAAGGCAGGGAAAAAGATTCAGCATGGGAACCAATACAAAAGGAAAATAAAATATTGACTATCTTTATTTTCTTTAAACAAGCTCATTCCTAGGTTTTATGGCATGTTCATAAAATGAAATGAGCAACTGAGAATGAAAAGAATAAAGAAAATAATAAAGAATAATAATAATAATAATAAAGAATAAAGTCAGGTGAGTCTTCTTTAGAGAGAAGTGTTCAGATGTATTGTGAATACAGATACTCCTCGCTTAACGACCTACCTGTTTAGTGACTGCTCGCACTTACGACCATCTCTTCACCGTCATTTTATTTTATTTTATTTTATTTTAAATATCCTTTCTCCATCTTGTACACTCAACAGTACAGTACTGTGGTTTTTGGTGCTTTAATGTACCTACTTTACTAACTTCATGTTCTGTAATACATTGCAATATTGTGTGTAAAATACACAACCTATGCAAATTAAAACAAGTGGACGTTTTCAGTTTGATCTTTCTCATTACTTTACTTTTTCAGGATACTGTATTGTCAAGTACTATACATATACTGTACTACTGTATACAGTACAATGCAGTTCCTCACTTAACGACCAATTTGCTTAACGACCAAGTCTTTGAAACGGAACTTGGTCCTTATGCGAGGAGTATCTGTAGAGTGGATCTTAATGATTAAGGACCTGGGCGTTGAACTGACTTCCATATTTGTAATAATTGAAAGGAGACTCACTTGCATAATTTTTCTCAGATTTTGGCTAATGTTTGCATGGCATATGTTTGTCCCATTTTAAATTCTTTTTGTTTTTGTATATTTACAGTTAAGATACGTTTTCTGGAGAACAAAAAAGAAAAGAAAAGAAAAGAAAAAGAAAACATGGTTGCATCATCTGAAATAGAATCTAATTTTTTTTTTTTTTTTTTTTTTTTGTGGTTTTTGGGTCACACCCGGCAGTGCTCAGGGGTTATTCCTGGCTCCAGGCTCAGAAATTGCTCCTGGCAGGCACGGGAGGACCATATATGGGACGCCGGGATTCGAACCGATGACCTCCTGCATGAGAGGCAAACGCCTTACCTCCATGCTATCTCTCCGGCCCTGAAATAGAATCTAATTTTGTCTTTTAAATGTAAAATGAAATATTCTTATTAGTCAATCTCAATAATGCTATTGGTAGGAGAAGGGTGTCAACAGTGCTCAGGCCACCCCCCTGTAATGCACTGCAGAGCTATGTCATTCAGATGGTTTAATGATTGAGTCTAGGGTGCAGGAGGTCAACATTGTCAAACTCGGCAATTCTGAGTATGGGAAATGGGAATCTCATGCCATACAAGGGATCAAACTCAAAGCTTTCTCATGCAAAGCATCCACTCCAGTTCTTTGAACTATTTCTTTAGTCCTTAGCCCTTTTGCCAGAATTTTATTCTTGAAACTCTCTGTTTCTACAATGGTGAGAAATAAATTTCTGTTGTTTAAGTAATGCAGTTAGTATATTTAGTTTGGTCACCCAAGCAGTATAATACAGTATGCTAAACATTAGAGTTGATAGCTAGAGGGGTTCTGGATTGTGTTATCTTTTACAAGAGCATTAAGTTTTGTTTTGGCAGGCAGTTCACTCACTTGTTGACTAGCTTATCCCAGCAAAGACCCCATTCAGTATTTCATGGGGGAGGGGACAATTTTCAGATTCTGGGATATAGCCTATATTTTGAAGGTGAGAAGCTTCCTCTTGGAATGTGCTAGTCTTGAGATCTTAGGTGCATGTGCAGAACTTCTATTAAAAAAAAAAAAAACTCTGTTGTTTATGTCAAGGCTCAAGCTGAATCTTTCTAAGGGCTCTGGGTTTTCTGAATTGTCCACCTAACTCCAGATCCCATGCAGCTGCTTCACTACAGGAACTCTCAGAGAATTGTCAGACAGTGTACAGCCCGGAAACAGCTAAGGTCCCAGGGGCAAAATTCCAAGGAAGTATTTGGAGTCTCTGTGTCTATCCACTCTAATGCTCAATGAAAGTTCTGCACCCAGCTGTAGATAAAGCCTTGAACTCTTATCTCCCATTTTTTTCCTTTTCACTTGAAAGAACCAGTATCCTTCCAATGCCCCCAAGGAGAAAACTTATGGAATGTGGGACAAACTTCAAGTGCAAATCCTGGGTCAAGGTCAGGCTTGCATCTTTGCTTTAATGGTTTTCCAATGCTTCTAAGCAGTGACTATGTGTATTTGGAGATTTTGTTTTCTAGTTATAAGAAACAGCTGATCATGGCCAGAATTGGACTTTAACTCATTTCCTGGGTTCCCCTCAAGTAAAAAAATGGTCGTTAGGTTAGTGCCAACAAAACATGGAAACAGGTTTCTTGTTTTAAAACTTCAAGTGTTCAATAAAGGAAAAATTATGAGAGAGATGTTCCATTTTCTAGAAGCTGATGTCATTAGGTCCTAACTATTGTTTCTAATGTCTCCAGTGAAATTAAAGACCTCGGCTTTCTTTGATAGGAAGTAGGGACAAAGTGAGTGGAGATGACTTATGGGAGAGAAGACAGGATGCAAGAATTAAAGCAGGAGTCTCTCAAGCCTGAAGGAGATTTTTTTTTCTTCCACTGTATTTAATACTGATGCCTGTGCTCAGTCTTAAAAAGTTAATACCTGACTATTTGGTAGCAAGAGAAACATAATCTAGACTGCAATGAGCCCTCGCCCCACCCCAAACAGAACCAGAACTAACCTTACCCCCATCAGAAACTGGACCTTTGGAGCTGCAATTGAAGAAGTAAGGGAGTGAGGAGTGAACACGGCTCCCTACAGACTAGGATCTGGTAGGGGATAGGGGAGCTTCCCAGCTAAAAGGTTTTGAATAAGGTACAGGGTTTTGAATAAAATCTCATTAGGAAAGTAAGTTTTCCAAGATCCTGGGTCCTGGAACAGAGGCTGAAAAAGATCCAGAAGTTCTTTCTCTCTGATTTATCCCCTCATCTCAAGACGGTACACGAGAGAAAGCACTGCTTCAGAGGGCCAACAGGTCTTCCAAAAGATAGGACTGACTTATGACAGTGCAATTAATTTTGTCTATCTTAACAAATAAAGTAGCTAATTTAACGAATAAAAAAAAGGATAAAGACAAACATGCCATGCAAAAAAAAAGGGGGGGGGGAGGATCATAGTAAATTAAAAACAAAATAAAGGAAAAATAGCAGGAAGGGGCCAAGGAGATAATAGAGGAGCAAAAACTAAGGCTTGCTTGTGCCCAGCCCAAATCAAATTCCTAGCACTACACTGTGTAGCTTTTCAGCAACCCTAAATGGAGCTCTGGAAGTCACTGAGAAACATCAATGTGGCCTTATGAAGTCCAGCACTTCAGGGACGAAATCTCACAATTGGCCAGGTACCAGAGGACTGGTTTTGAAGCCTCACGCATTTTTTTTTCGGTGTATTTCCCCCAAACAAAAGCAGAAAAATAATAGAAAAAGATGGGCATTGCCAATGGCATAACATAGTATCTATAAGTTGTTTCTGAAAATAATAATGAGAAATTGAAAGGTTTGACCAAGATAAAGAATAATGAAATCAGTATGGGAAATGAATAATTAAATTTACCTATATTGCTTATGTACAGACCTAAGTTTAAACCATCTTGGGAATTTGAATTTCAGGACTTACATAAGTATCTTTTTTGACAAAGAAAAAATACAAAAGTCAAAAATCTGGGAGGGGGCACAGGAAAGTAAAAAGGCTGAGTGCAAAAGCAAAGTATCTCTCTCTTTTATTTATTTTTTTTTTTTTTGGTTTTTGGGTCACACCCAGCGGTGCTCAGGGGCCACTCCTGGCTGTCTGCTCAGAAATAGCTCCCGGCAGGCACGGGGGACCATATGGGACACCGGGATTCGAACCAACCACCTTTGGTCCTGGATCGGCTGCTTGCAAGGCAAATGCAGCTGTGCTATCTCTCCGGGCCCCAAATTATCTCTTTTTAAGGAACATAAGTTGAGTGTTATTTGCTAAGACAAATATATGGTTAAATATAAATCATATAAAGAGAAACTATTTGATTAGAGAAAGAGTTTAGATGCAAATCATATATTATGTTAACTATAGAAGAATCTTTAAGAGGTCAAAATGATAGCACAATGGGTAGGGTGTTTTCCTTGCACACAGTTGACCTGGGTTCAATCTCTGGCATCCCATATGGTTCTCCAAGCCCGCTAGGAATAGCTTCTTTCCTTCATCTTCTTTTTTTGTTTGTTTGTTTGTTTTGGGAGTCACTCGATTGCCCTCAAGGATTTTTCCTTGCTCTGCATCGAGAAATCACTCCCAGCAGGTTAGGGGACCATATGGGATGCCAGGGTCAAACCCAGATCGGTCATGTACAAGACAAGCACCCTACGTGCTGTGCTATTGATGCAGCCCCTGAAAAAATTAATTTCTGAGCACAAAGCCAAAAATAGCCCCTGAGTACTGCTGGGGTGCCTCCCCCCAATGAAAAGTCTTTGGAATAAAACATCCTATGAGATGAGTAAACATCTAAAGTTCAACTACCTTCCTTTTGTGATTGATCTTAAGTCTTTATTTTAAGTTTAATACGGGCTTTATGTTTGTTTGACTTTGATTTAGTTTTTGGGCCACATCAGGTAATGCTTGTGGCTTATTTCTGACTCTGCACTCAGGGGTCACTCCTGATGAAACTTGAACAACATTTGGAATCCCTTCCTGGGGGGTGTCAGGAATCAAACCTGGGTTGAACATATGCAATACTAATTCCTAACCCACTATCTACCTCTCCTGCCTCCTAGGTGTTTTATAAAATAGTTCATCATTAAAGTCATCACAATAGGATTATGACATTTATCTTTCCAGACCCTGTATAATATACGTAGACAATTCTTTCCACAATCCAGATTTCAGAGACTTCTTGAATGCAGTCCATTTTCCCAGACTTCTTTTCTGCATGTAGGATCGATTTTTTTTACCTTCATTTTGGTTATTCTTTCTCTAAGGCAGCATGTGAACCAATCAAATAGAACCTATTCTTACCACTTGGTCTTTCTTGTCATTCTTTCATCAAAACCTACCTTGTACCAGGCATCGTGATCAAGATGTAAATACAGAGGATTAAACTCTCTGTCCCATTTTTCTAGAGGCCAAAGTATAATGAGAAAATCTGAGCAATAAATATGACTGCTATCATTTATATGATCATTGACTGTGTTTTATTATGGTCTATATATGGTCAACTTGTCTTTTCCAAGAATGTGTTTGGGGGAGGATATAGATGAGTGATGAGCAAAGCCATAAAGAATACAACCTTTTCCAAAGATTTTGTAAGGCAATCTGCAAAGAGATAATTCTTACTTCTGCCATAGATCAAGCTACCACACATTCAGCCCAGTGCTCAGGTCTGGCCCAAGAAATTGTCTGTTTGGGCAAGTCCACAGCAGGTCAAGTTTGGATTCTGTTTGCCCCACATTATAATTGTTTTCCCTTTGCACCTGGCATCTATTTTTTTTTTTTTTTTTTTTTTTGGTTTTTGGGCCACACCCGGCGGTGCTCAGGGGTCACTCCTGGCTGTCTGCTCAGAAATAGCTCCTGGCAGGCACGGGGGACCATATGGGACACCGGGATTCGAACCAACCACCTTTGATCCTGGATCGGCTTGCTTGCAAGGCAAATGCAGCTGTGCTATCTCTCTGGGCCCTGCACCTGGCATCTTAATGAAATTGTCCAGATTTCAAAGTGGGGGGGGGAAAGTTTTGGTGTTTCCTACTCTCGTGGTCCTCAGGAAATTATTTAACTTCCCCAAAAGGCACTTTCTAGCCAGTGATTGATTGATGTTAATGAAAACTTGAGTTTTTACTCAAGGAAACAAGTAAATAGAAAATGAGATACCAATTTTGAGAAGAGCAAACATGTATTTTCCTGGTAAGGATTCGAAAACGACTTCAACACCAAGATTAGAAATGCTGGTCAAGGAAAGAGAGGCATTTAGGATCATTTTCAAAGAGATAACAGTTGCCATTGAATTCAGTATTTCTCTCTCCTCACTGCTCAACTTCCATTCAGGCCTGGGATCAGTCTCCCCATTTTCCAGCCTGGGTTTGTTGTCCTTCCTCTAGTTTCCTCTTGGTCCTGGTGGTACGTTGGGGAGGATGAGCATCGAAGGAAGCAAACACGCAGTGCTTCTTTCCCAGTTATCCAAGGTTTTAACCAAGAGGCATTCAGAGAAGGCCAGGAAGAGAGTAGGGCAAAGGCTAGGCCAGCATTTGAGATATTGTCTGGTATGCCGTGGAAAAAAACAATTCCAATTTTATCCTTAACATGCGACTTCGACTCACAAATAGGCCAAACATTAGATTATTTCATAATAATAAAGCAATTATAAAATAAAATGTGTTTATTTTCTTCTTAGTCAAGACTTGCTATATAGTCAATAGAGGCACAGAGTTAAATTTTTTTAACATTTTCTAATGGTGGTGTGCCTCGTGATTTTTTTTTCCATGAAAGAAAGTGTGCCTTTGCACAAAAAAGCTTGAAAAAACCGGGCTAGGCGGCCTAGCATGCAGCAAGGGGCCACGCAGGGATGTTTCCCGCCCAGCGGGCTAGTAGCCGGGCTGCGCGGCTGCAGGCGCGAAGGCGCGCCGTGGGGCCCAGTAGGGGGCGCCGCAGCGCCGCACTGCAGCATCCCGGCGGGGCTGAGCTCGCTCGCGTCCTGCCGCAGTGGCTCGGCCGCCAGTGGGGAGCGAGCTGCAGCGCCGAGACCCCCCGGCGGCCCGCCCGCCGCCCCTCCCACCGGCGCTCGCTGCCCCACGCCGCGCCTCGGACGGCCCGCCGGCCTGGCAGCACCGTCCCGGGGAGTCTATTCCAACTTGCGGGGGACCGCGGCTCTCCCCGGGCCTGGAGAGTGCAAACAGGTGAGTGCCACGCACGTGCCCCGGTGGCTTTCCCGTGCCAGTCTCTGCGAGTCTCTGGATGCCCTGGTCTGGGTGGACCCCCTGCGGGATGGCTTTGGGGGCTCGCTGGGAGGGAGGGAGGGCGTCCAGCTGCAGAAGCTTCCCAGCCCAGATCCAGACGGCTATGAAGTACCCCCAGGATTCGGGCTGGGTGTACCCCCAGGGGAGATTCAGGCGTGCATCCCAATCCACAACGATTGCTTGTCCTTTGCAGCATGCGACCTGTTGCTCTCCTTGCGGGGATCCAGCCGGAGGGGTTCCCTCTGTCACCTCGGATGCGTGGCACTGCGGGCACTGTCAGGGGGAAACGCGACGCGTATTCCAGGGGTGCAGGGAAACTTGACTTTAGAGCTATAAGCAACGTGCGTTGGCCCAAGGGGAAGCTCATTCCCAAAGCCTGACTCGGGGGGAAAGAGGGGTTCTGCGCCCCTCAGCAGCTGCACTTTAGAGATTACCCGTCAATAAAGAAGTTGGGGGTGCAGAAAGATGAGGCTTGGGATGGGTGATGCTTGCTTGCATCCCCCTGCACCCCCCAGGAAAGAGAAAGTAGGACTCTGGCTAAATCTTATCTTGGGAATGAGATGTGATGAATGAAATTTTTCCTTCCATGGGTGGGATTGGAGCATAGAACAGCAGGCAGGGCGCTGGCATTCCAGGCACCCCATTTGTCTGATCACCTGAACACCACCACGAATAATCCCTAAGCACAGAGCCAGGAGTAAACCCTGAGCACTGCAGGGTGTGGCCCCCCAAACCAAAATATAACATATTTGAACAAGAACAGGTCACTCGTGATCTTAGTATCATAGATCTAAAGGGGGTGATCTAAACTTGGGGGTGTTGGAGGAAATTAATGTTCTTCCCTGATAGATGATGAATGCATTCAGAGGGACAGAATTTAAAGACCTCTGCGTTTCTTCTTTCTAAGCATCCTTTCATCTTGCTGGAAACAATGACTTGGAATAAAATCACCACACTTTATCTTGAATAGTGTCTATTTAATGTCTTCAATCTCAAGAATGTCTTAAATAAATAAATAAATAAATAAATAAATAAATAATCATTGTCTAGGTGGTGCTTTAGGAGCGAAGGGAACTCAGAAGTTTTTGTCCCGATAGCGCTGTCCATATAAATGTTGAATGGCTACTTCTAGAGCCAGCCCCAAGCATTCTGCACATGAAGACAATTGTTTTCCCATTACTTTGTAAAAGTTCTGGGATGGCAAATTATACTGAAGCTCAGAAAGTTGGTGACAGGTCACTTGTTACAGTTTCCATATCTGTCTTTGTTTTCTCCTTGTCTAATAGAGCTTTATTTGAAAATGAAAATGAAAATTTTCATTTTCATTTAAAAACTAAAATGCCGACAGATGTGTCTTCAAGTGATTTTTTCTCTGCATAAGTTGGACAATAGCCAGCTGTTTATTAGATTATAAATAAAAATACCGAGTCACACAATTTTGCGTTCTTGTGTAAAATTTCTATGCCATGAGGGCTGTTGGGAGTTATTAAATTTTTGACTCATTTTTTAAAAAATCACACCTGATGGCTACCTTTTGGAGGTAAAAATCACAAAGATAATTACTTGATATTTATGTGCATGGGAAGAAACTGTTTTACATGGAGTAACAAATTGTCAATACAAACTCCAGACACTTACCTATTGGGTGTTTAAAAGACATTCTTGCTATTTTTATTTAGAATCTATAGAGTTTGTTTCTCCCCTTGTGAGTTGCTTACAGGCTATGTCTGTGAGGTAGTTGTGAATCTTAAGCATTCAGCCTTCCCTTAATGAATACATGTAAAATGACAAATACAGAAATCCTTTTATCATTAGCCAAAATTCTAGGACTGGACAAATGTACAGATGTTCAAGCTTCTGGGTTTTGTACTATTAATGATTACTCAGAAGTTTTCCAGGTTTGAAATGAAGAGACTATGAGCTAATGTTGATACTGCCTTTTCCCACCTGCAGCTTACATCCTGGTACTTTATAGTTGAGCACCCACCCCACAAATGTGTCAGGTCCAGCTGGATGAATCAAACACATAGCAGAGAAGATAGATCTTAATATCTTTATAGAAATACTTTCTCAAGATGAAGGAAGTAAGGGAGAGAGGGAAGGAAGGGAGAGAAGAAGGGAAGGAAGGAGGGAAGGAAGGAAGCAAGGGAGGGAGAAAAGGAAGGAAGGAGGAAGGGAGAGGAGAAGGCAAGGAAGGAGAAAAGGAAGGAATGGAGTGAAAGAATAAAGAAAGGAGGGAAGGAAGGGAGAGAAGGGAAGGAAGGAGAAAAGGAAGGAAGGGAGAGAGGAAAAGAAGGAAGGAGAAAAGAAAGGAAGGGAGTGAAAGAAGGAAGGAGGGAAGGAAGGGAGAAAAGAAGGGAAGGAAGGAAGAAAGGAAGGAAGGGAGAGAAGGAAGGAAGGGAGAGAGGAAAAAGGGAGAGAAGGAGGGAAGGAAAGAAGGAAAGAAAGAAGGTAGGAAAGAAGGAAGGAAGGAAGGGAGAGAGAGAAGGGAGAGAAGGAGCATGAAAGAGAAAGCAAATGTACAGATGACAAAACTCTTGAGCAGCTTGTATGTTTACATAACACACCTGTGTTTCCAAAACATATTTTTAAAATAGAAAAAAATGGCTGAGATGAAGAATGATAGGATCTCATCTAGCAAGATTTGATTGCAGTAATACAAAACAGAAGAGGCTGAAGTTTGTATGTGGCAGGTTGGCTTGATCTGAGTAGCAGAATCACAGTACAGCCACAGTGCCCAGTTCAAGGGCAGATCCACTCTTGGTGACCTTTGGTTACCTCATGCTGTCAGATCCCATCGCAAAAGGAGTATGAAATGTTTTTTTTTAGAGAAATAAAATAGACAGATGATAAAAATGAGTGCTATCTGGAATCAGATGAAAGGTGAAGGTTAACAAAGGATCAGCAATGACTCACATCACTTTCTGAGAACGGGAGAGAAGAGCCTTGTTTTTCTAGAAAGGAGAATCTTAGGGGCCAGTGAGGTGTCACTAGAGGTAAGATGTCTGCCTTGCAAGCGCTAGCCAAGGAAGGACCACAGTTCGATCCCCTGTCATCCCATATGGTATCCCCAAACCAGGGGCAATTTCTGAGCGCTAAGCCAGGAGTAACCCCTGAGCATCAAACGGGTGTAGCTGGAAAAAAAAAGGGGGGGGGGAGAATCCCTAGGGTAGGACTTATGCTAGGATAGAAGCTGCTAGGCAATTCAAAGCGTTTTGATCAGAAGAAAAGAAAATATGATCTTGATTCCCTTCCCTTTCCTGAAAGAGGTAGATCAGGCATGGTAGAGTTGTCAGAGGTTCTCAGTTAAGGGATTTGCCTCCCTATGCTCTAGGCTCCTTCCAATATTAATTTCTCTGGTATTTAGGAAACCCTTGTGGGATTCCCATGGCACTCACCTATAACAAATATTGTTATATGAGTATTCAGGTGTCCTCAGCTTTTTGAACACTCAACTTAAGTTGCTTTGCTTTTAGAACCTGTTTTTGCCAACCAAAATAAATTTGCAGAAAATTTTTACTTTTAGGTTGAAAGCTTAAAGGCATGCACAGGATCAAAAAAGAACACAAGGTGTGGGGCAATACTGGTGGCAGCAACTTTTTAGGCCCAGCAAGATCCTTCCAGAACTGTTTCTTACAGGCGTTCCAGATTTTACTCTGTTAGTGTGGTTGTGCTGTTTGGTATGACTTTTTAGGTTATACTAGTAGGAGGGTCTGGAAGTATAAAATGCTTTTCATATAAATGAATGGTTATAGCTTTAGGCAAATGAGAAGATTCTAGAAACATCTTTCAGAGAGTGAGAGCAATCAATTAGAACATTTCCCAAGTTTTAAAATGGATTATATTCTATATATTTTATATATCATATTCTATATGTTGACAACTTGAGATTGACAGTGCAAGGAAATTAAAAGTTGAGATAAGTCTGAATTGACATTAATTGGCAAATTCAGTCAATTCAAAGAGAAATTAATAGTTTCAAATGTGATTCTCCTATCACAGGTATGTATCTGTGTGTTGGACTTTTATAAACACACAGAAGAATTATGCTTTCACTAATTTAAAGTATTTGTGATCAATTATTGACCCCAAACTATGTCCTAATTAAAAATTTCCTTGCAGAAGCATTGTAAAATGTGTTATTATGTGTCAAAATTCATGCATTTTTCAAGTTCTAGACCTATTTATTTCTTAGCTGAATAGTTTACTGTAAATCACTATAGTCCTTTTGTATTTGTGGCAAGGATCAAAATGGAAGATGTTGATATTGGGGGCCATAAAACAGATGCTTAATAAATACCAGTTCCCTTCTCCAGTCACTTTTAATCCTCATATCTCTTTTGTTTAAGGACTGCAGATTTACAATGATATGGTGAATCCGAAGGCTGGAACCAAAAAGATCTTCTCAGCTTTATAGTTTGAACAACAGTCAATTATCTACCAACATTCATCATGGCTAAAAGTGCAGAGGTTAAACTGGCAATATTTGGGAGAGCAGGTGTGGGCAAGTCAGGTAAGATTTTGTGTTGCTTTTTGTATTTGTGTCTTTATCACTGAATTTGAATTTGTGTGTAAGGACAGTTGACATTTATTGTATTTTCATGTGCTGCTATTTTAACTTAAGTCTCTCTTCATCTAGAACTTTTATTTTATAAAACCAAATATTTTGTACTCTTGCTTCTTTGATAAAGTAGCTCTGCTGATCATGCACAGGCCATGAATATATCATAGTGTTGCTATTCTGCAGAGAGATATTAAACATACCTCAAAGTAAATCAAATTGTGAAAATGAAAAAACTTTGCTCTTTTTTCTCTGTTATTTTGAGAATACAATTTTATATCTCATTGTATCTTGATATTCTCAGCAACCAGCCCATTAGTCAAATCTGTGTTGTATACTTAATACATGCTTGTTGGGTGAATAGATCTTTATTAGAAACAGAATTGCTTTGGTAGCCAACACTTCTAAAATTGGAGAAATAAGAGAAAAATTTAGAGTGCATGACCCTAAGTAAAACAACTATTGTCCATGCTGTTGAGGTAAATTTGAATAATCAAGTTATGGCTTATGTTGGTGATTCAGAAATATTTTATATCACAAGGAAAGTTTTGGAGGTCTTTAAGATTAAAGGTTAAATGGAAGAAGTACAAATATATAATTTAATTTGAAAAATATATCTCTGATTTTTTATAATTAAAGCTTACTAATAAAAGGAGATGCTAAAAATATATATCAAGGTAACAGAATTTTAGAGAGAGTTATTCACTTTCTTGCCAATGGAAGGAAATGGAACTGACTTTGCACACAGATTCAGGGAAACACTCAGGCAGAAACCTGCGAGCATATGTGTGAGTACAGAAGGAAACCCTTTGAGTCCCTCACTACCACATATAACCCACATAATCTTTAGTAAACATGCTTAGGTGATATTTCAATTATGTGACCAACCTCTCTTTTCTAACCTGCTCTCTGATTTAATGTCACTAGTAAATGTTTCTTCCTTAACCTAAGAATTCTCTTGTCTTATTTATTTTCAGTTTCTTTTCTGCTACCCTCCTTTCTTCTGCTCCCTGCTTGCTATTGCCTTGGGCAGAAATCAAACCAAGAAAATAGATAGTTGGCAAGACTAAGGCTAATCTTCCCTAGACTGAAGACAGTTAAGCTCCTCCCCATAGATAATCTCCTCAGTGCTTCCTGATGGCGTGAGAAACCAATTTCTGTAGCTGGTTGAAGGATCTGGAGAATGAGGAAACTGTTGCTGCAGTGGAGAATGGTAGGAAAAAGGAGTGGGTGGGAAAACAGATCCTGCCAAGACTCACTAGTCTGAGCCTGTGAATGGATGGTCTAAGCTTGGGGTTGGCTCTTTAGTTACACATTCATTCAGAATTCGTCAGACAAGATGGGAAGGGAAGTTTTCGACCTTATAGCATATACTAACAAAGACTCCACATGGCTTGGAATGTTAAACCTAAGTGTTTAGCTTCAGAGAGAAAGGCTTAGCTGTGTATCTGTCTTTCTCTTCCTATCTCTGTCTCAGAATGAAGTGTCTGCTTTCTCCCATGGAGAACTGCCCAGCAGCCTGGACTCAGACCTCTATTCCTATCACCCCCAATGTATTCAGCTAGTGTTCTAGCAATTACTCTCATTTTCTACCATACCATTTCTTCTTCAGCCTTTTTGTGTCCACTGCTCCATCTTTTTCTTTTCTCTAAACTTTTGAAATGTGGCTTTGCTTTTTTCACCCTGTTTTTACCTTCTCTTAGTTGCTTAGAACTTGGCGATTTTCCACCATTATGGTCCTGATACTGCTTTCAGTATCATTTCAGTATCATTCAGGTTGCCACTGATCAATAACCCACAGATGGAATGAACATGCTCCAGTCCTCCTAGTCCTGTCCTTTCCATTCATTACAATTATTCCTGCCAATGATTTTTTTTCCTTCCCAAGTTCCCATAACATCATACTTCCTGCCACCTCTTTCCAGATCTTAAGCATCTGCTTGAATGGGCTCCTCTTCAGCTACCCAAACCTCAAAAATCAGAACTGCCAGGCTTCTATGCCCCATTATCCTGTCTTCTCCACAAACTATTATATCTCCCTCACTAGCTGTGATCCCTTCTACTCAGTTGAAAGTACCTGATAGGGAACACATTCTATTAATCTTGATTTTTTTTTTTGGTAAAATTCAGAAGGTGAGCTATTTTCAAGATTCTTGCCAGCTCTGAAGTCCTGATAGTATTGATGAATGAGTCCTCTTTGGACTGGTTCCTCCAGTATCCACCTTGTATACATTCTACCTTTTATTCGTTTTCATTTAAGTAAAACAAACATCAGCCCACAACATGCTTTTAAACAATTGCCTTTTTGTCCATGAACTATACACAATCTTTTCTTATTTCAACAGTAGATGGTTTTTCCTAAGACCTTGTAACCACACCTCATTTTAAAATTAGAACCAGTTTGACTCATGCATGGGAGACGATTCTGAAATAGTTTCTCATAGACCAATGTTAACAACCACGGAGTACTTCTTGTCTGTCAACTTTGAAACAAACTGTAGCAATACTGAATTCATATATATTCCAATTCTTTATTAATACACAATGACTGCCTAGTCATGCTCACCTTCCTATTTTATCAGTTTTCTAAGTTACTTGGCTTTTTACTTCATTTATTTATCTATCTATCTTGAGGCCACATCCAGTGCTGCTCAGGGCTTATTCCTGACTCTACTCTCAGAGATCACTCCTAGTAGTATCTGGGAGACCATATGGGATGATGAGGATGAACCTGATTCAATAGTGTGAACTATTTCTATCTATTGAACTACCTCTCTGGCCTCAAGTAACATGGCTTTTTAAATATTTAAGAATATTTAAGGCAGTCTTTACTTGGCATGCACTTCTTTTATTTGAGCAGTTACTCAGATGTTTTCCCTAAATAGTCATCATCTTATCTCAATCTGAAGCTTGTGATGTTTTGTGGAGTGTCTTGTAAGTAGAAATTTAAGACCTGCTTAAAGTCATGATTAAAGTGTTAAATATGTAGGGATAACTCTGAAATTTAAACAAAAACTAATGTTACTGAAAAAACAATGTTTAAAGTCTACTAGCATCTATACTTACTTTTTAACTATCAATAACTAAATGTAGTAAGTCAATAAATGTCTAAGTATTTTAATGTCATGAATATTATTATTGGTGTTTTTATTTTTGTTTTTTGGGGCCACATTCGGTGACGCTCAGAGGTTATTCCTGGCTATGCGCTCAGAAATTGCTCCTGGCTTGGGGGACCATATGGGATGCCGGGGAATCGAACCAAGATCCGTTATAAGCTAATGCCAGCAAGGCAGACACCTTACCACTAGCGCCACCATTCCAGCTCCATGAATATTATTTCTAATTTTATTGAAAATACTTATAATAAATTACTTTAAAATAATACACTTGATATCTACATTAAACTAGTTTCTTAGTCTATAATATCATTATCATTTCAGTGATAATAGTGATCATTGAAACTGCACTTAATGAAAAGTCAAATAATCTTACTTTTTTAGTGTCAGAAAAATAGTCCTTATCTTCCCATGGGCTCAAACTTTTTTCTCTGTAAACATGAAGCAGGGGAAAGCTTTCCTAAGGAAATCATCTTGACATCTGAAAATGGCCTCTGATTTGATAATCTGTGAATTGTTTTAGAGGTCTCCCTTCTTACCTACCCCATTCACTTTTCCCTAAATTCAAACCAGATTGGAATTTGGTGAGCAAATATACCTGTGCTGTCACGTGTCACTTGTAGAGATTACCATAAACCTGCAAGTCAGGAACATGAGCTCTAGAGCTCTACTGATGGTCTGACTTTCAGTTTTATAATCTATTAGATGTCTGAACTTGATCCATCTTTTCCATTTATATAAAAGGGAAACAATCATGACTATGTTAAAAGGCTATTGTTAGGGTTGGGTGTAAAATTGCTACAAAATTTTAGGATAACCTAGCTCAAGTCTTACTTTCTATTATTTACAATTTTTGGAGATAACCTCACTTTAATTTATAAGTTCTTTTGTGATGCATTCAAAAAAGTATATATATATTTATACATATAGACATTTATATTTGTGTTCAAATGAGTATTTTGTTTTTCAGTAAAGTCTTTGTACAAGACAGAATTCTTGTACATCATACCCTCAACACACAACATCTCTTATCTCATCACCCCATTTTTTGTTCTGCCTGATTAATTCTAATCACTGATGATCATGTGTCATATAAGCATAATACATCTTGTGGGTTTGACCTTGGAAATATTGGTTGGTAAAACATCTATAAGTATTTTGGTTTTGTCAACAAATTAATACCTTATAACTTGAAAGTGCTTCTAGTATGTAGTAGTTTTCTTTTTGTTGTTGTTGTTTACATTCTTTTTTAATTTTTTATTTAAGTACCATGATTACACACATGATTATAGTTGGGTTTTAGTCACAAACAGAACACCCCCCTTCACCAGTGCAATATTCCCACCTCCAATACCCTCCCTCCCTCCTTCCCATCCCCTGCCTGTATTCGAGACAGGCATTCTATTACAGTTATTTTTTTTTAAGTTCAGTAAGCTGTTTTTTTTTCTTTTTTAAAGGCTAAGTGTTAAAAAAATACAGTAGTAAATATGTGAAAGTGGCAATTGCTGTTGTTTGCATAGGCCCAGTACATAGTAGTTTTCTAAGCTCAGACAATAGATAGATCCTCTTTGGTTAAAACAGAATAAAACATTAACCAGAACTTTTTCCTGATATCTCGGCCCTATAATGTGTCAGCATAAGCAAACTGAATAATTTGTCAGTTACTAAGATGTACCGAGGTATACTGGTAAACCATGAATGTGTGTACATCCATATATATGTGTATGAGAATATTTACATAGCCTTTTATACTGGGAGGAATCTTCTTCCTTCTGTCTCATTATATCCTTGTTGATCTGTCTGTAGGAGAGTTTGTTGCTGGTTTAAGGGACTTGCTGGCTCAGCCTAGTAAATGCAATGGAGAAGCTGTAAAGCAAAAAGCCAAACAATTCTCAACATATTCTATCTTCTGCCCAGGCAAGGCAAACATGCACCTCCACTTGCTAAAGGTAAAGCTCTAATGACATGGCATGTCAAAAACAAATTTCCGTGCTTGTTGACAGACTGCAAGTAATTAAAACTATCAGACCTGTCATAAAACCTAGAATGCATTCTATATTTATCTGCTTTCATATTAGTCACATTTGTAGAGTGGGGAGGGTCTGAGAGATAAACAATGGCAATTTTGAATTTACTTTCACAGTTGACATTCTCATCTTGACATTGAAATATTGTGTGCCATCGTTAAATATGTGTCTTGAAAGGCTAGTTTCAATGTTAATTGAGTAATGCTCCCCTCTAATTCAAAAGCCAATTGATGCGCTCATCCGTGAAGGCTTAAGTTCATAGACTCAGATTGCTGGGCTGTAAATGGAGTGTCAGATACAAACAAGCTGGTGATTTTCCCCGTTGGCACAAGGAGAAGTGATTTATTTTTTCCTCTTTCTCCCCTGCTCTTGTTCTGTTTTTCCTCCTTCAATCAGAGAATTTTTTGAAAAACCTTATTTCATTTTTATTTTCGAGTAGAACAGAGCAATGTGGATTTTAATGTGAATTTTCTCATTAAAGTACTAACTTATATGAGTACTTTACAGATGGGATATGTTTTTGATGAGATCTCATATAGATTCCATAAAAACAGAACAGCAGTCAATAGCATCTTGGGTGGGGTGGTTTCCTTATGTCACAGAACTCCTTGACATTTTAAATATTGTTTTCTACTTACACACTTTGTCCCCTTCACGGACACTTAAACGTGCTGCATAATGTTTGGATTCTTTTTAAAGAAAAGATTAAAGGGTTAGGGAAGTTGGGATTTGGAAGTTTCTCATTATACTTTATAGACTTTTCCATACAAAATGTTTAGAAAATTAATATTAATCAATAATAGATCATGTCTATTTGAATGTGAGTGTGACTTGCCTACACCCCAGTTAGTGGCTAAAACAGACTTACAAGAAAGAGAAAGTTGTAACTCCAGAACACTTAAGCTTTGAGGCTAATAGGAGGGAGCACACTGGTCTAGGAAACAATGAAGCTGTGCTCACCATAGGACTGTGAGCACGGGCAGCTGGGGACTGACTTTTCACCTCCAACAGTCCCATCATCTCTTCAGCACCTTGGTCACTCTTATTCTAAGATCAGACCATCATGATGCTAAGTTTTCTTCAAATGATTTTCTATAGGTATTTCACTTGAAATCACTCCCATCCCAATTTGGGATGCATCATTCCTTTCTTTTATTCTATAGGGTTCCCTTTCTTCTCTCTGCCTCTATTTCTCTCTCTCTCTGCCTCTATTTCTCTCTCTCTCTCTCTCTCTCTCTCTCTCTCTCTCTCTCTCTCTCCTTTCCTTTCTATGTCTCCATTAACTCATATTTTTAAAATAAAGGTTTGCCTAGGAGACAAAAGGAATTGGTTGTGTTCAATTGAGTAGCTTCTAGAAATATGTACGTGTGCACAGTAATGGGGCTGCGAGTTGTGCGTTGGGCACTGTGTATAGGAGTCTTTCCTACGTGTTTGTTCAAACAGAAGGATACTAGAAATGAGACCCTTTGGTTTCTTATTTAGTTATTTAATGAACTCAAATTATTCTTGAAAGGCCTGAGCAAAAGGTAGGATGGGATTGTGACAAATCCAGATGGGATTAGGAAAAACCAAAAACAGCAGCTACCTTAGTACAATCCGATAAGATTATTTGTGGCTTTCAAGACTTTGTACCTTCCTTTGCCTGCAAAGGTAAAAAGGCACAAAGAAGCAAATTATCAACATGAGTTCATTTCTATCTGTTTATTTCATTCCAGGAACAATAAAAAAAAATGTGTTTAAAACTGCAGGCAAACCCTACAGTGCTTAGAAAAGTTAGATCCCAGCCACTTAAGTCACATGGACTTTTCTAAATATTTTATCTATTTTTAGGTGTTTAGGATGTCTTAAAATAATAAAATTAAAGAAAGAAATGAAGAAATTAAAATCGGTGACCAAGGTGGATAGGCAATGACCAACTTTGAAGCTTTTTTCTTAAGAAAAATATAATTAGAGAGAAAAGGGTACTAGAAAACAAAACTAAAAGGGCATATCTCTGTCCCCATTTTTCTCTGTTTACTATATTAAAAATAACAAATTGTTTTATACTTTAACTGATGACCAATTTACACATTGAAATATTTTCCAGTAAATTATCAGTCATCAATCGGTTCCATTTTGATTCCGACTTGTTTTCCTGGAAACTAAGAAAGACTAAATTTGAAGAAAGGGAGTGAAGAAAACTGTAAATCATCCTTGTAATTCCCCCCACCCCTTATTCCTGGTATTATTCCAATTTGTGGGTTTGGGGAAATCAGCCAAATTTTCAAGGTGGTACTGGCCTTGAAGCCAAAATTCCAATGTAAACGCATCTCTGTTGCTACAGCTGCCTTTGAAAATTGATGTGGCTTCAGAAAAACAGCCATAATTTCTTCCACCCCATTAAAAATGAAAGAAGTTGTATTTTAAAGACAGGACAGTCTGAAATAAGTTGTTGTAGATGGAAATACACAAATATGTAAAACTTATATACCAGTGTATTATATATATGTATATAATATATGTAGAGAGAGACTAAGATGATCATTAGAATTTTTCAATATGAACCTTTGTGAGACTTAATGAGATTTGTTTTTATGAGAAATTTTCAGTAATCACTGACTATTCGATGCAAGGTAAGCCCCCGCTCCCTAGAACTGTGTGTGTTGTAAGTCAATACAAGTAGATTCCTGTGAAGTTTCCCTGAAATTTATATCTCACTTGTTGTTTGGGCTACCTCCTACAAAGTTCGGGGTTTACACTTGGCTTTGTACACAGTGATTACCCCTGGTGGTACTTGGGGAATCATGCATGGCCAGGAATTGGGCAAGAATTAGTATTGTGTAAGGCAAATGCCTCACCCCAGCATATCTAACATCTCTTCAATAGTCCTTTTCTTAAAGCTTTCTATCAAGTGTAAGGAAATTGATTTTTTTTCTGCTAAAGAATTATTTTCTCTTTGTCTTGAGAAAGTATATTGTATTCTGTTCTGCCAAATAATTGAATCAACAAAACATCTGTCTAAATTGGGCCTATTATTCAGCCTTATTTTCTCTGTATTTTAATTTATCTTTCGCCATCATTTGTTATTTATAAAAATAGTGATATGTGCTTATGATACTATGATATTTTTTGTGTGATAACGCACCAGTTTTTTCCCCCTTTTGAGTTTGGAGGCTGCTGTCTGCCTATCCCTGGAAACTTGATGTACATATTATGTTTACCAATTAGCAATTTGTGTTCTGCATTTTAAGTCATAAAGATTTTATGCTTTAGGAATCTGAACATTCAAACAGAGTAAGATAGACATTGAGTCAGGATTACTTTCAGAGAGAATCAGTATGTGAAGAGGAAAAGAAGAGTGAAAATTTGAGAGAACCTGAAGAAAATAATTTAGACTTAGGACTTACTGGAGAAGGAAACCTAGCATATGACACAAATGTTTGAAAATAAAATCTTATCCTAATGGGGATATTCCTGGCAGCTCTCTGGGCTTACTCCTGGCTCTGTACTCAGAAGTGCTCCTTGTGTTGCTTAGGAGGCTATACCAGGAATCAAACTTGGGTTGGCTGCATACAAGGTAAGCACCATAGCCCCTTTACTTTCCTTCTAGCTCTATTGAATCTTTTCCTTATTAAAAGAAAAGTTTCATAGGGGCCGGGCGGTGGCGCTAAAGGTAAGGTGCCTGCCTTGCCTGCGCTAGCCTTGGATGGACCGCGGTTCGATCCCCCGGTGTCCCATATGGTCCCCCAAGCCAGGAGCAACCTCTCAGCACATAGCCAGGAGTAACCCCTGAGCGTTACTGGGTGTGGCCCAAAAACCAAAAAAAAAAAAAAAGAAAAGTTTCATAGTAGTAATTTATGCATGCAGATTTGCATAAATCTATAAATCAATGATAGAAAAAGTCTTTGCTTTAAAATATTTAAACATTGTTTTTGACAAAATATATTCAACAAATGATGTATCTACATTTTAAAAACTGAACCTTTGAAGTTTCCTATTTTTATATGGTCAGCTATTTATTCAACCAATATCAAAGGGCTAACTTTTCTGGAATAGGTTGCTTGGCATCTTGCACATGGTACCAAATTCATGTATATTGTCAAACAGCTTATGCTGCTTCTGCATAAATAGAATGTTCAATATTTTATTCAGGAAGCCTATGCAATTATGGATGAAGACTGGGTTGTGAATAAAGTGAGTTAGAGATATGAATTAGCTTGAAATTTATACTTTATACCTTACTAAGAGTATATTTTTAAATGGTCTCATTCACATGAAATTTGTTTGCTCATCTCTAATGAAATATTTATGGCAACAAGAGCTTAACTATGACTAGAAGTAGGTCATTCCTTGAAATCACACATACATTCATTCAGTTATCATACATTTACTTCATGGAATAATTTTTCATGATTATGGGGAATAGCAAGACTGAAACCTATAGTGCTATTAGGCAGAATGAAGACCAAGGAAAGAGATAAGGTTGCAATTTTGAGGTAGTTTTTTCACTCCAGGACATCTCTGTTTTTACATTAAAAGTCTTATAGTAATTAATTGGATGAGTCAAGTGCAGGGTAGACTAATCTCTTTTGTTTAGGATCAATCAATTGTGTATATTAACTTCCTGTACAATATTCCAGCACAGAAAACCCTGAATCAATACCTGATTGAATAATGGGGCCCTCTAACACAGCATTGCTTTATCTTCTTTGGAAACCAAAACTATTCATTAGCTTCTCCTCACTTCTTCCCAAAGTACCCCCACTAGATTATAAGGGCCCCCTATAGTCCTGTTCTCATGGCAGCCCTTAACATTTATTTCCCTTAGAGAAAGTCTAAACTCATGCCTGAATTTTCTCTTCAATAGTCTATTTGCTCAGTGACCACACTGACCCTCACAGAGACCCTCATTTCATACCATAGCATCATCCTAGGTTCAGTGACCACATATACCCTACAAAGACCCTGATTTCTTGCCACAGCTCCATCCTAGTCATAGAAGCATATGTATCCTCCCTTATAGTTTTGTTGGGTTTGATTTCTTCTGCTAGACTGCTAAAGAAGTTGAATTTTGCATCAGCTTTGGTATTGTGTGCGCCATATTCTGTCTTCTGGAAAAAACATTGGTTTTAAAACATGATGATCTTATTAAAACATATAATATTTTTGCTTTGATGTGTACTTAACTCATTGAAATCATGAGGAATCTCAATGAGATTTTTTTAGGTAACTTACACTTAGTAAAAAAAAACTAAAGGTCTTTAGCACTTGGTGTGGGGTATTAGTCATAATGCCACATCACATTTATTTTTGTATGCATTAACTAAGAGCCATTTAGAACTATCAGAAATGGGTATCATTGGAGGTAAGGTATATCACAGTTATAATCCCTTGTGTAATGTTTTAGGATTATTCATTTCTGTTTCTATCTCCACTTAAAGTACATTGCTATCTAGAGTGCCTGCCAATATTTTACTTTCATTGCTTCAAATGTCTCTTTGATGCAGGAATCATATTCCTGAAACTCAGTCTGAGAGGTGTCTGTATAATGTGCTAAAATGGCCACACGTGCATAACTTGGAACTGCTGCAAAGTCAAACTAAACATGAGGAGGATTTTCTTCGTTAGGTTATATGGGTTGATATCACACATTGTTTCATCGCAGAAATGCATGGAGGGAGGGATTAGGAAAATATGTTTTAGATCCCTGGACCAGAACTTAATTCATACATAATTTTAAAGACCAGAGGTTTTTAGTTCTCTTGAGTTCTCAGATGATGTTGATAGTGAGGTGATTATATTCGGGGCTCCCTTGTACTTAATTTTCATTTATCGTAGATGTTTTCAAGTTTCTGAAAAACCATCTAGTTCAGGGTGAACTGTAGTTAATAGGTATTGAGTGTGTTCCTCATGAAATGCACTAAATAGAAAGCAAACTCTGCCTGGCTAGGTTCACACTTCAGTGGGAAGACAGTGCAATGGAACAAAAATCCTGAAAGGGGAAAATTGCCTGGGAGGCATTTTTGAGATTTCTCAGACAGAATATTTCATTTATATCACGATAAGGAAATTTTTATTTGAATTTGCTTGAAAAAAAAAACAACCTAAAATTTTAGGGCCTGAAACAAAAACACAAAGAGTAGGTATACATGCTGTGCATATGCCGGACTTGGATTTAATTCCTAACAATGCAGGGAGCGGAACAATGCTGTGTTCTTGTGCCCCAGCACTGAATCATCTGACCTGGTTTACTGAGCATTTCTGAAAGTGGCCCTCGCCTCCCTCCCCACACACACATGCCCTGAGCATTACTTGGGAACATCTAGCCCTAAAGGAAAATAAAGAATAACTCTGATGTATTGAGTTTGGGTTTTAAAATGAGTCTTTGAGGGAAGGTCACACTGATTTTGTTTTTGCTTACATTTTTTTAAATGACTTTATTTAAAAAACATGGTTACAAGGTCGTTCATAATACAGTTAGATTTTTTTTTTCAGAGTTACAAAGTTGTTCATGATTGAATTTCAGGCATACGATGCACAACATCTTCACCATTGCATATTTTCTGCCACCGATGTCCCCAGTTTTCCTCCCACTCTCCCCATTGCCAAATGAAATGAGGCAGAGGGGGAGGAATAGACAGAATAAGTGCACTCGTGTGCAATTATAAAAAATTGATAGTATGGTAATAATATCCAAAGACAATAGAGATGAGGGCTAGAGAACCCTCGAGTGAGCTTGCCATAAATAGCGGGAAAGTGCAGTTAGGACAGATAAGGGACCACTATGACAATGATAGTTGACAATGATACTCAGGACAAGAACTGAGTGCTGAAAGGAAGTAAGATGATATGCATGATATCTCTTCAGTAACAACATTGAAAACCACAGTGTCACATTGATTTCTTTCTAGTAAATCACTTTATTTAAACACCATGGATACAAGGTTGTTTATAATATGTTTTTTTCCCACAGACACAAGATTATTTATTATATTTGATTGAGTTTCAATAATGCAATATCCTTCACCAGTGCACATTTCTCACCACCAATGTCCTCAGTTTTCTTTCCAACCCACTTGCCTGCCTATGGGGCAGTTTATTTCTCTGTCTCTGTGTTTCTGTCTCTCTCTCTCCCTCCCCCACCCTCCCTCTCTCCCTCTCTTTTTTTAATCAAAAAAAGTTTAATTAGAAAAATGATAGAAACATCACAGATATTCTACAGGTGAAAAACAAATATGAAAATGTTTTCAACATAATAAGTTCAAAGTACACATTTCGAGTTAAAATGCTTCATTAGTGAAACTCGATGTTGATTCAGTCATGGTGTAGAGTAGACAGACACTAAAAATAAATATTTTTTACCAGTCTCATTTGAGAAACAGGGACAGTGGATAGTGGTGGAGCACTTTACATATATTAAATCCTGAGTTTGAGACCTAGCCCTACATTGTAAAATAAGTAGATTATCAGTTTCATTTTAGAACATAAAGGGTACATTGACTTATTATACTTAAGTTTACTCTGAAGTGCTTTTTGTTGTTGTTGTTGTTTTATTCTTTTTCCCCCTCTCCCTCTCTTTCTGAAAACTACCTTTTACACACTGTGGTTTGTATTTATTATGTAATATTCAGCTGTGTAGTATTCCATTGTAAAGGTATACCACAGTTTCTTTATCCACTCATCTGATCTTGGACACTTGGGTTGTTTTGGATTCTGGCTATTAAGAATAGTGCTACAACGAACATAAGAATGCAGAGGGCTTTTCTACATTGTATTTTGGGGCTCCTGGGTATATTTCTAGGAGTGGAGTTACTGAGTTATATGGAAGTTCAATTTCTAATTTTTTGAGGAATATCCATATTGTTTTCCACAAAGGCTGGACTAGTTGGCATTCCCATCAGCAGTAAATGAGAGTCCCTTTCTCCCCATATACACACCAGCACTGGTTGTTCTGGTTCTTTATGATGTGTGCCAGTCTCTGAGGTATGAGATTATATCTCATTGCTGTTTTGGATTTGTATCTCTCTGAAGATTAATGATGTGGAGCATGTTTTTATGTGCCTTTGGCCATCTGTAGTTCTTCTTTGAGGAAATGCCTGTTCATCTCTTCTTCCTATTTTTGAATGAGGTTAGACATTTTTTTTTCTTGTTAAGTTCTTCCAGAGCCTTTAACCCTTTATCAGATTATATTGGGTAAATATTTTCTTCCATTCTGTTGGCAGTCTTTGTATCCTAGTCAATGCTTTCTTTGAAGTGCAGAAGCTTCGTAGTTTAATGTAGTATCATTTGCTTATCTTTACTTCCATTTACTTGGTCAGTGGTGTTTCAGCTTTGAAGATACTTTTAATTTCAATGTCATAGAGTGTTCTGCCTATGTTTTCCTCTTCCTACCTTATGGTTTTAGGTTTGATTTAAAGGTTTTTAATCCTTGGCCGAAGCAATAGCACAGCGGTAGGGCATTTGCATTGCATGCAACCAATCCAGGATGGAAGGTGGTTCAAATCCCAGAGTCCCATATGGTCCCCCAAGCCAGGAGCGATTTCTGAGCACATAGCCGTCACCGGGTGTGGCTCCCCCCAAAAAAAACCAAAAACAAAAAAAAACAAAAACAACAAATAAAGGTCTTTAATCCATTTTCATTTGACTTTTGTGCATGGTGTTAAAGAGAGTTTGCACTTACTTTTTTATTACCACTTATTGAAGAGGCTCTCTTTGCTTTACAACATATTTCTTGCCCCTTTAACAAAGATTAATTGATCATATACCTGAAGGTCAGTCTCAGAATATTCAAGTCTATTCCATTGAACTGAGAGTCTGTCTTTATTCCAAATACCATACTATTTTAATGACTACTGTTTTCTAGTAAAGTTTAAAATGAGGGAAAGTGATGCCTCTCATCTTTTTCCCCTAAGGATTTCTTGAGCTATTCATGGAAGTTTATAATTCCATATGAATTTCACACTGATTTTTTGTTTTGTTTTGTTTTGTTTTGTTTGGGTCACATCCAGCAGTATTCAGAGGCTACTCCTGACTCTACACTCACAAATCTCCCTGGCAGGCTCAGGGGACCATATGGGATGCCGATATTCGAAACACCATCCTTCTGCATGCAAGGCAAATGCCTTACTGCTGTGCTATCTCTCTGGCTGCTAATTTTTAAAAAATATTTTTGAGTTCTCTTTTGTTGTGTGCCACTGTGTAGCAGTGTAAGAGTTGAAGTCCTAAATTGAAAGAGTAAGAGTAAAAATCTGATACTATTACTTATTTGACTTTTTTTCAGGCACTGTGCATTGAATACAGTGTCTTATAAATGTGAAACATATGTTCTATCATTGGGATAGTCCCTGGCTCTCCCCTCCCTTTGTCTCTGTCTCTCTAACTCTCTCTCTCTCTCTCTCTCTCTCTCTCTCTCTCTCTCTCTCTCTCTCTCTGTAAATAAGAAGCCCATAAATTACAACTGAATTTAATAACTTAGCCAGCTTCCTGGTCATTCAGCAACACATATTGACTTAGATTATTTAAAGAAACACAGGCATACATGACAGTGTAAGTAATAGTTAACTATTTTAATAGCTAGAAGTTTTTTTTCATTCTATCATTTTATACCTTTTATCAGCTTTTCTAATAGCTTTCCAAAAGTGATGCAGTTGCACAGTGACTATACATTTAAATAATTGCATCCCAAATTTAACTCATGATTTTTCTTTCCCTTATCAAATTAATAAGTATACATGTATTTCTGCAATGTTTGTATCTCTTTCAACTTCTTTATCCTCCGAACATATCCCCAATAAAATATTCATATTTGTGGAGGAGGAAGTCTAGAGAATTAGATGGTTACCCTTTTCACAAGTGTCTGAGTGTTTTATTGAGCTCATGTAATTTACAATTAGAAATCTGCTACTGATAATTTGTGTTCTAGAAAAATAATTAATTTTTCAAAGCATTTTTGATTTTTAAATATTACTTTACATAAACATAGTTTATAAAGTTTTTGTATAACACAGTTGTTTTTATTTACACTGGTTAAGGGTGTTGTACATTGTATATGGAAACTCAATCATGATTTTCAAAATATTTTATCTTAAAACTTTTTTAGAAAATGATATCAAGGGGCCAGCGAGGTGGCACTAGAGGTAACGTGTCTGCCTGGCAAGCGCTAGCCAAGGAATGACAGCAGTTTGATCCCCTGGTGTCTCATATGGTCCCCCCAAGCCAGGGGCAATTTTTGAGCGCTTTGCCAGGAGTAACCCCTGAGCATCAAATGGGTGTGGCCCGAAAAACAAAACAAAACAAAACAAAAAAAACAAAGAAAAAACAAAAAAAAGAAAATGATATCAAATTATAAAAATAGAGAATTTTTATGAAGCCTTTATCTTAACTTTCTTCATAATACTTAAATACTTCCTATATAATCCTTGCTATAACATATGGGCAAGGGGCCAGAGAGATAGCATAGAAAATAAGGCATTTATTTACCTTGCATGCAGAAGGACAGTGGTTCGTATCCTGGCATCTCATATGGTCCCCCAAGCCTGCCAGGAGTGATTTCTGAACATAGAGCCAGGAGTAATCCCTGAGCGCTGCTGGATGTGACCCAAAACCAAAAACCAAAAAACAAACAAACAAAAAAAAAACAAGCAAATTCAGCAATATTAGTGATTATAAAATACAATTTGTATAACATAAATATAACTAAGTGACAGATCATAGGATGATTAATTTTATACTCAATTCAGAGCCAAGTTCCACTTGAAAATAGAGTTGTAGAGGAATACAGAGAAAAACACTCAATTGAAAAGGCTAGACCTCATCTGAAGTTAACATCAGAAAAGTCTTTTTTTGAGATATATGCAATTCCGTTTTGGATCATACACAAAATTTTCATCTAGCAATCATCTAGTTCAGGTGAGGCCTTAAGTACTATAGAAATCAATGAGAGGAAGAGAAAACAGTGGAAAATAATTGGGAGGCTCTAAGAGAATGGGAGGGAGATTAAAAATATTAAGTATAATTCTTTTCTTGCTTTTGTGGTTACACCTGGCAGTGCTCAGAGACTACTCCTGACTCTGCACTCAGAGATCATTCCTGGCAGTGGCAGTGCTTGGGGAACTATATGGGATGCTGGGGATTAAACCTGGATCAGCCATATGCAAAGCAAACACCCTACTTGCTAGGCCATCTCTCCAGTCCTCCATGCAATTATTGTGGCAATGAGTGCAACAACTATTTCTTTTTTCCCCCCTAGAAATTAACATATGACATTAAAGATAAAATTAGGAGTGGAAGGACAACAGAACAAAGAATAGGAACTACTTGTATAACAAATAAAGAAATAGGAGGTATTGGGGGTATAGGAAGCCACATTTCAATACCTTACTGGTTCAGTTAGATAAAACTTTTTCAGAACTTTACAGAGTCATCATTTTAAGTCAGTCATGACTGAATTTCAATCATATCATGAACTTTACCCTTCTCTAGTGCGCTCCTCTACATATCACATTATCTCCTTTCAGCACCCAGTTCTTTTTTTTCTTTATATAAAAAAAAGAAGTGATCCTTTTTATTGAGTATACAATCTTGGAGAATCTATTTGGAAGTATTCTTCCTTTTTTAAAATTTTTTATTTTATTGAAACCATTATGATCCTCAAAGTCCCTCACAGTTGAATTTCAAATATACAGTGAATCAGGACCATTCAGTCAACCTTCAATCAGGACCAGTGTCAACCTTCCTCCACCAATGGACCAGAGTGCATCTTATACCACCATCTTTTGGCCCCTGGCCTGCCAGTCTAATAGGATCATTTAAGTTTAGATTGCTAAAGTTTAGGTCTCTTAATTCTATTGTTATTGACTTTGACTTGGATATTTCATTCTGTCTGTGTTTGCCTCCACCAATGAACCTGAGACTACTTGACCCATGGCTCCCATCCTTTTCTTTTTTTTTAATTTTATAGAAAAATGCAAAAATATGAAGTAAAACAAAGTAATTTGTGTCCTAAGGTTCTATGAAAAAGGCAAATGCCCCTAATTAAAAGATAAAAAATAATAAAATAAATTAAAAAAAGAAAAAGAGGGTTGCAGTTTTTTTAATATGTACAGCAAAAGTTGGGAAGAATAGAAAGGAAAAATATTGGGCCTAAAATGAGAAAGACCTTACCTAATGAAGCATCCCTCCATAAGACCAACTATAGGCTCTGGGCATACTAAATTGTCTAACCCAAAGTCTTTCTTCATGGTTCCAATAAAAATTTTCCTCCATCATGGGTCGCAGTCAGGCTTCTGTAATTAGAAATCTTGGTTTTCATACATTCAAGGTGTCACAGAGCACCTTCTGGTTTCATCTAACTGTGAGGTGGCAAGGCAGAAAAACCCACCCTGAAATTAAGTTGTTTCTGTTTTCAAGTCATTGTGGGGGGGTCATATGAACCCACTCTGGAGCAAGTTGGTACCATGAAGCCAGCATTAGGGCCTTCACCAGTAGAAGTTCGATTTCTGGTGCAGGTTCAGAAAATCATGCAGGTTCCAAAGATGGGATCTAAGGTTTGGGGGTGAATAGCTGACATTCTATTGACTGAAGCCTAAATCAAGTCTCTGTGACAAATATTAAGGGTGAAAGGCCCCCCCTGCAATATAAAATTTAGGAGTTCCTATCCATATTAGATAAGAACTTCTTTCTATATGTAAGATGTCTACATTTTAATGTGCCTATGTATAAAGGAACAATGACACAAGATACTACTGGTTAGCGCCCAGTTTTTATTCAAAGTGTTCATTTTAAATTATCGTTGTCATAGTGGTTCCTTTTCTGTCCTACCTGCACTCCCCTGAAATGTGTGGCAAGCATCCTACCATAGCCTGGTCCTCCTGGCTTCATCTCTCTGTGTCTGGAAATTAATATCACTCAAGTGCCCAAAAAGAGATGAATGGATAAAGAAACTATGGTACATCAATGAAATACTACACAGCTGTTAGGAAAAATGAAGACATGACATTTACTTATACATAGATGGATATAAAGTATATTATGTTGAGTGACATGAGTTAGAGGGAGAGGAATAGATCTAGAATTATCATACTCATTGGTGGTAGATTTAAAAAAACAGCATTTTATTATTCCTCAGGTATTGGAGGATGGGCTTGGGGTTTAACAGACCACTTACTAGCTGTGAATGTGGTTAGCTTAATTTGATGGTGTTCCAGTTTGTTTAATAAAGTACAGTTAGTAATAATTATCTTAGGACACCCAACCCAAATGAGATATTATAATATCAGCAATCATAATAATTAGCCAATTTTATATACTGTGATCCAGCCATATTATACGCTCTGACACATATAAACTCATATGATTATTGTATCAGCTATACAAATCTGGTCCTATTTATTAGCCCTTCTTTTCCAGTGAGAAGCCTGAAGCACAGAGTCACAGGAAGTGATAGATTTATGCAGAGTCACAGGTAATGATAGTTTGTGACATCTGAAGGATTTGAAATCTAGGCTTTTTTTTTTTTTTTTTTGGCCACTGTGTCTGCTTTTTGTGTAATATCTTGAAAATTTCTAACAAAATCTCACATTACTATGGGCTGAACAATTTCTTTTCACATCTATCTTCTCTTTTCACTAATTAGGAACATTGATTTGGATTAATCAGTGTCTATGAAACATGCTTAACATTGCTTAGATGTTTGTTATAAAAAATGAGAGAACCATATCAACAGAAGTTGTGAATAAATTACAAGTGAGGCTGGAACACTAGTACAATTGAATAAGTCTCTTGTCTTGTATGTGACTGACCTGGGTTCAATCCCCGAAATATAGTTCCCTGAGCCCCACCGTGTAATTTTTGAGTGTAGAGCCAGGAGTTAACCCTTGAACATCATCAGGTGTGATCCAAAAACTAATTAAAAAATAAACTACCCAGAGATCTGAAAGTTTTCAAGTAACATTTTTATACTAAATTTTGCTTACAATTTTATGCTGAAATTTCTTTTTTTTTTTTTTGTCTTTAAAGTTGAGCAACATGTGAAGGAGTTACAAAGGGAGGAGGAGGGAACTGTAAAGAAAAATGGAATAGCTTAAAATTTAATATGTGAAAAATGTGAAATGTGTTAAATATCCCCAGTGGAAAGGGAGGAAACATTAATAATTTGACCTGGAAGAGTCCCAAAAGCAAAACTCAGAAGCTTTATAAAAATGTGGAAGTTCTTGCATCTCGATATTAAGGAAAATATATAGTCAGGATAAAAATTTTGAATCATGGTATGTGTTTAAAATATTGGATTTCAGGGATTTCCTTCACTATTTATAACAATGAGAGGGTGTTTTTCCTTCACTGAAATACAAGATGTTCTTGTGAACTAAAGAACTAGAAGAATCAGGCTCCTACCCAAGGCAAAGTGCCAGAAGGCTTCAAACATTTTATGAGGGCAGCTTGGTAGAATTGGATCCCATCAGATAACTTAAGATCTTTTATCTGCTATGAATAATTCATGATTAGTTATTGCTGGAGACTTTTAGGTCAATAAATATTATTAAAGACTCTAGTGCTTCTTATAAATAGAAGGGATTGGAATCATTTTGTGTTGCCAATTAGTTTTGTGTTCCATAATTGGGTATTCAAAAATTACATTATGGTGACACTACTTTGGATGAATAATTGGCTTAAAAAATCTTTACAGTAGACTGGAAATTCTACATACATTTTTTGTCAGTTTTTCAGATTCATTTAATGCAGTTTTTTGTTCAATACAAATTAAAATTTTTCCAACCAGCTATCATGAGAAAACATAGCATCTATAAATGCATTTGATTTTAAGTAACATCAGACAATATTTAAAAAAAAATTTTATGTAATGTTCCAGTGCAGTAGTTTCAGTAAGTAAACACGTTTTCTTCTTTGGTCACCTTCAGAATACTCATCATAGTCTTCCAGATACCTCCATCTGTATGCTCAGCTAAGTTTATTATAATTCTTGTGTACCTGTGTTAAGTTCCAATCACTCCCACTATAAATATATCTACAAATTATTTTCAACATATGTAAGCCATCTTATTTCTGACATGTGCAAATTTGACCCCTAAATTACTATAGGTTAATTTTATTATAGTTTTCATTTTATTAAGGAATAAATATAAACAAAAAGAAAGACATGACCAAGAAATATTATGTTTGTTTAATCTTGACATATATTTACTGCAAGGAATGTCAATAAACAGTGAAACAAAACAGAATTTATTAAGTTCTACATATAATTATTACATTAAATTTGATAACTTACATTTCCAGTGATATTTGATCAACTGAATTCAGAAGCAAGTTCCAGAGACCAAGCAGGAAGGATTGCAGAGATATTACACTGCTAACTTGAGAATTAAATAAAGGGGAATGATTAGCCAAGGTATGTGGGTAGACTCTGGAAATTGGAGAAAGTAGGGAAATAGATTATCCTTTGGAGTCACTGGCTTTGGTGACTAGTGCCAAACTTCTCATAAGTATTAGGTCATAAGTGTGTGTTATTGATTTTAGGCTTTGAACTTATATTAATTAGGATTCTTACACATAAAAATTAAGTATAGCCTCCATAAGGTCTCTAAACTTGTGTATTCATTTACATCTTTAATCTGACGTATAGCCTGTGAAAACTAGGAACAACATTCAAATTAAACTCGGGAAACCATATAGATGAGAAATGGCCTAAATTCTATGTCTTATTAGTCAGTTTCAAGTTTCAGGGTACATGTTGAGTTATCATTTGAGTGAGATGTGACCTAAAAGAACTTGAGTATTGCACTCCTCATTGTAAAGATGAAGGGGGTGTCTTTGAAAATTAACTATCCATGGAGAAAAGGAAGTTGTAAACTGCAGGCCCAACCACTTGCTTTGGTCAGTGGAGGTGACTTCCCAGGAAAGAGGAGAGGAACTCGAGAGTGAAAACAATGAAACCAGAAGGGTGGACTAAAAAGAGATGAGGCTGAAGGAATGGAACAGCCAGACCATAAAATGGGTTAGTAGACAAAGCACTCTATGACCTTTATGCACCTTTGCTATCTCTAGGCCCGAGCATCCTTTCTGTTCTGAAGTGATGTTAGTGAGATAGATGATAAGACCCTATTTCCTTGAATGAAATAAAAGAGTTCAACATGAAAGTCAGAACAAACCTCCATGACTCCTGGGCCACATACAACACTTACCACTGCTTTCAGCTCTGTCTACTCCTAGAGGGATTCTGAATACAAAGGTTTCTCTTCTGTACCAGTAGGTAGAATCAGGAATGAACAAGGTACAGGGCTTCCACTCTCTATTTTGTTAAGAATATTTTATTTAATAGCTAACTAAAGCATACTAAATCAGATTTTTTACCATCTTTACAGATAAGGAAATTGAGGCCCAGGAAGATTAGTAACTTGCTCAGAATGTGCACCAAGTAAGTGGCAGGGTGAGAGCTTGAACCAGGGGTTACTGACACAGGCTATGTGCAGGCTAAAGTTCTGTGTGTGCTTGACCTAAGCAGAACACCTCGACCTCTGAAACCCACTAAGACTCAGCACAGAACTAAAACATCTCCCAAGTTTTTTAAACTAAAGTATTTTATGACCTTCTCACTAACCTCCAAAAGAGGATGAATTTTTGGAAACCTACTAATTATAAGGGTTTACAGTCCAGTAACTCCATGTCTTCAAGTAAACTCCTGGCTCCCATAACTCCTGGCTGCACTAGAATATACAGGACAGGGCATTTTTATGTGTTTTGATCAGTACAACAGTCTACTGCCAAGACTAGTGTTAGACACATTGTAGGTGCTCAGTAAATATTTGTAGACTAAATGACAGTTTCATTTGTCCGATGGGAATTAAGTGGGATCATCCATGGACAGACATAGAACAGTGCCTGACCCTCATTAATGCTCTGTGTGAGTGATCCTTCCAAACAGAAGTTTGAAGTCATGGGATAATTAGTTTGGGAGTGGGATGGGATTTCCTTTCTATATCAGCAAAAAAGAGAGGCAGTTATTTTGTGGTTATAACCTTTCTTTCCTTCTATTAGCCTTCTTCCTTCTCATTCTCACTTAGGACCATTTGGTTTCAGCATCAACAATTACATACTTATAAAAAATAAACTGCACAAAAGAAGCTTAAGAATAAAAAATAAATAAATAAAAAAGAAGCTTAAGAATAGTCTTTTTCTCCCATTATAATTATGTACCAAACACTAAACTCTAAATAAATTATAGACAGTTATTGAGGAATAGTCATTTCTTAAAAGATTTTGAAATAACAGTTTCTCATACCAGAGAGATGACATGGTTATGTTTTTAGTGTAAATGTTCATCAATCATTCAGTGCTTTCTCTCCACTCATACATGCACTTATGGATATTTCTGGTGCATGAAGGTGAAAGGGCACAGTCTTTGGAGTGGAAGATCTAAATCACCTTCACACCGAGTTTAATCCTGAATCAGATAGGTAGTAGAAACCCAAGATGGGGCTATATCTTTCTAAGAACGCTACCATTTTGGGATGGGGTGGAGGAAGACTAATGATCAAAACAAGATATTGACCGTTTACATGTTTACTTTAGGCTTGCAACAGTTAATAATGTCAATAATTCATGTCCAAGAGGTAAGGGTTATCTTTCACAGGAAATCTGTGCCTGGATAGAACGAAATGTTCTTTGTTTTCCATAAATTAATAACAGCTCTGCTCCACACTATTTGGCAAAATGGGCTGTTGGCTCTTTCCTACTTCACCACTCTCCCGAGATATTTCTCCCTACCCTTGAGAGGAATCTATTGTTTAAGAATATCCATTTCTGGGGCTGGAGAGATAGCATGGAGGTAAGGTGTTTGCCTTTCATGCAGAAGGACGGTGGTTCGAATCCCGTTATCCCATATGGTTCCCCCGTGCCTGCCAGGGGCGATTTCTGAGCATAGAGCCAGGAGTAACCCCTGAGTGCTGCCAGGTGTGACCCAAAAACAAAAACAAACAAACAAACAAAAAGAATATCCATTTCTTTCAGATAGTCAAAATCCTACAAGAAGGGCCAAGAGTTCTTAGATCTCATTCAACACACCCAAATTTGGGAGTAACTTTGAATGTGGTATATGTGTCTGCCTGGAGCCTCTATTCTTCCCTTACATTTGTTCATTTACCTTGAAGAAGTAGCTAATAGACACAAACCTCAAATCATCAAATGGAAGTGTTCACCTGATGTTGTTCCTATCACCAATTTAAACCTTAACTGGGCCCAGGAGCATTGGATGAGAATTGAAGCCAGGAGCCTCTGATGAGTAGAAGAGCCTTTGAACAGCAAGTTTATGACTAGTAGTGCATTTTCTCAGTATCTGCTTGGCATCTGGCCTCTGTTGGGTGCCATATGGCAGCCTAAATTGGTTTCCTCCCATTTTTCTGAACGGTTATTTTTTTTTATCTCAGTTCAATGTGAAAGTAAATGCTGATAGATTGGAGTAATTAACTAAACCAACAGGTCATAAAAGAAACACACACACACACACACACACACACACACAAGACTCAGCATGCTGTGATTAACAAGGTAAATGAATATTTCCCAGGAGTTGTTATGGAACTAGGGTAGACAATCAGTTATTGAGCAGGAGAAGCCACCTACGTGGTCAGAAGAAAATAGTAAGCAGTAAAAATTGACAGAACACAATGACCTCTCTTTGCTGATTCAATGCTCATTTCCTAAATAGGTAACCTTAGCATCTTGGGTTGTGCCCCTCAAGAGTGCGAAAAGGACAGATAAGAGTCTACACTGTTTCTGTCATAAAATGCTCACATTCAGCAATTGGAGCTCTGTGGGTCACCCTCCTTAAAAGCAATGAGTGATGCCCCTTAATCTTGCCAGCATCTCAAACTTGCTATAGTTCTTTGTTGTTTAGACATGACTAGAATAATGTTCAAAAGGATTTCAAGTTGTCTTGTAAGAATTAATTCAGTGAACTATCTAGCTTCCTGGTCAATACATTACAACTTTCCAAGGGGTGTATGCTGGAAGATAATCTATATAGATATTAAAAAGCAAAACAGCCTACCTCAATTTCTGATGGATGTCAAGGTGAATCCTGGGTCTGAGTTACCATGTACAAGCAAAGGCCTGATATGTTCCTGGCAAAGTAAGATGAGATGGTTGTGGAAGTCATGTCTGGAGAAAAGGACACCATGTGAATTTCATCAGGTCAAACATCAACCCAGATCTGGAAGCATCCGAAGTTTGAAAATGTATGGAGCAAGAGATACAAAGATTGTTCACAGAATTGCCTCAAAAGCAATAAAACAAACACAACTTTTTCTTGGCAGTTGAGAAACTGGGAGTACATTGCATTAAGCATTCTTGGTAGAGATGGACTCCAAACTGTTAAACAACACCACACTGTATATACACTGGGTGAATCTGAGATCATGGAAAGCCAGTAAAAGAGCGCAGCATTCCTTGTAGAGATTTCACCGAACAGCAGACTTTTTCTGTTGATCATATGACTTCTTTTTTTTCTTAATTAAAAACATGCAGCCTCACAAAACCTGTTTGCAAAAGCATAGGTTGGGAGTGGAGAGGGCACCTATTTTGAGAACACAGAGCTCAAATAAAGTGTGAGAAAGCAAAAAAAAAAAAAAAAAAAAAAAAAAAAGGAGGGTTACAGAGACATCTGGGGGGCTTCTGAATGATCATTTATGATCATAGTGAAATGTCTGTTGCCTTTGCTTCCACAACAGCAGGCCTGGAATGTGCTGTCAAAGGAAGTCAGTGTTTGTTATTCAGGGTCCAGCCTGAGTCTGTGAATGTGTGTCACTGGAGTGTAGATATTCTCCAGCTGCAGGCTCTCCCCCATTCACCCTGGAGCAGCAATGATTTAGCATAATCCTCTGAGGTTCTCAAATCAGGGAAACCATTTTAAATCCTTATGCACACTGGGTGACTCATTGTTTTGATGGTTCTTGTAAAGGTGCTTGCTTACTTTCTTCCCCTGCTGGCAAAGAGAAATTGCAGCTTCAAATTCTCTTGTGGGGGAGGGGTGGGAAAATAGAGAATAAGAAAGAAGCAAGTCTCTTTTCACGGATTCACTCCTTTTTACAGTGTGATTATAACCTGAGCTGTTTGCCTGCTACTGAAACTTGGGAACCTGAGAAAGCATTCAGGAGAAAGAAGTATTAGGCAGGTATTCTTGAGCAAATTTCTCTCATGGATCATGATCTTTATAATATGTTTCCTTCTTTTCTATCCAAATTAAACTTAGAGTTAAAAAGGCAAATGACAAGTAGTTCCTGGGTTCTAAGTTAATGCTTCTTCTGAAGTGTTGGTGGGTCTTATAACTATTCTTATATCAGGCATTCGCAAAGGTTTTGAAACTCTCAAATCTTAAACTTGCCTTTCTCTGAAGAAAACTGAAGAGTAGAAAACAGATGAGAAGTTCCCTGTGTTGGGAGTGTGGGAATCTATGTAGAAAAAAGGAGATTATTGTTTGGAAAGGCAGGTATATTTCTCAATAAAAACTACCAGAATTCCTTGGAGAAGTGGTTTCTGTCCACGGCTGGAGCAGGCAATGAAAGATGAGTACAGAGTATCTTCTGGTGCCAAACAGTAAGACAGACCTAAGAAATATGAAGCTTCTCTATTGGAAAAACTTTTAATGGGTAGAACTGGAACAATTTGAGGAAATTAAGTATAACCATTGATTCAGTAATAGTGTTGATCCGAACCCAAGTGATAAGTTGGATATCCTTGAGTTCATACTGATTATAAAAAATGAACAATAACAAATAAATGTGAGAAGAAGAAATGGCAAGTCTTTCACACAAAACAATTCCAATTAATAGTAAATCTGAGAATCCTGCAGTAGTAGTTGCTGTGGGCAACCATATATGGGTATAGTGGGTGAAAGTTTAAATGGAAACAGTAGATTTGGGAACTGGTGACATCCAAATGGAATCTCTAGTTTCATTTCGTTCATAGTACTGTACCAGTAGCAATTTCTTCATTTTGAAAGGACACCAGGGTAATGTAGGATGTTGACAATTGATGAATGTGGGTGAAGGTTATACCAAACAGTGCTATCTTTAGAGTTCTAATAAGTCTAAAACAATCTCAGAATAAAAAGTTATATTGCACTGGTGAAATTTACTTATCTCTCTATGCTTTTCAACACTGAAAAATAAACTCGTGTAAGTCATCTGGGACAGTGGCAAGAGAGCTGCTTACAAGAAAATGCCATTTGTTCTTTCAACAGCTGCTCAGCAGCCACTAGGTCAAATCACAGTATTAGTCTCAGGAGTTTAGCAGCCAACAAACCAGACAGATCTTGGCAAAGCTGTAAGTGCCAGGGTAAAAGAAGTACATGGGGAAGTTATGGAGAAATATGCAGACTACACCTTATTTACAGTTGGGGTATCTGCATTTGCAGAGCTGAATGTCAATCCGAATTTGAAAAGGAAAATTGACTGGAAAAAGGTAGGAGGATGAATGAGGATAGTAGAGGTATATTTTGGACAGAAGAAACAGCATAGTGAAATTGTAAGTAAGAGAAAACATGGAACTTTGAAAAGCAGAGTTACCTTGGCAGGATTCAGAGATTCCCAGGAAGCTATCTAGAAAGATTAGTTAAAATCGGATCATGTTGGAGCCGAAGTGATAGCACAGCAGAAGGGCATTTGCCTGGCATGCAGCCTATCTAGGATGGACCTTGGTTCAATCCCCCACCATCCCATGTGATCCCCTGAGCCAGGAGTGATTTCTGAGCACATAGTCAGGAGTAACCCCTGAGCATCACAGGGTGTAGCCCAAAAAGCAAACACACAAACAAAATCAGATCATGTAAAGAAGTGTGTCACATAGCTTCAATGTGAGGGGCAGCTACTTGAGAAGTCATCAGGGAGGGGAGGATTTCTATCTAAATTACATTTAGAAGTCACTTTAACTCCAAATTATAAGTCAAATAGGGTAGATAAGGTAGAGGACAAGAAGCAGGGTAATAGGAAAGGCTATGACAGCAGTCCTGGAGAGGGTGGTGATGATGCCCTCTTTTTCTCAAATACCAGAACTGAATTAACATAAAAATTAAGGGACATTATTGACACCTTTGGATAAGACTAGAACTATGATGTATATACAAAGCCCACCAGTACTATATGTATTCAGGTGTATACGCAAGAAAGAAGAAAGTTTAAACCTCACTTTAGCCCTGTGTTGACTTGCCATGTACTCCTGTTTTCCTTACCTTACTTCTAAGACACTGAAGGTTCTCGCAGGCTTTATTTTAGCTCTTATTATGCATTTTATTCTTATAGTCTTTGAACACCCTAATCTCATTTCTGTGCTAGTTTCTGTCCCCTCAATTCTATGCCCTCAAATCCCTGATTTACTATTATTAAGAAAACTAATATTTTTACTATAATAGAGGGTTAGGAAAGAGCATAATGGTGATGTACAGAGTCTAAAAAATATCATATATATTTCTTGATGTCTAGCTCCCTAGTCTACATCTGATAACAAGCCTTGGAAATCATGGTTTTTTGCCTTTCTCATGAATTTTGAGGAGGTACTTCTGGGAATATGGAAATGAACAAAAATATTTTAAAGCACTCTGGAGGAGGGAAAGATATCATAAAGCAAATACAATGCAGAGTATGCTGAGTGATTGCTATGATGAAAACAATTGAAGATGGAAATAGAAACAGAACATTAAGTGGTAAGAAAAAAATTCAATGGGAAGACTGCAGTTCAACAAAGAGCTGAAGAAAGCAAGGCAGTGAGTCATGTGGTTATCTGGATACAGAGCATTCCAGACCAAAGAAATAGCAAAGGCAAAAGTCCTTTGGTCTGCAAGTTTCATAGAGAAGACTAGAACAGAGGAAAAGAATGAGATGAGAGATTAGGAGGTGGTGGTGATGAAACCATGTAAGTTCTTGCTGATCATTGTAAAGACTTTGACATTCATTAGGATAAAATGAAAAAAAATTGGATTATTTTAAGATGAAGAGTGATCAGATATGGCTTATGCATTAACAGCACTGTCTCTTGGGAATAGTCATTTCTCTGGTATGATCCAGTGGTGGGGAAAATGGCATGGGGTATGGACACTTTGGTGTGATGCTGAAATGTTTGATGTATGAAGTCCTAACCATTAGCAGTTTTGTAAACTATAGTGTTTAAAGTAAAAATAAAAAATTCATTGATGGTGAAAGTTTGAGAAGAGATTGTAGACAAGACTATGAACAGAGAGACCAAGTAGGAAGCTGGTGTAATAATTCAGGAGAGAGAATGCAAATCTAGGACATTTTCACTTTCACAAGAAAGAGCTATTGACTTATTGGTAATATGGACAATATGGGATATCTTGACTCCTTTTGGTGCCTGATGTAAAGAAATTAAGGATTTTTCTCTTTACTATGAGAAAACCTAAGGACTTAAGCTATTGCCTATATGCCTGCCAATAAAGAACAGAAGTATGAAGAATAATAGATTTTTTCGTTTCCATATATCCTTTTTCATATATTTTTTCCAGATGTCCTTTCACATTACTGTTTTTGTAAAAGAAAAGAAAAAATTGTGCTGCTGGGTCATATTGGAGTTTTATTCCTATTGAAAATATAGTCTTAATAGCACATACTCCACACTAAATGTCAATTTTAAAGTGATTGGTCTAAATAGCCCTTATGTGCTCAATACTGTTTAAATGTTATATCATCTGTCTCTTCACACTAATAATAATAGCTGTATACATCCCTTTCTAGGTAGAGATATAACAAGAGATCGTAAGTGATTTGCCCTGAGAAGGAGTTGTTGTTGAAATAGAAACTGATCCTAACTGCCATTCCCTTTCTATTGATATTATAGCATCTCCTTCCTGAGAAGTCTTTCCTGCATGGTGATCAAAGAAGAATGTTTTAAGATTGGAAGGCTTTGTATGTGTGCTTATATAATTTTCTCAATATTATCTATGAAAAACTGACCTTTTTTATGTAACAGTGGTTACCCAAGCTTGGACATTTGGGCACAGTGTGCTCATTCTTCCCCTTTGTAAAAATCCCATTCTGTTGGAGCATACAAGATAAGCATCTTTCCACTAAGGAGATATTAAAGCTGGCATGTGAGAAAAAGAAAACACTGGCAAAAGTACATTGAACTCTGAACTGGGTGAGGTTGGGCAACAGAAGTTATGCTCTTGACTTTGGTACTAAAATAGTCTTATGGATTTAGGCAACTAAGTGATGCTTCTCTCTGGATCTCTGGTTCTCATCCTTAAAAGAAGACAACTTTTAAGAACTCTTCCAGCTCTAGAACTCTGTAACCTCAGTAGATGTCTTCTCTTCTTATTTACTGTGGTAAATAGAAAATTTTCTTGGTCCTTGTAGTTTCAGTGCTTATTTATATCCTACAAATGCTGAGTAAAACAGGATTTTTACTGTTTTTACTCTTTTACTGTTGAAATAAACATAATTTCAACATAATTCTTCTGACAACTCAGAGATCTCATATTATTTAGTTTTGTTATTAAACATAGCTAAGAAGCTGTAAATATGGGGAAACTTCGTTCACAATTATGTCTAATATTGTTCACCTTAAACTAGCAGTGTTACATCTAGACACTGCAATACGAAAAATTTGCAGTAGTGATAAGATCCCAGACCTGTAGAATTTCCTGGTTGCCCAATCAAATAATAAAGTTGGTAATAATCCATCAATATTTAGTATTTGATTGTACTAAGTTTTATGTTTATTTTTATACAACTTTGATCCATGTCCAAAAAGAGAAGTACATTCATAATAGTGTCTTAATCCTACTTATTGATTGACATCTGGTTCTGCCACCTATTGAAAGTTCAGTTTCTGTAAAGTCCATTCTAATCGCTTCTTTTCCAACTCTTAAATATTTATCTCAGTCACAACTCCTAATTTATCCTGGAGTTCTGGAAAAGTTTTATCCATGGTTAAGTGAGTTGAATAGTGAGAGATGAACTGGACACACTAAAGTTCTCTACAGGAATCTTAATTGAAACCAAACTATCTGATTTTATTTTTTTTAAGTAGGAAGATAAGGAAGAAAATAAACCAAGCACCAAAGCATCCTCCATTTACTGCTTAATAGCAAAGTTAACGAGAGGCTTTCCCTGGGTCTTATCCATTTACTGTGCTCATTTGGGTTGTCCCCAGGGCCACTGGCTCTTCCCAGCTACTCCATTAATCACAGGGAAATTCCCAGCGCTGCCACTGTCACTATATAATTAAATGCTTTGTTTTCTCTGCCTGGTCCTGTTCTCTTCAGCTTATTTTCATTAATAACTATGCCTGTTCTTCTCTACTTATCTCATATGGCTTGTGAGGAAGTGATGTCCAAATATTTCTTCTTTATTCATTTCTTCTCTTCTTCTGAAGCAAGCACTGTCATCCTTTTTCTCATTATTGTATTCTTTACTACTCCTCCTTCCCTCTTTTTTCCATTCTTTTTGAACCAAAGACAAATTCTGAAGACCAAATAGTTTGACATCAACCATTTTAAATTTTTCTTCAAACGTTTTCTTCTCAGTTGCAGATTTAAAACTTTTAGGATTAAATGTGCAGGAATTTTTTTTTTTTTTTTGGTTTTTGGGCCACACCCAGTAACACTCAGGGGTTACTCCTGGCTATGCGCTCAGAAGTCGCTCCTGGCTTGGGGGACCATATGGGACACCGGGGGATCGAACCGCGGTCCGTCCAAGGCGAGCGCAGGCAAGGCAGGCACCTTACCTCTTGCGCCACCGCCCGGCCCCAGGAATTTTTTATAACCATTCCCCATATTCCCTCTCCTTGACACATGCTAAGCTTTATCTTTGGTTGGGATTCATGGCCCAGCAAACCTTAGATTGAATTTCTACATAAGCTGAATTGGAGCAAAATAGTGTCAATGCTAGATGATGCCATTACGTTAGTATTTTCTTAATTCTGGTAAATAGGGTTCATACCTTGGCAATACAAGTTCAAGATCTTTTTTTTTTTTTTTTTTGATTCATGGTTTAACATCAGAATGCACCTTTAAGCTACCCAACTATTATCCTAAATTTGCTTCAGATAGGAAAGGTTTATTGGCTCTAAATTCCTCCTGGAAGAGGTGGAAGAAACCTATATTCTCAGAAATTTTTAAGGAGTGATGGTGTTTGAAAGCACATGATCCCTGGATTGCAATCTTACATGTCTACTCTGCTGGGTCTCATTGTTCAGTTGTACATAAGAATCTGGTAAGGAAGTTTTACAAATCTCAGTGTTTGGGGCCAAAGAGATAAGAGAGCATATAAGATGCTTGCCTTGCATGTGGCTGACCTGGGTTTGATCTCTGAGTACCACCAGGAGTAAACAGAGCCAAGAGTAATCACTGAGAACCATTAGGTGTGGCCCCAAAACATAAAAGAAAATGCAGTAAAACATCCAAACATTTCAATGTCTAGGCCATATTTGAGACCCACATGGAAGGAATTTATGATAGGAATATTGACAAGTAACTCCAAGAAAAAGTCAATGATGATCAAAGACTGCAAGTTTCCCAGTAGAGGTGAAGTTGTTAAAATTCTTTCTCCTAAATGGAAGGCAGTAATGCAGAGCATACAATGCTTGGATTCTGAACTCAGGTAGAGGAAAGCATCAGCACTGCTACTGAGGCAAGGTTCTTAGCCTCTCTAGGCATCAGTTCACTGGTTTGTAAATGAGAATGATTTAACTAGTCCATGAATTTGTCTTGGAATTTTACATAGAAATTGTAAGGCTGGAGAGTAGAATAGGATTATAGTGTTTACTTTCCTTGTGACTGACCTTTATTCAATTCCCAGGATGATATATGATCCCCTAAGCACTGCCAAGGTGATGCCTGAACACAGAGCCAGGAGTAAGCCTCAACACCACTGAGTAGGATTAAAAAAAAAAAGAAAGAAAGAAAGAAAGAAAGAAAGAAAGAAAGAAAGAAAGAAAGAAAGAAAGAAAGAAAGAAAGAAAGAAAGAAAGAAAGAAAGAAAGAAAGAAAGAAAGAAAGAAAGAAAGAAAGAAAGAAAGAAAGAAAGAAAGAAAGAAAGAAAGAAAAGAAAAGAAAAGAAAAAGAAAATTGTTAGGCCACTTCCTACATCTAGGAATTGCAATTTTAAAATTTTCTTCATGATTTCTAAGCCAAGGTTAGAAGTCCTGACCAACAGAGAACCTAGCTCAGTTCTTTTGCCTATAGTGAAGACTCAAAATCTGTTTACTAATTGCATAACTGAACCTATTATTTGTTATCCAAATTCCTCTGCATAACCGAGAATAATGGCAAATGGTAGTATCTTCCAAATACTGACTTAATCAGACCTACAATTCTTTAAAAAAAAAAAAGGCAGGTGGGGCCGGCGAGATAGCATGGAGGTAATCCATTTGCATTTCATGCAGAAGGTCGGTAGTTCAAGTCCCGGCATCCCATATGGTCCCGAGCCTGCCAGGGGCGGTTTCTGAGCAAAGAGCCAGGAGTAACCCCTGAGCACTGCTGTGTGTGACCCCCCCCCAAAAAAAAAAAACAGGAACAACTAATTTGTAGCTTCAGGGAATGACTATTATTACTATTTTTTTTGGTCTGTTCATCTTTGCTGTCAAACTAATATATTATGTTTGGAAGTGTTAAGACAGTTCCAAAACTTGTAGCAGAAAAATGGTGATTTGGGAGAGGAAGCAACATTTCCTATACTCTATTTCCACCATATGGCTGTTCAGAATCTCACTGCCCTAACCAAAGGGAAGAGATTATTCTATTATATAGACTCAGCCATTGAACCTATAGTCTACCAAGCATTCCTCAATATTGTGGTCTCAATTGAATTGTAGGTGTTGGTAAAAAGTTGCATCCTGTGGGAAAGAAGAGAATACATGAGTTAACAAAATGGCCTCGCTCCTGGAGATGAGAGGAAGTCTGTTTCGCATGTAGAGCTAGGAGGGGGAAGGAGAAGGGATCATTTTTAACTCTCACTTGCCTTATCATTTTGGAAATCAAGGAATCCTCATTTCAACCACTTTTCTAAGTTTCTACATTCATGTTGAAGCATGCAGTGCCAGTATGCTGCAGACTGCTCTGGAACACTTGCATGCCGCAGAATGAGAGAAACTTTCAAAAGCTCGTCTTTCATCAGTACTCCTTGAGGGGGTGGAAATGATGTTTCTTATTGATTGGCACAGATAAGTCTGATTAAGCAGACTGACTTCTCATTGTTCAGAGTGCATTTCCATAGGAACAGGAACGGTGACTTAACTCTTTCCTCTTCACTGTAGCTACTTCCTAGAGTACTTTTGTTTCTTGTGAGCCTAAGACTGATCTGTTATAGAGATGACTTTTTAATGACACACAGTATCCATTCCCATGGACACAATATTCATTTCCATGGGTAGATTGATGGGATCATCTTAGTAGAGTTCTTTGCTTAAAGCCACAATCAAGGTGTTGGTCAGATGTCTTCTCATCTAGTTACCAACCAGGAAGAAAAATATTCCCTCAAGCTCATTTAAGATTTTGACAGAATTTTGGAGGACAAAACATCAGATAGAGTTCTTGCCTTGTATACAGTCAAGTGATCTAATCCTTTGTGCATTTCTAGGAGTAATCCCTGAATACAGAGCCAGGAGTAAGACTTGAACACTGCTAGATGTCACCCCAAAACAAACATACAAAGATTTTGACACGATTTAATTTCCTCCTGCCTTTTCTTGCTGTTTGTTAAGTTGGCACTCCTCCAAAGTGTTCCTATAGTCACTTGCCAGTGGCCTTTTCACAACATGAAGGTCATTCCTTCTACACTTGATCTTAGCCAAAAGGCCGAGAAGCGATGAGGTCATTCCTTCTAGACCAGCCCAGGCACCTCTTTCATTCAAGTATGGAATCTATTTTCAGTGAAACTGACTCCTTCTGTCCCTATCTGCAATGCTAAGACTTCTAGGGGAAAATATGAAGCCTGGCTCAGCCCTCCAATGACTATAGAAAACAAAACAGTGTCCACTGGTACAGACAATGGAATCACATACTGCACCTTCAATTGAAAAACATCCACTAATCCTAGACTAACAAAAGGACTGAAGAACTCCCACTATCTTCCCACCAAATTTCAGCACCAAAGACCCAACTTCAAGCCATCTCCCTACTACCACCCTCTAGAACTCCCCTAAGTCCTGACTCAGGTAGAATAAACTAGGGAACTGCCCCTTGGTCATGGACTCAGATCATGTTTTTCAATCTCAAACATATATTTTCCTGATGATAGAACAGTCAAATATTTCTTGGTTATTGCCAGTCCTACCATTACAACATCACCCTTGGGAGTGGCGCCCCATCCCCTTTGACTATTATTTTGGTTAGAAGCTACTTACAGTCTCCACAGTTAAGATGGGATACAATAGGAGGACTTATTATGACTAGTGCTGGGACCCCAGGATCGGTATTCATGGCTAAATTCTAAACAGTCATTTTACTGAAGTTAGTAGCACCTACTCAATAAAGGTGACATGGAGCGAATTTAAACAAAAATGTGTGTATGCATGCTTGCATGTGTGTATGTGTGTATATGTTTAGGTGGTGTGGGAGGGAGGTTAATGTGCTCTGCAACATTATGTAGCTTTCGTGGACTTGGATGGTTACCTGAACTTCAAAATTCAAAGTTTTATGGGAGGGTCACACCTGGCAGTGCTCAGAGATTATTCTTGGCTCTCCTCTCTCTCCACTCAAGATCACTCCTGGTGGGGCTCAGGGGTTCATATGGGATGCTGGGGATTGAACACCCCCTCCTCACCAGTGGCCACATGTAAGGCAAGCATCTTAACTGTTGTGCTATCACCCCAGCATTGAGATTCAATTTTATTTCCAGTAAAATGCAAATTACTAATAACTTCTCTGAAGAGTTATAACATTTTTTGGGGTCACACCCGGCAGTGCTCAGGGGGTACTCCTGGCTCTATGCTCAGAAATCGCCACTGGCAGGCTCGGGGGACCATATGGGATGCCGGGATTCAAATCACCATCCTTTTGCATGCAAGGCAAATGCCCTACTGCTGTGCTATCTCTCCGGCCCCAGAATTATAAAATTTTATATTATAAATGCTTTTGAATAATTACTGGAAGTTGTTTTATCTCAACCCCAATTTAAAAGGAAGGACCAGCAGTTTATTTTAGCCTATGTCTTTAAAACTCAAGATCATGTTGCAAGCTGAAATTCTTCATTTAGTTCAACTTCTGGAATTTGGACAGTTTTTCTGAAAACAGTATTTTATAATATGCTTTCTAGCAAGCATGAATATTCATTTGCAGATTAGTCTCCAATTGAGTCTTTCATGTCTGTTATATAAAGGGAAAAATAATCAGACAAATACCTAAACCTGATTAGCCGATATTCTTCTATTTCTACAACATTGTGAAAAATACATCGATATTGCTTTTTTCTTAATACAGAGAGAAAATGAAGGTCTTAGAATATCATGCTGTGTGCCACAGAATTTCCTCTTATCCCAGCACATATTTTTAGGGAATGTGTTTGAGTGTTGAGTTATGTTTACAGGTACAAGTTTAGAGATGTATACTCTTGCAAAAGCAATAAAACAAGATACGTATATTCTCTATTTTAATTATTGAGACACTGGACAATTTGAGTTTGACTTATGTATCTTTTTGAATTAACATTTTTAAGTCTTGTGAGTTAGAGGGTAAATATGATACAAACCTAAACCTTTTGAGCTTACGTTTTTCCTTGATAAAGATTTTACGTGCCATAGGAACAAAGCAACAATATTAGAGAATTTTCATGAAACTATTTGCATTGTGCTTAGTCTCATTCAAATTACTGGAGCTATTCCTTCATCTCTTTCCATCCAAGTGTTTTTATATATACATAAATATATATAATATAAATATATACATAAATATATAATATAAATATATAAAATGCATATACATATGTATACATATGCAGCTAAAGGAAAATAAAATTACATATAAAATAATGTTCCTCTTGATTCCTGCCCTGTATTCTTTCTTATAGTTTTTTGAGTCATATCACTTAAGAGAGTCTTTTCAAGTGCCTTGGTTTACATGCTAAGAGTACCCCTGAGAGCTATCTTGCTTGAGAAGAGCAGGAAAATCACAGTTGCCCCAAAATGACTTGAGGAGAAGCATTATTTTCACAACTTGCTGCTATTATGACACACCCTCTGTCATTATGATTTGCTGTCATTAGATGCTATTAAATTCATAAGTTCAAAACACTCTGTTCCCAGGTTTATAGCTTATAATAATGATCCAAAGCTGTACATTCCTGATCTGTGAGGCCCATGTGATCACGTAGCAGGCATGGGTAGAAAGTTGACTGGATTAAAAAAATGTCAGACATTTGGGTTTATTGTACTTTTTCCTGAAAAAATTTTCCTACTTCAAATTTTCTTAAGAAGGGAGAAAACGAGTATAGAAAAGCCAAGGACATCCATTTGGTATGACCTTCCCTATCCACCACTTTCAAAATCATTTCTATTTACAGATGAATATGTGTGAACTAAGTCCATTTGGCTTATTTATATGACAAGAAAAATAGTGGAGAAATATTTTCAAGCCTAGATGAAAATTTATAGAAATAAAATCTGAATATTTACTCCCTTCAATCCTTTTGGCACACTTACTGTGCATGAAGAACCAGATGTAGAGCTTCGAAGTAATTCACCCATCTCTTCCTAGGAACTTCTGCTAACCTGCAGATAATGACTCATGACTGTCATGGTTTTGACATATGTCTGCTGATTGCAGTTACTGAAAAGTGACCAGTGTCAAGTGGGTTTCCATAGATTCACATCACACATTTTACTTTTAGAGAAGTTACTTGACTTTCTACAAAAAGAAAAAATTGGACCAGAAAACAGGGATATTAAGTGTCTGCTTACAGTCTCCCCATCATATCCTTTATAAAGATGAAGAGATAAATAGTTTGGATAAAACTGGGCATTATTCCCAGCTGGGTTCAGGGCAGGCGAACCCTGAAATGTGTCAGGGTAGGGTTAACCAAAGTCATCTCCTGCTTTCCACATTATTCATGGGCCTGTACAAGAGCTATGCCTTTGATGGGTTCAGGAAACTATAATAAATCATTTTTCTAAAATAATATGTGAAGGCCAGTTATTTAAAGAAAAGAATATGTCCTAATAGCTTTCTAATTTGTTGGCATCTCAGAATGATGGATTATAAAATAAACATGCTATAGGCTTAAAACTTTACATAGCATCAGGAAAAATATCCTTCCTGATATTAGAAATTATACACCTGACATAGAAGTTTAGATCAGATACCATGTTTTATGGTGGTTTTTTTTAAAAAACTAAAAATTTGAGTGTTTTATTATTTTATTTTCAAAAAAGAAACTTGGAAGAGTTGTTCTGGAGAGCTAGTGAAGCAAATAGGGTGCTTGCTTTGCATGTGGCTAACTTGAGTTTGATTCTTGGCAGTCCATATTATCCCCTGAGTCCTACCAGGAATGATCTTTGAGCACAAAGCAAGGAGTAAGCCATGAATACCACCAAGTTTAGCTCAAAAGAAAAGAAAACAAAAGCTATGTATGATATCACTTATATGTGGTATTTAGAATCACTGCATGAAAGAATGCAATGGTTTAAATGAGGGTTGTCTAGAACACTCATAGACCTAAGTATAATGAAGAGAAGGAAAGAAATTGAGTGGAGGAGGAGAAATACATGTGAAATAACAGGGGGTGGGAGTAAAAGGAAATCAGGTACATTGATGGTGTTCAGGAAGGACAGAACTAAATATTCAAGCCATATAGACAACAACAGTGAAGTCATAAGACCCAGACTTTAATAACCAAACTTATAAAGGTGCCTGTAATGATGGCAGGCTGGGAAAGGGGGAAGTATGGAATGGGCTCTGAGAACATTGGTGGAGGGAGGTTGATATTGATGGTAAGATTGGTGCCAAAACAATGTATGTCTAAAACTTAACTATGAATAACTTTGTAAATCACAGTGCTTTCAATAAAATATGTTAAATATGGGGGCCAGAGTGGTGGCATTAGAGATAAGGAGACTGTCTTGCAAGCACTAGCCTAGGACAGACCTCTGTTCAATCCCCCGGCATCCCAAATGGTCCCCCCAAGCCAGGAGCGATTTCTGAGCGCACAGCCAGGAATAATCCCTGAGCAACAATGGGTGTGGCCCAAACACAAAACAACAAAAACAAATAAAAATGATTGGAGACTTGTATGTCTCCACCCTCTTTATAAAATATTAAATATGTAATAATATAACTTTATAAAATGGTGTAGCATGAATATGCCATTATACATTTATATTTGTAAACAATGTTATTTGGGGCAGGGTGGGTGAGTGTTGTGATATGCTCAGTTTTCTCAGGGGTTCCACCTGACAGTGATCAGAGGATCATATGCAGTTCCAGAAACTGAATTAGAATCAGCTAATGCAGGGCAGACCTTGGAAACCTTATACTCTCTCTCCAACCCAAAAATATTATTTTGAACTAAAATCTACAAAGTTCTGAACTCCCTAGTTGTCAATTTTAATATGTGACTTCTTAATTTATCATAATTCTCTTGCCTATCGCACAGGTTTATGTTAAAATTTAAGTGATATCATGACCAAAAAGATACTTTCCAAACCACTAAAGATAATATAATAAGTTTTATTGCATGTCAAGTAATCATTGCAATTTTCATTTTCCCTCTCACATGTATTCTACCACACTTTTTCATAATATTTGGACAGGAATCTCCCATTAATAGTTTCCTAATGAGATAATGTCTATAAAATATTTTGAGGTCATCAGGAAGTGAAAGATTATTATTGTTAAGTCAGCATGTAAAGATGAACAATTTATTATCTCTTGCTGTTGATGTCATTCTGGAAAAAAATGGATGGGTAGAATGCACATGTTTTGCAATTTAGAAATTGGCTCATCTTTCCTAGAATCAGGGATATTTTTATGATTTCAATGAGGGGGCAAAATGAGGTCAATTTTGATGTAATCAATATTGGATTATTTTAACTTCTGAAACTATTATCAGTCCATAGTTATCCCGTCTTTTATTCTTACGTCTTAGGAAAAATTATTTGCTGTGGATGAATAGTTCTTTGAACAAGAAGCCAGAGACCTTTTGTTAGCTTAATTTTCCTATTTTTTTCTTCAAAGATAAAATTGTCTCGTGAAATATAATTTAATTCTTCAAAGCATAAAGGAAAGAAAAGGACAGTGTCCAGATGGCTCCTGCCAATGGTAATAATGACATTCTCCCAGTGTTTTTAAAGAGCAAAGTCATTTGATCACACCTCTGAATGACCTCCAGACCTGTCTGTGTGCTGTCACCTTTCACTTTCTTTTTCCAGTCTCCCCTTCAATGTAAACTTAAAGGGCCAACCTAGTCATTTCCTTTCTTTTTATGTAGGACAGTGACTACAGTTATCCAGAACATAAAATAAAACCTAACAATTCTTGAGCTCTTTAAATGTTCCAGGTAATGCTTCAAACATATCTTCCACTCCTCCAGTGTCTTATGAATAAGAGGATCAGAGGAGAGCTGTTGATTAACAAGAGTTTTAGAGGATAAAAACTATCAACTATTGATTTAAACATGTAAGATTTATCACCCAAGATATGTCATTAATTCTCAAACCAACCAAGATAATAATTATTCTAACCCTCTACTCTACATACAGATGGGGAAGTTGAGGGGAAGAGGTTAAGTGAGGAGCAGACAGGGACTGGAATAAAATCAATCGACCCATATGCCAACACCCTACGTCATTTCCTTATACTAAATCACCGCTCACTCTGTAAAATTGCAAAGTCCAGTGATTAGCAATCTTGATTTATGTGCTATCTGTGAACAAAAACAAGGGAAGGAACCCCGTGCCAGCTTTTGAATTAGATGAAGAATTTTGTAAAAGTGCTCTCGCTTGATATTTCACATCTTGCTTAAATTGTTAAGATTTTTCAGGATGAAGAAACCTAGATTTCTGGCTCCTCACTTACTGAGTTAAGCCTACAGGGATCAGTCATTTGGGGGAGTCAGAAAGGTCTTCTCTGTCCTAGGCAATGCTGAAGGCTTTATTTGAACTTCAGTGTATGCACAGGTTCTAAAGGAAACCATAGTCTCAAATGCAAAAGAGTGAAACCAAACCAGATTTTAAAGCTATTGATGTCTGTGTGCGGTTTCTTCCTCACTAAAGGACATTTCCTAGGGGAACAAAAAGTGGAAAGAGTAGAAATCTGGATGCAATAGAATTGTCAGTCTTGATCATGTGCGTGCATTGGGAGGAATTGAAACTAAGGATATATAAAACATCACCATACTGCCTAACAACTAAAAGCAACCTGGTTGTGTGGTCTTCCCCAGTTTGGACTTAAAAACATACTGGAAAATTCTGCTTTAAATTCATCCAGCTGGGAGCCCTCCTTTCTCTTACCACATCAGAAGGGGAAGATACTTTCCCAAAGAGCCAGGAGTGAGTGCTATGAGTCAGACCAGCTCACAGCTTGCTTTCTCAGGAAGGAGAGCAGGAGTCTTCATGGCTCAGATCTTCACAGTAGTACAAGGAAGGTCAACGGGTGCAGTTACCCAGTTCTTAGCTGTAGTTAGGAGGTCTCCCAGTTTCTGTCGACTCCCTGTGCAACTCCAATCTCCCAGCCTGCACCTCCAGTGAGAAGATCCATGAATGATTTATTGGTTGTGCCTCCAGGGTGTGGGTTTATTGCATTTGAACATTCTTGGCCACAGTTCCCAGAGCTACTGCTTGCAGAAAGCTTGACTGTGGGGCCTGTAAGGAAAGGCCAGAACTGGGGTCAGAAGCTCAGGCTTTGCCCTGCAAGATCCTAGTTCTCAGACCTCTACTCCATCTCCAGGAGAAATGGACTTAAGGAAGAGTCTCAGCAGGCGGAATGGCCACGGGCAGCGACTGCCAGACTTTGGGTGAACATGCTCAGTGGGTGGGTTTTACCTTAAACACAGGACTGTGTCCTCATTAACTTGTTTATTTGTTTGTTGGCATCCTATTATGAGCTTCCCCAGGGTAGGAATACTGTTAGCCTTCCTGAATGAGTTCATAGCACAAATTTTATGTCTCTTTCTTTTCCTTTGGCTTCTCAAGATTACTTCAACCTGGCCACTGCCTCTGCTGCTCTGTGTAAACCAAGTTAGGAAAGGATTTTCCCTGTGCTCCAAAAATCGAATCACAGTTTTGGGAAGCTCCTATTACATGGCAGTGAAGTTGTATGAAGCATCTCTAAAGCTGGAGCTAATAACCAAACTTATCAGATCACCTGCTATTCACTTTGCTTTCTTGATGGGTGTTTTTTTCCATGTAAAGCAATGAATCATTCTGCTTCAGAGATGACAATTGGTGCAAAAAAACTGAAGGCATTTTATCACACATTGCTTAATGTCTTGATATTTGGAGATTTCTTTTAGCAGCAAGCAAATATTTCCTAACACCTCCTAAATATGGAAGATACTATATTCAGGGGAATATACCAGATGCATAAGGAATTCTAGGTGGAAATTCAGAAAATCTACTTATTTGATCTCAACACAGTGGGCTGGAAGATTGCTTTAAGCAGGTACAGAACTCTCATCCAAGACCTGAGTAGAGATGGGTGGAAATGACTTTAATGCAATTCTACAGCTCAATTTGGAGAGATAAAAGCAGTGTATAGCCAGAGCTTTTAGTCTTTTTCTAAGCTTCATTGCCTTTTGAGACTCTTCTGCTACAAATTGCCTCTGAAATTGCTAAAAGTTATGTTTGCTCATGTAAGAAGAAATTGCAGCTGTCTTTAAAAGCATTTGTATTGATTAAAGTGCAATAGAAGGATTTGTCCTGATGCCAGGATAACAAGATGTAGCCACCTTCTTCACTACCCACCTCCCAACACATCTGCTCTCCTGTTCTCTCTCCTCTCTGTCTTGTCCTTTCCTACCCTGTGAAATCCCCTCCTGTTTATTTCACCCTTCCTTTCCCTTTTTCCTTTACTTTCACACTTTTGGTATGTAAAATCTTTGTTGAACTGGGACCTGGGAACTACTATGATTTAGATAACATGGTAGAGAAAGAAAAGAGAAAGTATTGTTATAATCTTAACATGAATTCTTAGTAACGAGAAATTTTTACTGTAAACACTTTTTATAGCAGAGATGAAAATTTTGATGTCATTTTAACTCAGCGATTACTTCAGAAGAGAATCTAGCTACATACAGGTAGTGGAAACCTTAGCAGCAGCAACAATTTTTATCCACCTCTCTAATAGATCTTTTACAGAATCTCCACGTAGTCTGAGGATTAGGAGAATGCCCGTGTATAAGTACTAGATGAACAAAGCATGGGTGTAGGAAAAATGTTTCAATACAGGTACTTGATTTATATTTATGATTCTTTGATGTCTTACAACATATTTTATTTTTATTTTTCTGTTTCCTTCTCCATATGGAATAGATTAAAAACAAAACCAAAAGTCCATTTTAATAAATGATGTTCACAGTGGAGCTATAGAATATGTCTAGACTTCCTTTGAATCAAAGATAAATTCTCTCCCCATATAAAGCAATAGTCTATAATAAAAGAAAACAATGTTTGCCAAAATGGGAAAAACCAACTCCTGGAATAGAAGGTGTGATTAGGGTGTTATGCAATTGGATGATACTTTTTGTTTGTTCACTTATAAGATATAGATTTTCAGAGTCATATTGAGTGTTGTTGTTGTATCTGAAAAGAGAATGTTAAGCCAAATAATTCTGAGAATTTCTGTACTAAAAATAATTGGTGCCTATCTTGATTGTGTTTGATCATCAGATGTTTAAGTTTTGCTTAGTACAGAACAAGTCCATTCATATGCCATGATCCCAGTTCATTTTCTAGAGACACAAAAAATATATTTCAAAAAAACTTGAAGAAAGGTAGTTTAGTGTGGTGAGAAAGCAAGCATATTTTATTCAGAAAATTGTTCGATTAAGTAAGAAGAATACAGAATACAGAATTTCTTTTAAATTTATTTAATGATAGAGTCATTTTTTCTTAATGCATAGTCAAATGAGGGGATTGCAGTGTGTTCGTCCAGTTAAGCACTTACCTCTTCTGTTTTACTTCAGTCAGGAAGTCTGTTCTTCAGTTCACTAGGAAAGAATTACCACCTGCTTGGGAAAGAAAAGTAAGAAATGAGAAAGTTCAGGTTTAAAATAGTCTTAGAATATCTAGATATATGTTACAAATTTGCTTTGCTTCCTGGACTCCATATATCTGTTTAGAGCCACAAATGATAAAATATAGTTTTATGATTATAAGTAGGAATAGAAATAACATAAACTTAAAAAAAAAAGGTGGAATTTGGTAATCATAGCCTCATTTTCTCTCTTATAGCTGTATTATTAGGTCCAGAGTCGAAGGATGCGACAACACAATTGGAGTAAAGCTAAACAAAACTTTATTCCATCAGCCATAAGTCCCTTTCTGACTAGTCAGGTCCATCCCCAAGAAGCAGATGACCCCTGCCAATGTCGCAAGTCAGATTATATAGGGAGAGGATTAAGGGAGGTCCTAGCTTCTGATTATATTTAAAATGATTGGCTGTTGTCTAGAGTACCTACCTACCACTTCCCTGTGTCCTTTTCAGATAGGCTACCTGGTATAATCAGGTATGTTGGGGAGGGGGGAAGGGAATTAGACTTGAGGAAGAGAAACCTAAGAGGTTTATAATATGTGGTTCTTATAAAATGGCATCCCCCTTGTTCAGAACCCAGGACCCCACAGTATTCTTCATGTTTTACATAGGGTTTGTCTTCCAAACATTTTTTTCTATAGATTTTTAGGCATGGTTTCTTTAATAAGATAGAAGGCTAAAAACAAATCTTTCTATAAGCTGACAGTTTAAGTATCTTCAGTTTTAAAATATACTGATTATTTTGCTGCTTTTCATGTTCAACATGAAGTTACTTGAATTTATTAGGAAGAAATATACTTTGAGGTATTCTACTAAGTAATACTAGGAACTTTAGAAGAAACTCATAAATAAGTTGGCTAAATAATAGAGGAAGAATTTTTCTGTATGAATTTTGAAATTATGAAAAAGTGAAAATTATGCCAAAAGTTAAAGGATTATGCATACTTCTATTTAAGTTAGATATGGAAAAATGGAAAGAAAAATGGAAGGGTGTTTACAATAAAATCAATGGCTTTATATATTATTTTGATAAAATATTAAAAAGCTGCTGTATAAAGTATTAGTTACCAAATAATGATGAATAATTAATAAATTTAGGGGACCTTCTTGTATTAATTGTTTTCTTTTTGTATTATTTTGTTGCTGTTTTTGTTGTTGTTTGTGCAGCCATACATGGCAATGCTCAGGGGCTATTCCCTAGTAACCATAAGGGACAAAAATAGAACCCCCAGGGGTACTTCATGCAAGGCATGAACTCCAGTACTTTAAGCTACCTTCCTAATCGTTGTTACTGGTTTCAAGATGTACATGTATTTGTGTGTTTCTAATTAATGAGAGTGAGTTTTTTTAATTCAAATATTATAAAGGGACTTTGTGGTGAGCATTAGTAATACAAGGAGAAATCATATACTTACCTAGTTTTATAAATATTAATAATATGCCATTGAAGAATAGAAAAGTAAGATATCAATTAAAACTTTATTTTCCCTGGTATTTTAAATCAAATATTTGCAATCATGGAGGAGTACTTTCCCTTCATACTGTTTTCTACAGTGTTTGTAGGTATAATGGTTGACAACTAGAAAGATGCTTTCTGTCATTATGTTTTGACCATTTTCAAATCATAGTGCACTTAACCTCCAATACTTAACCTCCAATAGTGAAAATTCAGCTGTTCAACATCTCCTTCAAAGTTTCACTATCCAAAAATCCCTAATCACATTTTTATAAGTCTGTATAGAGCATACATGTATTAGATGTGTATATTGACAAACAATTGTAATATAAGCATCTTGCTTGTTGCAGAGGAAATAGAAAAGTTCCTCCATGTTCTGCAAAAGTCTAATCAGATAGGGATATCATGATATTCTTTCCTTGGTATCTGTCATTAAAAAAATAGAGGGATACCTAGGAGACTGAATCACATATATGTATAATTAGAAACTGTGTGTTATAAAGAAGAAGTTGATAAATGGGGGGGATTTGGGTTTTTTTACATAATATGAATTTATTCATTTTAATAAAATGTGCAGTAATCAAATTAAAATGGATTTTAGGAGATGAAAACCACTTATTGTTTCAATGATATATTTCAATTTAAGAACAAAGAATAATAGGTGGCCTTTAGAATGGCAGAGTGAGAATTTTCATAAATTCACCTTTCCATAAAAAACAATGAAAACAAATGGCAAATCATCTGAATCAATTCTTTAGATCATTGAAATGAACCAGTCATATAGCAATTTTTAAAAAATTATTAAAGAAAAATTAACCGGGCCCGGAGAGATAGCACAGCGGTGTTTGCCTTGCAAGCAGCCGATCCAGGACCAAAGGTCGTTGGTTTGAATCCTGGTGTCCTATATGGTTCCCCGGGCCTGCCAGGAGCTATTTCTGAGCAGACAGCCAGGAGTAACCCCTGAGCACCGCTGGGTGTGGCCCAAAAACCAAAAAAAAAAAAAAAGAAAAGAAAAGAAAAATTAACCAATTTTATTAGAAGCTGTAAGGTTTGGGGCATATTCTCTTGGCCTACTATTATTACTCTTTCCCCAGTTTTGTAGTAGCTATGAAAACTAGTCTCATAACCAGTAGTGAAAAATGTCAGTAGGCCGTGTAATCACTGGCAGGATAGACAGATCTGTTTGAAAATCCACAAAAAGCGCCATCTACATAGTGATTGTTGTTCTTATTTGATTTATCTCAAGGACTGTGGACTGGCTCATCCAGGGTTATGGTGTTACAGATCAAACTCCAAACACCTATGAAAGAAAAAACTGTCTAAAGAGCATTTGTCAAAGCATCTATGGCAGGGTTCTCAAACTCGCGGTTTGCAGCTCTCCGTACATTTTGTGGCCCACGACCGGCCTTCAAATATCGCAGTATTCGCGATTATTCACTTACCGAATAATCGCAATATAAATCGCATTAGTAAAAAAAAAAATCGCATTAAACATTCGCATACCCCGAACGGAACTGTATGCGAATGTTTAATGAGATTTTTTTTGCGATTTTTTTCTTACTAATGCGATTTTTTATTGAGACTATTCGGTAAGCAAAATCCCTTATGCGTCCCCGCCTCACCCTGACTTTGCCTCCTGCGGCCACCAGGTAAACTGAGTTTGAGACCCCTGCTCTATGGTGATTGTTTAACCTCACAGACAAACCAGGGCCTAGCCTGAAGTTTAAAATTAAATAGAGGGATAGATGTCTGTGAAAGTTTTGAATACTATAATATGTTTCTGGGTTTATAGAAGACTCAGCATGCTCAGAAAAGGTCCTAAGCCTTTCATCATCTCAAGGTAGTGAAGCATTCTTCAAGCAGAAAATGAAGCCTACATCTGAGATAGAGTCATAAACTGACCACCTGAGCACTAAATGTTTAATCCATCATAGCCAAAGAGTCTGTCAGAAAGGTTGGAAGACTTGTTTATTTTTTTTTCAATATATTTAAAGAAATATCTGATCAGACATGGGCTAATTAGTGCTAACTGAACAAAGTCTTTAGAGAACATATGTTACAGGTCTAGAAAAACAAGGCAACAAATGAGAGAAATATTAACAAAAGCAACAACAAAGACTTATTTGTGAAAGAATGGGCTAATTTCTAGAGCTTCAACATTTTTTGTTTAAAATATTCAGTTCTCAACAAAAATATGAACCCACAGAGAAATGAGAAGAAATCATTTTCCCCAGTTTCCCCAAACCAGAAGCTAAGAATGTATCTCTAACATCTATGTCATTAATGAATGAAAGAATTAATAAAAAATTAAAAGACAAAAAACTATTGACTCTATGAGTAAAAATGACAAGGTAAAAAATAGTAAATGCATTTTAATATTTTTTAAAATAAAAGACCCTCATTAAAGGAAGGAAGGAATTCTATTTGTAGATGCCATGATTATATGTAGAGAAAAACTTAAGAAATTCTAAATAAACAACACTTTATTATAAATAATAAATTTATCAAAGTTTCAAAATTAAAAATTAATTTAAAATATTCATTAAATTTTTTTGTACTAGAAATTACAAAACTTTTTTTGCTGGAAAAAAACCCCAAAACAACAAACAAACAAAAACAGCTCTTAGCTCCCCATTTTCTAAAAGGGAAAAAAAATGAAAGCACTCCCTAATCTCACATAAGTTCCTCCTATCCCCCAAGTTATTCCAGTGCCCATTTAAAAGTATTGGGCCTGTACCTCATAATATAGATTAAATTTAATTAGTAAGAATTTAAGAATTAAATCTAAATTTGATCACTAAATTGTAAGCTTTTTTTTTTTTTGCCTGAGTTTAATTTTTTATTTTTAATTAGAGAACAATGATGCAAAGAGGACAAGGTAAAGTTACAGTGGAAGGACAATCGCCCATAAACAGAGTTCTCAGAGAAAATTCCCTTGATGACGCCTAAATATTGAACTTACAGTCAAAGAACATTAAGAAAAATAAGGCAGAACCCAAGTACAATTACTTTGTCCACAAGTCCCCAGATTGTAGTACATTATAACATTTCTTAGCAGTACACAAAGCAATCTAAAGCCATGAAATTTATGTGACTCTTTAAACATTGAAGGCATACTATTTTTTTATGTTTTCATGCACATGCATATTGGTTTAAGTTAACATCAAAAGTTTAAGAGGTTTTTTTAAGGGTTAGTCAAAGGAACACAGTAAAAACGGTGTTAGAGTGGCAAATATTGTTTGCATAGGCCCACCAAAATATGGGGGACATGGAAAGGAAAAGCCTTGGTCTAAATACAAGGAGACCCTGCCCCTGAAGTTTCCTGGCATAAGACCAACTCTAGGCTCCAGGTAAACTAGTTTGTTCAATCCAAGTCATTGTCTGTAGTGCCAATACAGTTTTATTTTTCATGCAGTCTCTATTGTTGGCATCAGGTTTCTGTATTAAAGGTCCTGGAATCTGCACATCCTACATTGAAGTCAGGCTGGTGTGGAGTATCTTCTAGTTTCACCTCACAATTAAGGAGCAATACAGAAAGCCCAGCCGAGTAAGCAGGTCATTATTGTTGTTAAATCTTCTCAGTGTTAAGGGAAGTCTCTTTTGAGTAGGTCGATGTCAGAGCAGTGGTAGGGTCTTCCCTGGTAGAGGATTGCCTCCAGGTGATGTTATAAACAACCTTGGATGTTTCGTAGACGTCTTCCCTAAATCAGGGTTGAATGGAGAATGCCCATTCTTCTGAGGCCTGTGCCAGGTTCTATGTCAATGTTCTGGGTGTAAGGTCCCATTGCACTACAAGACTTGTGTGTTCCCATCTCTATTAGATAAGAACTTATTTGTATGTATAGTATTTTCTCTTTTTAATGTGCCTAAGCAAACAAGAAATAAAGCCACGTGGTGTTATCGGAGTATATGGGGGCATAAGAACACGTCCAACAATACCCATGATTTGGTTTAAACATAAGCATTAAACTGAGGGACTCTTTCACCAAATTCCCTATTGAACAGTTCACAATGAAAGGAAAAGATTTAAAAAAAGGGGGGGTGGGAAATCATCAGTGTATAAGAAAATGTTCAGCAAGAGTTATAGCCGTTAAAGAAAACACAACTAAAATGCTGAAAAGACATACGTGTACAGTCTATGCCTTTTGGAATAGTTGGGGGGGTGTTAACTCCAGGGCACCTCTATGGTCTATGATTTAGGATTCTATAGTACTTAAGTTAAAAAAGGTAAATGTGGAGTAATGATGATAGGGGGTGAGAGAGTTAAGAGAAAAATGATCTCTTGTAGGGGTGTGCAAAAGGGCAGAGAACAAAATGGACATTCTGCATACACAAAAACATAATTCAATGATAGTGAGAACTATTAATGTATCTTGTGCCCCCAGCGCGGTTTTGAAAATATAGATTGGTAAGAGATTACCAGTGACTGCTTTAGTGCAACCCACAATTAAAGCCTAGGGTAACCTTCAAGGTCCGCCAAGGGACCCACCTCGATGGCTTGCCCAGGCATGTGGCCCAGGGAAGCCCTGGAGATCTGGAGCAAGGTGATAGAGGGGTACTGGGGTCACCCAAGTACCGCACCCCCCCTAGGCCTGGTTAAGAAGGCCTCTGGCATGGTGGAGGCCTGCCGAACCCCATGCTGGTGGAGACTCCCGGCTCCCAGGAAGGAAAGAGAACCTTCAAGAAGCTGGGAGGCTGGAAGTTCAGGGCCCCCACCCAGACCCTCCCTAAGGAGCCAAGTGGGGAATGGGGGAAAGCCTCTAGGGCAACCTTCAAGCTCCGCCGAGGGACCCACCTCACTGGAGACTCCCGGCCAAAATGTAAGCTTTTAGAAGAACAATTATGAATCAATTTTTAACTTTGGGTTAAGGAATATATCCTAGATATGAAATATAAAACATAGCAAAATCAAAAAAGATAAATTGGATTTTTTAAAACTGCATCAAAGATTATTCTTGAGGGCCCAGAGAGATAGCACAGCGGTGTTTGCCTTGCAAGCAGCCGATCCAGGACCAAAGGTGGCTGGTTCAAATCCCGGTGTTCCATATGGTCCCCCGTGCCTGCCAGGAGCTATTTCTGAGCAGACAGCCAGGAGTAACCCCTGAGCACTGCCGGGTGTGGCCCAAAAACAAAACAAACAAACAAACAAAATACATTATTCTTGAGAAAATGAGAGATTAACTCATAGAATGAAAATACTTTCAACTGAAGTACCTGACAGGGAACTTCTGTCCAAAATTTAAAGATGCTTTACACTAAATAAAAACATAAATAACCAATTTAAAAAATTTAAAGCATTTGAATATGCTACATACTGTGTACAATAAACACATCAGGAAATGCTCAATCTCATTAGCTACTTAAAGAAATGCAAAGCAAAGCCACAGGAAATTCCACTTCACACCCACTAAAAAGGCTGTAATGAAAACACAGACAGTAATAAATGTTAACAGAATGCAGCAACTCTAAAGGAAAGCTAAATGTAAAATTATTGTCTCAAGGAAAGCTAAATGTAAAATTATTGTACAGTCACTTTGGAAAAACAATTTGGTAGCTCCGTAAAGCGATAAACACAACCAATCAATTTTTCTATATATAAGCCCAATAGAAAGATGTCTGCATAAAATTTTGTACAAAGATAGTTTTACAGGGTTATTCATCATAGCTCCCAATTGAATAAGTCATGTCCCTAACTAGATGTTTGAATGAACAAAGCAGTATACTTATATAAAAGAATATTTAGCAACAGAAATCAATAGTACTCATACAGACTGAAAAATAGATGGCTTTGAAAGTATTGTTCTGAAAGAATTCAGTCATAAAAGAGCACATAGTGTATGATACCATCAATTATAAGTTTTATAATAATCAAAACACATTTTGAAAGCACTGACATAGTTACATAGATCAGAAATACACAGAAGTTAATGGATGTCTAAATCAGGAGTGGATGGTCTTGAATTGGAACAAACTTGCTTATGTTTTGGGATCTCTATTTCTTTATTTATTTTATTTTATTGAAACAATTGTGATCTACAGAGTCCTTCATAGTTGATTTTAGATATACAATGAGTGAGGACCCTTCCCACCACCAGTGTCAATCTCCCTCCACCTCTGAGTCAATGGACTCAGAGAGCATCCTATACCACCACCCTTTGGGCCCTGGTCTGCCAATATAACAGGCCCCTTTAAATTTAGATTGTTAAAATTTTGGTCCCTTGATTCTATTATCATTCACTTTGTCTTGGATGTTTAGTTCTGTCCTCATTTCCCCGCCAATGCATTTAAGACTACTTAGCCCCTGACCCCCAGACTTTCTTTATTTCTTTCTTTTTAGTTTTACAGTAAAATATGGGAATATGTGGTAAAATAAAATAATTCATGTTGCTATGGGATCTCTTTTGTAGGGGATTAAAACATTTCAAAATTAGATTGTGTTGACAGTTTTACAACTTTGCAAAGGCTCTGCAAATGTACAACATTCTGCAGAAAACATTCTATTTCCTTCCTCTGACCTCCTTGTCCTACTTGGTAGTTTCCTAGTCTCACATCAAGGTACACCCTCCATATTTACATGATATTCACCTGTGGCTCCCTTGGAATATCATATCCTAGAGCCCAAATTGATAAATACAATAAAATATGGTCATTAAGAACCAAGCACTATGACCAACACGCACACCAATATATCTTTACAGAAACTGGAAGCAACTGGGCTCTGTTTGTTTATAAAAATGTACTTGAAACAGTTATCCAGAAATTGCACCTTAAACATAATAAATATTTTGGGGGGGGTCACACCCAGCAAAGCTCAGGGGTTACTCCTGGCTCTACGCTCAGAAATCGCTCCTGGCAACTCTTATCCACTGCTGGTGGGAATGCCGTCTAGTCCAACCTCTATGGAAAGCCATATGGAGATTCTCCAAAATCTGGAAATTGAGCTCCCATTCAACCCAGCTATTCCACTCCTAGGGATATACCCTAAGAACACAAGAATACAATACAGAAACCCCTTCCTCACACCTATATTTATTGCAGCACTATTCACAATAGCCAGGCTCTGGAAACAACCAAGATGCCCTTCAACAGACGAATGGCTAAAGAAACTATGGTACATATACACAATGAAATATTATGCAGCCATCGGGAGAGATGAAGTAATGAAATTTTCCTATACATGGATGTACATGGAATCTATCATGCTGAGTGAAATAAGTCAGAGGGAGAGAGAGAGACGCAGAATAGTCTCACTCATCTATGGGTTTTAAGAAAAATAAAAGTCATTTTTGCAAGAGTGGTGAGTGCAGTTATAAAAATAACTACACAGAGAACCACCAGAATCATGTGAATGAATGAAGGAACTGGAAAGCCTGTCTGGAGTACAGGTGGGGGTGGGGTGGGATGGAGGAAGATTTGGGACATTGGTGGTGGGAATGTTGCACTGGTGAAGGGGGTGTTCTTTACATGACTGAAACCTAATCACAATCATTTATGTAATCAAGATGTTTAAATAAAGAAAAAATGGAAAAAAAAAGAAAGAAATCACTCCTGGCAGGCTCAGGGGGACCATATGGGATGCCGGGATTCGAACCACCATTCTTCTTCATGAAAGGCAAGCGTCTTACCTCCATGCTATCTCTCCAGCCCCAATAAATATTTATTTTTAAACATAACTTTAATTTTAGTTTATTTTTAGTTGCACAATTCAGTGGAGTGGAAACTATTGGTATAAATTTCTCCCTCTAACCTCCTATCAGCATTGCACGCCACTGTGGTTTATTTATTATGAGCAAGCAATAAGCCTACAGTGACATATCAGTGTCAAACACATGAAGAGCTCTATTAGAATTCACTCTTCTAATATTAAAGATGTTTAGGACATTCATTTTATTTAAGTTGAGATTATACCTTCATATTAGAGGATTTGAAGTATATTGGAGAAGATAAATTAGTGATAGGTACACTTTCTATCTATATATGTGTTTCTAACATTAAACTTGGTAGGGTTTACAACAATAAAAATTACAAAATGTCTTTCAAGTTGGTTCTTATATCTGCTTTAAGCAGAATGCTTGCATTGCTGATTACACACACACACACACACACACACACACACACACACACATACACACATTCTACACTTTCAAGGGGGATGTATCCTCCTTTTTCATTGCTTATATGTTGTCTGGTTTCTATAAATACTCCCACCCCTGACTCTCTGGATAAGAAAGGTGGGTTAATCATTGAAGGGGGAGTTCAGAACTGGCCAGGAATTGGTGTCACATGAATGCCTGGCTGAGAACTCATAAAAATAAAGTTCTGTATATATTTGATAAGGGCCTCTTCTAGCTAGATGGAACACTACAGATCTGTCTTTATAGGCTGGATGTAACCATTTAAATGTCAAATCTTATAGGTTTGTTTGGGTTTATGACTCATTTCCCAGGCAAACCAGAGGTTATTCCCAGACTCTTAAATTTTATTTCCCTGCCTTGAGTTTATTTTTCATTTGCAAATAAAATAAAATATCTCCCAAATTATTAAAATAATAGATTATCATAAAAATAATTTTACTCTTATCAGTAGAACATATATCTTGTTGTTTAATTATTTTTCTATCAACTTATTATTCACGCTATTCTTTTTGCATCTACCCGCCTACCTACCTTCCTACCTACCTAGTTCCCTTCCCAACCTTTGTTTACATTTGGTTTTCTAGAAGAAAAGCCTCTTATGGATGGAAAGTCTGCACCTTTTGAAAGGGCTGAGTCATGCTAATATTTCATCTCTATTTTATCATCTGAAAATTGGGGGTTTCATTTTAACTGTGTAGGGTTAGAGAAATCATGAATATGGAGGTGCATTCATTGTCTCTGGCACACACAAAAAACAGTAGCATGCTGGTGTGTGAAATTATCACTGTCTCTCTTCAGTCTCCAGGTAGGTGTCAACACACACATGGGAAACAACTCACTGGAGGCAGGAACCTATGAATGCTGATCAAGGCAAGAAACAAATCACAGAAAACAGATTTTACTTAAAGTATGGCTCCACCAAGAGGGAGATTTTGGTTTGGTTGAAGTTTGACAGTTCCCAAAGTGTTCTCACTTCTAACTCTGTGATTTTGATCACCAGAATTGCCCTGTCTAGTTACAGATTATTAGTCCCATTTTGCAACTAAAAAGATCAAGGGATTCAGTGAGCCTGGAAGTTGTATAGACATTGAATCTAGATTGGAGCAGGATGCTAGTTGCCCTGTTGGTTGGTTTTTATTTATTATTCATGCATTTATTTTTCTGTGGAAGGATGGAACCTAGTGTCTCTCACAGCAAAACAAGTGCTTTACTGCTGAGCTATATCCAGGGTCCTCTGCATAGTATTAACAAGGCAAACAGAGTGAGGACAGAGGCTGGGCCTGATTATACTTCATTTTGTTTGTAGTGGATAATTGAAGCTGTAGGGGACATCGCCCAATAATTAATATTGAGTGGGAAAACAGCACACACGTTCAGGAAGGCTAATCTTTTTTAGGAAAGCAAAGAATTGCGCAGGTTTCTGTTTTGATGAAATGTCCTATTAAAGTGGTGCCCTAGAGCTCTGACTTTGACAGCAGAAAGATGAGCATTTGGTTAATTGTTTAATTAGATGAAAGACAATAATAAGCCAAGCTTTTAGGTATAATGAAGGGAAGAACTGAGACCTAAAATGGACCTTATCTTCTCTTAGGGCATAATTTCTAATTATTATTTAACTTTCAAGGGATAATTTGTAAAATCTATGTTGCCAATCTGAAAGACTTTTTGCCTTGACTTGGGCAAAGAACCAATTAAGCTTGATTCAGCTTTATAGCCAGAGGGGTGAAAAAAAGATGAAACAAACAAACAAAAAGATACCCAAAGATAAATATATGTCTTTATTAAAAATTTGAACAAGAGAATTCTACATGAAAAGAAAACATCAGTGTCTATTTGGATGTAGTCTATAGAGCTGTATTCTGTCTTTATAATTAACCTTTTTGGGGGGAGCACACCCAACCATGCTCATGACTTACTTCTTTCTGATTTTTACTTAAGAGTTACTTCTGGTGTCCTTACAGATCATATGGTATGCAAAAGCTTGAATCTGGGCTGCTACGCGTAAAAGGAAGTGCTTCCTGTATTATCTCTCCTGTCCCAGTTAACTTTTTTTTTAAAAGTACGATTGTTTTATCTTAGGATCTCATCACAAGGCCACTATTTATTATGGCCCCTTTAAAGTTTTATTTCTCAATTCTAAAAAATGGGTATTCTCAAGTTCATGGTCCTCAGATCATTATCACTGTCTTAGAAACCCAAGTTTCTAGTTCCCATCTTCATCATAGGGAATCAGAAACTGGAGGTTGAGATTCCACAATCTCAGAAGTTTTCTCAGTATTTTGAACATAGGAAAAACCACTGAGCAAGAAGAATCAGATTATTTGAGGTTATTTAAATGCAGAATCTAAAGTCCTCTGTTTTCATGTAGAACAAAAACAGAGGGGAAGAGGAGAGACTGATCCTATTAGAACTAACCAGCATAAAGTCACCTTCTACCCAGACTGGTATATACTCTGAGATTGTTGAGGCTTCTAGTAGGTTCAGTAAGGAAGACAAAATCAAGTTTACCTTCCGAAATGTGACATATATTCTGCAAGGTTAGGAAACCATTGTTTTCTAGATAGGATTATTTTCAACAAAAAAGAGATCTAAGATTTGTTTCTGCATTTCTCTTTAATAAAACATGTCGTACAAGACATTGTGTTTTATTGTTGTTCTGACTTTAGACAATGTGTGTCTGTGTGTGAGAGAGAGGGAGAAGGAAGAAAGAAGGGAGAGCGAGAAAGATAGAAATTTATTTGGATGTAGCCTATAGAGCTGTTTTCTATCTTTAAAATTAACCTTTTTTAGGGGGGCACACCCATCCATGCTCATGACCTGATATGTGACTTCTCTGAGCTGCTTTTTCAGACCCCACAAGACTACATTGCAGGCTGAAGCTGTACTCTAGATTTTATTCCCCCTCCAAAACTATTTCAAAAATCTTAAAATAGATATATATTTTCTTTGTATATTTCCTTAGGTGTACTTCCTTAAAAGGTTAATTATTATTGTATATTTCCTTATATAGATGTACTTTTCCCCAGACCCTTTTTGGATTTGTTTAGTAAAGAATTCTAGTAGATAAGTTCTTCTTGAGTTCTGAGTTTATGTTATAGGGATTGCTTAGCTTGTTATTTTTACCCCCATATGAAATGATAGTATCCTGTTCATTTTTGCCTGGCACATTAAAATTATATAGAAAAAGAATTTATTATCTTATAGAGATTGGAACTCCTAAACTTTTTATTTCTGGGGAGTGATTCTTTCACCCTGAACATTTGTCATAGTGATTTGACTTAAGCTTCAGTTGATTGGACATTGACCCTTTGCCCTGAACTTTGGATGACATCTTTGGAACTTGCACAGTTTTCTGTACTAACACCAGGAATCAAACTTGTAAGCCCTAATGCTGCCCTGGTACTGACTTGCTCCAGGGTGGATTCATATGGCACCCTGATGACATGGAAACAGCAACAACTTGCTTTCAGGGTGGGTTTCCCTGCCTTGCTAACTAACGGTGAGATGAAAACAGAAGATGCTCCATGACACACTACCTTCAACATAAGATCTGTGCAAAAACCAAGATCTCTAATTACTGAAGCCTGACAGTGACAACCATGATTGAGAAGAATTTTTCCTGGGACCAAGAAGAAAGACTTTGGGATTAGACAATTTAGTATACCCGAAGCCTGTAGTTGGTCTTATGGCAGGATGGTTCATTGGTAGGAGCACCCTGTTTATAGGCCAAAGGATTTTTCTTTCTATTCCTCCAACTTTTGCTGAGTCTATGCAACAAAAACTGCTACTCCTATTTTTACCTTTTAGATAGTGGCTCCCACCTTTTTCATAGAATACTGGGACATGAATTACTTTGTTTTACTTCATATATCTCCATTTTTCTATAAATTAAGAAGTGAAAACACAGAAAGGATGGGGGTTAGGGGCCAAGTGGTCTCAGGTGCTTTGGTGGAAATATAAAAGGACAGAACTAAATATCCAAGCCAAAGTCAACTACAATATGTCAAGAGACCAAAACTATAACAATCTAAACTTTAAAATGGGTCTATTATACTGGCAGGCCAGGGGGCAAAAATGATTGTATAAACATTGGTGGAGGAAGGTCAACAGGGATTGGCCCTGATTCATTATATGTCTGAAATCCAACTATGAGGGACTTTGTAACTCACAATAACATCAATAAAATAAAATTTTTAAAAAGAGGGACTGAATGAGACAGAGACAAAACAAAGATGGAGAGACAACTGACTTAGGGCTGTAGAATCTTAGATCAGGATGATTCTGATAAGCCATAAAATCCACCCATTCTTTTCATATCTATGAAAGTAAATAACACTTTTCAATAATTTCAGACTGTCAGAAACTCTAGTATCACCAGCTCGGTCTCCTTGTTCTTTGCTCTCTGCAAGCTCTTTGGTTTTTACACTTACTTATCACACAGCCCTACCCATTCAATCTCCTTGGTTTTGCAAAGGTGGATAGCCAGAGAGATGTTTTTTGTAGAGTTTTCCCACATTCACTACATTGGGTGTTTGTGGAGCTAAATGCTCTTTCTCCTTCAACACGGCACATACAGCAATGAGTGTTTTTATTTACCACCAGTAGCAATAATGATGATGTACCCAGTACATACCCTTTTGCAATTATCCTGTAACTAGGGAACCACCTAGAGAAGGTGGACCAACTTTTATAGTCAGAGAGCCCAACATGACTTGGGTCTCTCTTTGCCATTGTCTATTGTCCATCTCTAAAGAATTGAGAAATGGGCAGAAAAGATGAGAGTCTATGATTAAAGAATTGAAGAGTAATTAATAGTTAGAGTGAGGGAGTTAGATGATACATGACACCACCTTTCACTTTTAAGGACTCTAAAAATGGACCTTGCCCAGAGGGTTATTGTTCTTATTAGTTAAACTCTTTGGATCTCTCGGATCTTACTCCAGGGCACCAAGACCCCAGTTTAGGAAAACATTTCTCTTGTGAAAGCCAGCACAGCACATCTTGGCTGGTCAGGTTATTTAAAGCTGCTCAAGTCACTGCCTGCTGCAAAGGTATATTGTGTCTAGTAATTCTACTACCACTAGAGACACCTAAACAATTTGCCCTAGGGCACCCGGTCATGGAATGAGAGCACCCAGAATCCCACATCATTTATTCTGTGCAGTCCTGTAGGGAAATGCAGGGTGTATATTTTCTGGAAGTACAGTTTATGATGTTATTTCAAAATGTTACTCCGAGCAACAGATGTTATTTTTGGAACCCAAGCAACTTTATTTTAGTAAGAGAAAAAAAAGGCCTTGGCAGGAGTTAAAAGGCTGCCGCTGGAGTGATTGGTGGATGTGGGGTTCCAATCTCATATCCCTACTTGCACTTGAGAGCTAATGTACAGAAGCAGAAGTCCCGTGAGTGCCATCTGAGTCCCACCACTCTGCCAGAAGCAATGGCATAGTGAGGAGGAAAGGAGTGTCTGCTCTTCACCTGCAGCCCTGATAAGAGAGAGCAGCTGAGCCACTGATGGATGCTGAGGAATAACTGGCACTTTAAGACTCTGAATGCCTTTGCCCTTTAGCTCTGGAAGAGCTGACTTGGAGAGAGAGCACAGTGCTAGGTGCCAAGAGAACTGTTCAACTCACTTTTCTATTTCAAACCTTCAAGTAGCACCCTAACTTTTGAAAGAGAACATGTTAGAAAACCAGCAACATCCTGGTGGATGAAATCTAGGGGCAAAGAGGTCAAGTTCCCACAGGAAAATTGGGATTATGTTTAGCTTCTCCTCCATCTTTGACTATGCTGTGCTAACAGCTCAACATAGTAACTAATGTCAGAGGGATTGAGAGAAAAAGAAAAAAAAATCAATAATCAGGCTCCATAGAGCAGAAATTTTGGGAGGACTGGGAGCTGTTTAGTGGTGAGTAGTGGTGAGCCCCTCAGGGAGCTCACCCTGAGGGGAAAGTCAGTCAAGCTGATAGGTGGAGACCTTTGCTCATCCTGAGGGGAAAGTCAGTCAGGTGATAGGTGGAGACCTTTGCTCACCAAATGACTGATGCCATCTTGGATCAGTATCTTGACTTTAAGTTGAAAGTACTTTGGAAAAGTGAATGAATGAAAGTTATAAGGGAGTTCAGGTAGCATAGAAATAGAGCAGACTTAGAGAACAGATTTTGTGTTGACTACAGATTCATGTTCTGATGCCTAAACACATTGGTTTTTTAGAAAAACTTTATAGTTCGGTGAATAGATATTTCAGATACTGTTACTTCCTTTCAGAAGCACAAGGGAGACAGATAGATAGACCCAGGCTTATGGCAATGCCAGAAGCCTGGAAGCCTTTTTCTGGTCAGGACTGGCTTAGAAATGAAGGAGCTGCAAAGTCAGACTGCAAAAACTGCTTGGTATTTGCATATTGCCTGATTTCTGTCCTGTCTTTCTTTTCTACTTCAGGTGTATCTATATTTCTCTGAACCTTTGGCTCTGTTCCCCTGCTATGCTTGGCCAGTGGGAAGAGGACTGTGGGATGCAAAGCAATGGCATATCACTGCTTCCTCTTCTAATTCATGTCATGACTCCTCTAGTGTCTGGTCATAATTCTATCTCTCATAATAGGCTTCAGGGACATTTCTTTTGGAAGGTTCTAGATGTTATGCTCTAGTTGCTGACTCCTTTCTGTTGTACTTTTGCTTTAGGTGTAGTGGTAACTTTCACCCTATCTGTGAAAGGGCTTTTAAGCATTCCATCATTCTGTATACCAAAGTCCCTCTATCAAAAATCCTTATTTTAAAGATATTGATGGTGTTTCTGTTTTCTGGCATGCAGTTTCACAGAGCTGTTGCAGAATTGCATTGGAAAACCCCACATTATTGGATCATATCCTTTTCCATAATTCCAGATTAATTGCTACCTCTGTTACTGTAAATATTCCCCCTATCATAACCACAGTCCAGGTCAATTCTTCATATTGATGATGATTTTAGTTATTTTAGGTCATTGTTATTTTTGTCTGGAATCCTATATAGTCAACATAGAATTAACTGAAATAGTGAGGAATACTGTTTAAGAAAAATTACTTTGAGCCTTACAGGGTTGATGAATGTTGACTGTCCTCAGCCTGAACATAACTTTCCTACTTTGCTTTTAGTTTTCTCATATTGGAAAATCAGGTCATCTGGTGGTTGGGTGGGATTCTGTTTGGAGTTATGTGGCACTTCTATGTGATTGATTCACACAAGACTCTCATAATCTCCACCTAATCTGTGATTATTCAATCAATCCAAGCCAAAGGCAATAATAATGGATTCAAACTTTAACAATCTAAACTTAAAATGGCCTGTTATACTGGCAGGCTGAGGGGAAAGGGAAGTAGTTATGGGAACATTGGTGGAGGGAGATTGACACTGGTGGTGGGATTGGTCCTGATTAACTGTATGTCTACAATCCAACTATGAAGGACTTTGTAAATCACAATGGTTTTATTAAAATAAAGTAAAATTTAAACAAACTAGAAAGGCCATGCCACCAGGAAGCTCATGAACATAGCCAGCAACTCTAAAGTAAACAATACGTGAATTATCTAAGCAAGCAAGTTTTGTCAGTGTTCCTAGAAAAAGGTATAAGGTAAATTTTTATTAATTAGTTACTGATGGAAGAAATTTAAACTGTCCAAAATAGACAGGACTGGTTTTATATTGGCTTGAGTTCTTATTCTTTGAATTTCATGGTTGAGTTCCAACCATGCCCAATGTTGCCAGGACAAACTCTTTTTTCTAGGTCTGTTGTTACATTTGCAAAGCATGACAGTTGCACAAGATCAAGGCTTCCCAAAGTCCGTGATAATTTCCTCACCTACGAAGGGGGTAATGGGCACTGGAATACAGGAGGGCAGTGATAAATTTGGATGCAATGGGGGGGGCATATTTTCTTTTTTTTTTTTTTTTTTTTGGTTTTTCGGGCCACACCCATTTGATGCTCAGGGATTACTCCTGGCTAAGTGCTCAGAAATTGCCCTTGGCTTGGGGGGACCATATGGAGGATCGAACTGTGGTCCTTCCTTGGCTAGCGCTTGCAAGGCAGACACCTTACCTCTAGCGCCACCTTGCCGCCCCGGGGCATATTTTCTATTTATTCCCATAAAGTTAGATTTCCGAGTGGATGTTGAATATTTATTAAATTTTTTTTGAAAATGAAATAGTAGGTCAAATAAGTTTGGGAACTACTAGACTGGATAATTTTGAAGGCTCACTACCACAGAAATATACATAGAGAGTAAATTTGGTCTGTGTTAGCTGATTTGGGCTATTTTTTTCTATTTAAGAATAAGTGATCATAAAATTAAAAAGAAAATTAAAAAGAGAGAGAATGAGATCCTGGATGATTGGGGTAGACTCTAGTTCCTACAGAACTGTCTCTATCACTATACCATACTCCAACCCAATTATACTGGTACCACTGGACAGCACATGTCTAAGTTGCCCTCTGCTCTCTGCCCTTGAATCAGTGCTCCAAGATGAAAAGATCTATGGACTTTTGGCTTGCGAGGTAACATTCTTATGCTAAAGTGCTCCCATGCCTCTTAGCCGTAGACTGACTAACTCTATGTATGAAAGATTGACCTCTTAGCTTTTCATTTATTCTGGATGATCTATCCCCTGCTTCTCTTGGTCTGTAGGAACCTACCTCATGTAGAATCAGAACAGGCAGCAGTTTCATTTCCTCTGAACTGGGTTCGACTGCCCTCCAACATTCCTCTCCACTTTTCCTGCCAGGACTAGGATCATGAGACTACCTGTGTTTAATCACTATGTGTAAGAATTACTTTTTCTGTCTCAGTTTAGACATGACTTCCCAGGGAAAAATTTTCATGTCCACCCCTAGTCCAGACTAGAGAAAATTTCAACTGCACCATCTTCCTTAACTGAAGGATACAGACAGGCATGCCAGGTAGGGTTTAAAATCCATCCCTGCCCCCAAAGCTACATGGCAAAAGGAACTTAGGTTTCACAAAACTTAATTTTTTCAAGTTGCCAATAGAAATAATAATCAGTGAACTCTTCACACTTTTGGGACCACAGTTTTCCCTATGAAGCACATAGGACAGAGCTGACACATTCTAAGTAAGTGTGTGACAGTGACAGTATGTCTGTCACAATTATCATGACTGTTTTTGATTTGGATTATATATTTCCACTGTAACTACATGAGTACAGACTTTTTCTGATGCTTTATCAGAAACTGCTAACCCAGTGTCTGACCCAAAATAACTGCTCAGTCACTCAATATGATAAGTATCATTAGGATGAATGAATCAATGAACCTCTAAAATGTTTTCTTAAAATCCATGTGCTTCTAGAATTGATAAAGCATACCAGTCACTCAACTGAGTAAAAACTGTCTTGTTCCTGAACAGACAAAATATAAATAGGATGAAGGTGGATGGGAAATTCAGAGCCTGAAGAGCAGATATATAAGCTGGCAATGGGCTTTTGTCCATGAGTTTACCCCAGAGATGGGACAGTGCTTACAAGAAGCTGTCTATCAGATAACATATCAAAACCTATCTGCAAAGAAAATTGTCATAGATGCTAGATATGTAATTTTCTCTCTATTTCCCAAAATTTAAAGCTATCTTTCTCTGCTCTTCCTACTTACATGAATTTTCGAATACCACAGATTTCTTCCATTGTCTTAGGCAAGATCCACTGTCATTATTTCCCATTCTTAGGAAGATAAACTTGGTCAGATTTAGGGAAAGATGTTTATTTTGTTTTGCATCTGAGTTATTCTTGTTTTAGTAAATACCAAGCATATCTTAAATAATGACTGGCATAAAAAATTTAAAATCCTAATACTAATTAAAAATTTTAAAGAAATCATCATTATTCTTCTTATAAAATTAAAATGAATCAGCTGTATGAAAGAAATTGATGTTTATTTCTGTATTAGAAGGCCAGCAAGTTAAATCAAAGAGTGAAATTAGAGTGTACTTAACAAGTAAATGGGAGCTATTTGTCAACAGGAAATTGGAGACAGCATAAAGGGATTTATTCTGGTTAATTCTGAGACAGAATTTTGATAACAATGAACTACATTACAGTCTATTTAATAAGGAATACATGGTTCTATGCCAATATAAACAATACCATGCATTATAATATTCAAAAATAAATTAAAAAAGAATGACATATTTAGAAAACTGAATTTGTGCTAATAGTTTGCGCTAATTTATTCAGACAGGTGTTATCAGTGGATGTGGAATTTGATGAGGATCAGAATATTTTAATCTCAGAATATAGCCTGAAAATTATGTGCTTATCATAATGTAAAGTAACAGCATTACCATCTTAATTCTGCTTTAGACAAGTGAATAAAGTTGCCATCACCAGTGAGGAGACAAATCAACCACTGTCCCTTGTGATTTGATTTCTGAAAAAAAAAATACAATTTCCCAGCTGAACCATTTCTGTCTAGAAAACATAGGCTGAATCTAATCTTCAGTAAACAGAAGACAAACCCAATTATATAACTAATGAGTCAAATGTATACAGTGTCAAATATACTAAGGAATAGTATATAAAGGTTATTTATTCTATTTTCATAACCTTTTTCTAGGTTTTTCAAATGTATCCTAACTAAGTGAACAAAAAGTATGAAAACGTAAGTTTTCCCCATCAGTGATGCAACCATTCACCTCTCACTGGGACAAATCTATCCAGCCTCTCACTTTCTAGTCAACACAGTTCCTTGTGTCATTTTGTGGTTTGGGATTAGAGGGCTACCTAATTTTTTGTTTTGTTCCTATTTTAGATTTTGCATCTTCAAGTATAAGATGGGAACCCAAGAGTAAACATGGAATGCTCCTGGTAGATTCCACCCCACTTTTTTTTAGGACAGAAAGCACTTGATCTATTTCAGCACCATATGTTCATGAAGGGGGAACATGATTTTTACCCAAGTATGGTCATAAGTTACATCCTTCAACTGGTGGGAATTTATATAAAAATCACTTGCAAGTTCTCAAGCTTCTTTCAAGTCCCTCATGACGTTTTGGCACGGCAAATCTGGGGGTGACTAATTTAAAAATAGTTTCCAAAATTGCAAAATATTTTAGAGCTAATACCAGATTTACACTGTTATCTGCTGACTCAAAATAGTTGTAAGCTGTTCTGGTATGTTCTGTATACTTGCCCATATGAAATCTAAGTGGTCTCTTTTACTTTTTTTCTTGAACTAAAGAGACCTAGTAGGAAGTGAAGTACTCATATTTTTAAGCAAATTACTTAAAAAGAACCTCTTGAACAGATCACAGAGAAGAAGCTGCAGTGAAGACAGGCTGAGACCTGAAAGTCCCATCACCAGTCACCACAGGTCAGGAATACATTATGGCAAACAACTAATATAGTACTTTATAGCCATTATATCATTTTTGTCTTAATATTTTTAGAGTGAGCATTAATTTTGTCCTTATTTGGCAACGTTGATAACTAGGGTTCAGAGAAGTGAAATGCCTTGTTAGAAACATTGCGATGTGAAAGCAGTTTTGCCTGATTTCAGAGTCTCATTAAGCTTTAACGTTCCTGTTTTTATTAGCTCTGTTGTTGAGCACCCACTCAACTTTTCTCTTGTGAGGATGCATGGGGCAATGATGACTCCCTGCCTTCTTACAAAATGTGTTGCCTACATTCCAATTTAGAAAGAAAATTCTAGCAGCTATTACGTTTTCTGAAGCCAAGAAGTAATTTTATTAACATTCTTCCAATCTATAAGGCAAAAGTATTTGCTACTCACAATACCTTTTATTTTATTTTATTTTATTTTATTTTATTTTTTTGCCTACCTTCATGATTTCCAAATTATAGAAAGAAAGTAAGGGACATAGTAGGGCATTTGCCTTGAATATGGCTATTTCAGGTTCTATCCCCAGCATCCCATAGAGTTCCCTTAACACCTCCAGGAATAATTTCTGAAAGTGGAACCAACATTAACCCCTGTGTACCACCAGTGTGGCCCCAAAAAAGAAAAAAACATATTAGGTTAAGGGGCTACTTTTTTGAAGTATATAATCATAATGCAGTTGTTTGAAATTGATAGTATTTGTGTTAGCAGAATGGACAAACTTCTATCTCTCTTAACCTGGGATCAAGGCCTAACCTGGTATCTACAAGTAGGTTTCAAGGGAGTCTGTGAACTTGGATTGGAAAACATTTTATATTAAGTTTCAGTAACCTTTGTCTTTTATCTCATTTAAATGTGATCTAGCAGAATCTTCAAATAACTGTAGACACAAAATCACAAACTCTCAGCACCATGAACTATGATTTTGTCAACAATAAAGATCGTAAGAGATTTTAATAGACATATAAATGTAGGTGGCTTCTTTTTTGGTTTCTATTTTGTTAATTTGGTTTTGGGGCCACACCCACCAAGGTTTACTCCTGGTTCTGTGTTCAGGGATCATTTCGGCTGGTTGCACATAGGGAAAGTACCTTAACCCCTGAATCTCCAGCCCAATGTAATTGGTTTTATTTTTAATTATGTGCCTTTCGTGTTATATAGGTTAAAACATTATTTTGAAAATGTGCTTATAGTCCATACCTAATTAGTCTACAGCACAAACGCATTAAAAAAACGGAGGTGTAGGGAGGACAAATTGGTGATGGGAATCCCCCCTGATTTTATGTAAATATGTACCTAAAATGTTATTGTCAACAATATGTAAGACACTATGATCAAAATAAAAATTATATATATTATAAAAAAAAAATTCTCCTCTAACATTCTGTCTTTTGACAGTTTGCTTCATGGGTGGAGACACCCTGTATCTCTTAAGCCAATGAAATTTTCTTTCTGATTTCCCCAAAGTTTGCTGTGCCTATGCAAAGAAAAAAAAAAAAGCCAATCTGCCCATCCCCCTTTTTTTCTATTCCTCTTTTAATTTTATTTATATTCTAAATAGGGGTTTCTTCCTTTTTCATAGAACCTTAGAACTTGAATCCTTTTTTTGTGCCTACAAATTGAGAAAAGAAAAAAAGGAAGGATGGGGCCCACAGGCCAAGTGGTTTCGGAAGCATTGAGTGGGGAAAAAAATGGTCAGATCTAAATATTCAAGCCAAAGTCAACAACCAAAGAATCAAGATACCCAAACAATAACAAGCTAAATACAAACTGGACCTGTTACACTAGTAGTCCTGGGGGCTAAGGGTGGAGATACAGGATGCATGCTGGGAACTATGGTGAAGGGATGTCAACACTGGTGATGGGAATGGCCCTAATTTACTTCACTAAATACCTGAAATACAACTGTAAAAGACTTAACACAATGGTCTCAATAAAAAAATTTAAATAAAAAAAAAGAATTTTCCTCTGTATGGGAGGTCCTAGATTCTATCCCCAGCTTTGTGGAAAAAAAAAAAAACAAAAAACAAAAATCAACTCTAGAGTGAAAATTTGATCAAGCCTCTGTAGAATGCCCTGACTTGACCATTGGTTTCTTTGAGAGTGCCTTTAGACCCCAAGTGACCCCAAGTAAAGGGAATTTTTTAAATGGTAAAACTAGACCCTCCTGAGGAAAAACTATGCTTGTCTTCTAGTACTTCTGAGTCAGAAGGGAGAGAAATGTGTCTCCACCCCACCCTCTCCTGCCCTATTTCACCCCCTTCCCAGGTGGCTTGTATGCCTTCCCACCCAATATTAATGAGAGCAGCTCTTCTGGCAGTGACTCTATTGTGACCCCAGTGCTCTGGGGAGTTGGGCCTGTGTTAGCAGGCCACAGGGGTGGACGGGAGCCAAAACGTTTGTGGTTCTCTCCACCCTCATTTTCCTGTAGAAACCCAGCCAGAAGGACTGTGCTGGAGGCTTGATCAACTTTGCTATATATATTTGCTCTGCAGGAAACTTAACTTGGCCTTTTATGTGTCATTTTGTCTCATTTCATAATTTTTTAAAATCTTTTCTTTTCCAACAGTCAGATTCTGGTCACACCTACACAGGTGTCACCAGGTGTGTGCATAGTTTTCTGATAGTTACAATGCATCATAGACTCCTCCTGAAAAAAAATGAAAGATGAACAAGCATAATGGAGTCAGATTACTTCACATGCTCTCAGATGATGTCCTGATTTTCTCCTTTTAGTGAGGGCATTCTTGCAGTGCTGCAGGGGATGGGGGGTGGGTGTTGGAACACAAAACTAGTGATGCAACTCAGGGCTCACACATGCAGGACCTCTACTCTATCATTTGATCAACCTCCTCACTGCTTTTCTTTAGTGATCAAATTAATAACCTAATATCTAGGTTTTCTTGTTTCCCCCCTTTTTTTTTCTTTCAACCTGACTGCCAATCATTCAGCTGAGTTTCTGATCTCAATTTACTATTCAGATTCTGTCTGACTCTTTGTGTAGATGGGAGCAAGATGTCATGGAGCAGTGACTCGATTCCTCAGGACTGGTTACTTACATTCTATGCAGTGAAAATGTGTTGTTCTGTAATCATACTTAAACTCACCCCTTTATAGGTCCTTCCTCATCTTAAAGAACACACCCATTCTAAAGTTAACTCTATATTTAAAACTTTGTCATTGTAAAGATTGGGTTGGAATGGTAGGTTTTACATCTTTATCGTACCCTAATAATATACTGCAATTTGTTTTAGGAACATAATTGCAAGGTTTTTACATCTTGTCTTTTTTATTTAGGCACTATGTACAATACTGTTAAGGTTTCAGGAATAAAGTGTGGCTATACCACACCCACCACCAGCCTGCTCTTCACCACTATCGCTAGGGAATAAACAAGGGAACCTAGAGATTGAGATTTATAACCTACATGGATTGTTCTTTTGGCTAGGACTATTGAACTGCCTCACAATAGAAGCACCAGAACACTTTCTATGTTCTTTGGCTATCAACGCATGTCCATGGTCACTTCATGCAATGCCAATTTTTCACACTCAGCAGTTCTTTTTAATTAGTCTACATTAGTTATTTCGCCAAATTTTCCTAGGAGAAAATGAAATAAACTCAACCATTGATTCATTTCTGATGTGTGGGATTGGAGAGATAATATTGTAGTTAAGATTGCCTTGCTCGTGGTTGACCTAGATTTGATCCCTGACACCACATATGGTCTTGACTTGGAAGTGATCTCTGAGCACAAAGTCAGGAGTAATATCTGAGCTCAGCTAGGTGAGGCATTCAAAAGTCAAAGAAGCAAAAATACCCCATATCTTATTATTGGTTATATTACTTCCTTTTGGAAGAACAATTATCCGAGTAGAATTTACTTTTGGCTTCATAACAGTCTGAGCTTTCACAACGAATTTGATCTCCTAAATGCTCTGGATTGGAAAAGTTCTTTCCTTATGTGAAGTGGTCTAGAACCAGACATGGTGGTGCACTTTAAGGGTAACCTGGATACAGCTACTGTGCACTCTTGGTGGGCAGAAGGTAGGGATAAATGGCAAACTGAAAAAGAGAAGTATTAGGAATATATTTCTGTATTTGTTTGGGGGACTGCCATAACACGGTACCACAAATTGGGTGGTGCAAACAGGAGAAATTTATTGCCTCACGGTTTTGGCAGCTAGAAGTCTGAAATAAAAATGTCAGCGGTATTTGAGGCTCCTTCCAAGGGCTGCAAGGGATCTGTTCCAACTTCTCTCCCAGCTTCTGGGTGTCTCCCGGGCTTGTAAATGGAGTTCTCCAAGTTTTCCCATAACCTTTCCTTCATGCAGTTTGAATCTGTGTCTAAATTTTCTCTTTCTTAAAAATATTTTTACGTAAAGAACTTTGATTTAAAAAGTTATTGATAGTTAACTTTTAGGCATCTAATGTTCTAGCACTAATCCCACCATTGGACCAACTTCCTCCAAATTCTTTCCACCGGTGTTTTCATGTCCTTTATCTTAAAAGGATGCTGTCATCAAGGGTTATTATTATTATTATCCAGTCTAATGGGCTCATAATAAGTTTATCACTGGCATGGACCCTTTTCCAAATAGGGCTGTGCTCATAGGTCTTGGGGATAGAATTTCAGTATCCATTTCTAAAATAGTTATCTCAAAAAAATTAGCAGAGGTGAGTTGTAACTCTTAGAGAAATTTATGTGAATATATAATATTTCTTCAATCAGTTTCATTTTTGAGCAACAATCATTGATTATATTGATATCTCTGAATAGTTAAATATATTATATATGAATATAATCAATGATTATGGATCAAAATCATGCTAGTTGATAATCCTTATCATCTATGGACTGTGGCGCTTTATTATTTCCTTGTAGACTTATAAGAATTAGTTTCCCTCTTTCTTGCTAGAAAAGTCAAAGACTAGTATAAAATATCTCTTTAAACTTTAGAAGCAAAGTACATGTGGAGATACTGTTGTTTGGGAAATATACTTTCGTTTCAATCCTTTTAAACCTTTAAAGTTTACCCACTGATTGATATTGGTCACTATCCACAATAGTAAAGTAGTTGACTCTGATTTTATAGAGTAAAAGATGATTGTTATCAATTTTTAATTAAAAACAACACAAAATACCTTTCATTTCTTTTTTCAAAAAACGCCTAAAGAAGCCTTTGAGTGACAGCGAGGCTCTGTGGAATGAATGGAGAAACACTGCCCCAGAAAATAAATATGTAACAAATCACATATTTTTGTATTACTTCAGGAAAACTATGGTGTTATTTTTTTGTCTTAATCTCTGGTCTAAATGTAAGTTTGTGACCCACCCAAACTACCTCATTCTTAGACCATAAATATCAGGGGTGATGACTTATAAAAAGGTCATATTGATGTGCAGCAAGTAAATGCACATGTTAATCTAACAAGAAAGGAACATTTTTTTCTATGTAGCATAACATTCAAAACAGTTGAGAATTCAATATAAGTAAAAAGCTATGCTAGTTTTGAAGAAAAGCCATATGACCAGAGAATCTTTTACTCCTCCCCGCAATAAGAATGTAATTGTATTAGACTTTAATACTTAAGAGCGTGTGTGCTAGATCTGGTTCCAATCATAAAAGTTCTATTAAATTTCAAATACTGTTTGAACATGAACTTTTAAAAAACATATTTGTTCATAGCAAATCTCAGTTCCTAGGATATGGAAAACCACAGGGAGAGATTCCAGCTGGAGTGGCTTTCTTGAGTCCAGTTGTCAGTGTTAAACTTCCCTCCCTTCCCTCCCAGGGCCTGACTGATGGCAAATTTTCAGTAGCACAAGTGGATGGGGCTGTGAGCTCTTCTTAGAGTAAACCCCTATGATGCCCAGGCTCCAGACAGCTTGTTTTAGAGTCTACTTTGGAAAAGGGAGAAATCTGTGGAAAACAACTTCAGGGAATGGGAAAAACCCATATCAGAGCAAGTGTGATAGAAATACCCATTGTCTCATAGCAAGTTGAGATGGTGACACTTCAAACTTATCAAATAAGAAAGGATAGCAAGAATACATTAATGAAAATATGACTCATTTTTCTTAGAAAATCATTTCTCTCACTGTAACTTTGCTACTGTGTGTTCCTGTGTTTCTTTTCTGATTGTTCTGCTCACTTATCCTTCCCATCTTTCAGATGGCTATCCATAATGACTCTACAAGATTCAATCACCAGACAACGGTATTGAGCAATGCTAAAACAAAGTACATCAACCTCCTGTATTCTCAGAATTCCCAAGTCTTGTAGTGTTCATGGAACCACAGGCAAGATGTGAGTCTTGCAACTGGTTTATACATAAGGGAGAATACTCTTTACTTCTTGTAAAATAACTTGTTTATAATCTAATAGTTCTAGCAATTTAAGGCAGCAGAGACAACACAGAGTCCACAATCCTTTATGAAAAGGAAAAACAGTAAATGATTTATGCAGGAGAAACAACTATAATAAAGATGGAATTCTGCTGACATAATCATAATAGCTTTCTCTGAATAGAAATGGGGAGTTGGGGTTCAGTGATCCTTGAGAAAGTTTTCAATATGTTGTTAGTGCCCTCTGGTGGATGGAAATAATTTTCTTGTATCTTCAGTTCTTGGACCTTTATCAGTGAAGGATCAGTACCTTTTGCTACCATTTGTGCCTTTTGCTTCTTCTCCTATATTGGTATAAATAGATTTTTTTTTCTTTGACATGGAATGCAGTGCAGTACAACAAATGTCACTACTGTGTGGTTTATAAGAAAAAATTACCAAGGACTCATCTAAAGAGCATATCGGTTTTCTACCATTACTCTTTGAAGTCATCTCATTGTCGATGTGGGTACAATTGAAGTGTTGCGTGCAAACACTTGGCTCGGTGTGTTTTTTAAACGGTTCAAAGCTGCGCACTGCATGTCGGGCAGGCTGCTTCCAAGAAACAAAGGAGAAATAAGCATGTTTTTTATTTAAAAGACATGTGGTTCTTATTGCCTTACAGAGATTGGTTTTTGTTTTCACTTCATTTTATTTTTAAAGTTAGTTTTCCACTGTGAAATAAAGTTTGTTCTGTATAGAAAATGGTGAAAAGATATAGGGGGAAAAACCAACCATAATTTCACCAGAGCCAATTGCTTCCTTGGAATACAAGCTCATCTTTATGTCTAAGGGAGCAAGTTCTAAAATCTTAAAGGTGAACACATTGTTAGCCTTTTACACAGCTGATTTCTCCATCAAGTAGAAATAAATCGCATTTACTACTTATATTTTCTCTCTCAAATTTGATAAAGCAATTACACTGTCCTAATAATAGCAGTTATTTATGTGGCACAGAATTTCAAAGCCTAGTTCTGAGTTACTGTTAGTATCTTGGGAATAGCAATTTAGCCCACACTCATTTCTTCCTTATATCCACCCACAATAGTGCCTGGATTTGTTCTTATAATAGTAATAACTGCCATTTACTAAGTTCTTATCACGCAAGAGAATGTCATGGTTAAGAATGTAGCCTGGTTGCATTTTAATTTTGGTGTTTCCTTCTAATAGCTGCGTGATCTGGGATGACTAATTTAGTTTTTGTTGTATTCCATTAAAGGTCTGCCCAAATAGAAGAAAATTACATAACAGAATAAAGTCAGATTCCTGGGAAGCATTCTGTAAATGTCACCTGTTTTTATTAGTTACTCATAATGACATATTACATATTCTAACTTTGTCATATGTATTATGCCACGTGGCCTTCCTCAATGTCAATCAGTAATTTATACCTATTAGGAAATGAACCAGAGCCTTATACTAGTCCAAGTCATAAGGCACATTATCCTGAAGAGCCTAAATCTAGCCTATCTCTGACCAACTACAAAATTTGCATTTACACCATTAGGGGAAGAGAGGATTGGCTGTCAGTTTCTTTCATTTTTATTGGTGTAAAATGCATAAAGATGCACATATTAAAGTTTAAAGCTGTATGAATGTTCCAAAAGTAAAGCATTTGAGAACTCACCCCAGCCACTTTACAAACTTCAAAAGCTCCATTGTTTTACTGTCTCTCCAGCCCTGATATGAATTTTGATTCAACTGTAACTATAGAAGCATGAACCTTGATTTCATAAATTTAAATTTTCCCAATTTAAAATAAAATCAGCATGTATTCATTTCTTATCTAGCATCTAATATGTAAATTTCTGACAATATGCTTTATAAGACATTGAAATCTTATGTTAATCATCCTGGGCAATACATATGTTGTTGTTGTTTTGGGGGGTCACACCTGGCAGCACTCAGGGGTTACTCCTAGCTCTATGCTCAAAAATAACTCCTGGCAGGCTAGGGGGACCATCTGGGAGGCTAGGATTTGAACCACCATCCTTCTGTATGCAAGGCAAACACCCTACCTCCATGCTATCTCTCTGGCCCCAATATTTTATTGATATTGAATATTCTAAAATAGTTCATCACATTTTATTTATTTTTTAAATATTTTTTATTGTACCAAAGTGAATTACAAATCTTTCACAGTAATATTTAAGGTACATATAGTGACATTGAATCTGGGACATTCCCACCATTAGTGTTGTCCTCCCTCCACCCCTGTTCCCAGAATGCATCCCATATCCCCCCTCTTTTGCCCCCCCCCCCAGACTGCTAGTATAACTGGTCCTCTCTGTGTCTAGCTTGTTGTAGATTGGGTATCAATTTTGTTGTTGTTGACTTTGGATTTGGTGTTTAAGTCTGATTTTTTTTTATTTCTAGTCAATGTTTATACAACTGTTTGGTCCTGGTATCATTCCCCTCAATTTATGAGGGGCACAAGATTATTCAAGTTATGTGGTTCTGTTTGAAAAAAAAAAAGAAAAGAAAGAAAAAGAAAGGGAGGAGTTCATCTAGAGCAGGGGTGGCGAACAAGTTCAACACAAAGAGCCAAAAATTTAAACTGTGAGAGTCAGAGAGCCACACCACGCAGTGACCTGCCAAAACAGACAAACACTCTCACAAAAGCATATAATTTTAACACATATTTCATTTTGCCATTTCAAAATCCTGCAGTGATGGTGAGGGTGTGCTGCATCCTCCACACTAACTAACGTTAGGCAAGATGTGACCCAATATGTGACACAAGGGTCCCCCGCTCGCTGGCCCATGCAGTTGTTTCCGAGGGATGGGAGACTGGATGATGCAGCCTGGGGCGGGACTACATGCTGGGAGATCTCTCCTCAGAGGTCCCTCCTCAGAAGCAGCAGAACCAAATCCAAACTTGGCAAAGAGCCATAGTATACAAAGTACTGAGAAGAGGCAAAGAACCGCATTCATTTTGGCCAGGAGCCGCATGCTGCTCGAGAGCTGCGTGTTCGCCACCCCTGATCTAGAGGTTATAAAATTATATTAATTTAAAAGAAGAAAGAGAATAAAGAAGAAAAACATAACAAAAATACAAAAAACAAAAACAAACAAAAACAAAACAACAAAAATTGAAACCAGTGACTACAAAAAAAAAGTACCACAGTAATAAAGACAACAACCAAACAATAACCAGGAGCACAGAAAAAGAAAGGAAGGAAGGAAGGAAGGAAGGAAGGAAGGAAGGAAGGAAGGAAGGAAGGAAGGAAGGAAGGAAGGAAGGAAGGAAGGAAGGAAGGAAGGAAGGAAGGAAGGAAGGAAGGAAGGAAGGAAATTGTGCTTCCTTTTTGTTTGTTTGTTTTTTGTTTTGCATAGGCACTAAATTTTCTTTATTTTTAAGCTGAAAAAAACTTAATCCATCTACCAACAACTCCAGACTGACCAGACAGGTTTGTATCTCACGGAAGACAATCTGGCCCAAGGTCATGAATTGGATTATATAGGGAGGGGATATAGGGAAGTTCTAGCTCTTTAATATTCTTTAAAATGATTGGTTGTTGTCTAGCATACCTTCTTACTGCTCCCTTGTGTCCTTCCCAATAGGTTACCTGGTATGACCATGTAGCTTGGGGCAGTGTTAATAAAAATAGGCTTGAGAAAGCCCAATATGTGGACCTTACAAAATGGCATTCTTCTTTGTTCAGAACCCAGGACCCCATTCCCTTCTCTTCTTATGAACCTGAGTCATAACCTTGGCTCTCCTTGAGGTTCTTTGTCCCCATTCCTGCTTATGGACACATACTGGAACCTTAGTACAAAAATCTTAACTGCATCTATGTGTGCCTGAATAAAGTAGGTGAGGAAATTAATTATGCAAGGACCTATTAAACTCATACAAAGAGAATAAACAGTGGCTTTGCCAGGGCAGTTATCCAGGCTGATTGAGTGAAACAATGTGATACCAGGAGATGGAATCTTTCTGCTCCTGCTGCAAACTGGTCTCTACCCATTCAGCATCCCCCAGATGACCCCAATCTGTTCTTTTTGAACCATACACAGTACACCTTGTTTTTAAGAACCTTACTTCCAAACTCCTTCTGTTTGTAGGCCCACTTTTGTTAGGGAGTCCAGAGAGTGCTCTCGATATATGCTGGCAATTTCTGGGGAACTCTGATCCTGGGCTCTCTTTTTTTCCATGCTTGATGGTGGGGCTTACACTGGCACCTTAAAACAGTGTTGAGCTGCTGACTCCCTCCTTCATATTGGTTATTTGCCTTAACTGATGCTCCCCTACTTAGTTTGGGCACATCCTCGTAAAGGCTGTACTGATATTTGGCCAGATAACTCTGGTTAACAGCACTCCCAAAACTCAACCCATGGGTTGGTACCCACATTTTTTTAACATTTATGTGCCTGAGTAGTGGGACATCTTGTAGAGTATAGACAGAAACCCCAAACAAATTGCATAAGTCAAAAAGTGGGAAGAAGAAATGAACATATATTTCTTCAAAGAAGAAATACAGACAGCCAAAAGACACATGAAAACATGATCCACATCATTGGCAGCAAAGAGAAGCAAATCAAAACAACAATGAGACATCATCTCACACCATAGAGACTGGCATACATCATAAAAAAGCAAGAAGAACCAATTCTGGTAGAGATGTGGGGGGAAAAGGGACTCATTCACTGCTGGTGGGAATGCTGACGGGTCCAGCTTTTTTGAAAATAATACAGATATTCCTCAAAAAGCTAGAAATCAAGCTTCAATATGAACCTGCAATACTACTTTTAGAAATATACCCTAGGAACCTAAAAATAAAATACAGAAAAGACCTTTGCATTCCTATATTTATCACAGCATATTCACAATAGCCAGAATCAGGAAACAACCCAAGTCCAAGTTCCTGAAAACAAATGAGTGACTAAAGAAACTGTGGTACATTTACATAATGGAATATTGTGCAGCTGTTATGAAAAATTAAATCATGAAATTTACTTATACATGGATGGATATGGAGAATATTATGCTAAACTAAATGAATCAGAAGGAATGAGATAGACATAGAATGATAGCATTCATTTGTGGGATATAAAAATAGATAGTATTATAGTAATATCCAAAGACAAGAGAGACAAAGCCCAGGAGGACTAGTCTATGGTAGGAGTATTGCTACAAATGGCAGGAAGTGCAGTTAGGGCAGAGCAGAGACCACTATGATGGTGATAGTTAGAAATGATCACTCTCGGGGCCGGAGCAGTGTTGCAGAGTGGTAAGGACGGACTGCAGTTCTATCCCCCAGCATCCCATATGGTCCCCCAAGCCAGGAGCGATTTCTGAGTGCATAACCTGGAGTAACCCCTGAGCATCACCAGATGTGCCCCCCCCCAAAAAAAATAAAATAAAACAAAAACAAGAAATGATCACTCTTAACAAGAACGGGGTGCTGAAGGGAGATAAAGTGGTATGCATGATAACCCTTCAGTAACAATATTGCAAACCACAGTGTCTAAAAGAAAGTGAGAGAGAGAGAGAGAGTGAAAAAGAAAGAGGCATGAAGGGAAAAAGGCAGAGAAAAAACTGGAGGCATTTGTGGCAGGAAATGTACAACACTGATGAAGGGTGTCATACATTGTGTGATTGATACTCAATCAACTTTGTAAATGCAGAAATAAACCAACAACTGTATTAGAACAACCTTGTAAACCACAATATTTAAATTAAATAATTTTTAAAATTATAAAAGAACACTAGAGCCAAAGAGTCTTGCTAATCATCAGTAGAATAGCTTTATTTTTTTAATAATGTTTATCAAGGGACAGTGAATTCATTTTGTAATAATGCAACTTCACTAAAAGGTTAAGTGTGGAAAATGTAGTGTTGTGTGTGTGTGTGTTTTGAGATTTCACTAAATTATTTAAGACTTACAATCTGAACACAATTAAAATTTTTAATTTTAATTAAATTTAATGCCAAGGAAAAGGCAGATTTAAGGGAGATATAAAAATTTAAGGTGATTTGACTGAAACCCAAATAAAATGAAAATGAAGCACTGGATTGTTAAACTATGTCTCTAAGTTGATTTGCTTAAAGCTAATCAGGATACTTTTGCTCTTTTTGATGGGCTGATGCACATGGATAAAGGTGGGCAGGATTTGGAAGGCTCCTGCTCAAGAACTCAGGCATTAGCCATCACTGTGCTCTTAAATTGTTGCTGTCTCTCATAGTGGGCCCCAACCTTTGTGCTTCAGAGAAATTGCTTCAATTTACCCCATAGTTGTAACACAGATCTGAACAGGAATATGGTACTCCCATGAGGATACAGGAGTTACAATGACCTCAGCTTGTTCTCTCTAGTTGAAGAGTCTAGATTTGATTTCCTGCAAAGCACCAGGAACAACTCTGAGAAGTAATATGTTATTTCAGACATTTACATTTTCAATTCCTAACTTTTATAAAATAAAGAAGAATTGTTTTTATCTTATAAGTATAGTATAGGGAAATTAAATACAAGGTGACTATGTAACTTAGCACCTGAAAAAAAAAGCTTTTCAGAAAGGGCATTACTAAAAGTTATTACATGATAATAGGCTATCTTGGCAAGCCATAAATGTTTGCTATGATACTATATAAGCCATAACATAAAATAAAAAATGTGTATAATTTTATCATAATAAAAGGAACCAAGTACATTGTAGTTCCTGAGAGCAATTTGGGACACTTAAAGATTATAAAAATGGGCCAGATCAGTTCATAATATAGTTTGTAGGGCACTTGCTTTGCACACAGCTAACTTGGAATCATTCCCATGTCCTATTCTGTCTCATGACCCCTTCTAGGCATGATCTCTTAATACAGAGTCAGAAGTAAGTCCTGAATACTACTAAGTCTTTTCCATAAATGAATAAAATAATATAAAGTTTATAAAACACTTATATCTCAAGTATGACATTTGACCATCACAATACAAGGTACATTTTCTTCAATTTGCAAACAAAAACACTAAAGCTCAAAGAACAAAATTACATTGCTTGAGTTTTGGGTTTAGTTTTGTTTTAGTTTTTAGTTTAGTAGTTTTTTAATTTAATCATCATGAGAAAAAAAGTGGTTCATTATTGAGTTCCAGTTATACAATGATTCAACATTCACAAGTGCATATATCCACCATCAGTAGCCCCTGTTCCTCAGTCCACCCCACACATCCCATCACACCTGCCTCTATTCCGGAGATTTTTTTTTTCTGAAAGTCACAAAGCTGTGATCATATCCAATTCTTACCAGTCTGAATACAATGCATTGTTAATTTCGTACCATAATTTCTCCTGGAGAACTTTTAAACACATTTTTTTCCATGCAATCATTGACACTTTTGTCTGGTGCAATTTTTTCTAAAACAATTCTAATTCAATTTCAAGTCATATTCTGTGTTCTAACTTGCAACTACTTGACCTTTCTGAGTCTATTCTGAAATGTCAGACTTGTGAGTAGGTTTATAATCCATTCAGTAGAGGGCTTGACTGCCCCCTCTTACTCCCTGGTGTGAGCATAAAGATGGCAGTGGGAGTGGTGATGAGACTGTAAATGGAGACACTGTTTGTGGTAACCCTGCCTACGCCTAACTCCAAGAGTGAAATCAGGTCCATGGTCTTATTAAATCTCTATGACTCAGGTTAAGCAGAAAGCATGAAAGTTTAGAGAATAGGCAATATATGAAGATTAATTTTTAACATCTCTGCCTTTTTGAAAAGAAGGGAATTATATAAGCTGAATCCCTGTCTCTCTGGAATACTTAGTCATTCTGACTCACTTTCAAGCTGTCACAAAGTCCAGATGTTTCCAAATGACCATTTATTGTGTGCTTTAGAACACAGCAGGGGGCCAAATTTAAGACCATATGTATTTCTCTTTAGAAACAGAAGCTAAAACTCTAGAGTAGATATCTAGGTCCCTAAAAATTTACAAAAGATTAATTACTACCATACAGGTAATTCCACAAATATACATATCTTGATATGTAAGATTATAATAAAGTACATTTAGATTATTAAAATTAAGGAAATTTAGTGACAGGTTTAATAAATATCATTCAAGAATAAAATTATATAATTCTCATTATATAAAACTGATTTGAAAACCAGATTCATTGATTACCATATCCCAAATTTAACTCCCTTTGTTATGACTCCCTTTGTTTTTGGAAAAATTTTTTGTCCAACCTTGTAAGTGAATTTTTTTCATTTAAAATCTATTCTTATTTGGTGTTTTTCTATAACCATCACCTAACTGCAACACCCATAAAACATGTTTAGAATTATGTCATGATCCTACTTATTTCCCATTATTATTTTGTCATTCTAAAACCTAGATGCCACTCCATGGCAAAATAATCCCATTTTCAGGACTTAAAAAGTACCAAAACTGGATGCCCAGGCCTAGGCTTTTAGATGCAATAATGTTTCCCTAATAAATTTTTTGGAGATTTTACTACTTACCCTTAAACTATTGTTTGCACACACAACTTAAATTTTTTTATAACTCTTTCTTAGTGATATTTTTGTCAGAATGCAAGAAAAGTCAACTTTTCAGGATTAAACAAATACTTAAAGCAATCCTTAACCCTACATCTGGAATTAATGTATATCTCCTTTTAACTTCTAACACTATAAAGCATTAACATTTATATTGCATTGATTTTAAATTCTCATTAAATTTACTTAATGTTTATGCTTTTATAGAACATGGGTTTTTTTGTGTTTTTTTTGTTTGTTTGTTTGTTTGTGTGGTTTTTGTGTCACACCCGGCAGCGCTCAAGGGCTACTCCTGGCTCTATGCTCAGAAATCGCCCCCAACAGGCTCAGGGGACCATATGGAATGCCGGGTTTGTTTTTTTTTTAATATTTTATTAAAACACCTTGATTACAAACATGATTGTGGTTGGGTTTCAGTCATGTAAAGAACACCCCCCATCACCAGTGCAACATTCCCAACACCAGTGTCCCAAATCTCCCTCCTCACCACCCCACCCCCTGCCTGTACTCTAGACAGACTTTCTATTTCCCTCAAACATTCTCATTGTTAGGGTGGTTCTCAATGTAGTTATTTCTCTAACTGAACTCATCACTCTTTGTGGTGAGCTTTGTGAGGTGAGCTGTAACTTCCAGCCCTCTCTCTTTTGTCTCTGAAAATTATTGCAAGAATGTCTTTCATTTTTCTTAAAACCCATATATGAGTGATGCCGGGATTTGAACCACTGTCCTTCTGCACGCAAGGCAAATGCCTTACCACTGTGTTATCTGTCCAGCCCCTAGAACATGGGTTTTTAATGCTGATTTCTGTTGGTCATCATAAGGAATAAAGCAGAGGATCAGGTGTGGTAGTTAGTAGCAAAGGGGGCTACTTTAGATACTTTAGAGCCTACAGCTGTAGAACTATTTTTTTTATTCCTTGGCTTTATCTACCTCTTTTTTTTTAATTTGTTTTGGGGTTTTTTGTTTTGTCTTTTGGGGCCACACCCTGCAGCACTCAGGGGTTACTCCTGGCTCTGTGCTCAGAAATCACTCCTGGCAGGCACAGGGGACCATATGGGATGCTGGGATTCAAACCACCCACCATCCTGGGTCGGCTGCTTGCAAGCCAAACGTCCTACTGTTATGCTATCTCTCTGGCCTTATCAACCTCTTTTTTTATTCTGAAAAAAAAAAATGAGGAAGCTGAGGTAGGAGAGAACGTAGTAAAAATAGTAAATAACTATAAAGTAAAAAAAAAAAAAAGAAAGAATTCTGTGCTGTCATCTCTCCCTTTAAACTCTACAACGGTACATTCTAACCACGCTCATTACTTTTAAAAATATAACGTATTTCTAAAAATAGTATAGATGGAGATTCTGTGGTTTACAATACTGCTAATAATAATTTCTCATGCACATAATTCTAACAGTACATCCATCATCAATGTACCCACTTCCCTTTCCCAAGTTCGCAAAAGTCCCTGCCTCTGCTATCAACTCTATTGTGCAGTTAAGTTATCCTGTTATAAAGGGCCTTTGGCCCTTTGTTGCTATCTTGTACCCTAATTTCCACATATATGAGAGATCATTCAGTAAACTTTCCTTTCTTTCTGATTGAACTTCATTCATCATGATATCTCCTATTTTTACCCATATTTCTGCAAATCCTTTCTTAGCTGTTGTTTAAGTGTGGTGGTGAACATAGGTGTGCATATATTCTTTTAAATAAATTGGGCCAGAGAGAGCACAGCATTAGTGCTGAAGTATTTTGTATTTTGGGTATAGATGCCAAAAAGTAAAACCACTGGGTCATATGATAGCTCCATTTTTTAGATAGAGGCTGAAACATTTGACATTCCCATCAACAGTGAATGAGGGTTCCTGGCCTATCACAACCCCAACAACATTGGCTGTTTCCAGAATTTTTGATATGTGCCATTCTTATGCATGCCCACTACTTTTACTAGTCACTAGAAGCATCACTCTGGCAATGATCACTTTCTTATTTTTCAGTCTCTGATTTCAACTGTCCCTGGAATGTGTTTAGCAACTGAAACATAATAGTCATCAAAAAATACCTCTCATGTTTATGACAGATGGATAACTGAATGGAAGTATCAATAAAGGAATAACTGAATAAATGAATAAATAAACTAAATGTTTTCATGTACTTTGTTCAATATATTTAATATATATTCAATATATATACAATATATATTCAAGATATATTCAATATATATAATATATATTCAATATATTCAATACTTTGTTTCTATTTCCATATTAAGTTGACCTCAGAGAATGATGCTGCTTCAATGCTTTTATTCCATGTGCATAAATTCTCTTTTTTCACTCTCTATAGCTAGTCAGTGACAATTTTAGAGGTAAATTAATTGAGCCATGCCCCTACCCAAGAGTCTGTGTATTTCCAGGGTGAAATCCAACCTTCTCTGTATAACATGAGAGTTCCTGTATAGTCTGAACTCCAAAAACCACTTCTATTTAGTATTCAGTATCCCCCCTCCCTGACCTACCCTAAAGATCTTATGATCCCTAATTGAATCAGGTTCTCCCATGTCTAGACTTTTGGGTTTACTGTTTTTGCTTAAAACATTCTTTCTTGGTGAGTTCCATCTCTTCCAAGACTTAGCTTCCTGTTTATCTCAAATATGAAGCCATTTCTAATATCTTGCTTAAATTAGTCTTTCAGTTGTGTGTCTGGAGCTTAACACTTGGTAAATATTATAGATTAAAGAGTTGTGTGTTAAATTTAAATGTGGAGAGAAAAAATTTTTTTTTGGTTTTGGGGCCACACCCGGTGACTCTCAAGGGTTACTCCTAGCTATGCACTTAGAAATCCCTCCTGGCTTGGGGGACCATATGGGATGCCAGGGGATCAAACCACTGTTCGTCCTAGGTCAGAAGCATGCAAGGCAAACACCTTACCACTGCACCACCACTCCAGCCTCAAGGAGAGAAAAATTTAATAATCACCAGTGGAGAAGAATCGAGGTATTAGTAAATGTGACCATCAGTAAATATATTTGAAATCAGATTTCCGTGACACATTTTTGTTCAGAGTCTATTTCCTGAGGAACTGACATATTAAACTGCACAACTTGCTAGGGGTAGGATTAGATGGGGTGGGATATCACATTTTCAGTTCAGTTTATTTTTATTCCCTTCCAGTCAAGCTCCTCAGCTCAGAAAACTTTTAGGCTCCTCCTTTAAAGGATCCTAGAATACCCAACTGAGTCTCAAACATAACTGGTTGCTGATAAGCTGAACTTTAAAAGCTGTCCTAACTGACCCCTCATGTTACCTACTAGAACCAAGTCCAGGACTGAGATCTTCTTCAGATGTTTCTCAGTTAAGTACAAGGGAACATGGTTCTTGGAATAGACTATAAAGTTACAAAACAGAGATGAATTTTTTTTTTATTTTTGGGTCACACCCGGCAGCGCTCAGGGGTTACTGCTGGCTCTAAGCTCAGAAATCGTTCCTGGCAGGCTGAGGGGACCATATGAGATGCCGGGATTCGAACCACCGTCCTTCTGCATGCAAGGCAAACACCTTACCTCTATGCTATCTCTCCAACCCCAGCGATGAATTCTTAAATTAAAAAAATGCATACCTGGCATTGGTGGTTAAAGAAAGACTCGGGAATAAGGTAGGAAGGATCCAGATCATGGAAGAACAGGACATTTGACTTGGACACTTGATTGGACAGGAGAATAATAGAGCTGCCAGTGAGGAAAGGAGGAGGAGAAACTGAACATCTCATAGTTTTGAGGTCAGCTCTCTGCTTTGCTACCTTTTAGGCAGTACAGAAGCAGCCAGACAGTCAGCCCTTACACACTCCTCTGGTTTTTATCTATTACATTTTCTTTTTTTTGTTTTGTTTTGTTTTGTTTTTGGGTCACACCCGGCAGCGCTCAGGGGTTACTCCTGCCTCTATGCTCAGAAATCACTCCTGGCAGGCGCGGGGACCATATGAGATGCAGTATTTGAACCACCGACCTTCGGCATGAAAGGCAAACGCCTTACCTCCATGCTATCTCTCCGGCCCCATCTATTACATTTTCTTTGCTGGAAAAGCAAGTTTTCCTTCCTCTGAATTAGTAACAAGAGATGTACTTTCGTGCAGACTATCAACTTCTCAAGAATAGGATTTTTGTTTTGTTTTGTTTTGTTTTGGGGCTACAGCCTGAGGCAGTGCTCAGGGGTTAATTAATCCTGGCTCTGACTCAGAAATCGCTCCTGGTATGGTTGGAGACCATATGGGATGCCTCAAATCTGATCCAAGTCCATCCTGGGTCAGCTGCATGCAAGGCAAATGACCTATGCTGTGCTATATCTCTGGCCCCCAAGAATAGGTACTTTTTTTTTTAAATGTATGAGCTGCCTTGTCTTGCTTGTAGCTGACCTCAGTTCAAACCCTGGTACCACAAATGGCTCCCAGAGCATCACCAGGAATTACACCTAAGTATAAAGTCCTGAGCATCATTTAATGGGGCCCTAAAATCAAAATAGTTCCTGAAATTCTAATTTTGTTGTTTTTAAAAGGATGAATTTGTTAATACCTGAGGAGAATAGTGGGGAAACAGTTGCTGGTCACAAATTGCCTTTTGTCTGATTCATTGTCTGATGTTTTCCTCCTTTGCTACATCCTTAAGAAAATTTTCAAGGAATAAAACCACAAAAACATTATTAAAGTTTCCTTCTTGCATCATAAAATTTATATTATCTTTCTCTGTTGCCATGGTTCTGGTCAGAAATATTCTCTCCTGTGGATGAAGAAATCTAGTCATGAACAAAAAATTTACTTTCAAAGCATACCTCTCTGGAAGATGTATGCTCATATGAAAAACAATTTTGACCATTAAAAATAAATAATATTTGTATAAATATGAAAACATAGCAACAAGGATTGTATCTTGTAAAAGTATGAGTTTTAAAGTAAACAAACCACAGTTCAACCTCAGTCCTGTCACTGAACAGCTTTGTGAAATTGGAAAGTTTATTTTCGTTACAGTTCAGTTATCTTTGTGTGAAATAAGATGGCTAATTGCTACTTTTAATAGGGCTTTTGAGAAATAGATAAGTTTGTAGTCATTTTACAATATATATTTGACCATCTTTTTAAGTTTTATCATTCCAGAAGTATTACTAATGTATATTTAAAATATAACTAAATTCCAAACTGAGGTATTTTTCAAGAGAAGGCACATTTTAATTTAAGCACTACTGTGATAAATATATGGTTCTGTGACTATTCAGCAGTAAAAGATCTCCACAAATCTGGCATTATCCGGGCCACTTCCACAGTGCTAGGGGCCTCCAGGAAAAACATTGAAGTACTATGGAAAGCCTTGTGGTACTAGAACTTGAACCCGGGTCTATACTATCTCTGTACAATCCTAACTGTACAACCCTCCTGTATATTCGTTTTGAGTGTATCTTCAAAATGTAATTTCTTTCCAAAAGTTTATTTACTCTACAGATTATATTCAATCAATTTTCATCCAGATTTATTCTAATTATTAAAACTGGTTCAAACAATGTCCTTCTTTTCTTAAAAATGGTCTTAGAAATTGCTTCGAATACCTACCTCAGGCTTATTCATCTTTCAAATACCACAACTTAAAATGTTTTTGTAACAGTTTAGGAAGAAGGGTTACAATAGTGTTTAGGTTCATGATATTGATGAACAAAATTACTACTCAATCCCTACACCAAAGTGCCCGTGACCTTCCCCCATTCCTAAGTCACCTCCAGTTCCTCATTCCTTCCCTCCCACCCCTCTCCCTATTATTTGTTCATCAACAGTTACAGGTTTATTTGTTTGTTTGTTTTTTCATGAATTCAGATCTCTTCTTAATGCCATGCACAAAAGTCAAATCAAAATGGATTAAGGACCTGGATATCAGACCTGAAAGCATAAAGTACATAGAGGAAAGCATAGACAGAACTCTCAATGATATTGAAGATAATGGCATCTTTAAGGATAAAGCACTAACCAAGTGGAAGCAAGAATAAACAAATGGAACTACATTAAATGTTTCTTCATGCCACCTTGATTAGAGAGGGTCCTTGCAGTTGCTTTTTTTCTTCTTGCCTTTTTGAAAATTAATATCTTTAAGTACCATGATTACAAACATGTTTGTAGTTGGGTTCCAGTTATTAAAATAAAGAACACCCACCTTCACCAGCACAACATTCCCAGCACCAATGCCCCCCACCATCTAAAACTGCAGACTGTTACTTTCCTGAAAACCAAATGCCTACTACCCACTGTACAGCCCCCTTAACACCGCCATTTTTTTAAATCTCTGATGTTCCTGTATTACTTCCAGTCAACCTATTCCTAATTTCCAAGCTTGGAATTCTCAGAATACTGTGCTAGTATCTGAATTTTATTAGTGACTGATACTGTATATTCCTTTGATTTGTTTATACCACAGATGAGTGAGCTCATCTTACAATTGTCTTTATACTTCTCACTTATTTTGCTCAACATTATACCCTCCAATTCTATCTAAGTTGCTGTAAACTGCATGGTTGTACTCTAGTATCTGCATAGTATTCCATTGTGTATTTATACACAACTTATTTCTATCTGTGTTGTTGGACATTTTGTTGTTTCCATATCCTGGCCTTTTGAACTAAAAGCTGCAAAGACTATCATAACAGGGGCCGGGCGGTGGCGCTGAAGGTAAGGTGCCTGCGCTAGCCTTGGACCTTGGACGGACCGCGGTTCGATCCCCCGGTGTCCCATATGGTCCCCCAAGCCAGGAGCAACTTCTGAGCACATAGCCAGGAGTAACCCCTGAGCGTTACCGGGTGTGGCCCAAAAACCAAAAAAAAAAAAAAAAAAAAAAAAAAGACTATCATAACAATATCAATGAGTGAGGGAAGTAAAAAGCTGGTCTCAAATACAGGCATGGGGGAAGGGGAGGGAAGTGGGGGCATTAGTGATGGGAATGTTGTACTGGTGAAGGGGAGTGTTCTTTTATGACTGAAACCCAACTACAATCATGTTTGTAATTATGGTGTTTATATAAAGATATTAACTAAAAAATGAAAACAGGGGCCAGATAGATAGCATGGAGGTAGGTGTTTGCCTTACATGCAGAAGGATGGTGATTCGAATCCCAGCATCCCAGAGGTCCCCTGAGCCTGCCAAGAGCAATTTCTGAGCATGGAACCAGAAAGAACCCCTGAGCACAGCCGGGTGTGACCAAAAAATTTTAAAAAAAATAAAATCTGCAAAGAAAATTGGCATACATGTATCTTTTCAAATTAATATTTTTTAATTTTTGAATAAATACCTAGAAGTAGGATAGCTGTATCAAATGGACTCCAATTCTTACTTTTTAAAGAAATCTCCAGTTTTTTATTCCAATGTTTAACTAGTTGAACTTTAATATAAAAAACTTGTCTGTTAGCACTTATAAATGGAATAGTTTCCCATTGAATTAATATTTGTTATAATTTAAAGAAGTATTTTCTTGAATAAATCATATGTATTGAATTTTCCACTTTATTAGAAGCCATCTTTCTTTGATAATCTTGAAGTTAACTGCCTCCAATACCGAAAATTAACCATTATATGAAGAGATATTATCTATGTAAGCTATAAATTTGGCACAGTGAGGAAAATTTCTTTTCTAGGATATCCATTAGACATGTCCAGTTATGCTAATGGGAAAGTATGCATTTTCAAAGTAATAGGAAGAAAATAAAGTATATATTAAAGAAAATAAAGAATGTAGATACTTAACTATAACCAATTAAATTTATCAAATCTCACAAATTCCCAAAAACCAAGACCTTATATCAGATTCCTAGTAAAAATAAAGATGATTAATGCTGCTATTTTATTGCAAAAAAAAATCTTTGAAAATAATACTGGGAGAAAAAGAGCAGAGTATTCAAAATAAAATTAAGTTAATGTTAAAGCAATTACTTTAATAAACTTACAAGTGCAGTTTGTATAAAGCCCATGAGAATAACTATGAGGCATTTCAGAATGTATTTTTCATATAACACTCTAAGAAGAACAATGGCTTGGTTTTATTGTTAGTTCTCAATTTTATTGTTTGTATTCCATTGCCGAATTGTACTTAATAGTTAGAAAAGTGAGCTATGATATGGATTAATCTTTCTTTTAACCTATTCAGCAAGTATTCATTATTCTACTTGTCCAATACATTATACCACACACTGTAAAACAAGGATAAATTATACAAATTCTCTGTTCTCATTCTCAGTACTCATGCCTAATATTTATACATATTTTTACCAAGAAAGATTGAATCAAATAGTAAATCAAACATATATATTTATATATAAATATATATCTAAATCAAACATATATATATATATTTCAGTTGTTTATATTACTACAATACCTTATCATTTTCCATGAGATTATAGTTAAAGACACAACTGGATACCTGAATCTTTAGCCAGCATCAAGGCCCATGTATTTTATGTTTTACCTTACACATAAATATCTATGAGATTTAATTTCTAAATTAGTACAATAAGATAGTAACAAAAATAGGAAGATAGGGACCAGAGAGATGGCACAGTGGTAGGGCATTTGCCCTGCACGTGGCTGACCCAGGATTGACAGTGGTTTGATTCCTGACATCCCAAGCCTGACAGGAGCGATTTCTGAGCACAAAGCTAGGAGTAACCTCTGAGTGAAGCCAGGTGTGACCCCCCCCAAAAAATAGGAAGATAGAACAATTATAAAATATGCTACAGTAATATTTTTAGACCACTATTGACCCTGGGTAAGGGACCTCCTGAATAAGAAGGGACTTTAATTCTATTTGGCATGGTGTTATAATAGCTGCTACAATGTGAAACAGAGCACATGATGGGAGAACAGCTAACTCCCTAACTCCTACTGTTCCCTGTTCCTTGAGCACAGGCTTTTTTGTTACAGGGTTTTGAGCTGCTCTTCCTGCTTTTTTGGACACTACTCTTTCACCTGTTTCCTCTTACTTCCTTCTGATTTCACCATCTCTAACCTCATCACCCTGAACACCTATCATCAATAACATATCATGCTTCATTCACAGTGTTAAATTCTCTTTACACTGATCTCCCCAACACACATTTTATCTTACAACTCTTATTACTTTGAACATAGTTTATGATTGATTATACTTATTTTAATTTACCTCCTTTTAAAACTATATAATTCTGTAAGGTCAGAAATATTTCCCCATATTGTTGACTATATTATTCCAAATACCTAGAAGAGAATCTAGCATAGAGAAGTCAGTCAGTAATTTATTAGTGAGATAAGGTTGGGAGAAAGGGAAAAGAAGAGGTTGGGGTTTTAACAAATTAGTGGCTGTTGTAGAAGAGAGTAATTGAAGGGAGTTTCAGGGGTTCAGAGGACTTCAGTGAAATTAAACAAGAGTGGATACCACTGAGTAAATTACTGTGTTATTATTGACAGGTGAAACCAGGTAATGAGAGTGGAAGTTATAGGGGAGGTAGGATGAGGTGGTAAAGGTCATTTGAAAAATTATATCCCCTATTAAATTAAATTTCCTGTGAAATTTGGGTATAATGAGTACTGGTGACATTTTTTAATAAGATCAGCAAATAGTGAACACCATCTGAATACTTCAGACACATCGTAAGTACTAATAGAGTTTTTGGCAGATATCACTTTCACACATGATACATTTTAGATTCTTAATTTTAAACTAAAATTTTATTGTCAACATAAAAATAGAGATAACCCATTTGACTTTCCAGTGAATCATCTGTGAGTGATTGGTGCATGTCTTCAGATAATTTTCATAGGACATGTCATTTATTCAAATTTGACATTTTAATGCATTTTAAGAGATTAAAACATATGATATATGATTCTTTTATCAAAATAACAACACAACGGTTATGTGTCCCTCTTAAAAGGACAGCAAAAAATGGCTTGTCTGATTTCCCTGAAGACCAGCCATATTAGCTCTTTTAGAAAGTAAGGATGCCCTGCCCACAGAGTCCCTTCACAACATGCATGCCATCTCTGAAATATACTAGCGTCAAGTTTATATCAATGCCATAGGTGCCTTAGAACTAATATTGGCTCTAATTTGCTCCAATATAGACAAAATTCTCATGCCATGTTTCCCAGCTTAGGAAATACCACCCCTGGAGTCAAGGAGGCTGGAACCATATTGAAGACAATAGTATTAGATGTGATAGGCAAGAAGGTGTCTTATTTATTGTTTATGGATCAATATATTTAGGGGCATTGAGGATAGATTATTTTATAGAGAGGGGATATTGGGCAGAATAAGTTTGTTAGAATAATAATTTTGTAAATATTTGTTAATTAGCCTATCATTCTTTGAATAATTAAATCAAGTAAACAAATATATTATTAAAGAAATAATTATTCTTTGAATAATTAAAGCAATGAAACAAATACACAGTACTGTCAGTGACAGTAGGTTAAAAGAAAACATTTATAGAAAGCGATATGGAGATTCCTTCACAAACTGGAAATTGAGCTTCCATATGATCCAGCTATACCACTCCTAGGAATATACCTGAGGAACACAAAAATACAATACAAAAATCCCTTCCTTACACCTATATTCATTGCAGTGCTATTTACAATAGCCAGACTCTGGAAACAACCAAGATGCCCTTCAACAGATGAGTGGCTAAAGAAACTGTGGTACATATACACAATGGAATACTATGCAGCCATCAGGAGAGATGAAGTCATGAAATTTTCCTATACATGGATGTACATGGAATCTATTATGCTGAGTGAAGTAAGTCAGAGGGAGAGAGAAAGATGCAGAATGGTTTCACTCATCTATGGGCTTTAAGAAAAATGAAAGACATTTTTAACAGTATCTCAGAGACAAGAAAGATGAGGGCTGGTAGGTGCAGCTCATAACATGAAGCTCATCACATAGAGTGATGAGTGCAGTTGGATAGATGACTACACTGAAAACTATCATAATAATGTGAACGAATGAGGGAAGTAGAAAGCCTGTCTCGAGTACAGGTGTGGGGGTGGGGTTGGGAGGAGGGAGATCTGGGAAATTGGTGGTGGGAATGTTGCACTGGTGAAGGGGGGTGTTCTTTACATGACTGTAATCATACAACTATAATCATATTTGTAATCATGGTGTTTAAATAAAGATAATTATAAAAAATAATAAAAAATAAAGAAAACATTGTATTTAAAGGAAAGATGAGGGTGGAATAATAGTATAGTGAGTAAAGTGCTTCTCTTCTATGAATCATTCAGGTTTTGGTCCCTAGCACCCCATTTGGTCCCCTGAGGCCTTGACCCCAGAGTACAAAGTTAGGAATAAGTTCTGAGCACGGCCAGGTGTTCCCCCTGCAAAAAATAAAGGGAAAGAATTATGTGTATGTATGCATATATATTCAAAAACTAAATTATAAAGACTCAAAAGCCTGAGCTATCCAGAGTTGTTTTGTCTCAACCATTCTACAGCTTCTAAAAGTATTGCTATGCTCTAAATCAGGCTTTTTATGCAAACTAAGATCCAAACATTTAAAAACTGATTCAATTTAGCTGTGTTCGGTAGATTTGATGTTGAAAGGCAATGGGATCAGTCTCCAATGCATTTTAGAAAGATTACTCTGAAAAATTACTAAAGTTTACATCATCTTAGAATTAGGGGCTTCAGACTTCAGTTATATAAAGAGCCTTGTTCATCCCAAGCTCATTCCTTAAAAATGCCAGCAAAATGGATTTTTTGGGGGGTTGAACCCTTTAATGTTAAAACAACATATTCCAGCAGAAGATGAAAGTCTGTGCATACCACGGGCAGTCATGTTTATTGCAAGTGCTAATTTAAAAACAGAAAAATATCTGTCTAGTGTTTGCTGTTTCTGACATTTGAAAAAAGAGAGAAAGCCTCAGTCTCAGGAGCAGTAAGACTGACAGTTGAAAAATGGCACTTCAAACCGCAATCCAGTCTCTGTGGGAAATGCAGTGGGTCAGTGGCCTCGCTACTTTAGGCACTGCTAGTATTTTGGCTTCAAACCAGCCTCGCCCTCTGTAATTAGAAGAGCACTGCTACTTCCAGACTCTTAGTGTTGCCACATATGTTTGTGGTCCCTTTTAGGAGGCTCTGCAGTAATTTGCTCTGTGATCTCTCATTGAAGACCTGCTGGTGGGGATTATCATTTCTGCTGATCCTAAGAGTGCAGCAAAACAAGCACCAGCCATTGCTCTCAGAGAGCTCCAGCTATTTTTTTCTAGGAGTCTCTTTAGATTCTAATAAAAGCATTTTAATAAAAATGCAAGCATTCTAATACTATTTTAGCAATATATTTAAAGTAATTGGTGGATTTATTGATAATTAATAAATCAATAGAATAAAAACTTTTTTGGTGTCAGAGGGATTCCAGGAAGACTCATAATTCCATTGAATTATTCCTCTAAAGAGTGCATGACCATTTTTTGCCATATACAACTCAGGTTATTACACCTGCAAGACATGTAAATCTTGGAGCCATCGGCCAACCCCCAAATGATTATGGTTTTCATTGCCTTATCAGTATTTATCAATATTCAAACTTTAAACATCTTAATTATGTCCCTTTCTATCCAAATTCATGGTTTTACTAAAAGTTTTCTTTTTGTTTATTTATAAATAAAAATTTTATTGACTCACTATGAGATAGTTACAAAGTTGTTCATGATTGAGTTTCAATCATACAATGTCCAATACCCTTCACCAGTGCACAATTTCCCACCACCAATATCCCCAGTTTTCCCTCCCACCCTACATTCTACTCACTGTTTATCCTGCTTCGGTGGCACAATTTCTTCTCTCTCTCTCTCTCTCTCTCTCTCTCTCTCTCTCTCTCTCTCTCTCTCTCTCTCTCTCTCTCTCTCTCTCTCGATTTTCTTTCTTTTAGGAACTGTGGTTGCAATATTATTACTAAAAGGCTATCATATATCATTTTATCTCCTTTCAGCACATAATTCTTGTATATGAGCATTTTTGCATGGCCATGTTTTGTGTATGTTTTAAACCCTTGAATAAAGAACAAATATAAACTGTTGGTTAAAACACAGTAAGCCCACTAAAACATGAAATCAGTTTTCAGATATAAAGTTGAAAAGACTTTATAGAAAAGAATGCCAGAGGTAAATGTATAGAGTTTATGTGTCCCTGAAGATAAATACATATAATTGTATGTCTTATTTCTCTTTCATGATAAGTGTAAGAACTACAAGAAAATTTACAAATTTATTTGAAATGTTGTTCTTTTCCCCCCTCCACAGCTCTTGTAGTGAGATTTCTGACCAAACGGTTCATCTGGGAATATGACCCCACTCTTGGTAGGTTAAATTTTATTTCTTTCTTATTGTCAATCAAATTTTATGGCACTAAAGAGAGTTTTCTGTTCTGAAATATTTTAAGCACATTGTGACTACTAAAGAAGCCCATTATAGTCTCATGCAAAAAAATCTTCTGAGAGGGGCCGGAGAGATAGCATGGAGGTAGGGCATTTGCCTTTCATGCAGAAGGATGGTGGTTCGAATCCTGGCATCCCATATGGTCCCCTGAGGCTGCCAGGAGCGATTTCTGAGTGCAGAGCCAGGAGTAACCCCTGAGTGCTGCCGGGTGTGACCCCCCCCCAAAAAAAAACAAAAAAAAATCTTCTGAGAAGCTAGGTATATGTTTCTACTTATGCTTTAAATCCCACAGGATTTTAATGTATAGATGGAGAAAGCACTTCAGAGACAAGGGAATGGGTACAGAATTAAGCTCCTTTCTCAGGAAATCACAGTAGTATTGTCATGGAGAAAAGAGGTTATAGTAGACTTGGCTAACTTGAGATGGTATGCTGAAGTGAGTATGAGTACAGTAGAATTTCTGAATACTGATTTTTTGCAATTTGAAATTAAGTTTCTCCTGCTCATCTCTCCAATTAGTCTAATGGAAATCTATTTTGTAAAAAGTTTTAAATTGCAGAGATATATGTGTATGGATCTTTAATGTAGCAACAATGGTGATACATATAAATTTTTGTCTTATCAACAGTCCAAAAAACAGAGGACTTATTGGAAATCTATTTCACTGTTTTCTTCAGAAGAACACTGAAAACCCATGAGATCTAATTTAAGCTTAAATTTTACTCTAAATTTAATCTTTGCATTTGTATTTGTTATGCTTTTTAACTTTGAAGTCTAGAGGAAGAAGGAATGACATGTACTAGGTTACCATCAGCCAGGGTGCTGTCCCAGATGGAGTTGTTCATCCTCAGAGTAATGAACTAACAAAGTGGCTTATTCCTCATTTAATTTTTTATTATTACCCCAAGATTGCATATGCATGATTTAAAAGTAAGCTTTCTTTCTCTTTGTGCCTTTTTTCATTGTTTTTACATTTTTGTTTATTCAAAAGACAAGTTATTTTAGTGTCTGATTAGCTTAGATGCTGAGGGAAAATCTACAAGCAAAATTTTATCTCTCTGGAGCTAGATAGATAGTACAGTGGGTGGTAGGGAAGTTTCCTTGCATGCAGCCAACCCAGGCTCAATCCTCGACATACCATATGTTCCCCTAAGCACCTCTAGAAGTGAGTCCTGAACAGAGCCAGGAGTAAGCCCTAAGCACCACCAGGTGTGCCCTCTCAAAACAAAACAAAAACAAAAATATATCATCTCTTCTTTTAATGATTTTATAGTCTATAGTGAGAAAAAAGTTAATAAATGTCAAATTCAGATAAGTTCTCTAGAGGAAAAATAAATGAGGAAAAGGATAGCAATCAAATAGTTTGTGGTATTTTTGTTTGTTTCTTTGTTAGTGGGAGAGAGTTTTAGTGACACCTGACTCTGCTCAAGGGTAACTCCCAGCTTAGTGGTTGCAGTTTGCTCCCAGGCAGTGCTCTGGGAATCATGTGGTATCAGGAATGTAAAACATACTGACTAGCTCTTTGAATTATCTACCAGACTCAGTTTGTTTAGGGTTTTCATTTTTAAACATGAAACTTAGGAGAAATAAGTAAACACTTAATATTTTTCCAAATATTTTTATCTGTCCCACATTTCCCCTTTACTTTCAGTGCTTCCTTTTGTACTAGATAAGTGTCTTCAGGATACAATTCAGAATTCAATGCCCATACCATACTCCTGCTAACTATATGATCTTTAGGGCATTTTAATACTCAGTTTAAAAAAATAAAACCTTTCCTCTTTGCATTTTAAGAAAGTTATTTTGGCTCCCCCTTCCATTTTATTCTTTCATACTCATTTTAGAAATTAGGTGATAAAATGGCACGTCTTTTTATCAGCCTCTCTTTTCAACTTTAAATTACTTTTAGAAGATATCTATGAGTCATTCTTTTAATCTAAGAGAAGGGCATGTCTCTACATTTATTAATCTTTCTGAATTTTTAAAAAGCTTTTGAATGTCAGAAATTTTAACAGTTTTTCTTTAATATAACAGTCTAGTCTTAAAGAGAAATATATTAATCTTAAAAATACATCTGACTATAAAATATACCTGGCTTGGAAAGACTATTATCAATTGTTTGACACTTAAGTAGACATCTAATCTCTTCTTAACTTTTTATTTTTTAATTATAATTTTACACATAAGTTTTAAAAACATCCTAATTCCTAAGAATCTTAATGATTTCCGAGAGTTCAGTAGAAAAATGTTAAATTTCGGGCCGGAGAGATAGCATACAGGTAAGGCATGCAGAAGGACGACGGTTCGAATCCCATATGGTCCCCTGAGCCTGCCAGGAGCTATTTCTAAGTGCAGAACCAGGTGTAACCCCTGAGCGCTTCTGGATATGACCCCCCCCCCAAAAAAAAAAAGAAAAGAAAAATGTTAAATTTTAAGTTACACTTGTATACTCAATAGAGTTCATTTTTAAGTGATCCTGAAATATTTTTAAACAGCTTCCAAACAGTTTCTGTGTCATCTTTGAATATGTTTTAGTCCCTGAAGTTGCTATGCCTAATCAGACTTACATGACTCAGATTTTGTGGGGTTTTTTATTTGTTTGTTTTTATTCTGAAAACACCTGTTACTGAGGGGAATCAGCTTGCAGCAGTCAGCTGTAATGTAGGTTTCCTTCATGAGCAGAATGAAACCTTACGGAACGACCTTGCACTGTACTACCAAAAGGAATCACAGCTGCTAAGCAACAAAAGTATTCATCAGAACCTGGGGGATATCAAGTGCTTGACTCACTTCCTGGAGGAGGGTTCTATGCACTCCCCTGGAAACTGGAGTGTGTCTGCATTAATGTGCACACGGGGGCTCATGGTCACTAATGCACAGCCTCAAAGTATTCCCAATATATCTGATCCAAAAGTAGTTAGCTCTAACTTCTACACTATCAGTTTTAAAATTATCACTAAAGGGAAAGTGACACCAAAAAACAAAGTGGTGTTGAATTTTGTATGCAGAAATCATTAACAGTACAGTAATCATAATACCTTGCAATCAACTAAAAAAATGTAAACGCAAAAAGAAATGTAAATGCAAAGTGACAGATTTTACACAAAACTATCCTGAACTCTGAATTCAGTGCTTTCTTGAGAAAAAAGAGGCCATAACTTCAATTAAGGACAATGTTCATTGGGAAGCTGACGCTTCTGGCGAAAATTAAACACATTGACAAACCTGGAATTTTTATTGATCTAAAACTATCTTTATCAAAAATAATTCTATCTATAAAATGTTTATTACTTCAGTAGCAAGTGATACTCAAATGTTTAGAATTCTGAATCCAGTATTAGGGGCCATTTGTTGTCCATGCCCTTCTTTTTATGGAATTGTAATTATAGGAATTCTAGTACAGGATGCAGAAAGACAGGGTGACAAAAGAAACCAAACCTACTCTCCACTTGCATTTTTAAGGAAGGAATATAAAAAGAATGTATTTTTGGCATCCAACTTTTGAAGGTTGTAATCTAAGAAGTCAATCACAATGTAGAATCTTAGCTTTCATAATATTTTCATTTTATTTTAGAACTTTGAAATGTACATCAGAGGCCGGAGCTGATCTTTGGCAGCATTTGAAAACTATCATTGATGCCTATGTGATCTGAGACTTGAACCATCTAATCAGGGAACCAAGGAGTAATAGTAGCAGTGTGCTGGCTATATAATACCATGTTCATATTAGAAAGACCCTCCCAAAGAGTTAGATCTCTATCTCAGAGTCACCTTGCTCTGTGAAAATTCTGATCATGGCTTAGAACAGCTTTTTACTTTGTACCATTGTGGATGCCAATGTGTGTGTGTGTAAGCGTATATGTAAGTGATGGGAAATCTGGAGAGGAAGAAAAAGACTGCATTTTAGCATTTTTCTATGATTGTTCCTGAAAAGGAGGTACTACATGTGTAATGTATTTATTTAATGAAGGCTCAGGCAGGAGTAAGGGAAGAAGTCAAGTACACAGACATTTTGCTTTTCATGATTAGTTCTTTTAACCTACATTATAATTCCTTAGGTTGATAAAAAAAAAAAAACTCATTCAAAGACAGAAACAAACCCAGAACCAAATTTCTCAACTGTATACCAAAGAAGAATGCTTTAGCTCTAACTTATAGAGCTATTAAATATCAATGCAGCTAGAAACTTGGAGATTGTCATTTGACAAGTAAAGAAAGAAATTCAAAGAAGACAATACACCCCCAAATTATATGATTAATTGTGGTCAGGCCAGCAATAGAATTGAAGTTTATACAATTTCTGCTGTAGATTAAATCAATGTTACTAACTGCAGTTGTTACTGTGAGGACAGATATTCATAATAATATATTAAAATTTGAAGGTAAGGAGAAGGCTAACTTAGTAAGAAAAATTATCCATGTACAATAGTGTAATAGCCCTTTGAATATCAACTTGGAACATATAAAATGAGCCTTGTTAATAAAAAATGTTACTGAATGAAGGTTTAACTTATGCATCTCTGTAAACAGTGAATTTTAAATATAAATTTTATATTTTTGTTGATATTAATTTTTATATTGCAATAGACAACAATTGGTTTACTTAGAAGTATCTCCAAAAAGATCATGCCTAACCCTTATCCTCAAAAAACAAAAAATCAGGTATCGTCACAACCACACTTTCTCTTATGTTCTCAATGACTGTTAAGAGTTTATTTCCCCAAAGTAAGACATTTTTAAGAACTGTCTTTAGGAAAGCTGGCACATGAATGTGCATTTGCCTCTAAGCAATGTTCCTACTGATTCAGATGTAGATATGGGTTCCAAATGAGAAAGAAGAAGCTTTAAAAAAAATTCCCAAATGGCACAAAACCAGTATTCTGCTTAGATGAAATCACTGTTGCCACCCACTATTATGTCTGTGGCAGACATTTTCTCATTTCCTGCATTTCGTTTTCAACTCAGCTAACAAAAAGCCAAGAAAATCACACAACTTCATGCGACTTTCATTCTATTCTGTTCCCTCTCTCCTCCGTGCCTTCTGTGGTTATAATCCAGATCTGTTTATCATGGAAGCAAGCAGAGAAATGTGCCCTTGTCTGCTATGCAACTTTTGGTTCAGAAATGGAAAAAAGAACAGAACTCTGTTTTCCAGGCTTTAATGGATGCCAGTTCTTTGAAAAGGGAACACAAAGGCCATTGCAGAACAGTAGGGGGAGAGAAAATTCCTGGGCCTTAAAATGGATGCTGCTGTCTGGGTCTTTCCTCTCAAACTGAAAATGAAATAGGAAATTAGTGTGAGAACACTTATAGGTGGGTAGTCGGTACAAGTGTACACACTTAATATACACAATACAATCAATACACACACAGTAATCCATTTAACACTGAAAATAAGAGGGATGGAATGTTCTGGAACTAAGAATCATTCTGCACACCATGTAGGGATTCAAGGAGAATGATAATAAAGTTCCATACACTCCTAAAAGGTTTAATTTTTTGAAACTACTTTAACAACATACCTGCCTGTATCAATGATCTGCTGATGGTGAGTTAAATACTTAAAGTTTCCTTTTCTGCCAGTTGTATTTTAGGTAGATTATATATTAGAATAAAGTAACAAAACCATGGTCAGAAAGAACTCCAAAATGACTTAGGCAATGAAAAAAGGGAAGAAAATATGAGAGAGAATGGAACATAATAGCATTCATTTATAGTTCCCATCATTTTTAGTTTCCAAATAAGAGAGAAACTTAATTTATTTGGTTAGTTGATTCGTTGATGGATGGATGGATGTATACATGCTTGGTTGGTTCACTAGATGAGTGGATAACTGGTGGAGTTAACTGAGTTAACATATAAAATATTCATATCACTTTATCTTGGTACTATGTAACATACAGGTAATACCTTTGTACTGTTTCACCTATTCATCCCCTATTCTATATCATTGCTCTCCTCTTGCCCATAAGTATAAAGTCTAAAACATTGACTGTTAACATATGGTTATATGGCTAAATAATAAATCCAGACAGTGGTTTGGAGTCTCAAGTCTACCATTTAACTAACTATTCACCGTCTGGTGTGAACCAAGATAGGTTATTTAGAATTGTTGTGCCTTGGTTTCATCGTGTTAGATTAAATAGTAATACATATTGCATTAAATATTTGTGATAATTAAATTTTCTATCTAATAAAGAATTAGAAACAATCCTTACTTGAATAGTAAGCAGTATGTGCTGGCTATCTTTATAAAAACATATTTTTCTTTCTATATATACATTGTTTTATGTAGTCTTTTGGTTTGTTTTATGTGTTTTGGTTTTGGGGTTTGTTTGCTTGACATGACACTATTATTTATCCAATGTCTATTACATTTTCAGGATTATAGTCTGGAGAGAAATGAGTTGTTTCTGCCTTCATGACATCTTTTTTTTTTTTCTTTCATGGCATCTTTTAGGACCAGGAATTAATAGTGATTTCTACAAACAATTTTTAGGAGTTTCAAGGTAGAAATTATTTTGTGTGGAAATCACTTTCTCATTTTAGGATATAAGATTTTTTTAGGAAGCTTAAGTTTAAGAGGAATCAGGAAGTTGGTCTCAAAGAAGACTAGAGTGAGCAAAGAAACAAAAAGGCAGATACTACCTGTATTAGAACCTCTTGCTTCCAGGAGCTATAAAACTATAGAGAAGTAACATTCTGCACTTTCATTCTCTCCTTCCTATACTGTAATTTAGATATACTCCTTTGGATAATTTCTAATTTTAGGTATTAAATAAAAGTACTCCTTATTACATCTAACCTTTTTTTAATTTGTTTTTGTTTGTTTGTTTTGGGGCCACACCTGGTGCCTCTCAGGGGTTACTCCTGGATCTGTGCTCAGAAATTGCTCCTGGCAGGCTCGAGGATCATATGGGATGCCAGGAATCAAACCCAGGTTCATCCTGGATTAGCCATGTGCGAGGCAAACACCCTATCGCTGTGCTGTCTCTCTGACCCTAACCTTCTCTTTTGTTCATTTCTACAGAATCAACCTACAGACACCAAGCAACTATTGATGATGAAGTTGTCACCATGGAAATACTAGATACTGCGGGTCAGGTGAATATGGACTTCACTAAAATAGTTTCTATACAAAATAAAAATGATGCTTTTAAAAAGAACAAAGTTAAGAGACTTCTACAATCTGCAAATGATGCAGAATTTTCTCTTTAACCTATTTTATATATTATCATCTTTGCAACCGCCTGTACATGCATCATTAAGTAAGTCAGCCAGTATTTCAAGAGAAATTTTTTACATGACATGTTAATAGTTTTTATATTCCAATGATTTGAAGTGCCTCATTTAATGGGCATCTTTAATGAAAAGGTTCTTAAAGGTACATATACATGATGTGAATCTGTTAAGAAACTTGAATAGATTAAAACATTTTGTTGTGAATAATTTGGAAAAATCTCCTGTAACATTCTTTCTAGATTTTACCACATCCTATTCAAAATTAAAAACACATCATGAAACTATTAGAGAAACTAATATAAATCTGCTGTATAGGTCAACTTGTTCTAAAATTACAAAAAGATTCATAGATAGGTTTAGTTCCTAAGATATAAATTAATTAAATGATCATTGGATTAACTTAATCCAGAAATGTTCCTATTACTAAGACTGTGCTTTATGAAAAGTGTTATGGTGAGGAAAAGAAAAGAAATTGAGTGGAGGAAGAGAAAGACAGATGTGAAATAACAGGAGACAGGAGCCAAGAAGACTAAGGTGCTGTGTTTGTGATGTAAAAAAAGGACAGAACTAAATATTCCATACCACAGGGCCAACAACAATGAAATCATGAGGCCCAAACTTTAATAACCAGACTTAAAAACATTTCTTTTTGATGATGGGAGACTTCAGCAGAGGGTAATGACATGGGATAGACTCTGAGAACATTTGGTGGAAAGAAGTTGACACTGGTAGTGGGATTGGTGCTGAAACATTGTATGCTTAAAATTTAACTATGAATAGTTTTATAAATCACAATGCTTTAAAAATATTTTTAAAAAATTTACTTTGCCTTCTCATCTCCATCACTTTGCCTCATAGACCTCACCTAAAACTCAGAACTAATTCTAGAAAGAGGCTGTGGAGAGTATGGACTGTAATAATCCTTACAGATAATAAAAGTAATGCATTACTTAGCTTAAAGAAGGAAGAAGGCAGATTTCCAGAAGAGTTCTGGGTGACTATTTTTCTTTCAGAAAAGAGGATGGGTAGGCCACATAGGTTTGGGAAATCTTGAACTAGCAAGAACCAAAGAAACATTTAAAACTAAGGCCTGTGCCATTAGGAAATGTTTCCTTCCAGCACATTGGCAGACTTCTTGCATGCATCCGCCATCCACATCAGTGTGGAATGGAAGAATGATGTAGTCTTCTGTTATACCAGGACCTTCTAACATCCCTAGATGCAAGAAATAGTCATCCATGAATTCTTGTGAACAGTAGGTTTACATTATGCATTTCTCTCTTGCCAACAGGAAGACCCCATACAGAGGGAAGGACATATGCGCTGGGGGGAAGGTTTTGTTTTGGTCTATGACATCACTGACCGGGGAAGCTTTGAAGAAGTACTGCCACTCAAGAACATCCTGGATGAGCTCAAAAAGCCCAAGAATGTAACACTCATCCTGGTTGGGAACAAAGCGGACTTGGACCATTCCAGACAAGTTAGTACAGAAGAAGGGGAGAAGCTAGCCACGGAATTAGCCTGTGCATTTTATGAGTGCTCTGCGTGTACCGGAGAGGGGAACATCACGGAAATCTTCTACGAGCTGTGCCGCGAGGTGCGACGCCGAAGGATGGTTCAGGGCAAGACTCGGCGACGTAGCTCGACCACACATGTCAAACAGGCCATCAACAAGATGCTTACCAAGATCAGCAGTTAGGCAGCATTGCTTCTACTTTCCAAGGTCCTACTGAGTGGGCCCAGGCATTGAAACTCTATGCCGCCTCCTCCCTTCTTAAGATCTTACCCATCCCACTCCCCCAAAAAAGAACCAACCCAAACCTCCATGTATTGCTCACTGGAAATGTCGCTGCTTCCCATGAGTCCCAGTTTCCCGTGTGTTGAAATGTGATACCCAGAGTTGACAGTGTTGCCCTTTCGTGCTTGAATAGGACATCCGCTAATGTCATCACCAGAGATTCTGAAGCGGCCGGATTCATAATTAGCTATTATTAGGCTTCTTCACCTTGCTTGAGTGGATTGACATCTTCTCCAAAGCATTTTTGGATTGTAAACTAAAACTATAAATTCTTATGTTCAGTGTATTAGGTCACAATGATCCAGGAACACAGAAGGAGTGGAGGTAATGAAACAGGAAGTAGAGAACTAGAAGTCCTCTTTGCAGCGAAGGTTTTCTGAATTATCTTAAATCCTTGAGCTTTTCTTTAACCCTGATTTTGTTCTTAAATTCACACATGCTCTTATGGAGCTTTCCATATTAATCAAATATTCCCTCTCAATTTGAGTTTGTTCTCTCAGTCATCTGTAGATCGTTACACTGAATTCTTCTCTGACTCAAACAAGACTGAATTTGACCCATCTATTCAGTTCCCAACAGGCAATTATTTACAAAGCCCAGAGTGCTGGAATCCATTCACCAAACCCACTGTATTGAATGTGATTTAGGAATTCTAATTCATTTTTTCTCTGTTTGGAATTCTAGAATGAATGATCAAATTTTATCTTACCTGGAAAAGGTGACTATTAATCAAATTCTTATATTGTGAAAATACAGCCTAGCACATAAAAGTTTGATTCTTTTTACCTTTTATGCCCCCCATATCAAAATTTGGGCACTTTATTTTAGAAGAAAATATATATCTTTTACATATGTGTGTATTTATAAATGCATATATATATGGATCAAAATTTGTAAGTTGGAGGTTTTATTCACTAAACCATTTGGAAAATTTGGTGTGACTATTTTATGTGACTAAAATAAAAAGCATAATTTTCACATTATGTCATATTTGGGTAGTCTTTTATTGTAATAAAATAAAAAGTATGCAGCTACTGAGAAACTTCTAAGTGAATTGGAAAGTTGACAAATCAGTAGATTTAAGAAAAAGTAGGCTTCTGTTCATTAAAGTAATTACTATATCTGTAGTGATTTTATCCACTCTATATAATATCTCATGACATACAATAATCTATGCAAAAAGAGGTAGTACTATCATTACAAGGAGACTTTTGAAACTGAAAAACTAGTTAACACAGTTATGTAGTGGATCTGGACTCAGTAAGTCAAAAAATTGGATTCTGTGGCCAGAGCAATAGCACAGCAGTATTGCATGAAGCCAATCTGGGACAGACCTGAGTTCGATATGGTCTCCCAAGACTGTTAGGAGCTATTTCTGAATACAGAACCAGGAGTAAACCTTCAGCATCTCCAGGTGTGATCCAAACCCCTCCCCAAATGTTGAATTCTAGATATGATATACATTTATATAGAATAAACAGAGGGGGGAGGGTCTATTCTTAAGCTGTGGGGATGAAAATACAGCCAGCTGATCACTAGGAAAGTGGTAATTCATGTAGTCCCTCATTCACTCGCATATGTGCTCAGCACATATCATGGCAACTAGCAAATAGATTTGATGGTAATTGAGATGAACCTTGAGAACATGTACAAGTTACCTAGAAAAGAAATGTGATTAAAATATATTCTAGACAAAAGAATGGCACAGAACAAAAATGTGGTACACAGAAGAAGATTGTAAGTTAAGTATTTTGTTAAAAAGCCACATATAAGGGGCCAAAGAGATAGCATGGAGGTAATGCGTTTGCCTTGCATGCAGAAGGTCATTGGTTCAAATCCCAGCATCCCATATTGGTTCAAATCCCAGCATCCCATATGGTCCCTGGGCCTGCCAGGAGCGATTTCTGAGTGTGGAGCCAGAAGTAACCCCTGAGTGATGCCAGGTGTGACCCCCCCCCCCCAAAAAAAAGCCACATATATCAGTCTCCAGGGGATAGCATAGGGTAGAATTCAAAAGATGAAAAAGAACAAGATATTTAAAAATTAGGGGCTGGAGTTTAACAGGCTAAAGCACAGCTATGCAAGCATGAGGTCCATGTTAAGTCCCAGACACTGCATGGAGTTTAGACAGGAGCCACCTCTAAACACTGAGTTCATAGCACTGCAGGATGTGAACACACACACACACACACACACACACACACAGTGGTTTTTTTTATGGGGGTTTTTTGGTTAAAATTCATAAACTTGTAAATTTTGGTAGTCACATAGTAAAGAACCAAGAAGATAAATATTACTACTTATTTGCATTTTAATTACTAATAATTATTTTCAGTAATTTTTAGCTTACTTTTAGACAAGGGCAAGAAAAGAAAAGTAGAGCAAAATGATTTTTCAAATGTTACCACCTTCTACAATTAGTCTTCGTTATTTTTTTCCTGATTCTAGTAGGGAGCTAAAACTCACCATGTCACCAATAAGAACAAGCTGAATAGGAAATAGTGAAAAATGTGAGTCCCATGTTAAGTCATACATTAAGGAAGCAAAATTTAAGGTTATGCAGACCAGAAACTTCCATAGCCATATGGATAACAAATCCAGACCTGTTAAAAAAAAATCACAGAATGCTGGCAGAGTCCCAATTGATAATTACAGGAGAACATGAAATTGCACAAATATAAATTAGTTATTCCTCTCATGCCCCAGGCTGCTCCACAAATGAAGGCTATAAACAAGTTGGTTATTTTTAAATAGCATTTTAATGATGGAAACCTTGTTTTCTTGAATAATAATGAAGGGTTAACACCACCACCATTTGCTGCTGGTAGTTGCCTATTTTCCCCTATGATTCAGAGAACTTTATTTTGAAATATTGAATTTGTATGTATGTGCCTCACAGCTCTGAGGGAAAGAATTAGAATACAAGTCATTCCTTTTAAATGACCTATATGATACTGATATAGAGATAAACACAATGTCTCAGGGTCTCAGGAACAAGGTTTCTTACTAAAAATTTGGTGCTGGGCTGGAGTACAGAGGGTATTTGCATGCCGTTAACCCAGGTTCACTCCTGATATCTCATATGGTTCCCCTGAGTCCTCCAGGAATAATTTCTAAGTGTAAATTCAGGAGTAAGCCCTATGTGCTGCTGGGTATGGCCCCCAATAAAGTCTATACTCACTTTAGAAGGAGAATAATTAGTTCACGAGTCCAAATTTAATCATAGTTTAAGCTGGATTCAGTTGGTCTCAACTAATAACTGATTAGGAATAATCAGGAAGTTGTGGGTGAGATCAATATTTTCAACAGCTTCAGATTCTATTATACATATATATGACTGTATTGTTTCAAATGTTATCTGTTGATACTCTACAGCCATGATATTTTTAAACAATGAAGCTTGTCTCATAATATGTAATAATAGTTCTGTTATAACCTGTTGTCCTTTCTCCCACCCCAATAATATTTACTATTTGCTTTCACATAGATTCCACTTGCTTACCTTGCATTATCATCAAGTAACAATAGTAAAGTTGCCTCATTCTGACTGAAACAAAACACTACTGGGGTGATCAAAATTAAGAATAAATGTTTTAGTATTACTATATTTGGTACATGTGTATGCACATATTCAAATAAGCACAAACCAGAGTGTCTCTTGCTGGATCTCTGTGCCATTGACACTTGTATGGACATTGGGGTGGATTCAGACTAGCTACTGAGCCTTTTCAAAACCTAGAGTCTGATAGTCTGTCCAAGTTTGGAATGAATAATACCCTCAGAGACTCTCAGCCATTAGATAGAGAAGAGGGCTCGAGCTAGCCATCTTGGGCTTGGAGCTGACACTGAGGTTTATTTGTATATAACTCAACATGTGGGCCAGTCAGTGTGACTATTGCTGAATCTTGGCTATAGGCTGGTGACACACACAAAAGCGAATGGAACTGAAGCTAAGACCTCAAACATATGGAGTTATTTTTTTATATGTTTAATGGGATCCACCAGAAGTAAGGCAGACACCTAAGTTGGAGCTATCTTCTGAAATAAGGCTTTGTTTTGCCTGGGTTGCAGTGCATTTTACAATTTTTGCTCCTAAAACTTCCACAAAGGCACACTCATACATAGGTGAAGGCCAAGGTACTACTGCAGAGGGGATAATGTTTGAGGGATGTCTTATGCAGTTATCTTATTTAAATTATTATTAAACAAGTTAATAGATTAGCTGTTTTCAAGAATGTCATGAAGAGTCACTATGCTTCAGCCAGCATAGTATTGTATTTCAGTGCCAATTGTGAATCATTCAAGATAACACAGTGGGCAAGAGCATTTTTGGCATGTGGGAGCCCCAACTTCCATCTTTAGCACCGCATGGTCTACTGAGTATCACCAGTAATGGCCTCCAACATTGTGGAAATGTACTATGAGCACTGGACCAGAAGTAGCCAGCGCCTCAGCATTGCTAATACAGCCCCCAAGGCAAAAATAAATAATAAAAATTAAAGAGAGCTGTTAACCTGGTCATGATGATAGTTGGGACCAGACATAACCACATGTTAAAAACCTACATGCAACTAGACAAATAGGTGAATCAATAGTTTTTCAGAGCTTGAACAATAAGCAGTGAGGCACTATGATCCCTGAAATAAGTTGAGAAAATGGGATGGACCTTAGTAATTATGTTTATTGCCAAATGGTAGGTTCCAGAAAGCAGCTGACCCCAAAAGAGCCTAGCATATACACTAATTTTAAGAAACTGGAGATAGGAGACAGAAAATGGAGTTGAGGAAGCCAAATTGACAAGAATCTGTGGTACAAAATACTTGGAAAAGAGAATTTCACAGAAAGGAAGTTCTAGAACTCTTTGTTGGTTTTCTTTAGTCTTGAGAATGAACTTTGTATAATGAAGGAAAATTTCTCCAAATTACAAGAAAAATTACTAGAAATCAAGAGATAAAATATTGAGGAAACATATATAGGGCTGGTAATAGTTCCTTTTCTATTAGTTCAAGAGAAATACTCATAACAAAATTCCAGGAAATGCAGAGACTTCAAAAGAACCTTGTGTTAGTTATGAATTTAAACTGACCCTAGACTAGTATGCTAAGTGTGAGCCTAAAAAGGTTGAAAGCAAAATTTAAGTTCAAACTAAGCTTCAGAAAATTTCCAACAAATTACACAAAGATGAACTGGGAAAACCCACACACAGCATGATATAAAGTATAATGTCTGGTATAGCGCCAAAATTTACTACATATATTCACTTGGGTGTACGAAAGGTGTTGAAAGTTGGCAAACTGTTATGCATGAAGCCCTATCTGTAACAGTACTCTAGATCACAGTGCCTAAATCTATGTTTAAAATGCCTGTCATAGGGGTAGACTGGTGGGTATAAGAGGAACTGGGGTCGTTGGTGGAAGGAAGTAGATACTAGTGAAGGGATTGGTGTTGGGACATTGTATACCTGAAATTCAATCATGAAAACATTGTAAATTATAGTGACTAATTTTAAAACACATACAAATTACCATATATGCTAAGAAATAGGAGAATATGGCACATAGATAGGAGAAAACCCAATCAATGAAAACAGATCACATGACAGATGATAGCATTAATAAAAAGGGACTTAAGACAACTTTTACAAATATGCTCCATATGGTTTTGTAGGTAGAAAAATGCATGAACAGGGGCCGGCGAGGTGGCGCTAGAGGTAAGGTGTCTGCCTTGCAAGCGCTAGCCAAGGAAGGATCATGATTCGATCCCCTGGTGCCCCATATGGTTCCCCCCCCCCAAGCCAGGGGCAATTTCTGAGCGCTTAGCCAGGAATAACCACTGAACATCAAATGGGTGTGGCCGAAAAAACAAAAAAAAAATGCCTGAACAGAATGAGGACACATTGATAGATATAAATGAAGTCCTATTGTAACTCACTCTAGAAAATATAATATCTAAAATGATGAGACATTGAGTAGAATTAACAACAGACTAACACCTAAAGAAATGACAGTAAACTTGGGGACACAGCATTAGAGATTATGCAAAACAAAGCAGGAAAGGCAAAAAAAAAAAAAAGAAACATAAAAAAGAACAAAAGAACAATGAACTCTGCAACAAAATAAATTGAACCTCTATACAACTGGATCCCCTGAAGTAAAGTAAAGGGGTAGTAAAACATTAAAAATCATAGCTAAAAATATTTGAAGCAATAGCTAAAATTTTCCCAAATCAGAAACACACAGCTTCAAGTAACAATTTTTATAAAATAAAAATAAAGAGAAAGTGCATTGGAGCAGAATTTCATATATCAGATATAAGAACTCTTTGAACACAATAATAAATAATAGGGTTTACATATTGGGCCAAATAATCATTATTTTATCAAGAAGACATACAAATGGAAAATAATTACATGAAAAATTCTGTGCAGCATTGGGCATTAGAAAAATGCAAAATAAAACCACAGTATTAACAATTATAGTCATCAAATAACTATATTTAAAAATATTGCCAGTACACATATCAGTGGAAATGTCTACCCCCAGGATCTCTCAGACATGCCTGTAAGAATGTAAAAAGGAGAGTAAGTATGGAAAAATAACTGGCAGTTAATTATAAATCTGAATATATATTTTACATACAATTCTTCAATTTCATTTCTAATTTCTGATCCTATCTCTATATTGTCTAGGTGCCAAGGAAAAAGAAAAAATATCCTGTCTATATAAATACATGCTTGCTACCATTTTATAATAATTTTTATTAACAATTGCTTAAAATGACAACTATTCTCTGAATGAGCAGGTTAAATAAAATTATGGAATATCTATTCAACAACATACTACTAGATATTAAAAAGGCAAACAGAGAAAATTAAGAAAATCCAGACTCTACATATGATATGCGTTTAAATATATACATATATACATACATGTATATTACATATATATATATATATATATATATATATAACATTTTAGGTCAAAACAGAAGTAGTAAAAGCACACCAGAGTCTGAGCCAGTAGGTAGAAAGGACCAGAGAGGAACTCAAGGGAATTTGCAAGGATGATGAAAATATTCCACATCGCGCTTGTTGTGGTAGTAATATAAGTGCAGAAAGTCTCTAAACTTAAAATTGGCTTAGGATTGTATGTTAATTCCATCCCAAAGAACTGAGTAGAAATGTAAATGCTTTCCTAAAATCAATTTAAAGCAAATACTCAGCATCTGAGAAGTCTTCAAGGTGCCTCTTTCAATAAAGCAGTAACATTTGTTTTAGAGGAATCAATTTGTGTCAGTTCTCCAATCTCTGCACTGTGGTGGGCTCCATGCTCCACAGTACCTGAGTCACCCCTCCTATGCTTTTTTCCTGGGACTCCACAACCAACCACTTTCTCTTCCCTCATTTGAGCTTGTGCATAGATGGCATGTGTTTGCTACTCTTTATGCGTTTTTTGAAAGTACAAAATGAGTGTTTTTAGGAAGAAGAATTTGGGGGTTATTAAAGTATCTTTCTATTGGAATTGAGGCAACGTGGTTACAATCTTTTATGGGTTATTTTTTGTTTGTTACTTTATGGCATTCTCTGGGTTTAATTCGGGCTCTGGGATCAGTCTTAGCAGGGTTCAGGAGACCATATGAAGTGCCAGGGATCAAATCAGGGTCATTTGCCTGTCTCTCCGGCCCCAAAAGTTTATCTTTCTGGTGAATAAAGTTACTGCTGCTACTACAAGGATGCCCAAGACCCTTCCTCACTGTCTTCATGACACTTCTAGTCCGACTACCTTATCACTATCCCACCTCCACAAAAAGTTGGTAACCTCAATTCTGTTGTCAAAGTCCAAGCGCTTGTTAAGAATCAAAAACCCAATTGTTTAGTAACCTAAGAAAGTTTTTAATAATAAAATCTTGATTTTTTTTACTTAGGTGGCCCTATAAATATTGTCATAAAAACTCTTGTCTTTCTATCTTCTCACTGTTAGGGGAAAGCAACGGGCTCCTTGTGAAAAGCAAAACATGTAAACAAATCTAGAATATTGACTGCTTTGATTCCCTAAACTTCAAAATCAATCTTTATGCTGGCAGTGTCCAGTTCTCAATGTATGATCTTAACAGTTGATGTACATTGAATTTTTTTAAATACGGAATGCAAGTTCCCTGAAAACAAAATAATAAATCATACTTAATGCCCCCAGGTGGTTCAGAGTAGCCTATTTAACCCATAAAATAGCACTTTTCTGGTGAAGAATACAATGACTAGTAGCATTTTAAAAGAAAATTTTGATTTTCAGCAATCTTGCCCTTTATTTTATCTCTGCTACATGTTCTACTCACTGCCTTCAACACTTCACTATATAACTTCTTCAGGAAACAGGAAAAGTTAGGGGAAAACTGATAAAATAATTGAAACCAGAAACACTCCTACCTGGTGATATTTCAGATAACCTAGAAAGCAAGAGAAAATATTTTATGGAAACTAGGTAAGATATTTTTAGAGGAAAAAACATGCATGCTTAGAAGCAACTACAATTTGTGGGTGATGAATTCTTATAAAAGCACTCCTAAGGGGCGAGCAATTAGCAATCCATCAACATTTTCCTAAGGAAATTTTTGGACTTTTGATGGTTACTCATAGTATTCCAAAAAAATTAAGGATTTTGTTTCAACTGAATTTGGAAGCAATACATTCATGCAAAGAGAAGTCTGATCACAGCCTGGCTACTTGTAACAGCCAAGTGTTACCCTTGTGTTACCAAGGGATGTGAAGGATCCACTAAGAAGAATTCAGTAGCACTCATGTTATCCAATATTACTCTATTATGAAGCAACTTAATAGATCTGCCAGGGTCCAACTAGAGAGGCAATAGAAGGCAGTGTTTACATTTTATCCCCAAAGAATCTTTTCCCCATTTGTACAGCTTTCCTTGACTGTCCCCAGAATGAAGGATCTGGTTTTGTAGGGTATACGCTTCCTTCAGACAATGCTGTCTGGGAAAGCATGAGAGCCATAGATGGAAAACATGTTTTTTATTAAAAATTTTAATTATTATTAATTTCCTAAACTAATTGCTTAAACTTAGGTTTATACTTTAAAAAAAGATATCTTAAAATATTGCATTTAACTCATATCCAGAATTTCATCATTCAACATATTGTCAATCTACAATTAATTTATGAGGTATTTTACAATGTTTTGGGTCTTTGAAATCTACACTCAAGTCATATTAATCCAGCCATATTTGAAGAACTCAACAGCCACACAGGTCCACTATCTACTATACTGGATAATGTTGTATTATAACGGAAACATCTATAAAATCTTAATTCACCTTTATTTATTTTAACTAATTTCCATTACTAAAATTTTTATACTACAATTGTTACTTTAATTTTGTTGTTGTTGTTATTTTACTTGTTTGGGGGTACACCAGGTGGTGTTCAGGGACTACACCCAGAGATGGACTCAGAGAATGGTTCTCCAGGTGTTTAGAGAATGATGGCAGTGCTAGGAATTAACCTTTGGCTTCCTATAGGAAATCATGCTCCCCACTCATTGATCTCTGTCCCACTGTTATTTTTGGTTTTGGTTTTGGTTTGGTTTTGGTTTTATTTTGGTTTGGTTTGGTTTTGGTTCTTTGGGGCCACACCTGGTGACACTCAGGGGTTACTCCTGGCTATGGCTCAGAAATCACTCCTGGCTTGGAGGACCATTTGGGATGCTGGGAATCGAACCGTGGTTCATCCTAGACTAGTGAAGGCTTTACTGCTTTGCACCACCACTCCAGCCCCGCTGTTCCACAGTATTAATATTTACATGTATTTTTTTGTAATTATTTAACATAAATCTCTAATTTGTTAGTAATGTACTGAAATAGCACAGATCTCCTAGTGGATAGGTTATATCCTTCTTTGCGTACTATATTTTTGTAATAAAGCTATATTCTTATAGTTCAAGATAAAACTGTATATTTCTGGCTTTAAAATGTAAGCATTTATAAAAATAATTTTATATATTTGCATTTATAAAAAGAATGCTAGATATCCCATAAAAATTACTATAGAACCCAGACTTTAAAATTCTTTCTCTCTGGAAAATTTACCACAAATTTTTAAGATAAAATTTTGGTTTTCAAATAAATTTTTATATTATATTGCACAAAAGCAAGCCACCAATTAATATTTAATGCCAAGACCAAAATAAAGGGGGGTGCATGACAGGTAGTAGCATACTGATTATTTTGTAGATTAAAGAACAATTCTGGTCTGTTGATACATTTTCATTTTAGTATTTAACATTATGATGTCCTTACACATCATAATGACAATATAAATTATTTAAACCACCATAAACATATAATCAACTCAACTGGTATGTCAAATTAGATATATGCCCATCCTTCACCATGCCTGTCTAGAAAGGCCGCATTGAGCTCCAATTAATTGTTCAGTTTTTGCCCCAAGTCAAAAATAACACTTAGGACCTACAGTTTCAAATTTAGTTGTTTATTTTTTGTCTCGCCAAATTGTTCCATTCAATTGAACTTCGGTGGAAGTGAGAGAATAGACATGTAAAAAATAGAATAGGGATGGGGCAATAATACAGATTTGCCTTGCATGCAGCTGACCCTGATTCGACCTTCAATATTCCATATGGTCCCCCAAGCCTTCCAGGAGTAATTTCTGATTGCAGAGCCAGGTGTAAGCCCTGACAGGTGTGCACCCCAAATAGGATATATAACAGACAAATGATATGTAGTTATTTATCTTTAGTTTCCTATGGAAAATGGCGGTATTTAGCAGTCATACTGATTTTATGCAAAAGCAGGTCTCTAGTTTTCAACTTGGCTTTATTATTGTAACTGTCAGTGTTCTCGAGACTCACCAAATATAAACTTTGACAGGGAAATAGCACAAAGGAAAAGAGAAAACACTAGAGATAAAGCACAATCCTGTCAGGTTTCCCAGGGACAATGACCAAAACAAAGAAAATATGTTGCCATGTTTTAACTTCCCAGTCCAGGTTAAGTAACAGCGAATCAACATCTTTTTTTTTTTTTCATCTATCATCTTGGCTAGAAACTATTAGAAGCACAACTCAAGAGAGGGGAATAGAACTGATTATTGAGCAGTGTATGAGTCCTAATAAATGTCCTAAAACATAAAATATCATAAAACATCAATCTTATGTAAGTTTGAGCACTTAAGATCAATTAGATTCTCCCCCCAACTCCAACTACTGACTGCTTTACCTATTTGAGTTCTCCTGAGAATCAAACTTAGCTACTCTACTTGCTGCCATCCCACCATATGCTATGCTTTTGTTGCAAGTCATGCCTTGCTGAAGAGGAGAGTCTGTAATAAACCTTATAGACTAAAACAGCTGAGCACTCTTTTTTTTTTTTTTTTTTTTTTTTTTTGCTTTGAAGCTATACCCAACTGTGCTCAGGGCTAATTTCTGGCTCTGCAAATAAGGATAACTCAGGACGGGACTAAGAGGACCATATAGGGTGACAGGATGAAACCTTGCTCAGGGATCTAATGCTGATCAGACAAGTACAAGCCAAGTGCCCTATCTGCTATAATATTTCTCGAGACATCAACTCTCTATCTTACGCATGGCAACATTTCTCAAAATAGAGCTATTCGAAGACTTTTAATAATCATCTATTAAAAGTGGTTTAAAATTTCAAATCCTGGGTCTCTTTCAAACCTACTGAAGCAGAGCATGCCAGAACCTAGAAATCTGAATTTTATCAAACTCCTAAATAATGATTTTGGATATCAAAGTTAGGCAATGTATTGTCCACAAAAGCCAAATAAGAAACCTTTATTGACTTAACAATAGAAACATAAAATGTGTCTATGACCAAAAGATATGCCAGATAACTCACATTCCTGTGTAGGAGCCAGTTCTACAATGTTGGAGTTATGTGGGCTTTGACCAAAACATCTGGGAAAATTTGTAAAGCGCCTAGAGATAGGATGAGATTGAGCTTCTAATAAAACTTAAATCTCCCACTTTATAATAAACTTGTTAATATTAAATTATGTAAAGAAAGCAGACCAGTATCATGCACTTGGATACCAAAGTTTATGTAATCATTTTGTTTTGTATTCAGAACAGACATTGTCTTGAAATAGCATTACATCTATTTATCCATTCTTTTTAATTCATAGTCCTCATTTAAACTGAGCCAAATCTGTATAAGAAACAGAGGAGAGAGATAGTTATATTAGTTTCTGATATTAAGGCTGCATCCCAAGAGGAAAGTTTTCCCTGTTGCTGGTGAATAAATTAAATTGCTTAAACTACCTCAATATTGTTATAATAAGAATAGGGATGGGACTTCTGCAATATATTGTGTGGAGAGAAAAAAGCACCCCAAACCAGAATAAATTAAAGAAATATCAAAGCTAAATTATGGCTAGCAGGATAGTCATATGAATGATAGTTGAACAGCTGTGGAAAAAATATGGGCATTGATAATGCCAATGATAAGCAGAAATGGGGAAGTAGGAGTAGGTAGCCCAGAGGCTTTCTATCTCAAGCACAGATCAGTTTGCATCATTGGTAGAAGCTTATATCTAAGAACCAAAGACTCCAAGTCGTAAAATTAAGAAAGCATCCACCATTTGGATGGAGGCCTAGACTTAATAATTCTTAGTATGAAATAAGTCAAAACAACTTTACAATCACTTTTCTGGAACAGTTTTACAAGCAATGGACCTAAAAACTTTGAGCAAGCAAAGCATAGTAAACAAAGATCTTTGAATAATAATGTTTTGTTCTAACAGGCGTTAAGAAATAAAAGAAATCCTCAACAGTGTTAAAAATATGGACATGTTTGGAGTGGGGTAGGGGCTGTTTTGTTGTTTTGACATGCTGTTTCGCTTAAAATTGTTTTTCTATGAATTGATAAATTAAATAACTTACTGTATAGGAATTAATGAAGATACCAGAGCAAAACCTTCTTTAACTAGCAATAACGTTTTGTTTACTTGGTATTAAATTTTATTTCTATAAACACTTACAGTGTATTTGATCTTTAGTCTTGCTGAGATCACACGAGGACAAAATCTACCATGAATATTTGGGAACTTAAGTACTATATATTTTACTTTTTCCTTTCTTTATAGTCTGCAAATAATACTTTCTCTTCTTGAACAAATTCATTTTCTGTGGGTCCTATGATCTACATCTGAGTTATTCAGTGCATTTTTACTTCTAATTGACAGATTCTGGATTCAGCAAGATTGGGAAGGTCAGGGACCAGGGCTTCAGACTTGGATGAATCCAGAGAATTAAAACTATTGGACTCCTTCATCATTCTATCTATAATTCAGGGGAAACAAAGCAACTAATTCCTCAGCCTGAGGTCAAGAGAGAGATTTAGGTGCTATTTTCTGACTGGAAAATCCCCCAGACTTCAATTGTCTGATATAAAGATTAGATCCAACTTTTAATCATTCATTGTGGTAGGAGTTTGGGTGTTTTCATTGCTCAAGACCCATATGAACTCTCTGACTAGTGAAAATATATGCTGCACTTACTTATACATGGTATAGTGGTTTTCCTCTAGAAAGAAAACCGTGTTTGCTTGATCAAGAAAAATGGGGATTTAGATAGGGTGGGTCTTTAAAATATGTTTTTAACTAAGTAGTACTATTTTCAAAATTATTTATAGTTTATTTTTAGGCAGACAATGTTCCAATACCATTGTCAATTCCCCTCCATCTATGCCCTTAGGTTCCCTCCCACCCACTATGCTGCCTCTTTGACAAGCAAATTTTTGTTTTTGTTTTTAAACCACTAAAGAAAAATACTGGAGATCCAGATGAAACCCTAAGTATTACTCTCCATCAAAGGAAAGGGGTCATAATCCTTCAAAAAACACACAAAGATTGCTTTTCTCTATATATATAGCTGTCATGAGGTAACTAGAAGTAAGGACTCTCAACTCAGAGCTCTCTGTGAATGTATTGATGGACACTGGTATTTCTGGACCACAGAAAAATTGTCCTTGTTTTATGTGCAGTCTGGTTTTTATCCTCCATTAAAAAGCTCAGTCTCTTAAAAAATTATTCAAAAAATTGTTCCCATGGTGGTTCCCTTTATACCTTTATGCTCACTAGTGAAATTTTCCAAAGAGCCTGTTTCTGGTGATTTCCATCCATAACACCTCTTCCAGGCCCACCCTTTTGTCTCGAGCAATATAAGATCCTGCTCAGATTTTCTTCATCAATTTTATCTCTCCAATGACCTCATGTTGGCACTTCCTTCGTGTGACTTTGAATCAGTCTCTAGATGTACTATATTTTTCAATCTGGATTTTCTCCATTAGCAAGTTTTCCTGCAAGTAACTTCCTTCATTTCATCATAAAGTCACTTTTGATTTATAATTCACAATTCTCTGCATATTCACATTAGCTATAAATGTCTTTCCTTCCATTTCAATACCTCTTATCTCTGCAATGTACTATAATCAGAGATTCACTATGCTGTTTATAACTTCAAACATGCTTGCAGACTTCTGCATTAGCCACGTTTTTACACACAGGAGGCTGTGTGTAATATATGCAAGATATTAAAAGAAACTATGTGGAAAATCACTTCTGCATTCATAGTCATCTCTCTAAATGGTGTTTATTCACAGACAAATTTTTTTTTCCCAGCCAGGGAGCAAGCAGTTTGCCTATGACATTGCTGCTACCTTAGCCTAAGATCTTGTTTTTCTCTCTTCCCCCTTTATATATATCCAGTATTTGAACTCAAAAGTTCATTTCCGGAGGACTCTTTTAAGAAAGTTAAAAAACGCAGTTAAGATATAAAATGCCATCAGTACTAAATGAACTAAGTCTATAAAAACAATGAAAATCAGATAAAATCTCCCCATAAAAGTACAACATCATGTCCTATGTTAAGTGATTTGTTTAAAATTCCAGTAAATGCAAGTGCATTTTATGTAGACATTGCATATTATTGACAAAACTATGAGACTCTGGGGAAGTAGGCTGGAGAGAGAGTTCAATAGACAGAATACATGTGTTCCATGGGTCTACTAAACATTACCAGGAATAATCCCTGAGCAGAGCACTAGAAACAGACCCTGAACAGTGCCACAAAACCAAAATAAAACACAAAATAACACTCACATAAACAGAAAATGTTCTTATGATACTTTTTTTAAAAGTTAAGTCGGCTATTTAAAATTAATCAGATAAATTGTATAAGTAAATCTCAATAATTGAAAAAAATGCAATTTGGTTGGCTTTTTCTCTTGATTACAGAGGACTGATTTGGGCAATAGCCAAATAACCTGGACATGTATGGCCTTTGATATGAAAAAAAGTAAGTCTCATCTTAACGATTCAGCTGACATATTACCTTTCTAGTGAAATGTTCAATCACTGGTGTTTGTTCTTTTCCTTCTTTGTAGTCACAGATTACTTGGTTTACAAAGAAAAATTTTTGGTGGGGCCAGAGTGAAAGTGGCCAACCTGGGACAAACCCAGGTTCGATCCTTGGCATTCGATATGGTTTCCCCGAGCCTGCCCAGAGCAATTTCAGAATGCAGAGCCAGGAGTAAACCTGAGCACTGCTGGGTGTGGCCAAAAAACAAAAACAAAAGCGAAAAATTTTTTTTTCTTTTATGATGATAATTTTTTTTCAGTCTTATGAACAAGATCATCAACTACTTATTTGTAAGAGTCCTACCTTGTTTTGACTTTGGTTTCCATAGCCCTGAGCAAAAATAATTGATCTTGGTTTTATTTAAACTTTGTTATATTCAATTGAAAGCATAAAGATTAAAGTTCCTCCTCAATCTCAGTTGCTATAGCTTCAATATACTAAAGAAATGAGCTACCAAGGATACAAATAAGGACTTAAATTTTTCAAAGGTCAACCAGCTTCAGACACATAAATAAGAGTCAACTAGTGACCTGGACACAAGTTCAGTGTCTGGATATAATTCAGATTTTTTGGTTGTTTTCCAGAAAAGAGTGGAAAATGGCACAACGTAACAGAACTAGAATTATAGCCCAGTGACAAGGCCAAAATTTGAGTCAGGAACATGTAATCTGTGGTCTCTGTCCAAGAGGAAAATGTCACTTTTTATTTGACATGACTCCATCAAATCAGTAATAATCAGGGCTTGGTGTTGGTCTATGATGCTAGCTGTAATGACAGAGCCAAAATCACCAGTTTAAAAGTATCTGGCTGGTATAGCCAGAACTTGGTTTCCATGGGACTTAAAATAAGTCATTTATCCAAAACTTTTTAAAAATGTCTATGGCTAGCAAATTGGCCTGTGCTTAGATGACCTTAAATGTGAACTCTGAGCATACAGCTTTAGAGACAACGAACTCACATTGCAGAGTTGAAGCTATATTTGTATTCAGAAGTGGAAAAGTGCCTACATTCATTCACTCCAAAAAATATTCCTGAGGATGTCAGTTTAAATACTGGCATATATGGAGTTTTGGTCAGTTTAATCTCTCTGTAGAGATAAGTTGTCAAGTGGTGAAGCTGTGCCATTGGCAATATGGTGGTTGTGAATAGTGGGTGCAGCTGACATGGTTTCAGCAGTGAGGGGACTTGGCTTGCCCTTGGCTAGAGTATCCTACTATTTTACAGCTTGGTATTCATCTTTTTCTTTTTTTAATTCTATTTTATTGAAACCATTGTGATCTACAAAGTTCTTCATAGTTGAATTTTAGATATAAAATAAATCAGGGCCATTCCCACCACCAGTGTCAAACTCTCTCCACCAGTGTTCCCAGAGTACATCATATACCATCACCCTTTGCCCCTAGCCTGCCAGTATAATGTGTCCACTTAAGTTTAGATTGTTAAAGTGTAGGTCTCTTAATTTATTTTTGTTGACTTTGACTTGAATATTTAGTTCTGTCCATTTTTTCTCCACCAATACATCTTAGACCACTTAGTCCCTGGTCTCATCCATTCTTTATTTTTTCTTCAGAAATTTTTAGAAAAATGAAGAAATATGAGGTAAAACAAAGTAATTTGTGTCTAAGTTTCTATGAAAAAGGCAGGAACCCCTATTTAAAGGATTAAAAAGAAAAAATTAAGAAAAAATAAGAAAAAGGTGGCAGATTTTTGCATAGGTGCATCAAAAGTTGGGGGAAAATAGAAAAAAAAACATTTGGCCTGAAAACAGAGAGAACCTACCCATGAAACATCTTGCCAGACATACTAAGTTATTAAACCCCAAAGTGTTTCTTCACAGTCCTAGGAAAAGTTCTCCTCAATCATGGTTGTTGCAATCAGGCTTCAGTAATTAGAGATCTTGGGTTTTTCACAGATCCTATGTCAATATCAGGGTGTCATGGAACATCTTCTGGTTTCATCTCACCATTAGGTGCCAAGGAGGGGAAACTTGCACTGAAAACAAGTTGTTGCTGTTTCCTAGTCATAAGAATGTCATATATACCCACCCTGGAACAAGTTGGTGCTAGGATTGCATTAGGGCTTTCCCCAGTAGAAGTTTGATTTCTGGTGCTGGTGCAGAAAACTTGGGATCCAAGTTTTAGAACTAATGAGCCAATGTTCAATCAACTGAAGCCTAAGTCAGTCACTATGACAAATATTCAGGGTGAAAGACCTCCCCTGCAGTACAAAATTTATGAGTTCTTATCCATATTATATAAGAACTTCTTTCTGTAATACTTCTTCCTATTTTCCCCATGTTTATATACCTATACAAAAAGGAACAATGCCATATGATAATCCTGGTGCATATAGGGATAAAACTAAAAAATCCCTATAACCTGGTTCTAACATGAACTCAGAACCCAAGAGAGACTTATCAACTAGAATTTCTTACTGAATAAATCACGTAAAAGGGATGGGGGGAAATTGCATATACATAAAGAAATTAAGGATTATACCTATTAAGGAAATACATCTAAAGAAATATAGGAAGGGAACATACATATATCCTTTAAGTCTTTTGAAATAGTCTGGGAGGGAGGAATAAAATCCAGAGCATATATTCAGCCTGCAACATGGTCTTGTGAAGTCTGAAAAATGGCTCCCAGAAGTGTTGGATCAGGAAATAGACTCAAGCTGGGTGTCTCTCAAAAGCTGAATTTGCTAGCAAGCAACAATCCACAGCAAAGGGAGGTGGGAAGAAAGGGGCCACTGAGAGCAAATCAGCAGCACCAGTATCAGCAGCAACTTCTTCCCAGACCAGTGAGGATGTCTTTTCCTTATGGGAGCTGAATAGCAGCTGGTTAGGGTAGGGAGAATGATTTGATACCTGAAATGGCCACAGGAGGCAGAAGATCAGGACTGGCTATGAAACCCAGGAGACTGAGGGAAGACCCCAAAGAGAGCCCAGGTTGCATTTGATGGAAGGGACTGGAGGCCAGGATGACCAAAATTCTGATAGCTTTTTGTTCCTCTTCATTTGACTATTTTCCAGTAGGGAAAGTGTGTTTTAAAAATTACTGATAATGAAGCCAGGAATATGAGTCAGCAGTAGAGAACTTGGCCTTGCATGTATTCAATCCCCAGCAATAAAAAACATATTCAATAAATAAATAAAATCTCCAAATAGGTCTCAGGTATGTGGCTCAAGTGCAGAGCAAAAGAGGCCCTCATCTGTATACCTCAGCACTACTGTGTATAATCCTATTGGGAAAAAAGACTAGCATAGATTTACTTGCTTTCTAGTTAAATTTATAAGACAGAGTTATAATATAAAGGATAGGGTACATGCTTCATACACAGTCTACCCAAGTTTAATCCCCCGCACCCCAGATCCAACCCTTAGAACCCCACGCACCATAAGGAGTGATTCTGGAGAGTAAAAGCAGGGATAGGCCCTGAGAAGTACAAGATGTGGCCCAATAATAAATCAAACTTGTAGCCTTAAGAAAGAATTACTTGATAACAGAGAGATAATACAGGGGTATTATCTTACATGCAAGCTTACTTCAGTTTGATCCCTGGCACTACCAGGAGTAATCACAGAGCGCAAAACCAGGAGTAGCCTCTGAGTACCAGCAGGAGTGGCTCCAAACCCCACTTCCACCCCCAGAAAGACAATTACAAAAGTGGTTGATATTCAGGACTTTTCAAAATGGTGTTATATTTAATGCCAGTCATATAGATCACAACATTTTCTAATGTTCTCTAGGGCATTAATTACTTTAATCTTTTCTTCCTTCTCCCCAAGGCCTGAATTTCCAAAGAATACTCCCTGTTCCATGCAGAGCAAAATGGTTCCTAAGTCTACATAATAGAATCATAAATAAAAGGAGACTATACCAGGCCAGTTATTAGCTATACTGCAAATTTATAATAGGGTCAGGCACTTAGCTTCATTGCTACTACAAGATTGACACCAACACCAACAGAGGCGATTTTAAATAGCATTTGAAGAACCAATAACAGGCACATTGTTGTTGCCACCTCTTAAATGTCTTTAAATTTTTACAAGTTAGACATACTGCAGTTTAATTTTATATCCTTTTTATGGTCCAGTATTTGTCTGATTGTCTTATGGTCCTTTTCTAACCTGTAATATTTTTTACATTCTCATGTCCCAAAGACAGTACAAAGGCCAAAACTGGTGCTGAAGATTTCATTGACTTGAAATCAGAACACCACTAACCATAATAAAACCTTTATAATAAGCTTAGGACAATTATTGATCCTGTTGGGTAATATATGACCTTCATAAAAATAAATGGATAAAAATAAACAAATAATGAACATATGCACATAATAATATACATTAAACAAGAACCAATGTTTTTAGTAATTCCCAACATAACATGTTTTTCAAATAAACCTGTAGTAAGACATATTTTTCCAAACATATGGGACCCTCATAGGTAAAAATTATTCTTACTAGTCCTTTGATTATCCTGGAATTATTCAAATTAATTTGATAAAATTTATACAGATCAAGCATAGTAGTTCACAATATTAATACAATGCTGTCATTTTTTCACATATGTATAAACAACCAGTTAAATTTTCTATCATTGCTGATGGAAAGATTGGTAGCACCCATATGCCACAGCCAGTGTTGTGTATCCAGCATACCTTTTGGGTCCCTCTTTGAATCAAAAAGCTACTTGCTAGAGCATGTGGAGTATGTTATCAATGATTTATAAACTTTTATATGCATAAGGAACTAGAAAACACTTAGAACAAATTTTTCACTTTAAGAAATTTTTTGTTTGGTTTTGGGTCCACACCAAAATTGTGGTGTTCAAGGTTTACTCCTGTTTCTGTGTTCAGAGATCACTTCTGCCGTTTTTAAGGATCCCATTTAAGATGCCAGCGATAGAACCTTACCCACTGTACTACCTAGCCCCAACTCTTAGCAATTTTTACTTTATTTTGAAAATATCTTAGTTTAGTTTAGGTAACATGGTTATAATAGTGTTAAAGTTTATAACATTGATGTACAGATTGCTGTACCCCAACACTACCATAGTGCCCTCTACTACTGTCCCTATGTTACCTCTACTGTAATATTTATCCTCCCGATCACACTTCCCTCCCTGCTACTTGTGGGTAAGTTTTGTAATACAAGGCCAAGGGGGTTAATCATTTAGAACTTACATCCCTTAAAAAAAGACAGCATTCTGTCTGTGGTATATATGTACTAACAATAAAAATGAATAAATCTTCAATCCAAGCATATATATATATTTAGTAGTAGGAGAAAATTTTATGTTTTCCAAAAAAATATTAAAAAAACCAAGATTTTTCAGGCAAAATAAAGCCTTCTGTGGGTCCAGAAAGAGAGCACAAAAAAGTAAATAATGTTTTGCCTGCAGTTGAACAATGTTCAATCCTACAGTACCACATGACCTCCAAGAAAAGCCAGGAGTGTCCCTTAAGCACAGAATTAGGAGAAACATGCTAGCACTAATATTAGTCTTCTGTAGTTACTTTACTAATATATGTATTTACATATATTTATAAATTATCTAAGTTATCACTTATATAAATTACCTGCTAATATATATCTGTGTATATATATGAATTACCTTTGATAATATGGTAAAAATAATCACTTTTACATGATATCAAATGTAATTTGTGTGTTAAAGTATGTTCTTAGTTTAAAAGAATCATGATTTCCACACATATTTTGCAGCCCTAATACTGTCTGTGTCTTTTACTCCTGCCTTTCAGAAACTAAATGTCAGTCCAGTGCATCAGATTTTCTAGAATACAGCACAACAAATTCAAAATGGCAGTTGTTTCAAATGAGCTGAGCTGCCCTGGTGCAACATACATGCAGGTATTCACAGATAATGGGTGCCAGAGTGGGAACTCCACTCTACTCCTTTCAAAGCTTCAACTATCCACCAAGCAAGAGGGTAAGAAATATAATCAATTGTTTTGTCTAGACAGTATCAATCAATGCCAACCACTAAAACATGAGCAAAAGTGAAGACTCGTGACTAGAAAAATGAACTTGAAATGTTTATGATGGATTAAATGGCATATATATTCCCATAGAGAAAAACTCAACATTAATGACTACACTTTGCTTATGCCTTCATCTTATGTGACTCACAAGCCAATGCCAGGATAAACAAAGTCACCAGACAACATTCTTAACTGGAGAATTCAAATCTTTTAGAAAAAGAAATAAAGCAAAAATATCTTTAAATCTTTATTCCATACAATCTAATTTCAAACGTGAATCTTGTTTTGTGACAGGAAAAACTACTAATTTTAAAGTGCTTTTCCTTTAGACTGTGAGGAAGTTACTTCATTTACTTTGTATCACAGATATATGCAAGTTCACTTAATAGATCTCATGAGCAGACATAATCCTTGAGCAACTGTTTAATTTTCTTATGCAGCCTGCACTTAGATGATCTGAAAGGAGAAATGTAATATACCAACCTCTCCCAACCCAAATTAGGCATATTCAATAACTTTGAATTACAGAAGACATAAAAGATTATGTCAATTTCTGGCTTCAGTTATACTCAAAATCTTCCCTTTCTGTGATGAAACTCCTAACAAAAGCTTTTGGGAGGAAATGTAACTAATGGAATCACTCCAATTTAATGTTCGTCATAAAAGGTCTACATATTTTACTTCTGTAGTGAAAGTTTTTATTCTAGAAAACTCAGAAAATTTTTCAAAATATGAAGATTACTTTGCACTTTTTATAGAAAGAAGCTTAAATATGAAAAGAATTTATGGTTTATCTTCTGGTCGCCCCAAGTGGATGACTGAATGAAAGCTGTACACAGAGCAATAAAGAATATTTTGAACATTTTAAGAACACAGTGTACCTACAATGTTTTCTGTGAAAAGCACCCTATTTCAATCTAATCACTTAGTTATGTGCTTCAAAATGTATACTTCCAAATGAGAAGCACCGGTTATCTGCCAATGAAAGTGAAATGCAAAAGTACCAGGGCAGGAGAAATAATACAGCAGGCAGGATGCTTGCCTTGCATGTGGCCAACTCCAGCTCATTCCCCAGCCCTTCAGGAGTGATCCCTGAGCTCAGTAGCAGGAATAAACCCTGACCACTGCCAGATGTGGCCCTTTCCCTTTCCCCACCAAAATCTATTTAACAAACCCTGTATCTTATTTGAATGCATGCTATTATCTAATAATAAACTGAGGGCCTCTGAAATGCTGTAGAATTTTCATAGTTTATGGGAGGGTATAGTCCTCCCAAAATTCCAGCAATTCTTCTGACCACAACTGTCTTCTCATACCTGAATCTATATGTAATGTCTTTTGTTTGCAAGTGAAATACAGTCTTCTTGAGATTCTGAAGATCAAAGTAAAGCAAAATATAAAACACTTACCCAAATTATTCATGAATGCAGTCATTTTTAGCTGGAGATTTGAGGAGGATAAAAAGAGGATTTATCCTGCAGAAGGTAAACAGATTTCAGTCATAGAAAGGATTTTGCTGTGCCTAAAATGTCTTGATGGTTTTCTCTCTAGTTTTGTCCCTCCTTACCCCTGCTCTCTAGTCCTTTAATTCTTCTCATCTCATTCTTATTCCTTCTCTTGCAGAACAATAACTCTCATCAGTTGTTTATCTTCTTGTTTGATCCTATGCCCAAAAGTTCCAGTTCTTAACCTTAAGTAAGGCTTTCTTTTTGCTGTAAGTAAATAAATCTTCTCTAAGAGATATATTTGTGTTGTGTTCATAATAAAATACTCATCTCTTATAATCATAAAAAGCATATTAAAATCTAGTTCATGAGTGGTAGAACAATTGTACATGAGATATTAATAGGAACTTCAAATGACATGACAGATAAATAATTCAAGAAAGCTTTCCCAACTGTTTCCAGAAGGAAGAAGGTTCCATTTGTCTTTTACAAAGTTTATACATGGAAAAAAATCTTGTTTGGGAAGAATTTTGGAGGATGAGGGGGATTCCTATAGAGGTTGAGTAAATTGCTCTCAATTTTCTGCAAAATCACAACAGAAATGCCCAGCCTAATGCTATTTAAATAAAATTTATAGCTTTAGAGAAGCAATGATTCTACTGAGTATAGTAAATTTTAATACAAAAATGGAAGGATTTAAGTCTATGAACGGAAGTATTTAGAACTATTATTTCTCTACAATCTTTAGGATTGTGGAGCCAAGGAAACAATAGCTTCCTCTGCAGCCTACTGAATGATCTAAATAGAATTCTACTTGGGCTTGGTTAATAATAGAAACGTATACACCACCGACTCTTGAAGGTTCTCAACTATTTTATTTTAGGGTTATAAATAAATTTTTGTATTTGGCAGAAAGCTGTTTTACTCCTTCCTAAACATTACAGAGAAGATAAACACTGCTTTCTTTAAATAGTAAAAAAAAAAAAAAATAGTACAACCTGCCAGCCATTTTCAGTTCCAAGATTTAAATACAGTCCCTCCACATTCCTATTATATCTCAATTTAGTCATTTAAATTGTAAGAAAAGTTTGCATGTTCAAATGAATAAATAAATAACAGGTACTGGATAAGGACAGGAATGAGAGCTATTTTATAATTTAAGAAACATTTCCTAAATGTTTAAGGGTTAGATATCCCATTGGGAGTTAGGATAGCATATTTTCTTTGTCTGGAAATTCCACTACCATAATCACTAGCTTCAGTAATAAGCAGACTCAGTTATATTTTACTTCTATAATTAACTAACATGACAATCTCACTTTCAGGATAGGCAAATATTGTCCTTCTGACTTGAAAATACTTCTGTTAACTTTTTATAAATAAGATTAGAAAATAGATTTGAAGTCTAGCATGTTTTGCATCTTTGTTCAAATGCTCTTGAAATTTCTGAAGACAATTATCAGGAAGATCTATGCATAGTCAATCATTGGAGCACTAACGAGAGGAAAATAGCCTTTCTATGAAAGCCCAAACAAAATACTAAATACCAGAGAGAATGATCATCTATATCAACCTCTTTAGTTTGTAAGTAATAGCAATAAAATTGAGTCCAAAAAGGACATATAACATTTCTAAAGATCACTACTTTATGAGTCCACAAAGTAAATTTTGAACTGTAATATCAGACAGATATACATTAGATTAATATTGGGTTACAAAAATGGTCGGGTATCATTCATTCATTCATTCATTTTCAGGAAGTTCCAGTGATATCTGTGAGCATTTTGTAACATAATGTAACAGAATAAAAAGGACGATATAAATGCAATCTTACCACATGGCTCCCACTTTGGATTGCAGTATCATCTAATCAACTCTATTTTACTTATTATTCATTCAGTGTTTATGAGTTATATTCAGCATATCTTAGTTCAGAGAACTGATTGTATTTCCTCCATAGACTCAAAAGAGTCTAAAACTACGAAGTCCCTTAAAGCTCTCACCTCCCTATATAAAAGAATAAAAGTTCTGATAGGAAAAATATCATCTATGTCTTTCATATCTAAAACTTCAGGTTTTAATATAAAAATTTTGGCTATTATAGAAAAAGCATTTCATCTATCTTTCTTTTTTTAATTTTTATTGTGATCATAATGGGTTACATATCTTGCACAGTAGTATTTTAGGTACATATTAACATTGAATCAGGGGAATACCCATCACCAAATTTGTCCTCCCCCCTCCCAGTTCCCTTTCTGCAACCCATATACCCCACCATCACCCCCCAGGCTGCTAGAGTAGGTGGACCCTTCTTAGTCTAGCTTACTATTAGTGGTCATATATCTGTTTGGTCCTGGTAACCTCCCATGTTTACCCCTCTATTTAAGAGGCAGAGCTAGATAAATTGAGTTATGTGGTTTTGTTTGAAGTATAATGGGGTACAAAATAAGAAGAAAAAAAAGCAAAAAAAAGAAGTCAAATACACTAAAAATGGGCAGAGACCTTGAATCTAGAGGCTTTCAACCTCAGTTTGAGAGAGGACATGAAAAGAGTAATTGAAACACCACAACAATACAGAGAGAAATATCAAATTAAATAGCCAGTGAGCACTACAGCTATAAAGACAAGCACCACACAATAGTCTCGGTTCTGAAATCAAATCATGTCGGAGTGCAAAAAGAAAGAGAAAGAGAAGATAAAATAAAATAAAATGAAATAAAATAAAATTGAAGATATCAACTTCAATATCTACACCAAAATAAAGATGTCAAAAAATCGATCAATCAATAAATAAATGTGTGGAAAGATGATTATTTTGTGTTTTTTCTTTTTTCCCCCTGCATAAGCACATTAAGTATTGGGAATATTATAGAGGGAATTCCGTTGGTCTAGGAGTTACAGGGTTTTCCACCCCTGAAGTATTCTGTCATGGGATTAACTGTAGACTCCTTGTATGATCATTTACTCTCCCCTCAGTGCATTTGTGGTGTATGGAAGACTTCTGCTTTATCTTGTATGGTAAAATCAGACCTCTGTATCTAGAGATCTTGGTGACTGTGCAGCTCAAGGAATGGAGCTTATGATGGAGTCTTTCTTTGTGGTTCTAGCAATTCTGCTTCTTCAGTGTCGTTTTAATCCATCTTCTGTAATTGGTGGTCTTGGTCATTATGTTGCTCCTAGGAACTTCATCCATCTTACACTTAATTTTGGGAGCTGTCTTTTCAGTAGAATGCATCTAGTTTTTGCTTGCTAATTTAATTGGATTTCTATCAAGAAATATATAAAAATCTCATATTTGAGTGGCAGCAATGTTAATAAGATTGGTATTATTTTCATGAAAAAGAAACTTCAGTTTTCATTGTAGGCAGTCACTGATCTTTTATGAGTCCTGTGAATCTAATAAAACCCATGACTCTACCCACAGGGTTCATGTAACAAAATTGACTATAATCAATCCACTCAAAATTAACTTGGCTAACCAAGAGAACATAAAAACCAGTCTCTTCAAATAGGAAAATGAAAAAATGAGCATATTATTTCACTTAGAAATTCAAAATTAAAGGTCAAATCGTATCCTTGGGCCAAGAGGTAGAAATGGCTACTGTTGGACAATAATTTAATAAGCAAATGAGTTAGCAACTAATCTCCAGTCATGGTAACTGAAATCTCTGTGACCATACTGAAAACATATGCCTTGGAAAGAAAATTTTTCTCATTTTATTTATACAGCTTGGTTTTCACATAAAGAGAAATTGATATATAAACATGAATTTGCTGCTAACATTTTCAATGTTTGCTGGTACAATGTCTGTAGCAATGGTAAATATTTGATTAAATATTGAGCACTCTGTTATTCCTTTATACAAACAGTAGAGAGATATATATTTAACTAAAAATACTATTTTCAAACAAGAACATTGAGCTATGTTTCTGATACTAGAAAAACCTTGTATAAAATATGTCTATATAAATTTTTTGGGGGGTTTTGGGCCACAGCTGGTGATACTCAGGGGTTTCTCCTGGCTATGAGCTCAGAAATTGCTCCTGGCTTGGAGGGGGGGGGCATATGGAATGCCGGGGGATCGAACTGTGGTTTGTCCTAGGTGTCTGCAGGCAAAGCAGACACATTACCACTTGTGCCATGGCTCTGACCCCTAAAATTATTATTTTTAAGTTTAATGTATAGACAAGTGATAAAGGGTATATATTGAACAAATAGGTCACAGCACATTATAATGGCACATAAACATATACAAAGCATAAAATATAAATACATTATAGATGTTTATTATATGTCTTTATCAGTAAAAAGGTGAAAACTTATAAATGCATAAAATTATAAGGCTATGAGGTAGGTCAAAAAGTCCAACATAGAATTAAGTCCCTACTTCGGGGGCAAGAAAACAAGTATGCATTTCTTTTTTCTCAAGGACCTGTTCTATCTACAAAACCTTCAACTCAGAACATTTCTAAAAGCATAGTCCCAGTGATGGGAATTTTTCCTTTGTACACCGACCTCATAGGAGTAATAAAATTAAAGATCTAAAAGCTTCTTCAAACAGGTTAATTTCATAAGTTTTGTCTAAGACCTACATTTTAAAAAATGACTGCTATATGGGATCAAGGAACATAGAAAGTTTAGGCTTATTTAAATTATACTATATGCAAATGAGAAATAACTATTGGCAATGGTTATTAAGATATTAAAGTGTCAGGAGGATAAGAAAAAAAGAAAATATGAAATAGGGACCAAAAATAAAAATATAGTTGAATTGAAAGAGAATAAAACTACACAATAAGAAAGGAAATATCTTTTCAAAAAAAAGATACTGAAGCAAATGGTTATTCCCATGGAGAAAAGAACCTAACACCTTATAACTCTCAGAAAAAGTGATATAACATTGACATCATGTAGTTGCTGAATTTAAAACCCAAAATATAACAGCAACAAGATATTTGGATTAAATATATATATATATATTTAGCCTGGAGTAAATAAAATAGTTTATAGATGAAAGTGGATATCATTAATAACAAAAGAAATAAAGATTATATTTTTGCTTAAAGGAGCATTATAAGTCAAATTGTCAAGCCACCAAATCATAAACACATAAACACACAATATGTTTATCTCACAAAAATGAAGAATTCCTACATATGCATTAAGATGTTCTTCAACAGATGAATGGCTAGAGAAACTGTGGTACATATACACAATGGAATATTATGCATTTGTCAGGAGAGATGAAGTCATGAAATTTTTCTATACATGGATGTACATGGAATCTATTGTGCTGAGTGAAATAAGTCAAAGGGAGAGAGATAGATGCAGAATAGTCTCACTCATCTATGAGTTTTAAGAAAAATGAAAGAAATTCTTGCAATAATTTTCAGAGACAAAAGAGAGAAGGGCTGGAAGGTCCAGCTCATGACAGGAAACTCACCACAAAGAAGGATGAGTGCAGTTAGAGAAATAACTACATTGAGAACTATCATAACAATGTGAATAAATGAGGTAAGTAGAAAGCCTATCTAGAGTACAGGCAGGGGTGGGTTGGGGATGAGGGTGATTTGGGACATTGGTGATGAGAAAGTTGCACTGGTGAAGGAGGGTATTCTTTACATGACTGAAACCCAACCACAATCATGTTTGTAATCAAGGTGCTTAAATAAAGATATTTAAAAAAGAAGTTTATAACATCTATATTATAATATATAAATATGTAACACACGTGAGCACATATACTAAATATATAAAGAAACTATTTAAAATGGAGAAAGATTTTCACACTTCACTGAAAAAGATACATTAACATAAAAGGACAAGTAACAAGCTCCACACATTAACTAAGCACATGAAAATGTGACACATTAAAATGCAATATACATTCAATAACATGTCTAAAATTAGAAAGACTGACAACATTAAATATGAAAAAGTGTGTGGAACAAATAAAACATTCATATATAATTGGTAAAATATAAAATGGCACTACCACTGTGGGGAAAACCTTAGCAATTTTTATTATCTACTCAATATAATCATTTTCCAAGAAAAAATGTTATGTTCACAATAAAAACTTGCATCCAAGTGCTTAGAGCAGTTTGACTTATCATAGCTAAAAGTAGCTCACATGATCTATCACCAACATAAGGAATAAATACCCCATCTATGAGAAATGAAGTGTGTGTAAACGTATATGCTCTATAGTTTCATTTATAAGAAGTTTTAGGACAGAAAAGTCTCATTTGTGGTGTGGAAAGATATCAAAACAATTCTGGGGTGGGAAGAATCCTAGGCAAAACTGGGGAAAAGAAAATTATCCTTATCTTGACTGGTGTGTTCATTGTACAAATGAATGAACTTTGCAAAACTCAATGTAGACACTTCATATCTTTACTGCTCTAAGTAAATTTTGTTAGTAACAACAACAAAAAGTTATTTACTTTCAAGTCTCTTTGTGTCAAATATGATTATATGATTGCAAGTGGTCATGTACAAGATCATTTCTGTGATCATGAAAGGGTGCCAATTGATCCAGACTTTGATATTAGAAAATCACTTAAACTTCTTGATGCTCTAATATCTAATTGTAAAACTAAGTCACTAACATCTACAAAACTTTCACTCAACATAGAAATATCTGTTCTATGCCAGGGTTTTGATGAGTGGTTCTAGGTTTTATTAGTTCTGTGAAGAGGTTCAAATAAGAATATGAAAGTAATATATAAATGATGAGACAATATACAAATATTATTATTTGTTTCTTGGCCAAGAAATAGAAACCGCCTCACAGGGTGGGGTGGAGAGTGATGGTTAGGATTTCAAATTAGAGTAACGTACTGAATTGCACAGCCTGATTTCAGCTTTTTTAACATGAAAGAACATGAGAGATCATAAAGGAGAGGGGATATTTTAAAAAGCAAACTACAAACAGCTCTTTTAGTTTGTGATCACAGAAAGAAGTCTTGTTCAAGCAATTAAAGCTGGTTGCCAAGGGAAATAGCAAGCCTAAAAGTCTTTAATATCAAAAGCCTAAAGATCAGGAATTTAAATTCCTGAAATTGACCAAAATGAATTAGAAGGAAATATTTCAAACAGGAAAATGGAGCCAAAATCAGAATTGAAATAAATTAAATAAGCCCTATGTTTTAAGTTAAACTTGCTTCATATGTATATTAAGCAAAATATACATTCCCTAAATAGGAGTTATTACATTTAAACATTTTTCTTTTTTTCTTTATTTAAACATCTTGATTACATATATAATTGTGATTAGGTTTCAGTCATGTAAAGAACACCCCCTTCACCAGTGCAACATTCCCACCACCAATGTCCCAAATCTCCCTCCATCCCACCCCACCCCCACCTGTACTCCAGACAGGCTTTCCAGTTCCCTCATTCATTCACATGATTATGGTAGTTCTCTGTGTAGTTATTTCTATAACTGCAATCACCACTCTTTAGGGTGAGCTTCATGAAGTGAGCTGGAAGTTCCAGACCTCCTCTCATTGGCTCTGAGGATTGTTGCAAAAATGACTTTTATTTTTCTTAAAACTCATAGATGAGTGAGACTATTCTGCATCTCTCTCTCCCTCTGACTTATTTCACTCAGCATGATAGACTCCATGTACATCCATGTATAGGAAAATTTCATGACTTCATCTCTCCTGACGGCTGCATAATATTCCATTGTGTATATGTACCACAGTTTCTTTAGCTACTCATCTTTTGAAGGGCATCTTGGTTGTTTCCAGAGCCTGGCTATTGTGAATAGTGCTGCAATAAATATAGGTGTGAGGAAGGGGTTTTTGTATTGTATTCTTGTGTTCCTAGGGTATATCCCTAGGAGTGGAATAGCTGGGTCGAATGGGAGCTCAATATCCAGATTTTGGAGGAATCTCCATATCGCTTTCTATAGAGGTTGGACTAGATGGCATTCCCACCAGCAGTGAATAAGAGTTCCTTTCTCTCTACATCCCTGCCAACACTACTTGTTCTCATTCTTTGTGATGTATTCCAATCTCTGTGGTGTGAGATGATATCTCATCATTGTTTTGATTTGCATCTCCCTGATGATTAGTGACAAGGAGCATTTTTTCATGTGCCTTTTGGCCATTTGTATTTCTTTTTTATCAAAGTGTCTGTACATTTCTTCTCCCCATTTTTTGATGGTATTAGATGTTTTTCTCTTGTAAAGTTCTGTCAGTGCCCTGTATATTTTGGATATTAGCCACTTATCTGATGGGTGTTGGGTGAGTAGTTTCTCCCACTTGGTGGGTGGCTCTTGTATCCTGGGCACTATTTCCTTTGAGGTGCAGAAGCTTCTCAGCTTAATGTATTCCCATATGTTGATCTCTGCTTCCACTTGTTTGGAAAGTGCAGTTTCCTCCTTGAAGATGCCTTTAGTTTCAATGTCACGGAGTGTTTTACCTGTGTCTTGATCTATATACCTTATGGTATCAGATCTGATATCAAGGTCTTTAATCCATTTGGATTTTACCTTCGTACATGATGTTAACTGGGGGTCTATGTTCGCTTTTTTGCAAGTGGCTAACCAGTTCTGCCAGCACCACTTGCTGAAGATGTTTTCCCTACTCCACTTAGGATTTCTTGCTCCTTTGTCAAAAATTAGGTGATTGTATGTATGGGGAACATTGTCTAAGAACTCAAGCCTATTTCACTGATCTTAGGGTCTGTCTTTATTCCAATACCATGCTGTTTTGATAACTATTGCTTTGTAGTACAGTTTAAAGTTGGGGAAAGTAATGCCTCCCATTTTCCTTTTCCCTAGGAGTACTTTAACTATTTGAGGGTGTTTATTGTTCCAGATGAACTTCATAAGTGTTTGAACCACTTCTTTGAAGAATGTCATGGGTATTTTTAAGGGGATCACATTAAATCTGTATAATGCTTTGGGGAGTATTGCCATTTTAATGATGTTAATCCTGCTATCCACGAGCAGAGTATGTGTTTCGATTTTCGTGTGTCTTCTCTTATTTCTTGGAGCAGGACTTTATAGTTTTCTTTGTATAGGTTCTTCACGTCTTTGGTCAAGTTGACTAAAAGGTATTTGAGTTTGTGTGGCATTAATGTGAATGGGATTGCCTTCTTGACTTCCTTCTCTTCCCTATAATTATTGGTGTATAAAAAGGCCATTGGTTTCTGTGTGTTAATTTTGTAGCTGGCCACCTTGCTATATGAGTCTATTGTTTCTAGAAGCTTTTTGGTAGAGTCTTTAGGGTTTTCTAAGTAGAGTATCATGTCATCTACAAAAAATGAGAGCTTGACTTCTTCCTTTCCTCTCTGGATTCCCTTGATATCTTTTTCTTGCCTGATCGCTATAGCAAGCACATCCAGTACTATGTTGAGTTTAGAGGAAAGGCTTTTAGTTTTTTTCCATTGAGGATAATATTTGCCATTGGCTTGTGGTACATGGCTTCAACAAGATTGAGAAAGGTTTCTTTCATTCCCATCTTGCTGAGAGTTTTTATCATGAATGGGTGTTAGACCTTATCAAATGCTTTCTCTGTGTCTATTGATATGACCATGTGATTTTTATTTTTCTTCTTGTTGATGTTGTGTATGATGTTGATAGATTTACAGATGTTAAGCCATCCTTGCATTCCTGGGATGAAACCTACTTGGTCATAGTGGATGATCTTCTTGATGATGCATTGGATCCTATTTGCCAGGATTTTGTTAAAGATCTTTGCATCAGCATTCATCAGGGATATTGGTCTGTAATTTTCTTTTTTGGCAGCATCTCTGTCTGGTTTTGGTATCAAGATGATGTTGGCTTCATAAAAGCTGTTTGGGAGTGTTCCCGTTTTTTTCAATTTCATGAAAGAGCCTGGCTAGGATTGGTAGTAGCTCCTCTTGAAAGATTTGGAAAAATGCATTAGGAAATCCATCTGGGCCTGGGCTTTTTTTTGGGGGGGCAGATGTTTGATTACAGTTTCAATTTCCTCAGTAGTGATGGGGGTGTTTAGATATGCTACATCCTCCTTACTTAACTGTGGAATGTTATGTGTCCAAGAATTTTTCCATTTCTTCTAGGTTCTCATGTTTAGTAGCATAATGTTTCTTAAAGTAGTCTCTGATTACCCTTTGGATCTCTGCAATATCTGTCATGATCTCCCCCTTTTCATTTCTAATATGGGTTATCAGATTTCTCTCTCTTTCTTTGTGAGTTTTGCCAATGGTCTAACAATTTTGTTTATTTTTTCAAAGAATTAACTTCTGCTTTTGTTGATCTTTCGGATTGTTTTTTGGGTTTCCACTTCATTGATTTATGCTTTGTCTCCCTATTTTTGGTTCCTATTGTTGGTCATTTTTCTAATTTTATGAGCTGCATCATTAAGTTATTCAGGTATTCCCCTTCTTCCTTCCTGATGTGTGCTTGTAGAGCTATAAATTTTCCTCTCAGGACCGCTTTTGCTGTGTCCCATAGATTCTGGCAGTTTGTGTCTTCATTATCATTTGTTTCCAGAAAAGTTTTGATTTCCTCTTTGATTTCATCTTGGACCCACTGGTTGTTCAGTAGCAGGGTGCTTAATTTCCAATTGTTAAAGTTTTTCTATTGTGTGCCTTTGTAGTTCACATCTAATTTTAGAGCCTTGTGGTCAGCAAAGGTAGCCTGCTAGATTTCTACCCTCTTGATTTTATGAAGGTATGTTTTATGTGTCAGCATGTAGTCTATCCTGGAGAATGACCCATGTACATTGGAGAAGAATGTGTATCCAGGTTTTTTGGGATGGAATATCCTATATATATCTACTAGTCCTCTTTCTTCCATTACTCTTTTCAGAGCTAGTATATTTTTGTTGGGTTTTAGTCTGGTTAACCTATCAAGTGTTGACAGGGCCGTGTTGTGGTCTCCCACAATTATTGTGTTATTATTGATTTTTTTTCTTTAAGATTTGTCAGTAACTGTATTAGATAATTTGCTGGTCTCTCATTGGGTGCATATATGTTTAATAGTCTGATTTCTTCCTGTTGCACATATTCCTTGATTAGTACATAGTGTCCATCTTTGTCCCTTACAACTTTTCTGAGTATAAAGTTCGTGTCATCAGATATAAATATGGCCACCCCAGCTCTTTTGAGAGTGTTGTTTGTTTGAATGATTTTTCTCCAGCCTTTGATTTTGAGTCTGTTTTTTCTGACTGTTCAGATATGTTTCTTGTACACAGCAGAAGGTTGGATTCATCTTTTTGACCCATTTTGCCACACCGTGTCATTTAATTGGTGAATTTAGTCCATTGACATTGAGGGAGATGATTGTCATAGGATTTAATGTCATCTTTGTAGATAAGTTTCTGTATTTGTTGGCCTCTCTTGTCTTAAAGTAGACCTGCCAGTTCTTTCTTTAAGGCTGGTTATTCATTTGTGAAGTTCCTGAGCTGTTGTTTATTCATGAAGCTATGTATTCTTCCTTCAAACCAGAAAGTGAGTCGGGCTGGGTGCAGTATTCTCAGTGAGGCATACATTTTATTCAGTCTTGTCACAATATCCCACTACTGTCTTCTGGCCTTGGAGTTTCTTGTGTCATGTCTGCTCTAAGTCTTAGGGATGCTCCTTTGAATGTAATTTCCCTTTTTGATCTTGCTGCTTTCAGTATCCTATCTCTATCTGTGGGATTTGTCATTGTAACAAGGATGTGTCTTGGGGTGTTTTTCTTTGGGTCTCTTTTACCTGGTACTCTTCGGGCATGCAGGATTTGATTGCATGTAGTCTTTAACTCTGGGAGTATCTCTTTGATGATGTCTTTGACAGTTGATTCTTCCTAGAGATCTCCTACCTGGCTTTCTGGGACTCCAATGATTCTTATGTTGTTTCTGTTGAGTTTATCAAAGACTTCTATTTTCATCTGTTTGCATACCTTGAGTACTTTTTCCATTGCCTGTTTGATTGTCTTAAGGTTTTTTTTTCTTCAATTTCTTCTGCTGTGTTGAGTTTTTCTGCATCTCATCTTCCAGAACTCCGATTCTCTCCTCAGCTGCTGTTACCCTGCTGGAAAGGCCATCCATTGAAGTTTTCAGTTGAACTACCGTGTTTTTCAGATCTGTAATTTCAGTTTAGAGTTTTCTGATTTCTGTCTTTGTGTTCTTTTCAGATCGATCTGTGCTTTCTTTGAGTTCTACAAACATCTTCCATATTGCTATTTTAAGTTCCTTATCCGAGAGGTTAATCAGATGGTTAAAATTTATTAGGTCATCCGAGCTATTGTCTTCATTCTCTGTGCATGGTGTTTGCCTGCGAGGTTTCCCCATTGTACACTTATAGTGTGGTTTATCCTGCATGTTGTGGTGGGGTTCATTGGTTAGAAAGAGTGCACGGCTGCAAAGCAAAGCAGAGTGGCCACGTTCTTCTTCTGCCTCTAATTGATAGTTTTTTGGGAGTGCACTCCCTAGGCCTCTGAGGAGACCTTCAGGTATTCAAGAAACACAGACAGGCACAGGAGAATTTTCCTTGAAGTCCTCAGAGTGATCAAAGGCACAGTAGGGCGTAACCTCCAGAGGCCTGAGAGCTCAGCTTATTGGTTGGCAACCCCCACAGTCAGACTTTACTTACTGGGCAGCTTCAAAATGCAGTTTTTTGGGGAGTGCGCTCCCTAGGCCTCTGAGGAGACCTTCAGGTATTCAAGAAACACAGACAGGTACAGGAGAATTTCCCTTGAAGTCCTCAGAGTGATCAAAGGCACAGCAGGGCGGAACATTTAAACATTTTTTAAGTTAGATAAGTGGCTTAAATCTATAACTCATGGAAAACATGCAGTCCTAATGACAGCTATTTACACTGATCTCTGAAACATAACTAGAATATTAATTTATATACCTAATACAAGAAACAAGCTTCCCATTATCTCCATATCTTGGTTCCTTGAGGAATTTGTAATTTTAATTTCTCAGATTGTTCTCTTTCTCAAGTAAATTTTATTCTAATAGATTCCTTTGAATTTCAGTCTGACAAATACACTGAATACTTTGATGAGACATGAGACAGTAGTAAAGACACAAATTTTGAACAGAACTAATTATTGAAGAAATTTTTCCTTCCCTGGCCTTTCCTGCCAGACTTTCATTTACAACAGATATTTTCTTTTCTTTTCTCAGAGCTGGAAATCAAACCCAAGGCCTCACACATTTAAGGCAAGTATTCATTCTATTAATCTCCTTGTCTATATATACTGCTATTGGTTATATTTCTAAAGAAAGTTTTAGTGATGAAACTGACAAAAATAGACATAATTTAATTTATATAAGATGATGTTAAATCTTTTTTTCCAATAGGGTGTAGTGTCCATATTACAATGCCCTGTAATACTAAGTTAACATAAAATAACTTCATAGATTTATTTAAGGAACATCACCTCAATGAATGTCTTTAACAGAATGAGGTATTTTGGAGATATCTACTTGAATATTAAATATCCTAATGTTGGCAGTATTATATAATTGATAGGAAAGAAAATTGATTTAGGTCTGAATTTATGTATTTTTATAAGCATATATTTTAGGAGGTACGTAATAAGCCAATGAAGAAATATGAGTAGAGGTTCTTCCTCCCAAATATAAGGTCTGAATACATCTTTTGATGTGAAAAGATTCATTACCCATGGAAACTCTTGAGAAATACTGTCTGCCTTATGGGCTGATTAAGATACATTCATACAGTTAGGTACCAACTATTATTAGGTTTGTTAGAGTCTCAAGACCTAATTCATCAAGTGCATGCATAAAAGCAAGTGGGGAATTACAGACTTATTATGATGGTAATAATAAGTGGATTAAAGAAAATTAAGAAATCTATTACCTTAATAGTTGCACTTACATTTTACTGGTAGTTGGCAACCCATTGCCGTCTCAAGCACTTTATTTTAGCTCCTCACACATCCTGGGGGAGTATTTTCATAGCTCCATTTAAAGAAAATAACTGAGCTTCAAAGTTCAAGTAACTCATCCAGAGTTACATCACTTTTAATGGCAGAAGAAAAACCCCTGGTTTCTGTTTGCATGTTTTGCCACACCCCCAGAACTTAATGCATTTCCTTGTAGTATAGCATTTACTGTCTTCACTTTTATCTTGTATGATTTCTTCATTCCTTTTAGTTCACAGCACCAATGCACAGTCAATCAATAAAATTTTGACTTCAGAACCTTGGTGGATTTTACTTGTGGGTTTATTTCTTCATGTCAAGGAAGGATCTCATGCAGCCAGATGACTGAAGAGAACTTCTTCCGGCACATGAACATAATAACTGAGCAAAGAATATTGTTTTCTGGGGCCGGGCGGTGGCGCTAAAGGTAAGGTGCGCCTGCCTTGCCTGCGGTAGCCTTGGACGGACCGCGGTTCGATCCCCCTATGTCCCATATGGTCCCCCAAGCCAGGAGCAACTTCTGAGCGCATAGCCAGGAGTAACCCCTGAGCGTTACCGGGAGTGGCCCAAAAACCAAAAAAAAAAAAAAAAAAAAAAGAATATTGTTTTCTTTATAATCAACACAGCTTTCATCTAGGTTGAAAAGGAGGAATCCTGAGATTAACATTATATGTCTAATCAACATTAGGCATAGGCTAACAAGTACATTGTAAACTCACCTTTATACCAAAATACAAATACTTTGTAAAATGATATATATAGGTAAGTCAGACCAACTTAGGTGAGTCAGAATTCTATGTTTTCATTAAGTTGACTACAAAAGAGAGACAAATAGCATAAATGTTTAAGAAAAAAGGGGGACAACTTAATCTTAAACAAAATAGTGGTGACTTCTATACCTTAGCTATTTATTAAAAGTATTCTCTGTTTTTTGATTTTTTAATGTTGTTTATTGTTTGTTTTGTTTTTTTTTTTCTTCCAGCAGAACCACACAACTTGAATCATTGTGTTCTGGCTCATGAATTGAGGGGGAAAATAAAAATGAATGGTAGCAGAACCAAACAGCCATATGAACACTGATAGAAATAGAGACTTGGGCCCGGAGAGATAGCACAGCGGCGTTTGCCTTGCAAGCAGCCGATCCAGGACCAAAGGTGATTGGTTCAAATCCCATGCCTGCCAGGAGCTATTTCTGAGCAGACAGCCAGGAGTGACCCCCTGAGCACCGCCGGGTGTGCCCCAAAAAACCAAAAAAAAAGAAATGATCAGACTTAAACAGCAAACTTAGTCAACAACAACAACAGAATTGATACCCTATCTACAACAAGCTATACACAGGGGGAAACAGTTACACTGGCACTTTGGGAGACAAAGAAAGGAGATATGGGACACATGGGAATGGTCCTGATTCATTGTCACTATGTACCTTAAATATTACTGTGAAAGATTCGTTATTCACTTTTATCAGAATAAAAATTATTAAAAATAAAATAAAATAGAAGTATCCTCTTTGGGAGCCTGTGAACCAGCGAGATGGTGCAGTTGGTTAGGTACTTGCTTTGCAAGTAGCTGACCCGGCTTTGATCTCAAGTATTCACCCTGGTCTTTTGAGCAAAAGTCAGGAGCCATTCCTAAGTACAAAGCCAGGAGTAACCCTAAGCACTCCTAATGTGGCCCTGAAACAGAAACAAGCAAACAAAAAAATTCAATAAAACTGACATCATATAAAGATTGTTTCTTTTTGTTTGTTTTGTTTTAGGAGCTACCCCCAGTAATGCTCGGGGTTAATTCCTGTCTCTGCACTTAGGAACTATTCCTGGCGGTATTCAAAGAACCAACCACATGGAATGCCAGAGATTGAATCCAGTTCAGACTTATGCAAGGCAAATACAATATCCGCTTTATTATTGCTCTGGCCCCATCAGATAATTTTGAAAAGGCATTATCCCAAGACTGAGGTCTCATTTTAGGACTCCTCTTTTTGTTCAGAATTAAAAAGAAGTCCAGGGAAGTGAATTCCATTTTCAGAAAGTCTATGTATCAATCTGGGAGATGGAAACAATTATCCAAGTAGGTTATATAGGAGCTGGAGAGATAGTAGAGTAAGTAGGGCACTGTCTTTTCATATGGCTTTAATCCTCTGCACTATATATGCACCACCAAGCACTTCTAGGTGTGATCCCTGCATGCAGTACAAGGTGTAAACCCTGAGTACCCTGCGTGTAGCCCCAAAACTAAAACTAAATAAATCACTGTCCCTGGTAGCAAGTAAGTTCTTAAAAACAAAGCAAAAACAGTAAATGACACCGCTCACTCTTCTACACACACACACACACACACACACACACACACACAAACACACACACACACACACACTCACTGTATATAACACAAGACATGAAGATCAAACAGCAAGCTATAGAGCCCTTGAACCAAGCAACTCTGGAGCAGAGTTTGGTGGGTAACATAAATGTTGGGTGGGTAGCAATATAGAACCTCTGCTGTTCCTCACAGGTTGTTTTCATCACAAGACTGTCTGACAGCAGAAAGATCACAGTTAGCATCTCCCCAAAGATCTATCTCTCACAAAACTTGGCACTGACCCAGTCACAATGAATAAACTTGCCACAGTTCTTAGTCTGAACTTTCACATTGTCAAATAAACTCTTGTCTAACTTGCAGTGAGATCTTTATTTCAATGGACCAGCCATATCTTTGCCTATATTAAAATATCCTTTGTTTTCCCTTAGTGGTATTTGATTCTTAACAGTTCTGGTGACTTCCTAAAAGGTGATCATTAATTTGCCCAATAACCTAGGAAAGCCTGTCATGAACCAATCTTCCCTTACTACAAGAATTATTTATTTATTTGTTTATTTATTTATTTTGGTTTTGGGGCCACACTCAGTAAAGGTCAGGGGTTACTCCTGGCTATGTGCTCAGAAATTGTTCCTGGCTTGGGTGATTATATGGGACATCGGAATTAAACCAAAGTTCCTCCTGGGTCAGCCACGTGCAAGGCAAACGCCATACCACTGCACCATCACTCCAGCCCCAAAGAATTTTTTTAATAAGTTAAAGCAGAAAGTCTTTAAGCAAGAGCATAGATTATGCATAGATTTATCCAGGATCTTGTCCTCTCTTTATAATTGTTCCACTGATTTCAACCGGTGTCCCAATAGGCTGTTTTTTGTCCTTCCCTATCTTATCTGTTCCCAAATATAAATCTCCTGTTTTAAACATACAAGTGTTTGTCATTCACTTTTTCCTAATCCTCACAAGAAAGAGTAAAGAAAGAGACATCAAAATCCCAAAGACAAAAGGGGATATTTAGACAGATTTTTAAAAAGCTCTTTGATGCCCTTCAAATCATATAGTATAAAACTCCATTTTTTATAAACCCACTTCTTGGGGGGAAGGGGAGTTTCTACTGCAATTCTAAACTCTACAGTTTCTGTTTGAACACGAGACATCTAAGTACTTGGCTGACATTTAAACATATGGTTCACATATGCCAAATGTATTTAAAGTTGTGTCCAAAGTTCAAAATAGATGACTGAAAGTCCTCATTCATGTTTTCTCATTATATTCTCCTGAAGATCAGTCAGCACCAGTACATCTGTGTGTGGGGTAGGAAGAGAGGGTGGGGAAGAAGGAGAGATGGAGGTTGCCGAGAAAAATCCTCCTTTGTCCCCTACTTTCTCTAAGAGTGATAGAGGACAAAGTGCTGAAACCCTGCAGTAACAAATCGGACAGAGATTTTCTTCTTTTTTTTTTTTTTTTTGTGGTTTTTGGGTCACACCCGGCAGTGCTCAGGGGTTATTCCTGGCTCCATGCTCAGAAATCGCTCCTGGCAGGCACGGGAGACCATATGGGACGCCGGGATTCGAACTGATGACCTCCTGCATGAAAGGCAAATGCCTTACCTCCATGCTATCTCTCAGGCCCCCGGACAGAGATTTTCTATCTGGAGGAAAAATACACGCATCCAGAATAATGTGCAATGACCATAATTTCACAAAGAGGAGAACTGAACAAGGTGGGTTGTTTTTAATAGGGAAGTATGTCAGAGCCAGATTTCATTTAAATTGCTGTTTCCCAAAGTGGGGAAAGCGTCCCTAGGGGGCGCTACGACTGCAGAGAGGAGATGCTACCACAGCAGGTGAGGTAGAAGCAGGGAGCTAAGGTAGTAACCAGGAGAGCAATTAGTAGACACTGTCTGTTTACATTAAGAAGGTAAATTTTCAGGGAAGCACAGAGCTATGTTTTTTTTCTCTTTTGTGAATACGGGATGGGAAGCCAAATAAATTTAGAGCCTTTGATTTAAAGTTTTGGCTGTAATAGTTAGCCTTAAGGAGACACAGACACGTCCCACAGCTGCTAACATGTCAGCTCATCAACCAGCTATTATAGACTCATTTTATTCTAGAAAGAGAAACAAGCCATGACGCAAAAATTCATGGGTAAATTGGACTTGAAGTTGAGGGGATCCCTGATGGGTGGGGCGGGTGAGCTAAATCCTCATCCTATGCAAGCCTTGATAACTGCATCTACATCAACAATCACCACAGTGCCAAAGACCCAACTTCACCACTTTTCCATTGATCTTTACAGAGACACCTAACTGAAAAACTCCAGTTATGCCTGGTTTGGGTCTTCTTAGAGTGAAGGAGGGCAGTTTTCCTCACCCTTCCATATTTCCAGAAGATCTGGCAGCCACAAACATGTCCCAGTCACCACCATGTCAGCTCATCATCCCAGCTCCACAGACCCTGTAATTCCTAGCATGTGGCTATATATGTAGCTGATGACACCCCAAAATTTTTCTTTTATTTTTTGGTGTTTGGTTTTTGGGTCACACCCGGCAGCACTCAGGGGTGCTCTAGGTTCAGAAATCACTCCTGGCAAGCTTGGGGGATCATATGGGATGCCGGGATTCAAACCACCGACCTTCTGCATGCAATGTAAATGCTTTACCTCCATGCTATCTCTCTGGCCCCCCAAAATTTTCAAAACTGACACAGGAAAGAACTCACCAAATTTAATGTCAAAATAGCAGAGAAGCCACCTAAGGCCAACAAACAAAACCAGCAACATTAAGTGCTCTACCAGCTACAAACAGTTTAGTAAACCTCAGAGTCCCAGTGGTCCTCAAACTATGGCCCGCGGGCCACATATTGTATTTGTATCTGTTTTGTTTCTTCATTGCAAAATAAGATATATGCAGTGTGCATAAGAATTCGTTCATAAGTTTTGTTTTTACTATAGTCAGACTCTCCATGGTCTGAGGGACAGTGAACTGGCCCCCTGTTTAAAAAGTTTGAGGACCCCTGGCTCAGACAATGACATAATGGCCCTGCTGTGAGATATAATAATTTTCACAAATTTCCTTTTACTGATTTTTTAAATAATTTTATTACCATTTATTACCATTGTAACAAGCAATATAAAGTAAATGATTTTGTGTCTGCCAAGGAAAGGGAGTCTTAGGGATGGTAGGAAACTGAGGACAAAGATGAAGAAAATATTACATTGGTGATGGAATTGGTGTTGGAATATAGAATGCCAGAAACAACTATATTATGAGCAACTCTATAAACCACAGTATTTAAGTAATAATTTTCTAAATTAGCCTCAAGCTAGTAAGAATTTCAGCTATGGAACAATTTTAGAAAGCTAAAATATATAACTTTATAATTACATAACAATTTACAGTCTTATTTTGTGCTTAGCATTTTAAGGTTTAATTATTAGATTCTCAAGATAATCCAAGAAAGCAGATATTTATCATGCCCCTGTTTCTAATAAAAAGTGTGATGTAATGATGAAACAGAATATTTTGGCCCAGTGAACAGTGCTAGAAAATTGTGGAACCAAGATGTAAAATAAGGCAATCTGGCTCCAGAAGTCAGACCCTTAACCTCAGAACAGATTGATGTTTTGGATTGGAAGAGGGTTGAACTGAGCCAGTTTGTGACTATTGCTCTGAAAGAACAGAGTGGTGCTGAGCCTAAAAAAAAAAAAAAAATTATTTTTAATTATTTTTATATAAAACTCCCTTTCAATCACACCCACTAGAGATTTAAGAAAAAATACTTTTTCAAAAGCTAAAAGGCCACTTGTATAAGAGAATTGTCAGTTACCAGTGAAGAATTTAGCAGCCAGTGTGGATGCAGAATAAGCACAGAAGGGATCTCATCATGATGAACACAAAAAAGTAGATGCAAATAGTGACAGATGTTCTCAGTCTTCTATGAATCCCAGATAAAGCTGCCCACAGAACTCAGTGCTAACTAGCACTTCAAACATTTGAGATGAAAGTTAGAAGGAATATATGCTCTTCAAGTATACATAAGAGGCAAATTAAAAATTATTTTTAATTCTTAAAAGAGATCTGAAATTAACTAACTTTTCCTCCAGCTCATATGTCCACTTTGTCATCTTTACTCTGTTCCTAAGGGAATACTTTAATTTATGACATTCCTATATGATGACAATCTCCTATGGAATGTTCTTTCAAGCCATTTCTTTTCCTTGGGACATCATATTCATATGGCTTGTCTTTGAAATTTGTGGCATCAAATATTTGTGTGGCCCTGTATTTGGTCCATATTTTGTGTACTATCTTGTATCTAAAACAGTAAACTTTGGGCTGGGGAGATACTAAAGAAGGTAATTGTGTGTGGCTGACCTAAATTTGTCCCTTGGCACCCCCTGAACCTTCCAAGAGAGCTCCCCTGAACTCAAAGATAGGAATAAGCATTGAGCAAAACAAATAGTAAATTCATGATAGACAGATCTGTTTATCTATTGCAAGTCAGATATTACAAACTTATAAATAAAAGATTCTCAGTAGACCTAACTGATTTTCTACATCTGTAACAACATGAAATCTTTAAAATGGTAATAGATGATATAAAGATAGATTGTATATTAACAGCTCAGAACCCAAGAAATGATACTGTTACAGTAAAGTAGGTAAGAGTTATTTCACCAATGACAGGTACACAATGGTACTGTTGTTGAGATAAATTTATAATACTTTCAGACTCCAAGGGAAATCTTTATATTCTATATGACATGTTTAAAACTCGTTGATTTCCTTTTGAAACTAGCATAGCAAACAACTACTTTTAACTTACACCACACATGGCCATTTACTTAGTTATTTTGTAGGCAGCCAGAAGAGTCCTGAAGCTAGCCAGCAGTTTCTGTAGAATCTTCCAAAGCCTCTATCTACCTCAAAAGATTGGCATAGGGCCTTCTTTAAAGGATTTGCATCTCTGAAGCTATAATCTTCCCAGAGGCACAGTCTCAAACCTTCCACATTGTCATTCTCAAGCAGCAGTGATTTTTGAATTCTGTCTCACCCACTTTAGACACATGCAGTCAAAATAGATTCAGTTAGTATTCTACCATAAAGTAAAAATTTTCAATACAATTTACCTGGGAAACTTTATTTCAGCTACTAGGATCACAGAGTAGCTGCCAAGCAGCTATAAATAAGAACAGGGATAGGGCAAAAGACAATAACATTGGGAGATTTGTAGGAAAACCTTTTACAAATACCTAAAATCAACAATCTTGTATTAATTAATAAAAAATAAATACAAAAATGTGTAAAAATGTGTACTTGAGAGATTCACACCAAACTTTAATTTTAGTGAAATAAATGGTTTTATTTAGTAAACAGGAGAAAAAGAGAGAGATTTATAAAATAAAGGAAAAGAAATTCTGGCACCTGAGCTAGGATGTGAGTGATCCCAGAACATAGTTCCTCTTTTCAGTAAAGAACATTTTCTCAACTATACAGTTGATAAATCATACATGCTAAAGTTATAGTGAATAAACAAAATGATATTAGCTCTTAATACAGTTCCAGACATTTAGAAAATCTCAATAAAGATATAATTAGAAGTTTTTTCCCTGAATGCTCCTTTCAATAGGGATCTAAATCAACCTCTCATCCTCTTCTCCTTCTGGTGAAAAACTCTTTCATTAAGTACCATGGTAGCAACCTTCACCTTCATGAGTTCAGATATGACTCATCAACATCAAAATAATAGCTGGAATTTGATGAATTATGATGCTTTTCTCAACCTCTCATTTATCTTAACACAGTTAATCCTTGATACATAACAAAACAGTTTCAGTTCCTCTATTGAGACAGGGAAATGGAGGGTAAGAAGCATGAAGCAAATTTTTGAAATTTACACAAGAGAGCAAGCTTAAGATTTAAACCCATGCCCTTCCAATACTAGAATACAGGGAACTGCTGGCAATCAGGGATTTGACCTCAAAGAGAATGGTATCAAGGCAATTTTATTTTAATTCTCACTCTTAACATGGGTGCAAATAACAGAATTTCAGTTTTAATGCAACAACCTTAAAAGGAAAATTTAAAAAGATATTTACCAAATATAGAAGTTACAGGAGAGTGACAAGTATAGAGTAATTTCTCTCATGTGTGGAATATAAAGAAACAAGAAAAAGAAATAACAAATGACCAAAGACAACAGAACCCGGGTACATGAGTTATATCTGCACAATTAATCTTACCATGTTGGGAGATGGGGATTGTGAGGAGGGCGCCTGGATGGCTGGGGGGGCTGCCAACATCTCAGCAGTTCGTCTTCATATTTGTATTCATGCAGACCCTAGAACAGACGGGTCAGCAGCAGGGACATTGCAAAAGAAACAGATGGAATCACAGGAGAAAGTGCATAAGGCAAAGGGGGTTGAGTAGCCTCTTGGGCCAAATTGAGCCAGTCAACTAAGCTGAGCTGCTTTCCCTACCTGCCAACTTTTATTGGCCAAAGTTAACAGAACAAAGGTAAATCATTTGATGGGCAGGGCTAATGTAGTAAAGGGTACTTATGTTAAATAAACTTAGGTGGATCCCTAACCAAGCCTGGGTGAGTTTTTATAGTTCAAAAAAGGTTGTGAGGGAAAAAGGAAAAGCAAAGAGAGATCTAAGAATCAAATACAGGTGTCAACAAAGTGGATCAATGAGACAATGGTGTGAAGGAGACACTGATGGAGAATGAGGTGTTGGAACATTGTATGAATGAAACTCTATTATTAACAGTACTGTAAATCTTGTTTCCTCAAATAAAGTCAAAAAATAAAAACAACCTATTAGCTAAATGCATTTGAAATATAGTAATTGAATAAGTCAGAGTGGCAAATATTCTATTTTATATTTCACTTACTTGAGTGGAACTGGCAAAAAGTATTCTACCTTTGATTCTCAGTTCATGAAATTACAATCACTGTGGTGAGAATCAAACTCGTAGGCTCATTATAGCTCTTAAGACATAGAAAAAATATTCATGAGAGTTCTTTTGTTCCCTGAAGTATCAAAGGTGAAGGAATGAATGTAAAGAAAAGGTTAATTCAAGTAGCATTCTTCCTACTAGGGACTATTATCCTTGTTTCTTTCAGGTGAAAAAATAATATTTGTTGTTCATCTCACTTTATTTTGGTTTCAACTCTAGTTTTATATTAGAAATTCCTGAAAAATTATAAAAATATAGATGCTTCTGTGAAGATAGCTCAAAGTGTGGTTTGGGTTTGACTTCTATTACTGCATTACCACTTGAAATAATCTATGAACAACAAGCATGTACTATATAATCCCCAAAGACCTCCATGTCTCTCCTCTCCAAAACAAAATGAAACAAAATAAATTAATGCTGGGACCTCAACTCAATTTAATTAAATAAGATTTCTGGAAAATAAAACTGTACATCATAAGTATTTTCTATATTGAGGTGACATTAGTCCTTCTTAGTGAACACTAGTCCACTTAACTACAGTTAAGTGGTTATATGCTTATTAGCTTAGCCAACCAACATATCTATAGATCTAACTATATGGCTGCCAGCTACAGATGCGAATTTTTAAATTGGTTTACAGTCACTAACAAACTAAAATGCTTTGCAAAGGATAGTATGGTAAGATTCACCTTCAAACTGAAAGAAAAGCTAGATACAAGAAGATTATTGTGATAATTCAAATGTCAGCTGTAGTGTTGAGGGAGGGGATGGACCACACCTGTCTGGGCTCCAAAATTATTCCTAATTCCATGCTCAAGGATTTCTCCTGATAGAGTGGTAGGGACCATATGGGGTCCAGGGATAGAAACTGAGTCAAAAAAAAAGGCAAAAAGCACAATTTTTTTATCTAGTTTCTGCCAATTTATTTGTTTTGGTGTGGTTATTGCAGTTGTCGTCTTCGTTCATATTTAGTTTTTTTTTCTTCTTTTCTTTTCTCCCTTTATGTGCTCTGCCATGGTTTTTATCTCAAGACCAGGCCTTTATGTGGTGCTTATCTTTATTGTTGGAGTGTTCACTGAATGTTTTATTTGACACTTCTTTTTGTACTGTTGTGGTGTTCCACCTCCTTTTTCCCCTTCGTCTCTCAAAACTAGGATGAGAGCTTCCAGAAGGACTCCGCCCATTTTTGGCATATTTGATTTTTTTCCCAGTTTATTACTTTTCTCTTCTTTAAACAAAACCACATAACTCGAACTATCTAGTCCCACCTTCCAACTGGTGGGAAATAAGGGACGTACCAAGACCAAACTGGTGTAGGACCACTAAGTAGTCAGCTAGGCACAGAGGGGACCACTTATTCTGGCAGCCCCGGGTGTGAGGGAGGAGGATATGGGAGGTAGGATGGGAATGGAGGTGAAGGGAGGACAATTAGGTGATGGGAATTCCCCTGATTTTATGTTAATATTTACCTAAAATATTCTTGTCAATGATATGTAGGCCACTATGATTAAAATAAAAATTATATTAAAAAAAAAGAAACTGAGTCAGCTATATAAAAGGTAAATTCCCTACCTACTATACTTTCACTCTGGCCTCTAATCAGTCAAGTGCTCATTTTTCCCTTACAAGTAGCATGCTTAGACATGATACACTTTATCAACAATGTGGACATTTATCCTTTAACTTCAAACTGAAGACATTAGAAGCAGTTTGGAATGTTCTAATTTACTCACCAAATTTGAACAAAGGAATTGGAGTAGACAGAGAAAAGACTTAGCTAAGAATTCCAGGATAAATATTTCACTTTCTATTTGCCCAGGAAAACTAAAGAATAAGGAAGTTTATCTTTTTGAATGGTTCAACTTCCCTAATATCTAAAGTTAAGTTCCCCACCAGTTACCAAATTTGCCATGACCCAATGAAAGAAAAGACCCTGAAATTTCACCTCTTTCTGAATAGGGGAACACAGAGGATGCAAAGTAGAAAGTCAATATCCTTTCCTACTTCCCAAGTGTCATAGAAAACAGGCCTCTCCTTTCCTCTATACCAGAACACAAGGTCATATTAAGTAATAAGGACCCAGACAGTTTTTTTATTCCATTAGTTTATTATCATTATAACAATCTGACTAACCAGTCTGACTAACCAGTCAGGTATGTGACTGTCCTTCAATGCCCTACTACCTACTTCATGAGTTGCAAGAAAATGTACCCAAAGGTTTCAATATTCAATACTGCATATGATGTAATTCAAGATTATGAGGATTATATAAAAAGTCAATTTTATTCTTTTTTTCAATTCAAATAATGTTCAGTAATTTTATCCACTACAACTCATCCATGACTGTGATATCCAAATGACAGCATAAACAGTTTTGCCAAATGATATAGTAACTTAAAATTATTAATACACAGATTTTCCAATTAAGAAGTTGCTGGACTCCAATTGAACTCCTAAATAAATAATTATTTCTATGCACTAGAAATTTTAAGTTCAATGCCATTTTTCACTTTTTCCCAATTAAAAGTTGCAACCTATATAGGGTATCTTCATTAACTTCCTAAATCATGTATTATCTTCCAAAGGCAGACAACTTTAAAACTCACATGTACCTCTATACAATCATATTGAAGAGTATTATAATCTTGAAATTACTGCTCTCAAACCATAAAATGTACCAAATAAATTATTGATCCTATGGCCATATTCCTGAGGAATAATTACATTCCAGAGCTGAAGATTACCCATATCAGCATTTTCTTAGGAATAAAAATTAGTATAGAGTTAGTTAGTATAGAGATAAAATATAAAAACTGATTTATATTTGTAAAGTTAAGAATTGGCTCTTGGGGCCAGAGCAATAGTACAGTGTGTAAGGTAGCTGTCTTGCATGCCACTGACCTAAGCTCTATCCCTCATCATCCCACATGGTGTTAGTATAGAGATAAAATATAAAAACGGATTTACTTCTAACAGATTAAATTGCCATTCCATGTATGATCTGAAATTGCAAACATATTAACTATGATATGAAATCCATTTCCAGGAAATTCCACTGAGAACTAAATTGCTATTATAATCTTTACCTAGGGTGGAGGGATTTCTCAAGATGCATTGCCTTGTTTCTCAGAGCATCATAACTTTCCCTTTCCTATGAACTTTAAAGCTTTAATTACCATTTTCTTTAAATCTCCATGAATTTAGTACCCTAGGCATGAATTTAGTGTAAATTACTCATAATCCCAAATATTTCTAAGTAGACATCCTCTCTTCTTTCATTTTTTCCTTTTAGTTTTGGGGCCAAGTCTGCTGGTTCTTAGAGGCTACACCCAGCTCCATGCTGAGGAGTTCTTCATGGCAATGTCTGGAGAAACTTGCAATGCTGTGAATTAAAACCAGGTTTCCCATGTGCAAAACATGCACTCAGTTCTTTGATCTCTCTCTTTTTCTCTCTCTGTCCCAGAGATCTTCTCATTTCAGCATACATCTCCTTCAAGCAATATATACTACCCATTTTTCTCTGGATCTTTTTCTCTATTTCTGACTTGGTGGTAGGTTATCTGACACCCAAGAATTTTTTTCTACCAGAAGTCCTTTTTCTACTGACCCTCCACACATGTCATCTGTAGAACTTTCAGCCAATTCCTGAAAGGAGGTTCAGGCTGCTGCTGCACCTACTAGCTGTGCTGCAGAAATAGTGAGTTCAAGACTCCCCCTCTTTCTTCTGAAGTTTCTAGTCATAAAACTAAGCAAATGTGAAAATCATACCCCTAATAAAACCCCCAAGATCAGAATGGTCTCCTGGGGAAAATGGTTTAGATATTTTAGAACATACACATCAAATATGTTCCCAAGGGAAAAAAAGATGAATGATAATAAATAATGTATGCCAAGGAAAGGATCAAAAAACTAGTATATAGTCTTTTAGGTGGAGAGGGCAACATTGGCAAATGTACAATAGAAAATTGTCATGACTTTATATTTTTGAAAGCCTGCTGTTTGACTATTTCTGCTCCTCTTATTATTTTTATATTTGTAATTAATTTATTTTTTAGACACTGTAGTTTAAAGAGTTGTTCATAATACAGTTATTTCTGAAATTCAATATTTGACCGCCATTGTAAATTTTCTCCCCCCTGGTCATTAGTTTCCCAAACTCCCAGAAAAACGCCCTTGGCAAGTATAATAATTTACTTAATATTTTGTTTATTCCTACTGGGAAAGCTGAATTAAAATTATGGAAATGTTGTGTAGTTCCATAAGCATTCATGCATTTCACAAATTTGAGGATCTGCAGTACTGAGGTATTGAGTTCATAGGGCAACTACAATAATTTGCAGGGACCATTTAAAGGGCCCCATGAGATCAGCTGGTATGTCCATGGTTTTTTGTGCTAATTGGGCCTCTATTTAGAGTTACATGATTTTATGGCACTGGCAGCTTGCACAAACATAATGGAAAACTGGTCTGTAGGCGTAGCTGACGGGTATGACAGGGTGTACACTGCCTGGTGTGACCCAAAACACTAAAAATAACTAAAAGAAAAACTAATGCCACTTCCTGCTTCCCCAAAGCTCTCCCACCCCCCAAAGACTCTTTTGGCAACTGATCATAATAAAGATTATCAGATTGGCATTTTCAACCTCCATTCAGTGGGGGATCATTTGCAGAGAACGTGATATAAAAAACAAACACACAGGTTTGTCTAAGCTTTGTGGCCACCTGAGTAACCACTAGTGAGCTCATTGGCTGGCCATTTATTTAATACAGTATTGTCTGGACCCTGGCTCCCAACACCATTGGTTAACAGAGACATTAAGAATGGTTAGTCCCACCGTAAGAAATTGTGAGTGCTGCCTGTGTGTGTCTGTCTCCTGTCCTGTCGCTTGAAACTCTTGAGAGTGGGCTGAAAAGAGGCTCCAGAAAACTCGCTCTCCCAGAGGCTCATTCAAGGGCGGGCACACCAAGAAACTCCTTTGCAATGTGAAAACCGGCTATAAGCAGTACTTTGCAGAAGTCAGGTCCCCTGTTTGTGATGTCAGGAAAATTTACAAAATTACACCTGCCCCAGTGGGGCCCGACCATGAGAAATTGTGAATGCTGCCTGTGTGTGTCTGTCTCCTGTCCTGTTGCTTGAACCTCTTGGGAGTGGGCCGAAAAGAGGCTCCAGCAGAGCACGGATGCTCCGCTTTGGTACGCAGCCGTACACTCTTTCTAAGGAAAAAATGCCATTGAAACAAGAAGAAAAAAATCACACTAAGAGCTGTGCTGGAGGCTGAACTCTGCTAGAACCCCTTTCTGCCAGCACCACTATCTGCCTGTCTTCTGTGCTGTACTCCATTTTTGGCCTGATTTTATCCTGTGTGTGACTCATCTGCAGACGGCTCGCCATCCCTGGAGCCTTCCCTGGAGCTGAGCTTACATGCCCAGAAAGGGGAAGCCGCTAAACTCTGCTGGAACTCAGATGCCAGCACCCCTATCTGCCTGTTTTCTGTGCTTGCTCCATTATTGGCCTGATTTTATCCTGTGTGTGGCTCATCTGCGGATGGCTCGCCTTCTCTGGAGGTGAGTTTACAAGCCCAGAAAGGGGAAGCCACTGAACTCTGCTGGAACTCAGATGCCAGCACCGCTATCTGCCTGTCTTCTGTGCTGTGCTCCATTATTGGCCTGATTTTATCCTATATGTGGCTCATCTGCGGATGGCTCACCTTCTCTGAAGGTGAGTTTACAAGCCCAGAAAGGGTGGAGCCAGAGGAGCATGGCCGCTCCGCTTCACTTCCCAGCCATGCACATCATTTAGCCAATGAATACAACCACAACACGTAGAAAACCCCACAATACAAGTGTGACAATGGGGAAACAACGCAGGCCATTGCCAGACATAGAGAATGATGATGGCAACTCTGATGACTTGAACATGACCAACCAACTAGTCAATCTCTCAGATAAGGAGTTTAGAGTCGCAATATGGAAGATGTTCAAAGAACTCAAAGAAAGTATAGAAGAGAACACTAATAAGAATCAAGAGAATATGAAGATAGAAATCAGAAAACTCCAAACTGAAATTTCAGGTCAAATAACAGGTCTGAAAAATTTAGTAGATGAATTGAAGAAAAACATGGTTGAGCTTTCCCACGGGATAACAGCAGCTGAGGATAGAATTAGTACACCGGAAGATGAAATGAATAACAATTCCATAAAGCAGAAGAAATTGGAAAAAATCCTTAAAGCAAATTATCAAACAATGGAAAAATTACTCAAAGAATGGGAACAGATGAAAATAGAAGTCTATGATAAGCTCAACAGAAACAACTTAAGAATCATTGGAGTACCAGAAACCCAGGAAGAAAATCTTGAGGAAGAATCAACGGACAAGAACATATTTAAAGAGAAACTACAAGAGCTAATGAATACATGCTATCAAATCCTGCATGCCCAAAGAGTACCAACTAAAAGAGACCCCAGAAAAAACACCCCAAGACACATACTAGTCACAATGACGAATCCCACAGACAGAGACAGAATTCTGAAAGCAGCAAGATTGAAAAGAGAAATTACATTCAAGGGAACATCCTTGAGATTTACTGCAGACCTGTCACCGGAAACACTCAAGACCAGAAGGCAGTGGTGGGACATAGTAACAAAACTCAATGAAATAAATGTTTCGCCTAGAATACTGCACCCAGCAAAACTCACTTTCAGGTTTGAAGGAACAATATATGGTTTCACAAACAACAGCTCAGAAACTTTACAGACTCAAAACCATTCTTAAAAGAAAACCTGAATGGCCTAATTTAAGACAAGACTGACCAACAGACACACCAAACTTCTATATAAAGATGGCACAACTCCCAGGACAATTCTTTCTCTCAACGTCAATGGACTAAATGCACCAGTTAAGAGACACAGAGTGGCTAAATGGATCAAAAAAACTCAATCCTACCTTCTGCTACCTACAAGAAACGCACCTAAATAGTCAAAACAAACATAGACTCAAAATAAAAGGCTGGAGGAAAATCATCCAAGCAAACAACACCCATAAAAAATCTGGAGTGGCCATACTATAATCAGATGATGCAAACTTTATACTTAGGAAAGTTGTAAGGGACAAAAATGGACATTTTGTATTAATCAAGGGATATGTACAGCAGGAAGAAATCACTCTCCTAAACATATATGCACCGAATGAGGGGCCAACAAAATATTTAATAAAATTGTTGACAAATCTGAAAAATAATATCAATAACAACACAATAATTGTGGGAGACCTCAACACGGCATTGTCAACACTTGACAGGTCAACCAGACTGAAACCCAACAAGAATATACTAGACCTGAAAAGAGAAATGGAAGAAAGAGGCCTAGTAGATTTATACAGGACACTCCACCCCCAGAAGCCTGGATACACATTCTTCTCTAATGTACATGGGACATTCTCCAGGATAGACTACTTGCTAGCACATAAAACATACCTCCATAATATCAAGAGGATAGAAATTTTGCAGGCTACCTTCGCTGACCACAAGGCCCTGAAATTATGTGTGAACTACAAAGGGGCACAAAAGAAAAACTTTAATACCTAGAAGTTAAACAGCCTAATACTGAATAACCAGTGGGTCCGAGATAAAATCAAAGAGGCAATCAAAACCTTCCTAGAAACAAATGACAATGGAGACACAAATTATCAGAACCTACAGGACACAGCAAAAGCGGTACTGAGAGGAAAATTTATAGCTTTGCAAGCACACATCAGGAAAGAAGAAGGGGCATACCTGAATAGCTTAATGACATAGCTCATAGAATTAGAAAGTACTCAAAAATAGGACACAAAAATAGGGAGACAGAAGGAAATAACAAAGCTGAGAGCAGAAATCAATGAAGTGGAAACCCAAAAAACAATTCAAAAGATCAACGAAAGCAGAAGTTGGTTCTTTGAAAAAAATAAAAAAGATTGATAGAGCACTGGCAAAACTAACAAAGAAAGAGAGAGAGAAACTTGATAACTTGTATTAGGAATGAAAAAGGAGAGATCACTACTGATATGGTAGAGATCCAAAGGGTAATCAGAAACTACTTTGAGAAACTCTATGCCACTAAAAATGAAAACCTGAAAGAAATGGATAAATTTTTGGACTCTTATAATCTTCCATGGTTGAATGAAGAGGATGTAGCATATCTAAACACCCCCATCACTATTGAGGAAATTAAGACAGTAACCAAATGTCTGCCCAAAAACAAAAGTCTAAGCCCAGATGGATTTACTAATGAATTCTTTCAAGAGGAACTTCTATCAATTCTGGCAAGACTCTTTCATGAAATCGAAAAACCAGGAACACTTCCAAATAGCTTTTATGAAGCCAACATCACCTTGATACCTAAACCAGACAGAGATGCTACCCAAAAAGAAAATTACAGACCAATATCACTGATGAATACAGATGCAAAGATCCTCAACAAAATTCTGGCAAATAGGATTCAATGCCTTGTTAAGAAGATCATCCACTACGATCAAGTATGTTTCATCCCAGGAATGCAAGGATGGTTTAACATCTGTAAGTGTATCAACATAATACACATCAACAACAAGAAAAATAGAAATCACATGATCATATCAATAGACGCAGAGAAAGCATTTGATAAGGTCCAACACCCATTCTTGATCAAAACTCTCAGCAAGATGGTAATGGAAGAAACCTTTCTCAGTATAGTTAAGGCCATCTACCACAAGCCAGAGGCAAATATTGTCCTCAATGGAGAAAAACTGAAAGCTTTCCTTTAAATTCTGGCATAAGACAAGGCTGTCCTCTCTCACCACTCCTATTCAACATAGCACTGGAAGTACTTGCTATAGCAATTAGGCAAGAAAAAGATATCAAGGGAATCCAGATAGGAAAGGAAGAAGTCAAGCTCTCATTGTTTGCAGATGACATGATACTCTACTTAGAAAAACCTAAAGTCTCTACGACAAAGCTTCTAGAAACAATAAACTCATATAGCAAGGTGGCAGGCTATAAAATTAACACACAAAAATCAATGGCCTTTCTATACACCAATAGGAATAAGGAAGAAATGGACATTAAGAAAACAACACCGTTCACAATAGTGCCACACAAACTCAAATATCTTGGAATAAAACTTGATTAAAAATGTAAAGGACCTATATACAAAGAAAACTATAAAACTCTGCTCCAAGAAATAAGAGAGGACAAGCGGAAATGGAAGCACATACCCTGCTCATGGATTGGCAGGATTAACATCATTAAAATGGCAATACTCCCCAAAGCATTGTACAGATTTAATGCAATCCCTCTTAAGAAACCCATGACACTCTTCAAAGAAGTGGATCAGGAACTTTTGAAATTCATATGGAACAATAAACACCCTAGAATAGCTAAAGCAATCATTGGGAAAAATGAATATGGGAGGAATTACTTTCCCCAACTTTAAACTGTACTACAAAGCAATAGTTATCAAAACAGCATGGTATTGGAATAAAAACAGGCCCTCAGATTAGTGGAATAGGCTTGAATACTCAGAGAATGTTCCCCAGACATACAATCACCTAATTTTTGATAAAGAAGCAAGAAATCCTAAATGGAGCAAAGAAAGCCTCTTCAACAGTGGTGTTGGCACAACTGGCTAGTCACTTGCAAGAAATTGAACTTAGATCCCCAGCTAACATCATGTACAAAGGTTAAATACAAATTGATGAAAGACCTCGATTTCAGACCCGAAACCATAAGATACATAGAACAACACATAAGTAAAACACTCCAGCACATTGAGACTAAAGGCATCTTCAAAGAGGAAACTGCACTCTCCAAGCAAGTGAAAGCAGAGATTAACAGATGGGAATATATTAAACTGAGAAGCTTCTGCACCTCAAAAGAAGAAATAGCGCCCAGGATACAAGAGCCCCCCAGTGAGTGGGAGAAACTATTCACCCAATACCCATCAGACAAGGGGCTAATCTCCAAAATATACAAGGCACTGACAGAAGTTTACAAGAATAAAACATCTAATCCCATCAAAAAATGTGGAGAAGAAATGGACAGACACTTTGACAAAGAAGAAATACAAATGGCCAAAAGACACATGAAAAAATGCTCCACATCACTAATCATCAGGGAGATGCAAATCAAAACAATTATGAGGTACCACCTCACACCCCAGAGATTGGCACACATCACAAAGAATGAGAACAAGCAGTGTTGGCGGGGATGTGGAGAGAAAGGAACTCTTATCCACTGCTGATGGGAATGCCATTTAGTTCAACCTTTATGGAAAGCGATATGGAGATTCCTCCAAAAACTGGAAATCAAGCTCCCATATGACCCAGCTATACCACTCTTAGGAATATAACCTAGGAACACAAAAATACAATACAAAAATCCCTTCCTTACACCTATATTCATTGCAGCACTATTTACCATAGCAAGACTCTGGAAATAGCCAAGATATCCTTCAATAGATGAATGGCTAAAGAAACTGTGGTACATATACACAATGGAATATTATATAGCTGTCAGGAGAGATGAAGTCATGAAATTTTTCTATAGATGGATATACATGGAATCTGTTATGCTTAATGAAATAAGTCAGAGAGAGAGAAAGATGCAGAATGGTCTCACTCATCTATGGGTTTTAAGAAAAATGAAAGACATTCTTGTAATAACAACTTTCAGACACAAAAGTATAAGAGCTGGAAGTATCAGCTCACCTCATGAAGCTCACCAGAAACAGGGATGTGTTTAGTTAGAGAAATAACTACGTTTTGAACTATCCTAATAATGAGAATGTACGAGGGAAATAGAAAGCCCATCTAGACTCCAGGCAGGGGTTGGGTGGGGAGGAGGGAGATTTGGGACATTGGTGACGGGAATGTTGCACTGGTGATGGGTGGTGGTCTTTACATGACTGAAACCCAAACACAATCTTGTGTGTAATAAAGTTGTTTAAATAAAAAAAATAAACATAAAAAATAAGAATGAAGTAATATAATCACAAAGCATTAATGGTGAGATAGAAAAATCTGTAAAAAAAAAAAAAAAGAATGGTTAGTTCTTTATATTCATCATTAAGGGCAGTTACTCCTTAAAGGTTCCATTAAGAACAGAAGCTGAAGCCCTGAGGTATGGGCGCAGAGCTCTGTGCTAAACTGCCATCATGACAATGGTTCAGCTTGACTGCTTCTCCAAGACTCCTAGCCACTGAACATTCCAGGTATACTGGTTTTATGGCTGACATCTCCAGGTTGCTTGTGGAGCCAGGCTACTTTTAGAAGCCAAACTCTGCATTTAATAATTACTCCTGGCAGTTCTCGAGACACCATGTGGGATGATGGCGATAGAATTTAGGTCAGTGGCTGTAAGACAGCTACCCTACCCACTGCACTATTGCTCTGGCCTCAAGAGCCAATTCTTAACTTTACTAAAAATTATCTAAGAAAATAATGTAATCATATTTTGCCGAATGGGCTACAGAGAAGATGTCTCAAGGAGTAGAACATATTGCCAAGCTTAGTGAGATCAATGCATGTACTGCAGCATCCATGCACAGAATGTCTGTCTTACATAGCCAAATATCACCAAAACTGTCCTCTGATACCTGTACCATGGCTAGAAATATCTCCACCTACCCAAAAAGATGACAGCTTAATAATTTTGCCACAGTAAATAATAAATACTAATAATTGCAATGACAAATCATACTAATCTAAACCTAATGTGGATCTCATAAAATGTGTTCGGTTAATATATAAATCTTTAAGTACCATGATTACAAGCATGATTGTAGTTGGGTTTCAGTCATAAACAGAATACCCCCCCTTCACCAGTGCAACATTCCCATGACCAATGACTCCCTCCTTCCCTACCCCTGCCTGTATTCGAGAAGGCATTCTACTTCTAAATGTAATAAATTTAATTAACCTCAAGAATAGAAAACCAGCAGACTATCATCATTATAAGTGAAGAAATAGCCATTAAGCATACAGCTCAGAAATATGGAATACTAAAAGTGATACTGGAATACTTCTTTCACAAGTGTGGGGGACTTGGGGATGAGAGAGGGCCAAGAGAAGTTTCTATGATTCTGTGTATATGTATTCCAGTAAATTTCTTTTATGTTTGTTTGGGGGCCACACTCAGAAGTACTCAGGTATCACTCCTGCTCTGCACTACGCAATCACTCCTGCTGGACATTGAACTTGGGTCAGCTGCCTACGAGGCTGGTGCCCTACCCACTGTACTATCTCTCTGACCCTCCTGATAAACTTCTACTCCCTTATACAGATAACAACATTGAAGATAAATATGCATGTGTAATATTGCACATGTAGTACATTCTTATAACATTTGTTTCTGTCAAGCTACATTAGATTAGATGCATAAAAATATGTGAAACAGAAAGTTGAGATTGGTATGGCTAAGAACATACACAGATATTTAACATAGCACTTTTTGATTCTAAATAAGATGTGCACAGACTGATTACTGGAATTCCTTCCCCAATGTTGATTCCATAAGTAACTTCCCAATATTAGACATGAAGAATGAACAACTTGGACAAATTTCCATTTCCAATAAGTGAGGAAATAAGCACCATCTGGAGAAATCCAGCCTTCAGCCTCACTTCTGGGCTGAAGAAAAGTAAAGTAAACCATACTTTCTTGGGCTTCCTAGTATCATGGGGCTTGGGGGGGGGGCAAGGAAAAGAAAGCATTGTGGGTAAGTAAACCATGGAGGAAGAGGGTCTGAATCAGAGCCAATGGAAGGATGGAAAGTTGTATTATGGAGCTGGAGACCAAAGCTGTGCGTTTGGAAATTGTTCTAGTATGCAAATCTGATGAACAAAACCTGCTGAGCATGAAACTAGTTGGACGCAAGCCAAAAATTTCTTTTTCAGACTTGAAAAAAATAAAGAAAATCTTATCCCCTCCCCATTAAATGTTGGACAGAAATTAGAACTACTTTATAGATACTTTAGTTTGTTGAAAATGTCAGTATAGTTAGAGTTTATCATTGGTAGCAGGCCAATGTCATGTTCCATTCTTTCTTGAAATCCCCCACTGACTCCAGAGCATGAATTTAATATGCAGAATTCTTGGTTTTTGTCACCCATGAACCTAGCCTTTAAGATGACTGATATTTAAATAGTATTTCACTATGCCTGGTAATTAGACTTTAAATCGTAAGACTTTAAAAGGAGAAGAAAATAATGAAAGATTTGGGGAGAAATATAAGAAAAGATTAGCAAAGCTCTAATTTTTAATCATGGGCCCCAAGTGATAGTTCAGTGAGTGGGATACTTTCCTTGCACACAGCCAAGCCAAGTTTGACCCTCAACAATCCATATGGTACCTCAAACCCATAAGGAGCATTCCCTGAGCACAGAGCCACAAGTAAGTCTTGAGCACCACTGGGTTCCAAAACAAAAACAAAAACAAAAAGACAACAAAGAGTTGTGTATTAATATGAGTAGAAAATTGAGACATAAATCCATTATGTTTTTAATATATAATAAATTATTATTATAAGGGAATAGCAATCACAATTTACTCTGCTTCACTCATAAATGCCAGAAACAACTATAATTTGCTTCAATTATGAATGGAATATATAATTACTTTTAAATTTTCTTTTACCCTTAAGTAATCAAACAAGAACCAAAGCTCATATTAAGTTTGGCAACAACCATACTGCCTGCCTGCCCAGACTAACTCTGGCCTAGTTTGGAGTGATTCCTTCCACCTGGAATATTGCATTTCTCTGTACTGCAGTGACTCTTGCTCAGCTGTTTTCCCTCACACTGTGCCCTGACTGCCCATGGCTGTGTCCAGGCTCAGCCTACTTTATGATCTATGTACAAAACTTTGTAACTGCCACAGTTCCAGCAGCTTTCAGCCTTTGGGTCAGTTTCTACTTCTGCTCTCCTCTTTTCTATTGTCTTCTTTGTCCTATATACTTTCTGTGTTCTGGCCTGCCTTTATGGGTAATATCTATTTCAAAGAAAATTTCTTGATACAGCCATTCCAAAACTAGTACAGTTTTTTTTTTGACAAAAAATAAAAACAGACCTATTTCACTTCATAGTATTTATCTAATGAATATGAAAACTCTAATCCAGTGCATCCAATGCTCATTGCTGCATTATTCACAGGAGACAGGATATGAAAATAAACTGTGTCTACTGAAGGATGAATGGATAAAGATATGGGAATCATATTTAAATCAGGAAATCATACTCAGCTACTAAAAATTTGAATCTTGTTATCTACAATAAAGAACAATAAAAACAGATTTTGAGGAGATTATGCTAAATGAAATAAGCTGAATGGAGTTTGATATCTTTCATGCATAATATTACTTTTAAAGAGCAAGTGAGAAAACAAAACGAGAACAGATTCTGACAACACTATGGTGGTTATCAGTGGAGAAGAGAGTTGTGGACGTAGTAAAACAGGTAAAGGGGTCAATGGTATGTTGTAGATGGAAACTAGACTTTCAGGGGTAAGTATAACATGTCAAAGTTTAAGCTGTACATCTGGAATTTATAGTTACAAACCAGTGTTATCAGAATAAAAATAAATGCATTTAAAATATAAAAACAAAAAGAAAAAAACTGCAAATATAAAAATAAAGAATATAGCAGAACATACAGAAATATAGAATATGTCAAAAAAAAAGATATGGATTAGTCCTTGGCTATAGTTTTCCTGTCTCCCTATTCCCATATCCCCACTCTTGAATTAATTATTTTTTATTTTATTTTATTTTATTTATTTAATTTTTTTTTGGTTTGTTGGGCCACACCCATGTGATGCTCAGGGGTTACTCCTGACTAAGCGCTCAGAAATTGAACCCTGGCTTGGGGGGACCATATGGGACGCTGAGGGATCGAACCACGGTCCTTCCTTGGCTAGCGCTTGTAAGGCAGACACCTTACCTCTAGCGTCACCTCGCCGGCCCCAAATTAATTCTTTTTTAAGTAAATCCCAGAACACTTAAAATTTTATCTACTTTGAAATAATCTCAGGATATAGGGGTCAGAGCACAGGTATAGTAAGTGCTTGACTTGCACACATCAGACTCTGAATTGAGTTTCTCATCCCATAAGTTCCTCATGTCTACCAGAAGTGATCTTTGAGAGCAGCTGGGACTGACTCCAAAACCAAAAAAAAAGATATTCAACAATCAAAATATAATAATAGGGATGCTAACAGGAATAAAATTTTCACTAAAAGTATCATTTTATATCTACTAAAGTATCATTCTTTTAATGTTTTCTAATACCCAGTCTATTCTAAAATAGGTCCGTTGGTTCCAAAATACTAAATCTAAATTACTTTTTTGTTTGTTTGTTTGTTTGTTTTGAGGGGTCACACCTGGCAGCACTCAGGAGTTAGTCCTGGCTCAGAGCTCAGAAATCGCTCCTGGAGGCTTGGGGGACCATCTGGGATACCGGGATTGAACCACCATCCTTCGGCATGCAAGGCAAAACGCCCCACCTCCATGCTATCTCTCGGCCCCTCAATTGCTTTTTTAATCAAATGTAAACCAGCAGTTTTCTCTATAGTCTTGTAAGCCTCTTCACTAAGGATAGTTTCAGCCTTATGAAATTTTTTTGCTGCACTTTGTTTTTTAATTAATTTAAGCACCATGGTTACAAAATTGTTCATGGTTGAGTTTTTGTCAAACAATGTACACCACCCTTCACCAGTGCACATTTTCCCTCACCGATGTCCTCGATTTGCTTCACATCCTCTCCCCTTCTTGCCTCTGGGCAGACATTTTACTTCTTTCTCTCTCTCTCTCACTCTCTCTTTCCTCCTTTTTTTTTTCTCCCTTTTTGACACTGTGGTTTGCACTATTGTTAATGAAGGGGTACCATACATATTACTTTATCCCCTTCCAGCACCATTTTTGACCAGAGTAATCAGTTCTCTCATTGTCATAGTGGACCCTTTCTAACCTAACTGCAATCCCAGCTCTTTGTACTTTTTTAATTTTTGTATTGATTTGTATTAAAAATTTGTATTTTTTGTAGTATTGTATTTTTAATTTTTCTTGATTGAGATTATGAGATAAACCTTATAAAAATGTTAAAGTGATAAATATATCATATCAATGTGAAATCTATATAGATGCAGACATATACATATATACACATATAACAAAAATAGTCATAAAAAGAAAGAATAAAACCTGCCATTTGTCACAGAGCTAGAGTTTGAGGGCATTTGGACAATGACAAATGCTTTATGTACAATATGATACCTCTTATAAATGAGAGATCTGAACAGAATGATAATTGCCAAAGAGGGTACAAAAATATGGGAGAGGATGAATAAAGAGGATTAGAAAAAAAGAAAAAGAAAAAAGCAGATGCATCCTGAAACAATGTATATTTTTTTAGTTCTTTGCAAATTTTCCTGCTGAGGAAGAATCCTCTGGAATGTATGAAATTAAAAGCATACACATTTCATATTAGTTTGTATTCTATGTTCAGATACTTTATATAATGCATACAGTTGTAGTACAGATGACTGCTTTTTGACATTTTCCAATTTTTTAATTTAATTTACTAAATTCCCTTTCAGTCAACCCAACACTAATTGAATAAACAAAGAAGGCAGGGAGAATAAATGCTACAGGCACTGGCAGTAGCCAGTATTGGAGGATAAAAGAAATCTTGGAACTTGCATGTGGAAATTCTGATTCAGTTAACCTAGAACAGGTCTAAGTCTTTGTTTTTTAAAACTTCCCATGCTTGGTCAAATTTAGGAGCCAATACATCAAATTTCTCATCAGTAGTGTCCAGAGTGAGCTCCATGAAGGGAGATTAGCTATTTCATTACCTGCAGGAGCTTGCTGTTCTCCAGTAAGAACCATGAAAATGCAACTCTACAGCTCCTAATAAAAGTTGAGGTGAATACTCTTCTCCATAAAAAAAGAACATTGTAGCTAGAGATATAAAGACATATTTTTAAATTACATTGCTTGTTATTCAAAGACTAGGGAGTGAACATAAATACCTGATCTCAAAACACAGGGATCTTTCCACTGTGCCAAATGTTCTTTGTCTTTTAGGGTCTCTGAGCCTAGACTGATGCAGTAAAGAAACAACAAAGACCACATACTTCTTGGGTTCCCCTTTTAGGGAGATTGTTAGTTTGACCAGACATACCCAGAAGTGCTCAGGTGTAACCTGGCATTGAGCTCAGGAACATCTGGTACTCAGGGGACCATAGGTAGTGTCAGGATTTAAATCCAGATGTACTGCATACAAGTCAAGCATCCAAACCCTGTATTGTATCTCCATTTCTTTTCTTTTCCTCATGAAGTAAATTAATTAAGGTAACTTAAATCTCAATTATAAATTTTATTTCATAGGGGTTGGATAAATAACACAGTGAGTAGGACACTAACCTTGCACATGGTTAACCCAGATTGGATTTGTGGCATCCCATACAGTTCCCAAGCACCACCAGGAGTAATTCCTGCATTCAGTACCAAGAGTAAAGCCTTGAGCACAGCTGGATGTGGGCTCAAAACAACAAACAAAAAAAATTTTTTATCATATCAAAGATAAAAAGATAAACAATTTTCTAAGCTCCAAATTTGTGTTCAAATATCACTTTCAAAATGCATAGGAGAATGAAATCCCATGGGGAAGTGAAATTTCTACCCTTCCTATTGTTTATAATGACACTTCCTGGTTTCCTATCACAGATACTTAATTATGAGACAATTAAAAACTTTCAGCTCAAATAATTCCTCAAAATCTTCCCTCCAAAACCAGTCCATGATGTCATGGATTTACACTGGATGTATACTGTTCTTGAAGAAGAGCAGCAAAGCTAAAGAGTCTTCAAGCTTGGAGAGACTTACCAAATGCTGTGCAAAAAAACTTGGGTTTGGAGTATTTCTTTGAGCTCTGACCCACATGCTTTCTGCATAAAAACTGTCCTTATCTAGTACTGCACATAATTCTGTTTAATTTTGGTTCTCAAAATGGAGGTGTAAAATTAGCGATGACTTCAATTTATTTTCTATGAGCAGATTTTTTTAAACTATACAATTTTAAAAAACAACAAAAGAAGTTGGCTGGCTTGAATATTTTTTTTCCCCTAAGGCAATTGCTCAACCTATTTGGGGGAGGGAGGGTTGTTCATTGGGATTCAGAGTAGAGTTTGGAAACTGTTGACAGAGAAAAACAGGTTAAACTAGAAGTACTCTTCCCTACCTGAATAATAGAGACGTTTTACACACATTAACTGTGCATATTAGAATTTTTTTCAGTTCTCCGTGATTTGAATGTAGTACATATTATCAAAGTGGAGAATTAAAAATAAAAGGAAATATTCCTCTTTACAGACCAAAATGAAAGATGTCTATCTTACTATTTTAAACTTTAAGGCTAAGACTTGCCCAAATGTTGTTCTTTAGTTTTGGGTTGTTTTGTTTTCACATTTCAAGCTGTTTATTTCTAATTACATAATTAAAAACTTTCTATCTTAAAATATTTCTGTTGTCAGCATGCAAATATATATAATTAATCTTTCCAGTACACCATGTCCTTCATATAATAAATAAGGCTCACCAGCACTGGAAGAAAATATGGAGCTGCTTGTATAAGTTCCATATAACTGAAATTCTGAGATCCTAGTGAGAAATAGAACTGTAGATGTTTAAAATATAATCATATTAGTACAGTTAACAACAGTCTAATGAATAAAATTATATTAGGAACTAGGTAGATAGAACACCAGGTAGATTGCTTGCCTTGCAAATGGCTGACCAAGGTTTGGTCACCCCATATGGTCCCCTGAGCCCACCTAAAGTGATCCTTGAGCTCAGCCAGAAATAAATCCTAAGTACAGTAAGATGTGGACCTAAAAAAAAAAAAAAAAAAAAAAAAAAGAAAAGAAAGCTCATATCATCATATAAGCATTTAATATAATTCTACTTCCATTCCTGATTTTTAAAAATCTTAGCATACTAAGAATAAAGAATTTTTTAATCTCATAAATAGCATATATAAATAACCTATAATTAAAATATTTGATGAAAATAAAATGTTTTTATTTTAAGATAAGAAACAAACACAAATATGAATGCATGCATCAATAGTACATGAAGAAAAAACAAAAGGCATATAAAGAGAAAATGAAAACCTCTATTTGCAAATATGTTTTTACAGAGAAAAATTTGTATACTCTACATATCAAAACAAACAGCTTAGAATCATGCCATTGGATCACAGGATCTACACACAAAATAAATCAGTTGAGTTTCTATAAATTGACATGGACAAGTAGAAACTGAAATAAAACATGCAATGCCATTCAAAGTTACTCAAATAAGAGTCCCATATAAATGTTTAAAACGTTGGATCATAAAACTTGTATATGGAAATTATTAAATCATAAGAAACAAAAGATTTACTCGGTGAGAATATGCATATTTGAGGATGAAAACTTATAGTAAAATACCATTTTTCTTAGATTTATCTGTTTATCAAAATTCTTATAGAAGTCTCAGAAAATTTTATGCAACTGTAAAAAACTAAACTCTAAAATATATAAAGAAATGACAAAAGGCCCAAGGTATAAGTCCAAAGAACTGGAGCACATGCTTTGCATGTCCAAGCCCCAGTTGGATCCTTGGCACTGCTGACTCTGGTTATGACCTGGAAATGGTATCATGCATCATACCAGGAGAATACCCAAGTAGGTACAAAATATTACTCAAAAATCAAATAAGACAAAAATAGAAAAGCTTTAGAAATTTATTTTTCAAAATAATAAAGTAGTTTTATTTTTTCAATTTTTCTTTTCTTTTTTTCAGGTCTATTATACTGAGTAACTGAATTAATCAAGAAAACATAAGAACCTTAAAATGCAAATCAAGTCAATAAAACGTACGGGTAGACTGGTTTTCAAGCTGGAAACCCTGTGGCACCCTCTAGAGGAGTGAAGGCTGAGTCCCCACTCTGCCAAAAAAACCAGCAACTGCACCTGCATTTCATACAAATCATGCAAATGGCCCAACTTCCACTGCATGACAACTAATCTCCAAGCCAACGAAAAATTCCAGGTACACGAGTTTCCAGGCTGAGAATCTGGGGTCTTCTCAAAGTAGAGGGAGAATTCCTTCCCCCACCTACCCTATACTACCCAAAGCCCCAATAACCATGTTCACATCTCACACCCTTCACCATAGAAGCAATAGCGCAACTTCACAGCTTCACCATAATCTCAGAAAAAATAAAACAAACCAAGCCAAGTCACTGAAACTCAACGGCATTGTTCTACAGATCCTGGAGTTACTGCAGCATAGGGCTGCCAAGTCTCACAATGTTGACAGCCCAGTAGGAGCCCAGCAAACTAGATGGGGAAGTGGCATAGAAGCCAACTAAGCTCAACAAACAAAAACAATAACAGACGGCTCAACTAGCAATAAACAGCTTAGTAAATCCTCAGAAAATGACTTTAATGACCCCTTCGTGAGATATAACAATTTTCACAATTTTATTTAACTGAAATGTTTTTCAACAATTCCACTAGCCTTTTTGTTGTAACAAGCAATATAAAATGAATTCTTTTGTGCTTGCTAAAAGGACAGGCTTGGTGGAAGGAGTGGTGGAAACTAGAAATAATGGTTTAATGTAGGTAACATTAGTGGTGGGATTGGTGTTGGAACATTTAATGCCCAAAACAACTGTATTATGAGCAGCTTTGTAAAAAAAAAAAATTTGTGTGTGTGGGTTTTGGGCCACACCCAGTGACACTCAAGGGTTACTCCTGGCTATACGCTCACAAATTACTCATGGCTTGGGAGACCTTATGGGATGCCAGGGGATAAAACCAAGGTCTGTCCTAGGCTGGAGCTCGCAAGGCAGACGCCTTACTGCTTGCACCACTGCTCCAGCCTCAGCTTTGTAAATATTTAAAAAAATAAAGACTAGAACTGGTCTTTAGTAGGAAAAAAACTATCACAGGGGAGGAAAAAGATAGGAACACTGGGAAAATAGTGGTAGAAAGTGGTAACTGTGATGAAAAGGAGTCGATCTGCTGGAGAATGTGGAGCTGGAACCTGTTATGATGAAAAATATTAGTAACAGTGTTGTAAACCACACTACTTATATAAAACTTAACCTGAAGAAAACATAGTATTGACAGAAAGATAGATACAAATATTAGTGAATTAAAATATATTTTTGATAAATGAGAAAATTCAATTTATTGAAATAAATTTGTTTTTCTTCAGCACTCAAATGATGCTGAAGCAAAAAGAAGCAAAAAGAAAAAGAAGCTTAACCTGTATTCTACACCTTATACAAATATTGGCTAATATAGTATTTAACATATACAAAGAATTAAATTCACAAAATTTATACTGCATAATTCCATTTGTATAACATTCTTTTTTTTGCGGGGGGGGGGGGTCCACACCTGGCAGTGGTCAGGGTTATTCCTGGCTTTTTGCTCAGAAATTGCTCCTAGCAGGCTTGGGGGACCATATGGGATGCCAGGATTTGAACCACTGTCCTTCTGCATGCATGGCAAATGCCCTATCTCCATGCTATCTCTCTGGCCTCTGTATAACATTCTTAAAAGGACAAAGCTACAAAACAAAGAATAAGTTAAGGAAGGGTAGGGGGAGATTTATTTCAGCAAACTTTCAATATTTAAAATTTTGTATGAGACTTACTGGTATTGTCTATAATTTTAAGAACACTCATCATTTTTTCAGTACTGATAAACTTCTTGATCCAAATATAACATTTTTATTTTTTTATTTTTATTTGGGGAGGGGGTTTGGGACACACCCTGTGACTCTCAGGGGTTACTCCTGGTTATGTGCTCAGAAATCACCCCTGGCTTGGGGGAAGCCAGGGGATCGAACTGCGGTCCATCCTAGGTCAGCACATACAAGGCAAATCCCCTACTGCTTGTGCCACCACTCGGGCCCCAAGTATGAGATTTTTCAATGCCCACTCTTTCGATTCTCTTTACTTCTTGACCTTCATTGGGGATACTCTGGTGAGAACACTGTCCGTATCCATTCTCATTCCTTATGATTTTAGCACGGGGTTAAAAATTTTCATGTTTGAGGGTTTTCTCTGCTAGATGGAACCTGCATAAATCATACTGTTAGATCAGTCCTGCTAATGTCCAACTTCATAGCACTTGAACATACCAATGTTTCCCAGCATAAGTTCATGCTAGAAAAAAAAACAGAGAAATAGGACAGATCAAACAACCTTCAATAAATCGCCCTCTTTTTTTCACTTGCTCATCCAACTATCTTTTCCCAGTTAAGTTTCTTGCACAGAAATCCTTGTATCAGGTCTGTTTCTTAGAAGAAGACAAAATAAGACTTCACCAAGGGAACTCACTTTATTATGTCTTAAAAGGTCTCTTCCCCTGGTTGTGCCTGGGGTACCATGTGTTCTCTTCTATTTTCTTTGAGCTAACAAGCAATGAACATAGTACATTGTCTAATACAATTCTCTCTGCTTTTTGACTTTCTGAATTCAGTAAAAAAAAAAAATCACAAGAATTTGGCTTTTTCCTTGGATTCCCTGGCTCACTGGCTCACTGCCATCACACTTTGTCCTGAGGATAAAAGGTGAACCTGATTGGGAAAGAAAAAAGCCATTTGAAATATGAAGTCAGGGCATCTCTGCCTTGGTTTTCACAGGGCAAATTATCTCTGAAACCCCACTGCCCTGGTGTGACTGGCTTCAGAAAGCAAGAGAGGCTCTGAGTCATTCATTTAACCTTCCCTTTCAGGCTTCCTCTGCAGTCCTCCTGTGCCAAATGACTTTTAAAAGCCCTGAATGTCTGGTTGTGTTCTGTCTTGTTAGGAACATCAAGATGTCTAATTTTCTTTTCACAAACCCTGCTTTAACATCATTTCTGCCTATGCCAGCAAAAGAACTCCAGTTCTGTTACGGAAAAAGAAATGTTTCCTGTGTTCTTTTTGAATTTCTAACAAAGGGTCTGCATTTTATGAATTTTCTTTTCCCCACATTCAAGAAAGTGTTAGGCATGAAGCCATCATTAGCAGTACAGTGAGTTACAGATGCTCAGTAAGGAGTTTTTTTTAAAGGAGAGCTCTCTCTCACTTGCTTTCTCTCTCACACTCCAGGTTCTCTCTTAAATACTCATGACTTACTCTTTCTCTCCACTCACATTTCTCTAAATTTCTTTCAATAAAAATTATTTTGCTTTACTAAAAGACAGATAGAGAGACACACATAGAGAGTATGTTAAGCTAATCTCACTCTCTTTTAAATGAAAGAGGAAGATGTTTCTCAAATACAGAATATTTATCATCAGGTACCTGACCTTTTTTGTTGTTCTTGTTTGTTTGACACACCTGGAGGAGCTCAAAGTCCATATGCAGTACCAGGGATTGAACCAGGACTGGCCACATGTAAGACAATTACCCTTGCCCCCTGTACTATCTCTCTTGACATCAATTCTCAAGTAGCATTTCCCCATCATATGGTTTAAAATTGAGATAAGTAAGTCAAAATCTTTATAAATCTGGGTTTCAAATAATATGACAAAGGTGTCTCTCTTACTTCTCATTAAATGGCACAGAGCTCACAATAGGAGATAAAGTTTGCACAGCAAACAGATGAGAAATGTTATCATGTCATATGAGTAGTAAGACCTAAAAGCTTCTTCTCATTTCAAAATTTCCTGTTTCTACATTTTCTTAGAAGTAATAGTTTCCTGGACTAGATCACAAGCTCCTGGGTGTTTGATAAAATATGCTGGGTGTTTTTTTGGTTAAGTTTAACATTTGAGTCTAAAGCATATTTCCCTCTCCAATGTGAGTAGGCCTCACTCAATCAGTTGAAGAGCAAATAGAACAAAAGGTTTATATTCCCAAGTAAAAGAAAATTCTTCCAGCCTAATCTTGAAATGTGAATTTGTTTCATATATTTGCTTGTTGTATTTTCTTGGAAGTAAAATGATGCTTGTCCTAGCTCTAAAACTTCTTGTTCTTTGAAAATGAAATCATGAGTTTTTCTGCAATTTGGATGAAACTGGAGGGCAGTGAATAAGTCAGAAGGAACAGAACAAATAATGGATGATCTCTAGTGTATGTCTGATGTATACCTCTGGTATACAGGGAAACAAAGGATTTAAAAACAAACAGGACTTAAAGAAACAAACAGGATTTAATAAGGACAACCCATTTTAATTGGGGTTGCCAAACAATTGGGGGATAGAGGTAAAGGTAATTGAGAAATTACACTAAGAACAGTGAGGGTCTTTTTCTACTTGCCTTGCACACAGCTGATTGGGTTTTGAGCCTTGATAAACCATATAGTCTTCCAAGCCTGCCAGGAGTAATATTTGAGTCTTGAACTAGAAGTCAGCCCTGAGCATAGCTTGGTGTGGCCCAAAAAACAAACCAAATAAATAAATAAGAACAGTGACAAATATAACATTTTGGTGGCAGTGAAGATGTATGAAAATTAACATTATTATAAGCATGTTCCTTAAGTCACAATTAAAAAGAGATACAAGACAAACAAAGAAACCTCTTTTGTTCTTTGGATTAAAACTATACTGAATATGTTCTCTTGTATTCACTACTTAACACCTAAAAGTCTTGGTTCTGGCTAGCCTTTATAATCGCATGAAGCACCTACCTGAAGTCCCAGAAGCTACACACAAGATCCACCACTGTGGCTTTGTGAGCTCATTGAGCCAGCTCCACAGATCCTCAAAGTCCTGGACTAAAGGTATCTCCACAGTTTTAATACTGACATTCCAGTAGGAATGCACCAAACTCAATCTGAAATTATCACAAAAGCCTCCTTAGCTCAACAAACAGAAACAACAGAATGCACAACTAGTAATAAACAGCTAATTAAACCTTCATGCAATAACATAATGACCCTCTGTGAGATATGACAATTTTTACAAATTTTTCAATCAAGTTTTTTTTTTTTTCAATAATTCCATTACCAGGCTGGAGCAGTTGCACAAGCGGTAAGCCTTGCCCATGCTAGCCTAGAATGGACCGGGATTCGATCCACCAGTGCCCCATCTGGTCGGTCCCCCAAGCCAGGAGTGATTTCTGAGCACTTAGCTAGGAGTAACCCCTGAATATCACCGGATGTGTGGCTTAAAAACCATTTAGTTGTAGTAAGTAGTATTAAGTAAATTATTCATACCTGCCACGGAGCAAGCCTGTGGGAGGATGGGAAACTGGAGATAATGGCGGAAGGAATGTTAACTGGTAGTGGGATTATTGATGGAACACTGAATGCCAGAAATAACTATTATGAGCAAGTCTGTAAACGACTGTTTAAAATTAAGTTTATATTTTAAAAATAAATAAATACACATCCAAATTTAAAACAAAGAAAGCAAGTACGGTAGTTATTTTATTGCAAAGAGGCTTTTACCTTGTACTCTTATTTAAGAGCTCCTCAGCAAGAAACATTCTTTCTAAGCCTTCCTTTGTCTGAAGAACCTGATCCTGAACAGATTTACCTGATGGACAAAAGCCTTCTAGATTATAGTAGGCTTTCAACCATTATTCTTTGATTCCATCATTAGAAGTATTAGTACACTTTCTTTAAAGTCATGTTATTGTCATTGAGATTTCTTCTCCGATAATGTACAGCTGTTAGTATTTCCCCCTCTTTGTAAAATGGAAGTTATTTATTTGCTTCCATTGGTATGGCAGTGTTGGCTCCTTTGAGAATGTATCCCATCCCCCTAGAAAAACATTTTCTTTTTTAATTAATTACTAAAAATAATATTTATGGAATATATTTATAATCATGTTAATATTTATAATGCTGATGTACAAAGTTACTACACACACACATACACATACACACACACACACACACCACTACTACCACCACCACCACCCTCACTACCATCAAAGTACTCAAGAATTTCTACCACTAATCCCATGTCATTTCTAATCCTCTTTGCCCCTTCCTTCTTGTTAATGGTAAAATGAGCTTTCTAATTCAAATTCCAATGTTTGTCATTATTCAATACAATCTATTCTGTTGCTTTGGAAAGACATAATTTTTATAAATATCCTGAGACTCATAGTTCCTCCATTTAAGACTCTTAGCTATTGTCAAGAAAAGGGTTGTGGAATTCACTAATATTACCTTCATTTGTGTTTCTTAATATTTGTGAAGAATACCAAAGTGGAGGTGCTATGGAAAGCAAATATTGATACTAATTTTATTCTTTTCTTCAGGAAAAGGTATGCATTGGGTGGGGGGGGGGTGAAAACATTATTGTTTTTCAGAAGCTTTTGGATTTATGGGGAAATTGAGTAGAAAATAGTGTTCCCACATGTCCATCAGTCTTTTTCCCTCCAGTTTCTTCCATTATTATACAAAGAATGATTAGAGTGTTCCTTTTCTTATGATTAAAGAGACAATATGGGTGCATTATAATTATTAACTTAAGATTTCATCTTTAAGATTTAATCTTAAGGTTCAACCTATGTTATAAACTATGCATTTGACAACTATATGATGATATGAATCCATAACTAAAGTTATATACTGCTCTAAAACTTCCTGGACTTCACCTATTCATTCCTCCTGCTTCTCTTTTATTTTTCTTTTTTGTTTGTTTGTTTGTTTCGTTTTGGTGCCACACTCTGTGACACTTTGGGTTTACTCCTGGCTATGCAATCAAAAAGCCTCAAAAATCGTTCCTGGCTCAAGGGACCATATGGAACATGGTGGATCCAACCCAGGTCCTTCCTCGGTCAGCCACGTGCAAGGTAAATGCCCTACCACTGTGCCTTTGCTCCAGCTCCTCCTCCTGCCTCTTTTTCTAAGCAATTATCAACTACTCATCAGTTTAATGCCCTTCTTCTTTTTCCTTCTCTTGAGTGACTTGTAATTGAACACAGAAAGTACTTCATTTTTTATAATTTAGCTTCTTTCTCCTAACAATATGCACTAAAATTTCCTGCATTTTTAATGATTTTATCTTATTTCTTTTTTATTACTGATGAATATTTTATTCTATGAACCATTGTTTTGTTTACCCACTTACCTACTGAAATACAGTTTAATAAATGCTTGGTTTTGACAATTATGGCTAAAAATGCTATGAATGTTCATGTGTGGGAGGACATGTTTTTATGGATGCTTGCAACTTTTTTTGGCAAATACCAACAAGTGAAATTGCTCAAACATATGGTTAGAATGTGTTCAGTTTTATAAGAAACTGCCAAAACGTCTTACAATGGGCCTGTACCATTTTGTATTTCCACCTGCAATAAATGAAAGATCCTGTTACTCTAAAACTTTAGTCTCTTGAACTTCAGCCTTTCTAGTAAGTACATCATGATGGGTCACTGCTATTTTTATTTATGATTTTCTAATGAGATACGACATTGAACAGCTTGTTATGTTTATTCACCATCTGTGCATCTTCTCAGGTGAAATGTCTATTAAGCTAGTACATACATTAAAATCAAGAAAATTAATGAACTATTCAGAGATCAATTACACAAACTCAATACCCAACTGTAACAACAATATAATGGCACAATGCATTCTCTGTCAATACTTTCTTTAAATGTTAATGGAATAAACTTTCCCATCAAATGACACAGAGTAGAGGACTTGATCAGGCCCAGATACCTGCTGGAAACACATTTAAAAGTTTAAAATAAACAAAGTCTCAGAGTAAAAGTATGGGAAACAATTATAAAAACTGCTGGGGGGGGGGGCGGGAAGCTGAGACATCCATACTTATATTAGATCAAATTGCATTCAACCTCAAGAAAGTACTTAGAGATGGAGATGGACTCTACTTATTAAACAGGGGAATAATAGACCAAGATGTACTAATGCTTATCAACATTTATGCACCAAATATAGAGCCAGCAAAATATATAAAACTTTTGCTCACAAACCTAGACAAATATATGGACAAAAATGTGATAGTAGTGGGAAGTTTCTTTTTTAATTAATATCTTTATTTAAGCATCATAATTAGAAATATGCTTGCAATTGAGTTTCAGTTATAAAAAAAAAAGAACACCCCTCTTTCCCACCAGCAATGTCCCCATTTTCAGCCTACCCGATCCCCTGCCCATATTTAAGACAGGCATTCTATTTCTCTCACTAACGACCATTGTCATGATAGTTGTCAATGTAGTTATTTAGCAACTGAACTCACCACTCTTTGTGGTAAGCTTCACACCATGGACCAGTCTTTCCAGTCCTCATATCTATTGTCTGTGTATTATCACAATAATGTCTTTTATTTTTCTTAAATTCTATAGATGAGTGAGCCTATTCTGTGTCTCCTAACTTATTTCACTCAGCACAATAATTTCCATGCCCATCTATATATAGGAAAATTTCATGACTTCATTTTTCCTGACAGCTGCATAGTATTTCATTGTGTATATGTACCACATGTTTTTATTAGCCACTCATCTGTTGTCAGACATTTGGGTTGCTTCCAGATTCTGGCTATTGTAAATAGCACTGCAGAATATAGGTGTGCAGAAGGCATTTTTGTATTCTGTTTTTGTGTTCGTAGGATATATCCCTAAGAGTGGTATAGGTGGGTTATAAGACAGCTAAAATTCCAATTTTCGGAGGATTCGCCATATTGTTTTCCATAAAGGCTGGACTAGATGGCATTCTCACCAGCAGTGAATGAGAGTTTCTTTCTCCTCACATCCCCACCAGCACTGATTGTTCTTGTTCTTTGTGATGTGTGATAGTCTCTATGGTGTGAGATGATACCTCATTGATGTTTTGGTTTGCATCTTTCTGATGGTTAGTGATGTGGAGCATTTTTTCATGTGTCTTTTGACCATTTGTATTTCTTCTTTGAGGAAGTGCCAGTTCATTTCTTCCCCCAGTTTTTGATGTGGCTATATTCTTTTTCTTAAGTTCTGTCAGTACCTTGTATATTTTGATATTAGCCCCTTATCTGATGGGTATTGGGTGAATAGTTTCTCCCAATCTGTGGATGGTCCTAGTGACTGTTTCCTTTGACTTGCAGAAGCTTCTCAGTTTAATATGGTTCCATCAGTTTAACTTGTTTGGATAGTTCTGGTTTCTCTTTGAATATACCTTCAGTCTCAGGGTTATAAAGTGTTTTCCACACTTGTTCTTCTATATACCTTATGGTTCTAATATCAAGGTCTTTAATCCATTTTGATTTGACCTTTGTGCACGGTGTTAAATGGAGGTTCGAGTTCACTTTTCTGCATGTGGCTGACCAGTTGTTTCAGCACCACTTGTGAAGAGGCTTTCCTTGCTCCATTTTTGGTTTCTTGCCCCTTTATCAAAGATTAATTGATTGGTGTTTGGGAATAGTTTCTGAATACTCAAGTCTATCCCACTGATCTGAGGGTCTGTCTTTGTTCCAATACCATGTTGTTTTAATGACTACTGTTTTTTAGTACTATTTAAAGTTGGGGAAAGTGATGCCTCCTTCTGCAAAGGTCTTGCGTCTTGCATCTTGCATTTCTAGTTGGGAGTAAATTCTTCACAAGAGGAAAATGGGTAACACAAGTGGCCAAAATATGAAATAATGAAACACAAAATAAATTGTATGGGGATCCCTGTCTTCAATAGACATGAGACCATTTTACTCTTCATGCTGGTAAATATATATACAAGTGTCTGGTATGAAAGGCATTTCTACGCTGATAAAAGGTGGGGAGTCTCAGGAGAAGGAACACAATGATAGCAGGTCCTAGAATATACATATCAAAAACTACCAATAAAGGCGAAAAGAATCTCCAGCTAAAAGGAAGGAAGGAACATAAGGAGAAGGGGGTGTTCTAGTTTAGAAGGGAGGTTCTTATGACAAAGGATGAGAAACTTGTTTTGCTACAACTTTGCAGCTGACCAGAATAGCAAAAGCAAGTGGCTAGAAAACTGTTTACCACCTGAAAGCTGAAGCAGGTTGCAGGTAGCTGGACTTGTCTTTGAGTTGCAAATTTCCTTTGCCAGAGGGGAACTTTAGCAGCTTTTGGTACTGAAAATTTCCCTGAGCATACATTGACTGAGGCCGAATTTTGGCTTGTAGTTTTGCAAGGGAGACAAAGCCAAATGATATGAAAAGATTTTTAATGTCACCATCATGTCATGGATTTCAGAAATATTGCCAGTAATCCACGTAGGGGGTATGATTAACGTCCACCAACGTGCCCACTGCTGGCTAAAAATTTCTCGGGGGAATATCAGCTCACTTCTCCAGGAAAATCATAATAGATACCTCTGGAGGTGTGCTTCCCCTAAAATGGAGGTGTCTAAGCTGCATGACATGGCAGCCTCCCATCTTCTTTCCTAAGGGTTGCTTTAACTATTCATGAGGTTATTGGTCCAAATTAATTTCAGGTGTGTTTGATCCACTTCTTTAAAGATTGTCGTGGCCATCCTTAGGGAAATAGAATTAAATATGTACAATGTTTTTTGGAGTATTTCTATTTTAATGGTGTTAATCCTCCCAATCTGTTGTGTATGTAAATATTTTGGGGGATTACTATGTTATTCACCCTAAACTGATTGGTGATTGTGCCCTACCCTAGGGTGTGACCTGGCATTCTGCCCCCACCCTAGGGTAGGACCTGATTCTGCTTTCACCATTGGTTGGTATCTGATCCCACCATTGGGTGGTACCTGACTCTGGAGTATAAAAACAGGGGTCTGTGGAAGGCCGGGGCTTTTGCTGGCTGGAACTGAAGCTGAGTCTTTGGACTTCAGTTTTGTCCTCCGAATAAAGCAAATATTTCCACGAAAAAAAATTTTTTTTTTGAATTTGAAACAATTGTCGGCTATTACATTTTAAGGCGCTTTTAGTTGATTCAGCTGAATTCTCTTTTCTTTTGCTCTATTTTGGTTCCTTTCCAACAAATATTTTTAGTATGAGTGAGTGTTATGGCCATATTTTTTGTGAAGTCTGTATGTGTATGTCTTGTTTAGTGTCTGTCTATTCTGCATATTTTGTATATAGTTCCCTTTTTCCTAACTTTATCTTTCCCAATTTAGTCTTCATTATCCTTCCTTCTCTCTTCCTAGTCCTTAACATTTTAATTTTCAGGATTCCCTTCACATGTGCAACTCATCTCCTTCACCCACAACTACAAGCTTCCTGATGTCGGCTGGAAGAAGAAATCCGTGACTGTTGGAGTTTTACACCATATATGCTGCAAACTTGTTGGAAATGAAGCCACCTGGAATTTGTGTCACAATGTAACCCCAGAGAAAAGATCCATGGATAAGACCCACAGTCTCTGGATCCCAGTTAAACTGTGCTATCTGAATTTCTGGTTTTCCATCCACATACACAGTGCTATTGTTGACCATTTCTACAATGACTACCCCAAGATTGCACCAATCCCAAAGGAAATGCAGAAGCCCAACCAACTCATGATCTAATAATGTAACGCTTGGGGATGCCCCAACACATGGATGACTGTACTGGCCTTCCTTCTTCATTCAGCTTGATGTTATCTCCTGTACAAGGCTTCAACCCGCTTTTCCAGACCCATCAAGTGTCTTCTGCCGGTCTTTTTGGAGTTCCAGACCCCTCATATTTACAGATTGGTATTGAACTCTGTAGAAATTTCATCTGTTGTTTTTCCTATAACTGTAATCCTTAGAAGTTATATTTGGTACTACACTTCTTTTGACTATCGTAATTAATGTTTTTCTATTTTAGTTTTTAATATTAGGAATCGATGTTGTATTACATTAAGGTTTTGCTTTCTTGACTTTAGGTTTGTGAGTTAGATATTATTGTCTATAATTTCCTAAATGATATTTTTGTCTGTTCTCAGGGTTTTTTGCGTGGGCGCATCATAGGCAAAATACTAGGTTTATAAAAGGTTCCATCCATTTTGGATGGGCCCTCAAGTTGTTTATTTACACAGGGAGGGTCTCTGCCTTAAACATTTTGTTTTGGTTTGTGACTTAAGCTCCCATCTATAAATAGTCGACATCAATTTCAGACATCTTATGGACTTCAGACAGGATTAAGAACTTGGACTAAGTTCAGATACCTATTGATCATCATTGCAGTGGCTCCCCACTGTGCAGAGGGTGTATGTGCCTCTTCTTCCGAAATAAAGGCCTAGTTCAATGCCCTCAAAGATGGGCTTTCTGGTCTACCTGAACTTGAATGAAAATGAAGCTGGAGAGATAGCATGGAGGTGAGGCGTTTGCCTTTCATGCAGAAGGTCATTGGTTCAAATGCCGGTATCTGCCAGGAGCGATTTCTGAACGTGGAGTCAGGAGTAACTCCTGAGCACTGCCAGGTGTGACCCAAAAACCAACAACAACAACAAATAAAGAAAAGGTGCTTCTTCTTGCCTGCTACACAACCTTTCTGGTGTCTCTTCGAAAGATCTATGTACGTCTTAGATTTATCTTCTCAGGAGCTTGTAGTTGATTCCTTGATACATGTTTCTGGTTTTAGACACCCTGTGCTTAGGTTAGAAGTTTTTCTTTACATTTTCCTGTGATGCGCTTATGCAAACAGCGCTCTTTTATTATTGACTAATTTTTCTTTTAATAATTGTAGACAATATTGTTTGTTTACTAAAAACAAACGGGGAAATTGTTGTGTATGTAAATATTTTGGGGGATTACTATGTTACTCACCCTAAACTGATTGGTGATTGTGCCCTACCCTAGGGTGTGACCTGGCATTCTGCCCCCACCCTAGGGTAGGACCTGATTCTGCTTTCACCATTGGTTGGTATCTGATCCCACCATTGGGTGGTACCTGACTCTGGAGTATAAAAACAGGGGTCTGTGGAAGGCCGGGGCTTTTGCTGGCTGGAACTGAAGCTGAGTCTTTGGACTTCAGTTTTGTCCTCCGAATAAAGCAAATATTTCCACGAGCCTGACTGTCTGCGAGCTGTTTACCTGCCGTTTCACTTCAGTACCGTAGGCTGAACAGGGTGGCAGACACGTGCTCTGAGCTGGAAGAAAAAGGCCTCATTCTCCATCCCACCATCAGTCAACCTCTTCAGGGGCTGACTTGCTACACCAATCCCTGAGTGGGTATATGTCTCCATTTCCTTGTGTCCTCTTTTATTTCTTGAAGCAGGATTTTGTATTTTTCTTTGTATAAGTCCTTCACCTCTTTAGTTGAGTTTTTGTGGCACTAATGTGAATGGGACTGTTTTTAATGTCCATTTCTTCTCTATCATTATTGGTGTATAAGAAAGCCTTTGATTTTTGCACATTACTTTTGTTGCCTGCCACTTTACTATAAATCTATTATACAGCTGTTGTTTATCCATGAAGCTATGTATATTTCTTCAGACCTGAAAGTGAGTCTGTCTGGGTGCAGTATTCTAAGCCAAGCACTTATTTCATTGAGTTTTGTCACTATATTTCACCACTGCATTCTGGCCTTGAGGATTTCTTGTGACAGGTCTGCTGTAAATCTTAAGGTCACTACTTTGAATATAATTTTCCTTTTTGATCTTGCTGCATTCGATATTCTATCCCTAGCTGTGGGATTCATCATTGTGACTACAATGTATTTGGGGTGCTTTTCTTCAGGTGTTTTTTGGTATTATTTGGGCATGCAATATTTGGTTGTATGCATATCTCTGGGAGCTTCTATGAAATGATTTCTTTGATTATTGATTCTTCCTGGGAATATTCTTTCTGGGTTTCTGAAACTCAAAAGATTTTTATGTTGAGTTTATTAAAGATTTTGTTGAGCATTTTTGCATCTCTGTTCATCAGGGATATTGGTCTATAATTTTCTTTCTTTCTTTCTTTCTTTTTTTTTTTTTTTTGCATCATCTCTGTCTGGTTTTGATATCAAGGTGATTGGCTTCATAAAAGCTGTTTGGAAGTGTTTCCGTTTTTTTTTAATTTTATGAAAGAGCCTGGCCAGAATTATTAGTAGTTTTTCTTGAAAAGTTTGAAAGAATTCATTAGTGAATTCATCTAGGCATGGGCTTTTGTTTTTGGGCAGACATTTGATTACCATTTAAATTTCCTCAATAGTGATGGCGGTGTTTAGATATGCTATATCCTCCATATTCAACTGTGGAAACTTATAAGAGTCCAAGAATTTATCCATTTCTTTCAGGTTCTTATATTTAGTGGCATAGAGTTTCTCAAAGTAGTCTCTGAATACCCTTTGAATATCTGCAGTATCTGTAGTGATCTCCCCCTTTTCATTTCTGATATGGGTTATCAAGTTTCTCTTTCTCTTTGTGCATTTTACCAATGGTCTATCAATCTTGTTTATTTTTTAAAAGAACCAACTTCTGCTTTCATTCATCTTTCGGATTGTCTTTTTGGGTTCCCACTTCATTGATTTCTGCTCTAAGAGTTGTTATTTCTTTCTGTCTTTCTATTTTTGGTTTCTTTTGTTGATCATTTTCTAATTCTATAAGCTGTGTCATTAAGCTATTCAGTTATGCCCCTTCTTCCTTCCTGATGTGTGCTTGCAAAGCTATAAATTTTCCTCTTAGTACCGCTTTTGCTGTGTCCCACAGGTTCTGATAGTTTGTGTCTTCATTGTCATTTGTTTCCAGGAAAGTTCTGATTTCCTCTTTAATTTCATCTCTGACCTACTGGTTGTTCAATAGCAGGCTATTTAATTTCCAGGTGTTAAAAGATTTCTTCTGTGTCCCTTTGTATTTCACATCTAATTTCAGAGCCTGAATCTAAATTCAGGAAATTCTAGTAGATAAGTTTCTCTTGGAATCTGAGTTCAAGTTATAACCCGGTATAAGGATTGTTGAGCTTGTTATTTTTACCTCCATATGCATAAGCAGTATCATGTGGTTCTTTTATGCATAGGTACACTAAAATAAAAAAAAAACTTACATATATAAAAAAGTTCTTACCTAATAAGTACATAAACTCATAAATTTTACTATATAGTACATGGTGCCTTTCATCCTGAACACTTGTCATAGTAACTCAAATTAGGCCTCAGTTGATTGAATATTGATTATTAAACCCTGAACCTTGGATTCTATCTTAAGAATCTAAGAACCTAAGCATGCTTTTCTGCACCAACACTAGAAATCAAACTTCCACCTAGGGAGGCCATAATGCCGCCATACACTGACTTGCTCCAGGGTGGGTTCATATGACACCCGGATAACTTGGAAACAGCAACAACTTGCTTTCAGTGCAGGTTTCCCTGCCTTGCCACCTAATGGTGAGATGAACCAGAAGATGCTCTATGACATAACGTCTACATAGGATCTGTGCAAAACCCAAGATCTCTACAGAAACCTGACCACAACAACTACAATTGAAAACTTTTTCTGAGACCATAATAAAGACCTTGGACTTGGACTATTAGTAAGCCTAAAGTCTATAGTTGGTCTTAAGACAGGATGCATCATGGGCTAAAATACCCTGTTTTTTAGACCAAGGGTATTTCTACCCTTAGAAATTTTCTAATTTCCCCCAAAGTTTGCTGCACTGTGCAAATAAAAATGCCACTTCCTTTTTCTTTCTTTTTTTAAAATTTTATTTGTACCTTCTAGATAGGGGCTCTCACCTTTCTTATAGAACCTGGAACATGGATTACTTAGTTTTAGCTCAAACTTCTGTATATTTCTACAAAATTGAGAGAGAAAGAGAGAGAGAGAGAGAGAGAGAGAGAGAGAGAGAGAGAGAGCGCAAAGAAGAGAAATGGGGTTCAGGGTCCATGTCATCTCAGGTGCATTGGGGAGATAAAAGAAAAATAGAACTAAATACCCAAGCCAAAGTCAATAGTAATAGAATAAAGAGACCCAACTATAACAATCTAAACTTAAAATGGGTCTGTTACACTGGCAGGACAGGATGCTAAGGGTGGAGGTATAGGATGTAATCTAGGAACTTTGGTAGAGGGAGGTCAACACTGGTGATGGGAATGGCTCTAACTCACTATCACTGTATGCCTAAAATTCAAGCATGAAGGTCTTTTAATGAAGGACAATAGTTTCAATAAAAACTATTTTTATAAAATCAAGAAAATTACAATATTGCCATGAATAATGTAAAATATATCTCTACTTGGATCACCAGAGAAGTATGTAGGTGAGTAATTCAGTCAAAGAAAACAGTGTGTCATGAATGGTACAGACATGAATGCTTACCTGTGTGCTCTCAAACTGAAGAGCTCTGTTTTGTTAGAGTAAGATAAAAGAAATATAAGAGAAAGCTTAAGAAAAGGACCCAGAGAATTGAAAACTAAATTCATAAAATTTTTATTTTATAAGCAATAGGGAGTCACTGAAGAAATGTGCATTGAGATTGTAAGTGAAGGTCATTTTGATAGCAATGTCAGATGGATTAAAAATCAAGACTAAGTGAATGAAAACTAATTCATCTATGAAATAATTTATACAAGAGAAATCATTTTGATAATAATTCAAGTACTGACAGTAGGATAAGGGTGAGGATAATTTATATCTTAAAGTGTATTAGAGATTAAATTAATGAGCTATATTGGGTCACTCTAGGTGGGGCTAAGATGAAGGAAGAATACAGAATTACCTCCACTTTCTGAATTTAAATTAAATTGGTGATGTCATTTTTCTGATTAAAAGCATATTAGAAAAGAATGTCAGCAAGAGGATAATTTGAGGTTTTAAAATCTTGAGTTTGGGGCATTCAGAGAGAGCTACACAGGAGGAGGATAAATTAGATTCAGCATTTGCATTTCAAGTCTATGTTCTCCCCTTTAACACATATTTTGAATACCTATCTGTGTTTTTGATTGCTTATTTTTACTCTAGATAAGCCTCTATTCTCTCTCAAACATGTGCTTCTCTTTTCTCACATTTTGCTAAATAAGTTCCAATAAAAACTATTTTCTTCAAGAGATAATTAATTCAGAAAGAACATTTGGACCCCTATGTTTTTGCTGCACTATTCACAATAGCCCAAATGTGAAAACAACTCTTGTCCAAGAACAGATAACTGGATAAAAGAACTATAGTATATATACTACTTGGATGTGATTAGATCATGCAATTTGATACTATGTGGATAGTACTAAATGGCATCATGTTGAGTAAAGTCAGCCTGAAGGAGAGGAACAGGTACAGAATGTTCTCTTTAAAATGCAGGATTTAAAGAAATATGTTTATATAGTAAGGGAATAACAAGTGCTCACGGCAATATAAACTGAGAAATGTTCTACAGAACAAAGCTTACCATGTAGGGTAGAGGAGGAGGGATACGAAGGGGGACCCTGAGACAATGGTGGAGAGAATGGTAATGGAACATTGTCCATAAAAATTTATATTGTGAATGGAAGTGACTAGAAGAATTAAAAATTAGTTTCTCTGCATGCTAAAAGATGTAGTTTGGGCAGTAAACAAGATTTGAGTTTCTTAGTCTATTGGTGACTTTCCCTAAATAATATGCATTAAGAAAAAAGAGGAATCTCTAGCAAATGTTGAATAGCATTAGTATTTATGGAGATAGTTGAGGAAGCAGAGGGAACTAGATGAAAATGACATTATAGAAGCGAGGGAGAAAGAAGTTGAAGAAGGGGAAATCATAAATGAGACTGCAAAGAAGGTTTTTTATCATATTAACTTAATAGAATAGCCATTGAAGACTTCATTTAGGGACATTTAGAAGTGGGAAACTGAACTCAATTTTGTTCAGTGTTGATTATTTCACCACACATACAGTGTTCAGCCCTTTTTGTTGTTTAGTAATTATTTATTAATATTTGTATTTATTAAGTGATTGCACAGTGTGTTTTCCTAGGCCACCTAATAGTAAGCTATTAACAGAAATACTAAATGCAGTGGCTCTTATTAAGTGGCTCTTATTATTAAGTTCATTGTATAGACTAGTGTTCTTAATAATGAAAGATTATTTTCTGACAGAGGAGCACACTAGAACAATGTTATATCCTCAGGTTCAAAAGAAGTAGGAGGGGCCAGAGTGGTAGCGCGGGGCATAAGGCCTTGCGTGTACTAGCCTAGGAAGGACCTTGGTTCTATCCCCCGGCATCCCATATGGTTCCCCAAGCCAGAAGTGATTTCTGAGCACATAACCAGGAGTAATCCCTGAGCGTCACCAGGTGTGGCCGAAAAACAAAACAAAAACAATCAAAAGAAGTAGGGGCTGTCATTTTCTGTACATTTGTTTAAAGAAATAAGATTTACAGGGAGGTATTAAGTGATTTTAATTTACAAGTAAGTTTGGTGTTAGTCTCCAATTACTATGTATATTGCTATCAATGTCATTTGTCAAGTCTATTATCAATTATTCTAAGTATTTTGCCAGTTCCTCATTAGGCGAAATAAATTTGGGAGTATAAGTTCTTCCATATGTTCATATCTCTTAATCATCAAGAAATGCACCTCACTGTCTTCTATAACTTTCTGAGCCTGAAATCTATGTCATCTGATACTAGTATGGACCTTCAGGCCTTTTTAGAGAGCTGTTTGCTTGAAGGTTTGTCTTACAACCTTTGCTAGGACTAGTCAACTGCGTTTCACTGAAGCAGCAGAATACAGGGTTCACTTTTCTGAGTCATCCTGCCATTCTGTTTTTCTTAATTGACACATTTAGCTTTTTGACATCTTGTCTTAAAGTACCTCTTCCGTTCTTCTTATAAAGACAGTTTTGAGTCTGACATTCCCAAGCTGCTGTTTATCTGGGACATTTTATATTGTTCCTTCAGATATAAATGAAAGTCTGGGTAAAGTAATCTTAGGCATTCATTTTGTTAAATATTCTCTCTGTATTCCACAACTGATTTTGTTTGGTAAATCCTAAAGACACCACTTTGTATACAAATACCTTCTTTGATCTTGTTGCTTTCAGTATTCTATTTTGGTCAGTGGTTTTTAACATTCTGCAGTATTTTTATTTGGATGTCTTCCAGCTGGTACTCTTCAAGCCTCCAGCATGTACTTTCCAGCTCTAGGAACTTCTCAGCAGTGATGTCTTTGTCTCTGACTTATACTAAGGGTATTTTTCTTGGCCCTCTGGGACCCAAATGATTCTTGAATTCATCCCAAAGTTCTCTTAGCAACTATTCACTTATTTTGAGGCCTTTTTTTTCCAGATTGTTGTCTGGAGGCTTTCTGTACCTCATCCTTGAGCTCACTGATTCTGTCCTCAAAAGTTGTTACTCTGCTGGTAAGCCCTTCAATGAGTTTTTTGTTTCACCTATCAAGTTTTTCAGTTCTGATATTTCTGTTTGATAGTTTCACATTTCTGTCCTCATATCCTCTTGTGTTTTATTGGTGGTCCATTCCATTGTTTCTTTGAGTTCATGAAATATCTATGCATATCTACTCTGAAGTTCTTTTCAGAGAAATTATATAGGTGGCTATTACTGATTGAATCCTCAGTAGTACAATCTTTGGCCACTACTCATGGTGGTATTCTGTGCTGCTTAGCCATGGTTTCTTTTGTAGTCTGTAGTCTGAAGTCTTATCCACTTTATTTGCAGTAGCCTCTTTATTGCCAACTAGATCTCTGGGGAAGCTCTATTTTTGGTAAGAGATTCTCTTTTGGCTGTGTTAGTGACTGCCTCTTTGGAACTGCAGGACAGGCTTCTGACCTCTGGCAGAGTCTGTGACCAGTGCAGAGGCTGCTCTCCTAGGGGAGTGTGTCCTGGGTGCACACTTGGTGACTCACTTGGAAACCGGAGCACTGACTCAGAATTTCTAGGTGGAGTCTCTCAAATAAATTTGGGCATCTTTGCTATTAATTACGACAATCATACACTCACCAAAGTACTGCATGATGTGTTCTTTCTCAGTTACTTGTGTCATGTTGTATAATATAGTCATTTTCTTTGCCAAGTAGTTTAAAATAAAATACTATAGTTTCACATTTTATTTTAGTGGTGAGAAATACTGAGACTCTATACATCAGACATAGAAGCATATACTCTGAGTACTTTATCACTAAACTATACGCCCAATACTTTTAATAAATTATTTTTATTAATTAATCATTTTTATTTGAGCAAAGTGGATTACAAATCATTCACAAATATTGTAAAAATTTACCATATTACCATTTCAAGTCTATAATTCTCTAGTATTATATGTATTCATAATTACATGACTGTGCAATACTCTTTAGAGCAGGGGTCTCAAACTCAATTTACCTGGGGGCCGCAGGAGGCAAAGTTGGGGTGAGGCAGGGCCGCATAAGGAATTTCACTTACCAAATATTCGCAATAAAAAATCGCATTAGTAAGAAAAAAAATCGCATTAAACATTTGCATACCCCGAACGAAACTGCTCGGGGTATGCAAATGTTTAATGCGATTTTTTTTCTTACTAATGCGATTTTTATTGCGAATATTCAGTAAGTGAATAATCACAAATACTGCGATATTTGAAGGCCGGCCTCAGGCCACACAATGTTGTACGGAGGGCCACAAATGGCCCGTGGGCCGCGAGTTTGAGACCCCTGTTTTAGAGCTTTTTCATCTTACAAAACCAATTCTAGGGGCCAGAAAATAGCATGGAGGTAGGGCATTTGCCTTGCATGCAGAAGGACGGTGGTTCGAATCCTGGCATTCCATATGGTCCCCCGAGCTTGCCAGAAGTGATTTCTGAGCGTAAAGCCAGGAGTAACCCCTGAATGCTACTGGTTGTGCCCCCCCAATAAACAAAGAAAAACAAAACAAAAACACTTCTATTAAATAATAAATCCTCATTTCTCCCTTCTCTCAATCCTTGCCAATCACAATTATACTTCCATTACTAGTAATTCCAATACTTTAGATACCATTACCAATACTTTAGATATCATTAGGCACTTGTTTTTTTGCGAATGAATTTTGTCCTAATATGTAAACATATTAAATTATATAAAACAAACCATTTTTAAATGAAAATTTTTTCACAAAAGTTTGAAAATTCAGAATCATCTATATAATTAATACCTCTTCATTTTTGTTTGGACATTTATTATAAAATACAACACATGAAATTATTGTTGTGATTTAATTTTTATAAAAATACATATGTAAATTTTAGAAAGAATTAACCAAAGATAATACAATAATTTTCTAAATGTGGGATTACATATGACATATATAATGCTACCTAGATTTGGAGCCCATCTGTATATTATCAATTCTTTGGATCACCTTAACACAATATAACATAATAATATAATATAATGAGGTTGTAAATAGGGCAGATTTTATAAACTAAGAATAATCCCAGGATCTAAAGTCCAAGAGTGGAGACCAGATCCTTGGTTCCCCCTGCTGGTTATTTGTGTTAACCTATAGTGAGGGCCACATCATTTTCTATATCTTGTCTTCCTTTCTTATTTTCTCCTTATCCAGCTTTCTTAACTATTATCTAGAAACTTTCCCTATCCTGTAATAATTCATATACCAACTATCAGTAGGAACTTCAGGACAATTCTTGAGATGTTAGTTTGCCTCTTATTCTCTTAATGTTCTACTAGAGAGTTGTAATCTATTAACAATTACTCAATTAATGGGAGATGATGATTCAGTACAATGTTTCTCAACCATGCAATTCTTCTCCCCAAGGGAACTTTAGCAGACTCTTGAGACAGTCTGTGCTATTGGCATCTATTGGATAGAAACTAGAGATTCTACTAAATATTCTTAATAAACTCTAAATATTAGTAATGCCCAAAATGTCAAGGTTGAGAAATTTTGGATTAGAGCAATAATCCATCCTACAGTATTTATTAACAGCATTTACCCAAAGGATTGGCCGTGGTCAGACCTTTTTTGCCCCCAAGGTCACTGGAAAATATCAGAGGTTTTGATAGATTATGGTTTTGATAGACTAGTAAGGGGCCACAGGGCACAGTGATTACATTCATAATCTAAGGAAGGAATTTTCTTAGATTATGTTAACTGTCCATTCTTGACATAATAATATCACATTAACTTTGGATGTTGCTTTGTGGAAACATAGCAGACTTTGCATGAAAAGAAAGAAATGAAAGCACAAAGCACTGAAGGATTGTTAGAAATGAATCCCACAATACATTTTCTTCTTTCAGAGGTGAGCTCTGGGCAACTGAGCCTCAGGATAAAATATGAGATGATAATCTTCTAGGCAATAACCTTAAGGACTAAATATCAAAATATATTTCCCCATGGTGAAGAACACCATGCAAATTGAGGACTTTATTATGAGTACATTGACTGCTCTTGCTGGATCTATCTGCTCACAGTTCATCTGATTCCAGTCTTTGTAGAGAAATATTTTAGAGTACTTCTTCTGAGATCTATGCTATATGTATTTCCAACCAACAGTGTAAACTTTTATTTAATCTAAGTGACAAAAACAATTTTCTCTCAATTAAAAGCTTCCATTCTGATTCTCTGACATACTATTCTTGATTCCTCTCTCCACATGCATGTGACACAAAGCTCAAAGGACAAAAATGGTCTTTCACCATATAGTCTCTTATTTTCCATGCACACAGCATCTTTTGATAGTTGTTTGAATACACTTTCAGTCTTTTTGGAAAGCAATATGTATATTCCTCATAAAAACTAAAAATGGAGCTCCTATATGACCCAACAATACCACTCCAAGGGATATACATTAGGAACCCCAAAACACCCTGCAGAGAAGCTCCTGACATTCCTATGTTCATGTAGCCTTATTTACAATAGCCAGAATATGGAAACAATCCAAGTGCTCTAAAACAGAAGCGTGACTGAAGAAACCATGATATATGTACACAATGGAATACTATGCAGCTGTTAGTAAAAACATGAACTGATAAAGTTTGCTTATACATGGATGGATATTGAGATTATTAAGGTGAGTGAAATGAGTCACAGGAAGAGGGATAGACATAGAATAATCTCATTTATTTGTGGAATATAAGAAAAATAAAAGAAAGTATTGAGCCGCTCCCCTGCGAGGCTGAGAACCTGGAGCAGCTGTGGCCTTGGGTCCAGGCCCATAGGAGTCATGGCTGCAGAGAAGACAAGGCCACTGTGAGGTTTTGGTTCTGGTGCCTCGTCCATGTGAGCCTGGGCAAGGAAATTTTTCCATAGCCTTATGGAGAGAAAGGTCTTTGAGACATGGCTTGATACCATTTCTGCTACATTTCTTTCTCTGATGGGCTTGCAGAAAAATGAAACTCTGGATCACCTGATTAGTCAGAGTGGGGCAGTCCAGCTCAGGCATTTCTCCAATGAAGACTCTCCCCAAGCGGGACTTCCTCAAACTCCTTCCTCTGGAGTTCAGACTTTACTCACATGCTGCCTCATCTCTAAACAGTGGAATAAGATGATTTAAATGCCTGTACAGAGGTGTGGTAATACCAGATGTAAAGATTTGGGCTGGCAGCTAGATGATTCTGTTCAGAAAGCTCTGCACTGGAAGGTCTATTTGAAGGCTATTTTGAGGATGAAGATCATAAAGCCTTTAAAACCTCCTCATGGATTGGACACAGTGCCAGGATATATGCACTTTACTACAAAGATGAACTTCTCTGGGTTAGATAATTTGTTTTGCAAAACTGTGGGATGTGAGTACAGGACAGTGTGTTTATGGCATCCAAACTCACAATTGTGAGTCTTTGAAGTTTGAAACTTCACAGCAATGAAGTTGGCTCCTTTGACAACACTGTGGCCTGCTGGGAATGGAGTTCCGGAGCCAGGACCCAACACTTTGTATCCTATTGGGTAGTTTGTGTCTATGCTATAAATTCAGTCCACTTTATTTGCAGAATTACGGCTGAAAATATTTTTGGAGTGACAGTGGTTCCTAGATTTTGATATCTGTACAGATTAGATCAGTTTGGAGCTTGGTTGAATAGTGATTAAAATGAGCCACTACCTAAAGATGTGAAAGAAGCAGGTAACTGATGTTTCCTCATAGTTTTATAGCAGCGCTCCTGGAACAGAAATGATCATTTGGTTATAACCTTGAGCTATTTCTGAGTCTCCTGAAACAACTCCTTTCTCACTCGCTTCTGAGTGTTATAGTCTAAGGTGTCATATTTTATGGCAGACTTTGTAAATTCCTGTATAGGTTAAGTACCTCTGAGGCTCTAGTTTTTCCAGTGACCTGTATTCTCATAACACTTAGAACACTTACACCTAAATGAGTCTGATAGTTTTAAGATCCTGCTTGCCCTTAGGTTCTGAGTTTCTTGCACCATATCTGTGCTCAGTAGTAATTCTTTGAAATAAATCTAATTGTTTCATTACCTCAGTTGTTTTTATCCATTTCTTTGTTGATTACATTAATTTTTTCTGAGTTTGCTGTTACTGGTCGTAGAAGTTGATATTGGAAGATAAATGAGTTACAATGAAATTCATATATTAAACTGAGTGATATTCCACAGTATGACTTCTATGTGATTTTATACTTGATGAACATTGTGGATCCTACATTAAAATAGTTTCTCCTAAAAAAAAAAAACATAGTAATAATATCCAGAGACAATAAATATGAAGGTCAGGAGGACCAGTCCATGGTAGGAAGCTTGCCACAAAGAGTAGTGAGTGCAGTTAGAGTAGAGAACGGTACTATAGAGTAGAGTACTATAACAGTGATAGTTGGAACTGATCACTCTGGACAAGAACTGGGTACTGAAAGGGATAAAGTGACATGCATGGTATCCCTTCATTAACAATAGTGAAAGCCACGGTGTTAAAAAAAATAGAGAGAAGCAAAATTCTTGTCCTAAAGCAGTCTCATGAGCATTGAGTGAAAATAAAAAACTACCAGATCTAGATACCCAACCCAAAGTCAATGACAATAGAATCAAGAGATCCAAACTACAACAAGCTATACACAAAAGGAACCTGTTACACTAGCAGTCTAGGGCGCTAAAGGTGAGGTATAGGGTGCATGCTGAGAACAGTGGTGGAGGGAGGTCAACACTGGTGGTGGGAATTTCCCTAATTCACTGTTGCTATGTACCTTAAATATAACCTATAAATATAACTGTAATTTAAAAACTTATAATAAATAAGTAAAATGGAAAAAAATCCCTGCCCTAGAGATAATTAGGGGTGGATGGGAGGGAAACTTGGGACATTGGTGGCAGAAAAAGTGCACTGGTGAAGTATGGTGTATATTCTATGACTGAAACTCAATTATGAACAATTTTGTAGCTATGCTGCTTAAATAAAGTAATTATTAAATTAAAAATAAAATAAAAATATTAGTAAAAATAATGGATAACATAGTAACTAAAAGATAATAATTTCCATTTCAAAGTTTCAAGATACATGTGTCGGGGCCGGCGAGGTAGCGCTTGAGGTAAGGTGTCTGCCTTGCATGCGCTAGCCAAGGAAAGATCGCGACCACTGTTCGATACCCTGACGTCCCATATGGTCCCCCCCCCCCCAAGCCAGGGGCAATTTCTGAGTGCTTAGCCAGGAGTAACCCTTGAGCATCAAATGGGTATGGCCCCAAAAAAAACAAAAAAAGTATATGTGTCAAGAAGAATAGGATTGAGGACAGTAGTAGTTTCAGGTTATTATTGAAATGTACTCTGATGACTGACCTTTTTTTATTTTAGTGATTTGGCAAAGACACGATTTTGATTTAAAAAAGAACCTTTCTCTGTAGGCATTTTAAAGGACAAAATTAAAAGGAGAGAACTATGAAAATGAACTATGTTTTTTGATTTTGAATCATTTAAGATGTACTCTGACCTCCAAAAAAACCCACTAACTACTTACCTTCACATGGAATCTGGTTAAATTTTTCTATATTTAGTGACTGTGAGGTAAGTAACATTTTCTCATTCTTTCCCTGAAAGTCTAATCCAAACACTGAAATAAGAACTTCCCGTGTAAGGAAGTAAGAACTTCCCTTTTGAATAAATTACTTTTAGAAAATCAAATTAACTCATGCAGGGATACTAACAAATTTATTTAACAATAATCCCATGAGTTCACTTGTCAAATAGTCCATTCTGCCCATGGGCCATACTGGTTGGGACGTGTCATGACAGTAACAATGTGGACTCACCACTTGGCAGAAGTGTCTGTACCATTGATAGGTGTTGTGAACTCATCTAGGCCCAGCCCTCGTTCAGTTACATGGGTAAGAGAAGAATCACCAAATAGTATTGAGTAAGAAATTGGTAGATACTGGGAGAATTTGATGGGGGTGGGGAACCCTAACCAACCTGAGCTTTGAAAACCAAGAAAAAGTATGTGATGGCCTGGTCAAGTTTCAACCAGAGCAACCAGCAATGTGAACCCCCTTATTCTGGGTTTCTCAAATCTCCCAGAAACCAGACCATGAAGCCTGAAGTTGTGTACACAGAAAGCTTAGATGTAGAGCCTGTATTCCAGGCTGGAAATAGAATATAGAACTTGCCTTAAAACTTTTTCCCCTTCCTATCCTGTATGGAATTTACAATTCAGAGACAAGAGAAGGCCTTAAGCAACATAGATGCAGCCCCACCCTCCCCTTTAAGGACTAAAACTTCTAATCCTTCAAGAGGCTTTATGCAATACCTGATCAATTCTGATTGGTGGGAAATATGTGGAAGGATGGTACGTCAGATTTTAAGTCTGTTTGAAACTTTGATATGGTTTCTTTTCTTTCTTGCCAGTGTGACTTATGGTCTTTCCCCACATTCTTGAGCTGTTCCTAGTTTCCACTCCCACCTTCACCCCACTTTGATTTTTCCCTTAGGGTTGAGATGGCTATGCTTTGTTATTGTTGTTGTTTGTTTGTTTCTTATATCTTTTTTACCAACTTAACTGCACAGTCCACAGGCTGTCTACAGAGGTGTCTCTTTTTGCAAGTGTGGACACTGTACATTTCCTTCTAAGTTGGCATCAGCTCACAGATCCTTTCGAACTTTAGTGTAAATGAAGCTGGAGGTAGAGGAGGGAAGGATGGACCTTTGAACTCCTTAGTAAATATTAAATTTCTACTCCTCACTTCCTGGTTTGTTGTTCTCTTGAGTGTAAAATATAGGATCAAAAGTGGGAAAGAAAGAAAAAATAAATTTTAATTGCTACTCATTTTTGCAAAATTTTCTTTCTTTTGGCCTTATTATTACTTTAATTGTTATTACTATTACAACTATTACAATTAATGCAAACATACAAAATTAACCTTGAATGTTGACTTCAGTGATCTAGAAACTACTATTTAGAGTTCCCCAGGGTTTAAGAACTTTAGGCAGCACTAACACTAAGATGCCAACCTGTGCATAGTGCTAAGATGTTTTCTTTCCTTCTCAGTTGTTTCCTCTCAAGGTGCCTCGTTAAGTTGGTTCTTTGAGAAGACCATTTGTCAGGTGGATAAAGTTATCTGACCAAATACTATCCTCCCTCTTTTGAGTCTCATGGGCATTTTTGTCACAATGCCTTTTGAGATGGTGTTGGACTCTAAGAAATCTTTGGACTTTTCCAATCATACAGAGAAGCTATCTATTACTATGACAAAATTGTAGAAATAATTATAAGCAGACAAGTCCTTCAGAGCCTTCTCAAATTTAAGTCAATAATCATTTTTATTAGCAATCCTTGCCACCTGACTTCTTTTATTAACTAACTGTTGTGGGCAATTGATATCCTCCACAGTTCATACCATCTGCAACTTTAGAAGGTGCCTTCATTGGAAGTGGGATTTTTGGCCAAGGTAAGGTCATTTTGACTTGAGAGAGCCCGACAAGTGACTGCTGTCTTCACAAGAGAACAGACAAGAAAGAGAATTGAGACCCTGAGGCATAGGGAATGAGGAAACAGAGACTGGAGTCACACAACACCAGAAGTTTGCCCACAGCCTGAGAAGCCTGTAACAAGGAGGTGTTCTTCTCCCAGGGCCTTCAGAGGGAGACAGTCATAGTTTCAGATATCCAGCCCTGAACAGTAAGACAATTAATTTTCTGCAATTTGAAACCCTTTCTTTGGGGTTACTTGGTTCTAGAAGCATAAGGGAAGCTATTACACTCATCATGCCTGCTTGAGGCATTCTTGTAGTTATCTCTTTGAAGAGTAAAAATCCATAAAATATGAAAAAAAGAAATTAAAAAAACTATAAAATTTTGTGACTACCAAAAGCACAAGAACAAGGTGCTCCAAGTGATGTCTTGAATACTAAAGTATTTATCTCACTGTTGGAGAAGAAAGCTAAGAAGATGAAGCTTACAGTCAAAAGGAGCATGTCAGAGAAAAAATAATTCAATGAGCTGGAGTACATTTTCACGTTTGATTCCACAGTTCCTAATGGCTTCCTGAACACTGTTGAAATGGTTGAGGTAGCTCTGGAGGTCCTGAGCTTTGTTGGCCACATCCCACCCCCATAACATCTGCTATACACCAAAACTCATCAAAATGCACCACTGGACTGAGAATCACAGAGAAGCCCTCAGGCCCCCTGAACATTGCTTCGGAGGCTCTAACATATCTCCAAATAAAGATACTAAAGAAAGAGAACCTGGTGTTCACTTTTGTCTGAGATCTAAACTAACTGCAAGAAACACTATGGGATATTTTTCACACTTTAAGGATATTTTCTATTTTAGTTTTTGATGTTTTTTTTTAATGTCTAATGTGATTTTCTTTTTTTTTCTTTTTTTTTAATTTTTATTTTGATCATAGTGTCTTACATATTGTTGACAATAACATTTTAGGTACATATTTACATAAAATCAGGGGGGATTCCCATCACCAAATTGTAGTTTTTGATGTTTTTTATTCTCAAAAATTTTTTTAAATAATTCTTATTTAAACATTATAATTACAAACATGATTGTAGTTGGGTTTCAGTCATAAAAAGAACTGAAACCTGAACCTTCACCAGTGCAACATTTCCAACACCAATGCCCTCCATGAGTGTATTTCAGGACTGGAGAGAAAGCTTATCAGGTTGCAATTCCTCCTTCAGATATAGGAAAGAATTCAATCCCAGTTACTTTGTGGTCTCCAACTACTGAGCCAGGAATGGTCCCTGAGAATCTCCAAGCTGTGGTCTAAAATATAGAAAAAAATTAGAGTATTTTATTGGCATTATATTTTTGATATTTTATGTAAGACAATAGTCCAATAAAGATTACATAACTAACATCAATTTGGATATTCTAAACTGTAGCATGCATTTTTTTAGATACATTAGTTATTTGAGTTTTTTTTTTTTGGTTCTTTGGGCCACATGCAGTGACACTCAGGGGTCACTCCTAGTTATGCACTCCGAAATTGCTCCTGGCTTGGGGACCAAAAGGGGCCCGGGGATAAAACCGCAGTCCATCCTAGGTCAGCGCATGCAAGGCAAACACTGTACCGCTGCGCCATCAGTCAGGCTCCTACATTAGTTATTTTTAAAATAAGTAAATTTACAGAATCTGGATGCTAAAGACCTATTAGACAATATTTCATGGCAGACTCATTTTACGGTGCTCAATTCTATATTACTTAGTGTTCTAGAATTGAAAATTATGATTGCTTTAAGAATGTTCTATGCACAACCTAACCTAGGAAGCCTTTTTTTTTTTTTTGCAAAGTTTATCCTCATCAATGATGATTTGCCTAGAAATTGGAAAACTTTCCTATCTGATATGTCAGGTTTATATTTTTCTAGTATTCTGGCCCGTTCCACCTGGGTCAACTTTTCAACTGCAAACTACAAATCAATCTTCATTGCATGTGTGTGTGTGTGTGTGTGTGTGTGTGTGTGTGTGTGTGTGTGTATGAGTGTCTGTGTGGTGGCCACCTCTATGTCTTTCTAATGTCCATCTGTAATATATATATAATGTCTGTCTATGCTTATATAGTCTTTCCTCCTGTTATATATAACCCTTCCTTTTCCCCCTTCCCTTCTTACCACTTTACAAATCATTTTCTGTCTTTTCACTCTCTCATCCCTGATCTGTTATTTCTCCTTATTTAATCCTTGTCACTCTCAGTTCTTACTCCTCAGGAACCAAACATTCCCCCCAACCCAACCCTCTTCTAGCAGGCTCTCGAAAACAGCTTCTCAGCCTGCTTTGCCTTGGTCTGGAAAGAAGCTGCCATCACTGCTGTTGCTGATTTGCTCTCAGAGGCCTCTTTTCTTCCACCTCTCTTTACTGTGGACTGTTGCTTGTTACCAGATTTGGTTTTTGAGAGACTATAAGCTCAATGAGATTCCCTGATCCTGACCACTATGAGCTATCTTCAGACCCCACAAGACCATGTCTCAGGCTGAAGATGTGCTCCAGATTTTATTCCTGCCCCCACAATCAGTTCAAAAGACTTAAAAGGGGTATGTATATTTTGTATATTTCTTTAGGTGCATTTCCTTAATGGGTATAATTCTTATTGTGTATTTCTTATGTAGATATTGTTTTCCCACCCTCCTTTTTTAAGTTTTGCTTAGTAGGAAATAATAGTAGATAAGTTTCTCTTGGGTTTTGAGCTCATGTTAGAACTAGGTTATAGGGATTGCTTAGCTTGTTATTTTTATCCCCATATGTACCAGCAATATCATGTGTCATTTTTTCTTTTTGCATAGGCACATTAAAATGAGAAATCTTAGGTATATAAAGTTCTTTTATAATACGAGTAGGAATTCCTAAATTGTTTTATTGCAGGGGTGATGTTCATCCTGAACATTTGTCATAGTGACTTCATGTAGGCTTCACTCTATAGGACATTGACTATTTACCCCCGAACCTTGGATCTCATCTTTGGAATCAGCACAGTTTTTTGCACCAGCACCAGAAATCAAATTTCTACCAGAGAAAGCCTTAATGCTGCCCTGGCATTGACTTGCTCCAGGATGGGTTCATATGATACCCTGATGACATGGAAATAGCAACCACTTGATTTCAGGGTGGATTTCCCTGTCTTGCCATCTAACAGTGAGATGAAACCAGAAGATGTTCTGTGATAGCCTGACTTCAACATATGATCTATGCAAAATCCAATACCTTTAATTACAGAAACCATGATTGAGGAGAATTTTTTCCTCAGACCGTGAAGAAAGATTTTGGGAACAGACAACCTAGTATACTCAGAACTTGTAATTGATTTTATGTAAAACTGCTTCAAGGAGGGGCCGGGCGGTGGCGCTCGAGGTAAGGTGCCTGCCTTACCTGCGCTAGCCTAGGAGACGGACCGCGGTTCGATCCCCCGGCGTCCCATATGGTCCCCCAAGCCAGGAGCGACTTCTGAGCGCATAGCCAGGAGTAACCCCTGAGCGTCACCGGGTGTGGCCCAAAAACAAAAAAAAAAAAAAAACTGCTTCAAGGGTAGGGACACCATATTTTTTAGGCCAAATTTTTTTCTTTCTATTTTCCCCAACTTTTTCTATGCCTATGCAAAAAACTGCCCCCATTTTTTATCTTTTAGATTGGATCTCCTGCCTTTTGCATAGGACCATGGGACAAAAATCACTTTGTTTTACCTCCTTTTTCTGCATTTTTCTATAAAATTCAGAAGAGACATAAAAGAATGGGATCCAAGTGGACTAAAGTAAATTGGTGAAGATAAAAAAAAGAACAAAACTAAATATCCAAGCCAAAGTCAACAACCATGGAATCAAGAGACCTAAATTCTAACAATCTAAACTTTAAATGATCCTGTAATACTGGCAGGCTGGGGTTGGGTTACACTCTGGGAACACAGTGGAAAGAGGTGGACACTGGTGGTAGGATTGGCCCTGATTCATTGTATGTCTAAAATGCAACCATGAAGGACTTTATAATCACAATGGTTTCAACAAAATAGAAATAAACAAATAAAAAATGACTTTCCAAAACTGATATTCAAGCTTTCCATAAGTCCATAACAAATGCATGTGTATACTAGTTCTCACCAGAAAACTCTAAGTGATATTTGTATAAATAGTTCCTTACAGCAGATTTCACTAACTTAATGAATGCTTTTTGAGGTCTTTGTAACTCAAAAATAAAGTTTGAGTTCAATTTGTTTGCTGGCTCATAAAAAGCAAGCTGTAGCCTTAATTGGTTTATGGGCATTCCTTCTAAATTTCATATATTATTTTAAAAAAAAAAGACTTAATGATTTAGTAAAAATAAGCTTGTGCAGGTAACTCCAATTGAATTATGCTCTCAACTCAACTTCTGCTCAGCAAATATTCCATCTTTTGCCCTGTCAAGTATCAATTGTGTGACATTGGACAAGACATATCTCAAAGCTGCCTGAATGTCTATAAAGCTACCTATGTTAGCATCTATAAAAAATTAAGATATAACACTTGCAGAAGTGAGGTAGTGTTTCAGTAAGTTACTATGTCTACAGAACTGAGGAAAGCCTGACACTGAGTAATAAGTGGTACCAGTATTAGAGGTCTTATCTCCTCTTCTAATTCTTATGCATTTTTGTGGGAAGGAATCATATCCTAATTTATCTCAGTGTCTCTCAAAAGGCCTAGCAAATTAGCTTCCATGCAGCATTTGCTCGACAAACATTTACTGACCTGAATTCAAATCTCATGGACAAAGATTACATATTATCTAATTTGTTTGGGGTTGTAAGTAGTTTTTTTTTTTTAATAAATCCAGTTATCTGGGAAAATAAGAGAAAGCATCTTTGGGGAAAACATCTGTGAGCAAAGCATTCCCACGAGAAAGTTTCTATCAGGTTGGGAAATTACTTTAAATAATCTTCTCCCAGTCAGAGGAGGAGACATTGTGTCTCACCAGGATCCAACCTCTGCTCTCTTAAAAGAGCCTGGAACATGCCCACTGTCTAGAAAAATTGAGTTTATCTCTGAAGCCCATTTCTTTTCCTTTGGCTCCCCCTCTTCCCCAGTCTCATGTCTCACCCAAGTCACATTCCCTTTCTGCAGGATATCTCCTTTTCCCAAGAGCACTCAGAATAAATTCTTTATTGCTCTAACTTTTTTGTTTGTTTTGTTTTGAGTTTTAATTTTGTTTTGTTTTGTTTGCTTTTAGCTCCAGCCGAAGTGTGTTTTCAGGCAGTAATTATATTCCATTTATAAATATTATATCTGAGAGAAAATAGCTATTTAGTATTTCTATAGCTGCTAAATTTATATCATCTAGAATCTTGTAGTAAACAAAGTTTATAAATGAGTTTCTGTATCATGATGTAAGATCTCACTAGATCTTAATAGTGCTCTTATAAAAATTAAGTTTATCTCTTAACCCAGAAATGAAATGTAAAACATAATTGAAGGGTCTGAGCAATCTAGGAGAAACAACACAAATGAAAGAATAACTCATCAGGTAAATGTCAAACACCCTTTAAAATTATAGGTGTTATAGGGTTATAGGTGATTCAGTCTCTAAGGTTTCCACCAAGTTTTCTTCTAGTTAGTTTATCCCCTAAATAAAATTCAGATATAAAGAGCCTTAACTTTTATAGTTTCAGTCACTAACCAAAATAGAAAACAAAGGACTCTCCAGTCAGCATATAAGTGGACCACATAGAATGATCAAATGAATGGAAATGCTTCTCAAAAAGAAGGCCATGTCACCTCTTCTATCTTAGCTAGAATGACAGCAAGTGATGCAGAAAAGCTTGAATCCCATCTTTATACAAGAAGTTTGACATAAATATTCATAGTTGATCTTTCCAACACCAAAGTGTATAAACAAATGCATTCTTCTGTGAGATTTACTTTCTTTGAAGCAGTAACATAATGGAATAATAAACTATCTCAGTTCAGAGGACAGAACTTCATAGGTTCATATATAGGAAAAGACAGATGAGGTCTTTCAGTTTTCTCACTGGTAAAATGGTTAATGGGGGCAAAGACTCCATGGATTATTATAGTGAATGGGCTTCTGCCTCATGAGTATTTCTAAGTAGGTGAAATTATACTTTTGCAATTACTCTTATTGTTTGGGGTTACTTTTAGTTAGACAAATTATGGGTATTATTTGATTTTTTTTAATTGTGTATACTGTAGAGAGACAACTTTGTTCTCACTGGCTCTTGCAACTCTATTTTGGTTCATGCACAATCAAGCTGCTGCCCTCAACCAGATTGTCTGAAGAGGCTATAAACCTTTTTTATGATCCAGTTGAGGACAATTCTCATAGCTTCCTAAGAAGGCAAGCCCATTCCAAACAAAAATAAAAACAATTAAAATATGAAAAGAGAAAAGTCTAGAGTACAACATTCCAAAGGGTCTGTTTCTACTTCTGAAAGAACAGAGTTCCCTAGGGATCCCTCCATTGATAGAGGCCTGAGGAGTTAAGTTTCCCCCCTCCTCTGAACTGTAGCTTCTTGTTTCATTTGCCGAGACTCTTTTCCTTAAGACTAAAGTTCTCCCTCACCTTTCCCTCTTTGTGCTATTAAAGTAACTAACAATTTTTTTTTCAATAAAGGACTTTCCTATGATGTTGCAAGTCAGTCCCTGAAGAGGTTGACTGATGGAGGGATGGAGGATGAGGCCTTTCTCTTCCAGCTCGGAGCACGCGTCTCCCACCCTGTCTAGCCGACGGTTCTGAGGTGAAACGGCGGGTAAACAGCTCGCAGACAGTCAGGCTTGTGGAAATATTAGCTTTATTCGGTGGACAAGACTGAAGTCCAAAGACTCAGCCTCAGTTCTAGTAAAAAAGCCCCGGCCTTCCACAGACCCTTGTTTTTATCCCCCAGAATCAGGTACCACCCAATGGTGGGATCAGATACCAACCAATGGTGGAAGCAGAATCAGGTACTACCCTAGGGTGGGGGGGGGCAGAATGCCAGGTCACACCCTAGGGTAGGGCACAATCACCAATCAGGTTAGGGTGAGTAACATAGTAATCCCCTAAAATATTTACATACACAACACTGTGAGTCCCTCTAGAACAGTGGGTCTCATAATTAACTGCAACCTGAAATCACCTGACCAGAAGTAAGTCTTGAAGCCTGGGTTCTACCTTCAGAGATGATTCAGTTGTCATGGGCAATTCAAAGGTGATCTAGCCGACAACCATGTTGCTAGGACAATAAAAAGGCATTAGGAACTTTGAAAGCTCTCCAGATAATTTAAACAAAAGAAGAAGGTTGGGACCTTCTGCCATAGAGTAAAAAGAACAGTGCTAAAAACAATAAAATAAAACTGGGGGATTCAGAGGGATAGCTCTGGGATCTCTTAATCTGCAAGTGCACAGACTCTTCTCTCTTCCAGCATTTCAGTCCCTCTTCAAAGTGGTATTTACTGAAAACTAATTTTCCTTCTAAAAAGTTTAAAAACTAAATAGTTTTCTTTCTAAAAAAAATTCTTCACAATTTTGTAACTGAAAAAAAGAAGAAACAATGAGATCACACACAAATCACACAAACAAAAATTACCACGTACCTGTAAACAAGCAACTGAAGTATATTATTTTATGTTTGCCAATGCTTAGAGATAGGTGAAAATGCAGAGACAATGGTAAGGGAATTTTATATTGATGATAGGATTTGGTCTTGGAACAATGTATTATGTGCAACTATGTAATTTATGATCTTGGTTTGGGGGTTTGTGGGTTTTGTTGTTGTTGTTTGTTTGTTTTGGGGTCATACCCGGCAGCACTCAGGTGTTACTCCTGGCTTTATACTCAGAAATAACTCCTGACAGGCTCAGGGAATATATGGGATGCCAGAATACAAAACACCGTCCTCCTTCATGCAAGGCAAATGCCCTACCTCCGTGCTATCACTCTGGCCCCTAATTTATGATCTTTAAATAAAGTAATTTTTATATAAAAAAAAGAAACAGTTCTTCCCACCAGCATAAGGACATAATTTAAAATGAAGTAGTCATTCTTTCAAGAAATTGACTTGTATTTCAAAAAATTATCTCTCATTTGAGGCATCTTCATTAACCTCTATACATTCTAATGAGTGACAGTTTTTGAGTGGCCTTTTCTGTGCTAGAGGACACTGAGTGGGCCTTTTATCTCAAGGTCTATTCCTAGCCTTCTTCATTTAAGGATTCTCTAATTGTGATGCATGTTACAATCATCTTGAGGGTTTATCAACACCCAGATTATTGATTCTTGCTGTCAGAGTTTCTTTTCAAGGGGCCTGGGAAAAAGCTCAAGAGTTTGCATTTTCACTCAGCTTCAGATGATGCTGATTGAAGCACATGAAAGGAACCCTTGACTTATACTTTTCTTTTTTGCCCAAATGGAGAGACCCTTCCTGTAGAAATAGATGAGACTCAGAAAAAAGAGACGCACTGAGAACAATCTAAATAAGATTACTTGACATGAATCCATAGAGGTCTGAAGCAGGCTACAGAATTCACTCTACTTTCCCAAAATTTTCCATATTAGGTAATAAATACATTTTTGCTACGTTAATAAGATTTGGGTCTGTAACACTTCCAATGAAAGAGCCAATATAATGTCAGTAAAACATGTACTTCTATCAATGCACCCACTCTAGAGCATTCCTCATTGCTCATGTAACTAATCATAGTAGATTTTTTTTCTCCACATAAGCTAATCAGCTTTATTAAAAAAACCTGTTGCCTACTTGACAAAACTTGTTTATTTATGGCAATTTGATGGTGGTGGAAACATATGAGATTCCCTTTAGTAGATATAGGCAACACTGAGCATACTTGGTGATCCAAGAATTAAGGATTAATGTATTCAATCAATATTTGTTAAACCCTCACTAGTCGTGGCTGATGATTCTGGAATAAAAATAAAGCATCTTAAAGGCCAAGAGCAAAAAACAATTATAACAGAGTTATATTAGTGCTCTGTAGACATCAACATAGTGTCATTAATTTTATAGGACTAGACAGGAACACTAGAGCATCAAAGCATGTGCTCTGCAAATGATGACCCAGAGACAAGTTTGGGGTGATGGTAATAAATGGCAGTGGATATGAAGAGCTGATAGATTTAAGCATTTTAGGGTCAGACTAAGAAGGCTAAATAGGCCTACGTTTGAGGTATGGCTCCACTATCTTTCCTGAGACACAATTTCTCTCACAAATCAGATTTTCCATTTTTTCTATTTTATAAAATGTTGAGATAGAAATTACATACTAGCATTAAATATTCTATAATATTTTCTAAATAAACATCTCTATGGTTCTAGAAGAACAACAAATAATAATTTCCGACTCTTGTATTTTACTCTAGAATCAATTTCCAGAGAAGTATGAAATCTACAGTTCTAAGGATCAATATCACATTAAAATTAAATATAGAAGGTATTTTTGATTAACTAAAATAACTTCATACCCAAACTTTCACAACCAAACTTAAAGTGGTGCCTGTTATGATGTCAAACTGGGGTGGGATGGGGCGAATTGGAATGGACTCTTGGGAACATTGATGGAAAGAAATTAACACTGATGGTGAGATTAGTGCTAAAAGATTTTTTGTCAGGGCCAGAGTGATAGCACAACTGTAGGGTGTTTGCCTTGCAAGTGGCCAACTGAGGACAGATACCTGTTCTATTCCTGGCATCCCACCTGGTCCCCTGAGCCTGCCAGGAGTGATTTCTGAGCGATTTCAGAGTCAGGAGTAACCCCTGAGCACAGCTGGGTGTGGCCCTAAAACCTAAATAAATAAATAAACAAATAAACAAATGCAACATTTCTAAACTTAACTATGAATAACTTTGTAAATCATAAAGCTTAAAATTTAAAACATATTTAATAACAGGAAGAAAAACCTAAAGAGGAAACAGCTTTATATCTAAAACCATATTTTTAGGAAGCAATACTGGTACCATAAAATTTATCAAAAATTTAAAGGGCATAATGTCAGCTAATGAAAAAAAAGTGACACAATCAAAATAAAACTTTTGAAGAACTCAGAAATTAGAAACAGTAGAAGATCCAAATGTTCCACTCATTCTAGAGAACAGGAAATTTTCTTCTGCAATATTGGAAAGAGTAGAGGAAGGTAGAACACGGGCTTAGACTTAGATTGGAGCATGGACTTGTTCTACCATTTCTCACTATAGTTTAATTCATAGTTCAAATCTTATAGTAAATGTTGTCGCCATAACCTCTACAGTTCACGTTGTTGAAAATTAAGAGAATAATCTGTACAAAGTAGTCAACTAGGCTAATACATTTATAATAAATAGTAATACATTTATAATAAATTGGGGAGAGAAGGAAATAAAATTAGTTCCTCTCTCTGCAGACCAAAATAACACTCTACACTTATGTCTTAAACCTTTCAGCTTTTCATCGTTTGCAGAACTCAATAAAATGCTGCCATTAGCAAATTCAAGTTGGTTGCAGGACCTCAGGTCAGTTCTTGAGAGGCAAACAGCCTCTTGGGCACTACTAGAAAATTATAAGACATTTCCACAATTATGGTGGCAATTTCTATCCCAATGCTAAATTATATCCCAGTTGAGTTTAAGTAAACTCTGATTCTAGCTCTTTCAGATTCTCCGAGTCTGACCCAGTAGGAAAGGGTAACTTCTCAGAATCCTTGACTATGTTAAAAGCAGACAAATGTTTTTTTGGGGATTTGGCATTCTGAAAATTATTTCAATGGCTCCAAATAAAAGAAATTTTAAAAAGGTTCCATGAATAATAGTGTTGTTCATTGTTGGGTGTTTTTTTTCTCCTCTCAAGAAGAAGAAATGCCTTTAGGACTGGAATGATAGTGCAGTAGTTAGGGTGCTTGCCTTGTATGAATCCTACCCAGGTCCAATCCCTAACATCCCATATTGTCCCCCAAGCACTTCCCAGAGTAATTCCTGAATGCAGAAACAAGAGTAATCCTTGATCATTATAAGATGTGATCCCCAAACAAAAACAAGAAACAAACAAAAAAAAAGAAATGCCTTTAAATTCAGTGAGCTATTGAGTTTGTTATCTTGCCTTCACCAAAAGATTTTTTATATCAAGAATATTGACCCGGGCCGGGAAGGTGGCGCTAGAGGTAAAGTGCCTTGCAAGCGCTAGCCAAGGAAAGATCGCGACAGCGGTTCCATCCCCCGGCGTCCCACATGGTCCCCCCAAGCCAGGGGCGACTTCTGAGTGCTTAGCCAGGAATAGCCCCTGAACATCAAACGGGTGTGCCCCCCCCCAAAAAAAATGAAAACAAAACAAAAAAAAGAATATTGACCCAACTGAACTTAGTCAAAACTTATATCATTCAGATTATGGCTTCTGTATTCTGTATATACCTCTATTATATTCATATTGTATGTTTTATATATATATATACTATCAAAGAAACAATTAAAAAAGAAATCTCATTAAAGTTAATCTAAAGGGCCACATTTGAGGCAGACTGTTAAAATACACATAGCTATAGGATAAATAGCATTATTGAGAAGAATCTTTCTTCATTAGAGTTGCATTCAGAAAACTGAAAAATTAACTACTTTAATAAATGGGTTTTTGTAAATTGAATAAAATCAGTTATAAAGAATTCATTGAACAGATATTTGAATAAATCAAATGCAACAAGAGGCCTCTGGGGTAATGCAAAGCTAATTTATAGAAGTGGGAACAACCCAAGGAAGGTAGAGGATGGGAAGAAATTGGCAGTGGAATCCCTCCTAGCAACCCCGAGGGCACTGTCCAGTTACTGCCAGACCCCTACAGCCAAGAGAAGGAGTTAGAAAGAACTGGTGAAATTTTACCTAGAGGATTAAGCCAAAGAGAGGTCCTAGTGACATGAACAGGAACCTCAGTCCCTCCCTTCACCTCAGTCTGCCCTCAGCATTTCCTTTTTTGAAAAACTTATTCTGGCGCCCAAAGTACATTTTTCTGCCCTCCCAGGCCAATTCATGAAGGTGAGTAGAGAAAAATGTGAGGGAATATTAAGATGAAAGCTTCATAAGTAAACCATCTATCTCCTTAGCAAATGTCTCAAATCCACACAGGCAGAATCACAAGTGTTTCAGTGGTACTTTTGTTTGTCAGCAAAGAATAATAGCATTGCTCACTAGAGGAGAGAAACCCTATTGATCTCTAGAATTGTCCAGTCACACAGATAATTATCTCACCCATTCATTTATCCAGGAATTAGTCAACTTCTTTTAAAGTCCAGGGATTTTCCTGTGTACTGGGATGGTTATAACAGTGAAAAGACAGACAAAATTCCTGTACTCCTAGAGTTTACATTCTAATGTGCTAAATGAACATCCAGTTACCTAGGTTTATGTGAAAACCAGCTTGTTCTATCCTTTCCCCTTTCCAAAAGTTACAAACACAGAGAGAATTTTGTAGAATAACTCATTGTCCCAGTTTATCAGGACTGGCATTTTCCATTAACTTTCTATCTTTCCTAAAGTCATCATTCAACTGTCAGCAGGGTGGACATTGAGTCCCTAATAAAACAAAAAGATCAAGTTGGAGTGGCCCCAGGAGAGAGTCCAAGGACAGACTCACAATCAGCAGTGAGAAGGAAGAGTTGACTGCAGGAGTCTCTGAGGATGTGTTTGTGTCCCAGCATATCCTGAGTGTCTGAAATGATTCCTCTCAAAGAGATTTAATGATGAATTGTAGGCAAAGAATTTGTGTGAGAAATTAAAAACCAGATTCAATGTTGCAATGACTTGTCCTTCTTTCAAAATCTCAGTGGGAAATGCCTTGTAATTTAGCAGACTGTCTAGATAAAATAATATTGTGATATGATTAATGAGAAAAGAGAGTTCAGAGTCCTTCAAATGCATAGATCTTGTGTGTTTGTGTGTGCATATTTCTACACACATACATACATACATAAAACACCATGTGCATTTCCACTAGGAAATCCTAAAACATTAGTGCATTGGACTAGAGTGTATGTGTGTTATTCTAAGTACTTGGTTTTGAACTGTGAGATCCAAAAAATATTGAAAACTCCTATTTTCAAAAGGATAGGGAAAGCAATAATTTTCTAATATTTATTTCAGGTATTGAAGACAAATAATGGAGAAACTTGGGCAACAGAAAACTCTGGTTCCCTTTCTTATCACTCCTGTATCCTTTCTCTCATATAGGGGATACTTTTGTCTGTGTTTCTCCTAAATTCAAGACTAAGCTGGCACATAATGTGACTCTTCCCTCTCTTCCAGTTTTAGATGTTCCCTCTTGGTTCTAATTTTCTATCTTATTCAGTAACTTTCTCTCAGAACAGACCACAATTTATAACATTGTGCATAATGCTGGGTTTAGCTATAGACATAATTTTATTGCTAAATTATTTCCAAAGATTATCTTAAAAATAATTTATTTTCAAGTTTAAGACCTGATTTAATCAAAGTATACAGTTGATTTGTAAAATAATGAAACACATTTTGGTGGTTAGTTATATTAAAGTCATTTTCAATCCATCCATTCTTGTCATTTCCTTTGATAGCAATTATAAAAAAGTTTATGGTCTCCTCTGCAAAGAGGCAGCCATGTGATAGAGTTAAGATCCATGAGCAAAATTCTTCTGGGGTGAGGACAGGAACAGGAGTTATATTTGTTGGATATATTAGTTTTTCCCTATTTTCTTCATTACCATGTATGTGATGACTGGTGCTGAATCAGCCATTGTGTAGTGGTGATAGAAAGGGCATGAAAATCCTGGAACATTTGCCATGATTTTTAAAGCAATCCTAAGAAAATACATGTTCTTTTTTAAAAGACTTAAATGAACATAGACAGACATCCTGTTACCTATGAATACATTCCTAATCATTAAACCAAATGGTAAATCTTTCTTCTTTAGGGAAGTGTATGTTCATTTCTTCTCCCCATTTTTTTGATAAGATTAATTTTTTCTTGTTAAGTTCTGTCACTACCTTGTATATCTTAGATATTAGGGGCCAGAGCAATAGCACAGTAATAGGGCTTTTACTTTGCACATGGTCAATTCCTGGCAGGAGAGATTTCTGAGTTCGGAGCCAGGAGTAACCCCTGAGCACCACCAGGTGTGACCAAAAAGCAAACAAACAAACAAAAAATGATATTAGCTTCTTATATGATGAGTATTGGGTGAATAGTTACTCCCATTCTATGGATGACTTTTGTGTCCTAGACACTATTTCCTTTGAGGTGCAGAAGCGTCTCAGTTTAATATAGTCCCATTTCTTTATCTTTGCTTCCACTTGCTTGGACAGTGGTGTTTCCTCTTTAAAGATGACTTTAGATGCAATGTCACAGAGTGTTTTTTACCTATTTTTTCTATATACCTATGGTTTCAGGTCTGATATTAAGATCTGTAATCCACTTTGACCTTTATGCATGGTGTTAGATGGAGGTCCAAGTTAGCTTTTTTTCATGTGATTGACCAGTTGTCCCAATACCATTTGTGAAGAGGCTTTCCTTGCTCCATTTTTGAGTTTTTTGCCCCCTATCAAAGATTAATGATTGCATATCTGGGGAAAAGTCTCTGAATACTCAAGTCTATTCCATTCATCTGAGGGTTTGTTTTTATTCCAATACCATGCTGTTTAAATAACTATTGCTTTGTAATACAATTTAAATTTGGGGAAAGTGATGCCTCTCATCTTCTTTTTACTATGGGTTTCTTTAGCTATTTATGAGTGTTTATTGTTCCAGATGAATTTCAGGAGTGTTTGATCCACTTCTTTGAAGAATGTCATGGGTATCCTTAGAGGGATTGCATTAAATCTGCACAATGTTTTGGGGAGTATTGCCATTTTAATGATGTAAATCATCCCAATCTAGGAGTCAGGTATGTTTCTCCAATTCCTTGTGATTTTTTTATTTCTTGAAGCAGTATTTTGTAGTTTTCTTTGTATAGGTCCTTCACCTCTTTAGACAAATTGACTCCAAGGTATTTGAGTTTCTGTGAAACTGTTGTTAATGGGATTGTTTTTAATGTCCATTTCTTCTCTATCATTATTTGTGTATAAGAAGGCCATTGATTTTTGTGTGTTAATTTTATAGTCTGGAACTTTGCCATATGAATCTATTGTTTCTAGAAGCTTTTTGGTAGAGTATTATATTATAATTATTATATATATTATTTGGTATAGTATGTCATCTGCAAACAGTGAGAGCTTGACATTTTCCTTTCCTATCGATATTGCCCTTATATCTTTTTCTTGCCTCATTGCCATGGCAAGAAATACATATGGACAAAAGGCACATAAAAAATACTCCACTAATGATCAGGGATATGAGAACCAAAACAATGATGAATTATCTTCTCAAGCAACAGAGACTGGCACACATCACAAAGAACAAGAACGATCAGTTTTGGTGAGGTTGTATGGAGAAAAGAACACTTATTTACTGCTGATGGTAATGTCGTCTAGTCTAGCCTTTCTGGAAAACAGTATGAATATTCCTTAGAAAACGGGAAATTGAGTTGTCATATGATCCAGAAATGCCATTCCTAGGAATATACACTAGGAACACAAAAATAAAATACAAAAACTCTGCACATTCATATTCATTCAATGTTATTTACAATAGCCAGAATCTAGAAACAACTCAGAAGCCTGACAACAGATAAGTGGCTAAAGAAACGGTGGTATGTATACACAATGGAATACTCTGCAGTTGTTAGGAAAAAAAATAAGTCATAATATTTTTCTATACATGGATATACATGGAAACTATTTGCTAGTAAAATAAATCAGAGGGGAGAGGTAGACACAGAATAGTCTCACTCATCTGTGGGTAAAAAATTAAAAGACAGTATGGTAATAATACCCAGACACAATCGAGATAAGGGCTAGAATGACCAGCCCATGATAAGAAACTTACCACAAACACTGGTGAGTGCAGTTAGATAAATAACTACACTAACAAAAATCATGACAATGATAGTGAGTGAGAGAACTAGAATGCCTGTTTTGAACAGGGTGGAGGGTCAGTGCTTAAATAAATATATTATTAGAGAAAAAAAAGATGAGAAAAATAACCAAATGGTAAGTTATCTGACTCTGGGTATAGACTCCCTGATAAGGGCATTGAACATAGATGTACTTGGGAAAATTAGGATCTGGAAGAGAAGCCTATGAAAAAAAGTGTTTCTTAAATTTTTCTCTATAGTCTTCATTTCTCCCTCTAGATTCACATTAAGTATTGTCAGTGGCCTAAAGCAGTAATACAATGGGTAGGGCACTTGCTTTGCACACGGCCAATCTGGGTTCCATCTTTAGCATTCCATACAGTCCCCCAAGCACCATCAAGAGAGATTCCTAAGTGCAGAGCATCTCTGGATGTGGCCAAAACATAATCAAATTAAAAAAAACAAAGTTTATTGTTAGAGCCAGAGAGATGGTACAGTGGGTAGGGTGTTTGTCTTGCATGGAGTCAATAAGGGTTTAATCTCCTGCATCCCATTTGGTCCTTCCAGCCCCACCAGAATTCTTGAATTCAAACCCAGGAGTGTCAGGAGCGATAGCACAGAGGATAGGGTGTTTGCCTTGCGTGCAGATAAGCCAGGTTTGTTTTCCGGCATCCCATATATCCCCTAAGCTTGCCAGAAGTGATTTCTGGGTGCAGAGCTAGGAGTAACCCCTGAGTGCTGCTGCTGAGCATGGCCCCAAAACAAACAACAAACAAAATAAAACAAAAATCAAAGGCAGGAGAAATCCATAAGCACCACTATATGTGCCCCCCACACACACATAAAGAAGAATTTATTGTCAACAGAAATGTGAACTGAGGATGCAAAGGGACAGGCAAGACCTTGCAATAATGGGGAAAATGTTAACTCTGGCAGTGGGAGTGATGTAGTATCATTGCAAATATAAAACAATAGCAATACTATTCTCAACCATGTCATGTGAATACAAATAGACTTGGTGAATTAATCTACACTGCATTAGAGGGATGGCTCAGAAGTAGAACACATGCTTTAGATGTAGGATGTCCTGGGCTTGATCTCCAGAATTGCTAAATAAATAATAAACCTACCCTGCCAGAAGATCACAAACTATACTTGGAAATTTACTTTTTCATTCCTCTGGCCTGACATACTGAGTGCCTAATTATATCCTTTTCACAAAGAGAATGTTCTGTGGATGATCTTCCTCCCTTTTCCATTTCCCTGGTGACCTTTTGCAGCTGGTTGCTCATTAAAAATAATGTTTTCAGGCCCAGGAGATGACTCATTGACAAAAATTGTCTGCCCTGCAAGTGTAATGCTGTGAGTTCAGTCCCCAGACTTGCTCACACATACTGAACAAAACCTTAGTAGCTTATTGCCTGAGGCCACTAGCATTGCAATCAAGATGCAATCTCTGGCTCCTAGTAAATTGAGAATACCCACAACTAAAAGGTGCAATCTTGGGGCCGGAGAGATAGCATGGAGGTAAGGCGTTTGCCTTTCATGCAGGAGGTCATCGGTTCGAATCCCGGCGTCCCATATGGTCCCCCGTGCCTGCCAGGAACAATTTCTGAGCCTGGAGCCAGGAATAATCCCTGAGCACTGCCGGGTGTGACCCAAAAACCACAAAAAAAAAAAAAAAAAAAGGTGCAATCTTTGTCAGACACAGCAACTAAATAAATATAAACACTCTGAGCCAGGGATGTGATCCTCCTCAAAAGCCCATGTAAGCAAGCACCAGAGCAACCACAAGGAGCACTGCAACCAGAATGTGTGCAAGCAACACAATTAAAATGAATGCGCCCCTTGGGAAGCATCATGACCAAATGTGTGAGCTCAGCAACCAACTATGTGACTCTAGGTGAGAGGCATAAACAAGTGCCTGTAACTCTCAGTCATCACAACAGTAGCAACAAAGGGAAGGAAAGGGATGGGGGAAGGGAGGTGTTGCTCTGTCCAAATCCAAATGCACATTTAGTCCTTCCTTATATTTTTGCATTAAGCCTGCTTTAATAATAAATGCTTTAATGACTGTTACAATGAAACAGACCAATTGCAATGAAGAATTAATTCATTGTTGCATTGCTTTCCAATCGTATTTATCATTGCCAAACTAATAAATAAAACTACTGTTTAAGCAAATTTGAATGTCCTTGCTATTCTTTTCCATTTGTTTGAAAGTTTCTAGACACAAAATAAGTTTCTAGGCATACTTCTAAATGTGATTATTGAATAATAAGCTGTAATTATTGAAATCAAAAGAGATTTGCATCACCTAATCTGACCTCTGTAGTAAGAAGGAAACTACACGGTCATAGAAATAATTCCTATGTGTTTTTTTATTTTCCCAACTGTGTCTGCTAATATAAAAGATGAGGTTCAGAAATTTGCAAGAGATTGGATCCAAATCTCTATCTGGAATTGATGCTCCGATATGTGATGCCATACACAGAAACAGTTCCCTATAATTTGCCATTTATCTAGAGCAAATAGCTCCTGGACAGAGATCTGAAGCAGTAGGAAATGTGTGATATTTACTGGAATCAGTGAAACCAAAAAAAAAAAAAAAAAAAAAAAAAAACATGAATAGGCAGACCTGAAGGAGGAGACCCCTAACAAGTGAGCAAACTCAAATGCAACCCCTGTTCAAGCCCATTTACCTGGAGCAGGATACTGGGATAAACTAGGCAAAACACTTCAATGACATTGAGACTAAATACTTCTTCAAGAAGGAAACACTACTGTTCAAGCAAATGGAAGCAAAGATAAACAAAAGGAACTACATTTAACTAAGAAGCTTCTGCACTTCAAGGGAAACTGTAATTAGGATACAAAGGCCACCCATGGAATGAAAGAAACTATTCACTCAATACCCATCCGATAAATAAAAAATATAAGTTACTGGCATACTGAACAAGAAAAAAAAATCCCATTAAAAATGGAAAGAAGAAATGAACAGACATTTACTCAAAGAAATACAGATGGCCAAAAGGCACATGAAATAAATGCTCCTCATCACTAATCATCAGGGAGATGCAAATCAAAGAACAAGAGCAACCAGTGACAGTGTGGATGTGGTAAGAAAGAGATTCTCATTCACTGCTGGTAGGAATGACATCTAGTCCATGATATATGGAAAACAATATGGATGTTCATAAAAAAAAAAACCTTGGAATTTGAATTTCCTTATGATCCAGCAATACCACTACTAGGGGTATACCCGAGGAACACAAAAACACAATACAAAGATGTCCTCAGCATTACTGTATTCATTGCAGCACTATTTACAATAGCTAGAATCTAGAAGTAACCCAGGTACGCAACAATAGTGAGTGGCAAAAGAAACTATGGTATCTCTACACAATTGAATACTATGCAGTTATTAGGAAAAATAAAGTCATGAAATTTGCTTATATTGAATGGACATGAAGAATATTATGTTGAGTGAAATGAGTCAGAGAGAGAAGGACAAATATAGAATTTCACTTATCTGTGAAAATAAAATAAAAAAGAAAAAAGAAAAGAAAAGTTAGTGCGGAGATGATATTTAGAGACCACAGAGATGAGGATTAGGTAGACCAGTCCATGGTAGGAAACTTGCTACAAAGGGTGGAAAGTGCATTAGAGTAGAAAAGGATCTACTGCAATAGAGACATGCATGGCACTCCTTTGTTAACAGTAGTGCAAACCACCATGTCAAAAAAGACAAGAAAGAGATAGACTGAGAGAAATACAGAGAGATAGAAAAATAAAATGCCCGCCCCAGAAGCAAGTGGGAGAATGTGGGTGGGAGGGAATAGGGCATCATGGAGGGTGAGAAGGAATCTGTTAATGACTGCAGAGAATGCACACTGGTGAAAGTTGTTTAGATTGTAAGACTGTTAATCATGAATAACATTATCTGTGGGGAAAAAATCTCTAGTATGATCAACCTTGTAACTATGGTGTTTAAATACAAAATTGAGGAAGGTCAACATTGGCGGTGGGAATGCCCCTGATTCAATGTCACTATGTACCTAAAATACTACTGTGAATGATTTGTAATACACTTTGGTCAAAATAAAAATTATTAATAAAAAAATTAAATAAATAAAAAAATAAAACTCAAAGAATAAAAATAAAGATGAGGTTCAAGAGTTACTTTAACCTGTCTCTTTTTTTCTATCCCCATACAGAGCTTGACACAATTTCTTTCACTTCTCAACTGCTTGATTGATGCTTATTAACTAAAGAGGTGACATCACAAAATTCGATTGACCTTTTTCTCACCCATCAGACCATGGTGGTTTGGCCTCTCTAGCATCCTCAAAACTTTATAGACATGTAATGTGCCTAGATTATTCCCACCTGTCACCTTTACTTCTATCATGGCCCTATCTCCTCTCACTTGAGTTCTGTCTCCTCTAGAAAAACCTCTTTACGGTCCCCCGTACCGTAATTCTCATTTTAAAAAACAATGAAAGAATAGATGCCAAGAAATTTAACAATAAAACTTTTGGATTGATATACACATTGCTTACGATATGATGACATTCCCACCAACATGCCAATGGCTTGGGATGATATCTCAATGGGTTGTTGGTGGTTCTTTGCTTTTTTTTTTTGTATTTACTAATTATCAGTAAAGATGTGCACTTTTTATATGCTCTCTGGTCATCATTTCTTCTTTAAGAAGGTTGGCTCACTGGTAATTGATATGATATTGAAATTATATGCATGAGAGGCCATAACTAGTATGGCACTATTATAAATTATTAACATTATAAATCATAAAATCTCAATTAATTTTGGGGGGGGAGGAGGGAGATTTGGGACTTGGGTGATGGGAATGTTGCACTGGTGATGGGTGGTGTTCCTTTTATGACTGAAACCCAAACACAATCATGTATGTAATCAAGGTGTTTAAATAAAAAAAATTAAAAAAAAATCTCAATTAATTTAAAAAATTGGAGTGAATATTAAGATATTGGTGTAGGGGAAGTCACACAGGTGATGGGTTAGTGTTGAACAGTGTTCCTGAATTTCTATTATAAAAGACTTTTTAAATAATAAATGGTGCCTTAATTTAAAAAATGTAATTAGAAAAACAATCCCACTACCTTGTAGAATGTAGGTATTAAAATAAAGAGTAAAATGTAGGTGTTAGCTATATAACTAATTAACCTCTTATTTCTCCTGTTATTCTTTCATTATTTTGTCCCTAATACTATCATTTCAACTCCCAGAAGACAGCAACAACATGCTGCACTTCCTCTGTACCAAAGTGTACATCATGTTCCAGAACACATTGAGTTCCTCAACAAATCCTTGATTTATTCATTAGAAAAAATCTAAGTCTAACTTCTTTTGTCAATCCTTCTTATAAAAGTAAATGTAAAATAATTCCATGTCATGAAACTAACATCATTTTTTTTTAAAAGACACATGAAATTAAGTGAATTTTATTCAGAATAAAAACCTCACGGGAGGGGCAGGAGTAGTGGCACAAGCAGGAAGGCATCTGCCTTGCCTGCGCTAGCCTAGGATGGACCGCAGTTTGATCCCCTGATGTCCCATATGGTCTCCCAAGCCAGGAGCAATTTCTGAGTACATAGCCAGAAGTAGCCCATGAGTGTCACCGGGTGTGGCCAAAAAACCAAACCAAAACCAAAACCAAAACAGTGAGAAAAAAAAATACCCTCACAGGAACACTACGTAGAATATTCTTATACCAAATAGAATATATAAATTCATTCATATTATTGGTTTGAAATGTTCAGTTATATCCTATGCCTACTAGAACACAACTAGTCAAGAAACATATACAACATAATAAAATCAGAAGGAGTGGGGCCAATAGCCAATAGAAATAGCCAATAGATGAAAAATTTTAATAATCTGTTAGAGATAGGAAAAATTGGAATAGGTTGATCAACCTAGCAAGGAAGTCAGTGCAGGAAATGATTCATGAGAGCTGGGTCAAAGGTGAAAGGCAGGGAGGTAAAGGGGTCAAGAAATGCCAACTAGAATCTGAGAACACTGTAGGCTTAGAAAGAGGACGTGATCTGGAAACAGTTTTGGAAACAGATTTATTGAAACAGCAATAGATCTGCTGGTTAAATTTCCCTCTTACCACCCTCCTCCTGAATGACATTTGCAAACCATCTGGTAAATTAAGGCTTCTTGTGAAACTCTGGCACCCACAGAAGGTATCCTTACCCTGAGTTCAAGGGAACCTCATTAAAAATCTTAATTGGTTGTCCCTTCATGTCACCCATGTTGACAGCACCAAATTCCCTACTCTGAGTTTCCATGTGGCTGAGCATCTTTCTGAACAATGAGATTGGAACTCATAGGACAAGAAAAGTGCCTGTACTAGGTCACTCTTCTTTACTCTTAAGCATGAAAAAACAAAACCAGACAAGTGAAAAAAGCCAGTAGCACAAAAAGGGGGTGGGCCAGAGAATAAAAGAATTCAAGAATAAAAAGAGATTTTATTTTATCTTATAAATAATATGAAAAGAGATCAATAGAGAATAATAGATTATTAAAAATAAGATAAAAATTTTAATAAAATGATAGAAAAATAAAAAGCATTAATCCAAAGAGGCAAATCAAATGATAAATAGAAATTTAATATTAATTAAATGTAAGAGAAATGAAAAAGAACCTTTCACTTAGAATATCTTGTCTTGAAAGACAAGAAAGAAAATAAAGAAGACACAATCAAAGTAAAGAGGAGGGGTGGTTAAAAATTTAAAAGTGAGTGAGTGAGAGAACGAGAAAGAGAAAGAGAAGTTTGCTATAAAGAAGGTTTTCTTGATTGGTGAGTAGATTTTTTTTTATTTTATTGAAACTATTGTGAATTACAAGTCTTTCACAATTGTACTTCAGGCATATAGTGACAGTGAATTAGGGCCATTTCCACCACTAGTGTTGACCTCCCACCACCATAGTTCCCAGCATGAATTCCATACTCCATACTTTGCCCCCTGGACTACTAGTGTAACAGGTCCATTTTGTGTTTAGATTGTTATCTTAATTATCTTGAGTCTCTTGATTCTATTGTTTTTTACTTCGGCTTGGGTATTTAGATTTTTATTTTTTACTCAATGCTCCTAAAACCACTTGGGCCCTAGGTCTCATTCACTTTTTTTTTCTTTTCTCAATTTGTAGAAAAATATAGAAATCTGAGGCTAAAAAAATTATTCAAGTTCTAAGGCAGGAGACCCTATCTTGAAGATCTAAATCAAGGGAGGACAGGTGTGACAGGATTTTTGTTTATGTTTATCTTTTGGGGGATTTTTGCATAGACCCAGTAAACATTGGAAAAATTAGAAAGAAAATTTTCTGGGCCCAGAGAGATAGCACAGTGGTGTTTGCCTTGCAAGCAGCCAATCCAGGACCAAAGGTGGTTGGTTCGAATCCCAGTGTCCCATATGGTCCCCCGTGCCTGCCAGGAGCTATTTCTGAGCAGACAGCCAGGAGTAACCCCTGAGCAATGCTGGGTGTGGCAAAGAAAGAAAGAAAGAAAGAAAGAAAGAAAGAAAGAAAGAAAGAAAGAAAGAAAGAAAGAAAGAAAGAAAGAAAGAAAGAAAGAAAGAAAGAAAGAAAGAAAGAAAGAAAGAAAGAAAGAAAGAAAGAAAGAAAGAAAGAAAGAAAGAAAGAAAGAAAGAAAGAAAGAAAGAAAGAAAGAAAGAAAGAAAGAAAGAAAGAAAGAAAGAAAGAAAGAAAGAAAGAAAGAAAGAAAGAAAGAAAGAAAGAAAGAAAGAAAGAAAGAAAGAAAGAAAGAAAGAAAGAAAGAAAGAAAGAAAGAAAGAAAGAAAGAAAGAAAGAAAGAAAGAAAGAAAGAAAGAAAGAAAGAAAGAGAGAGAGAAAGAGAGAGAGAGAGAAAGAAAGAGAGAGAGAGAGAAAGAAAGAGAGAGAGAGAAAGAGAAAGAAAGAGAGAGAGAGAAGAGAAAGAAAGAAAGAAAGAAAGAAAGAAAGAAAGAAAGAAAGAAAGAAAGAAAGAAAGAAAGAAAGAAAGAAAGAAAGAAAGAAAGAAAGAAAGAAAGAAAGAGAGAGAAAGAGAGAGAGAGAAAGAAAGAAAGAGAGAGAGAAAGAGAGAGAGAGAAAGAAAGAAAGAAAGAAAGAAAGAAGAAAGAAAGAAAGAAAGAAAGAAAGAAAGAAAGAAAGAAAGAAAGAAAGAAAGAAAGAAAGAAAGAAAGAAAGAAAGAAAGAAAGAAAGAAAGAAAGAAAGAAAGAAAGAAAGAAAGAAAGAAAGAAAGAAAGAAAGAAAGAAAGAAAGTGAGTTTTCTGTAATTAGAGATCTTTGGACAGATTTTGCACAGATTTTAGGATGAAGTGTCTTCTGATTTAATCTCACCATTAGGTGGTGAGTTAGAGGAATTTGCCCTTAGATCAAATTGTTTCCTTGTTGTCAGAGTGTCATATATATCTACCCTGGAGCAAGTTGGTGCTAGAGCAGTATTCAGGCCTCCCCCAGGAAGAGTTTGATTCCTAGTGCTGGTGAAGGAAACTGTGCCAGTTCTAATTTTGGGAGCCAGGGTTTTGGATGTTCTATTGATTGAGGCCTAAATCAAGTCTCCATGACTAATATTCAGAGTAGGAGGTGCCTCTGCACTATAATATTTATGGGTTCTTATCCTTATAAGATAAGAACTTCTTTCTATACCTAAGATTTTCCATTTGAGTGTGTCTATGCAAAAACAAACAATGACATATACATTCTGATGCATTTGGGGTTAAAAATAACAAGATATATAGTCTCTATGCCATGGTTTTGGCTTGAACTTGTAACTCAAGCAAAACTTTTCTACTAGAATTCCCTTGGTGAGTACAATTTTCTTTGTGAACTTTAGAGCACCTATGATAAAAAAATCATCATAAATATTTCCAGGAAAATTAAATCATGAAAGCAATTTAGAAAAGAATGTGTTTGTCTTCTGAGGAATACTCATAGATAGCCAAAGGCACATGGAAAATTGCTCACCATGACTTACCATTAGGGAAATCCAAATCAAGACAACAATGAGATATCATCTTACAGCAGTAAGGATGGCACATATCAAAAATACTGGGAACAATCTCTGTTGGCAGGGATGTGGTGAGACAAGAACTCTCATCCATTGCTGGGAAAAATGCTGCCTAGGCCAACCCCTTTCGAAAACAGTAAGGATTCTCAGTAAACTCAAAATTGAGCTGCCATATGACCCAGCAATTTCTCACTTGGATATCTATTTCCAGGACAGAAAAACATTCATCCAAAAGGATGTTTGCACTCCACCCACTATTAATTATAGCACTCAGTACAACAGATAAAACTTGGAATCAATCTAGATGTCCAGGAAGAGAAGAGTAAATCATGAAGATATGGTACATATAAACAATGGAATACTACATATCTATAAGGAATGATGCAATCATGGAATTTGCTGCAACATAGATGGAACTAGAAAATATTGTGTTAAATGAAGTAAACCAGAAGAACAACAAAATAATGTCACTTATATGTGGCATTTAGAATAACTGCATGAAGAAATGCAATAGTCTCAATAGGAGTTGTCTTAAACACACTTGGCCCTCTAGTATAGTGAAGAAAAGGGGAAAAACTGAGTGGAAGAGGAGAAAACAAATATGAAAGGATAAGGGCCAGTAGCCAAGTAGTCTCAGATGCATTGGTGGATGTTAAAAAAAAAAAGGACAGAACTAAATATCCAAGCTAAAGTCAACAACAGTAGAATCAAGAGACTCAAACTCCAACCATCTAAACTTTAAATGGCCTTGTTGTACTGGTAGGCTCAGAGGCAAAGGATGATGACATGGAATACACTCTGGAAACATGGTGGTGAGATTGTCCCTTATTCATTGTATGTCTGAAACCCAAGTGTGAAAGACTTTATAAACCACAACAGTTTCAATCGATTAAAATAAAATTAAAAAATAAAAATAAAGCTTTATCTGGCTGGAAAAAGAAAAGAAGAGAAGAGAAGAAAGAAGAGAAGAGAAAAGAAGAAAAATGAACAGAAAAAAAAGGAAAGAAAAAAGAAAAAGTCTGAATGTTTAGGCTTGGCCAAGAACTGGTCCAGAGCATCCCAGGTGGGTAAATGTTTTGGTTGGGATGTCACCCCCCAAATAACTGCCAAATAACTAGAAGACTTTATTTTTTTTGCCAGAAAACAGAGAAAAGACAATTAGGAAAATAAGAAAGAAATAAACAAGGAAATAAAATTTGCAAGACTTAAACTGCAAGAAAGAGTTTGGTTTTCATTCACCTTGATGTTTCACTGAGCCTTCAGGAAGATGAAAACAAAAAACTTATAAGAAGATGCTTTCTAGGCATATTATGGCCCCTCTTTGAAAAAATATACTTATATAGTCATAGTAATGATGCTGGTCTTTGTATTGGTTCATAATGGGAAGAAATAGCATAAAATTAAGTATGACGCATTTTGTGGGGGAGTTTTATATGGAAACTGGTTCTTTGTGTAGGATTAAAAGGTTCTTTGCGTGTACATCCATGTATAGAAAAATTTCATGACTTCATCTCTCCTGACAGCTGCATAATATTCCATTGTGTATATGTACCACAGTTTCTTTAGCCATTCGTCTGTTGAAGGGCATCTTGGTTGTTTCCAGAGTCTTGCTATGGTAAATAGTGCTGCAATGAATATAGGTGTAAGGAAGGGGTTTTTGTATTGTATTTTTGTGTTCCTAGGGTATATTCCTAGGAGTGGTATAGCTGGATCGTATGGGAGCTTGATTTCCAGTTTTTGGAGGAATCTCCATATCGCTTTCCATAAAGGTTGAACTAGATGGCATTCCCACCAGCAGTGGATAAGAGTTCCTTTCTCTCCACATCCCCGCCAACACTGTTTATTCTCATTCTTTGTGATGTGTGCCATTCTCTGGGGTGTGAGGTGGTATCTCATCGTTGTTTTGATTTGCATCTCCCTGATGATTAGTGATGTGGAACATTTTTTCATGTGTCTTTTGGCCATGTGTATTTCTTCTTTGTCAAAGTGTCTGTTCATTTCTTCTCCCCATTTTTTGATGGGGTTAGATGTTTTTTTCTTGTAAAGTTCTGTCAGTGCCTTGTATATTTTGGAGATTAGCCCCTTATCTGATGGGTATTGGGTGAATAGTTTCTCCCACTCAGTGGGTGGCTCTTGTATCCTGGGCACTATTTCCTTTGAGGTGCAGAAGCTTCTCAGCTTAATATATTCCCATCTGTTAATCTCTGCTTTCACTTGCTTGGAGAGTGCAGTTTCCTCCTTGAAGATGCCTGTAATGTCCTGTAGTGTTTTGCCTATGTGCTGTTCTATATATCTTATGGTTTGGGGGCTGATATCGAGGTCTTTAAACCATTTGGATTTTACCTTCGTACATGATGTTAGCTGTGGGTCTAAGTTCAATTTTTTGCAAGTGGCTATCCAATTGTGCCAACACCACTTGTTGAAGAGGCTTTCCCTGCTCCATTTAGGATTTCCTGCTCCTTTATCAAAAATTAGGTGGTTGTATGTCTGGGGAACATTTTCTGCATGGATGTACACGGAATCTATTATGCTGAGTGAAATAAGTCAGAGAGAGAGAGAAAAACGCAGAATGGTCTCACTCATCTATGGGTTTTAAGAAAAATGAAAGACGCCCTTGTAATAATAATTTTCAGACACAAAAGAGAAAAGAGCTGGAAGTTCCAGCTCACCTCAGGAAGCTCACCACAAAGAGTGATGAGTTTAGTTAGGGAAATAACTACATTTTGAACTGTCCTAATAATGAGAATGTATGAGGAAAATGGAGAGCCTGTCTAGAGTACAGGCGGGGGTCGGGTGGGGCGAAGGGAGACTTGGGACATTGGTGATGGGAATGTTGCACTGGTGATGGGTGGTGTTCTTTACATGACTGAAACCCAAACACAATCATGTATGTAATTAAGGTGTTTAAATTAATTTAAAAAAAAAGGTTCTTTGCATTATCAGTTGATAAGAATATTACAAAGAATTCAAGAATCCTACAAAGTGTTCTGGCTAGTCTGAGTCCTTTGGGTTTAGCCATTTGTTTTAGGCATTGCCTATTATCTTAATCACTCAGTGAGCTTAAGATTTGAGGCCAAATTCTATGGTCTTGGGGAATTACAGGCATGTTTAAAAATGTTGGATGGTTTTTCCTTTCAATTTCTCCCATATTTAGCTGTGCCTATGAAAACAACTGCCATACAAATGCCTTTTTATTGTATTTTTATCCCTTATCTTAAAATAAGAGCTTACTAAATCTTCTGCTATTGTATTAATAACTTTATTCAAAATACAATAATTTTCACAAAAAGACTTGCTACTAAACTTTTTCTTCTTATCTTCCATTTTATATTTTTTAGTTTTTATTTCTATTTTTAATAACTTTGCTTTTCATCATCTTGAAATAAATGTATTATGATCAGTTATGTGAATGATGTGATGCATTTTCTTTAAATAAAAATAATTTAAAAAATAAAAAGGTAGAGTGGAGACAGACACACCTAGCAAGGAAAACCTGAGGCATTTTCATTCATTATATATCACTTCTAATGTTTATTTTTGCTTTTATATTTAATTTATATGAAACATAGAAGTTAATATAGAACTAGTGAACACACTGTTAATGTGAAGAGCCTGAGAATACATGACTGTCATAGCTGACTGGATAGAGAAGCAGAGAAGACTAAGAGCAAGAATATATGTACCTAGAGAAATATCCTAAATCAGCAAGATGCAAGTCAGTGACTAAAGCTGATTGAAGAGGAAACATTAAAACATTCAATTCTACTATTGAAATACAGAGATCATCCATTTGAATATCAAAATAAGTATCCAAGAATGAAAATGGATAGGAAAGTAACCAATGGTATTTTATTTCCTTCAATACACTGAACACACAAAACAGTACAACTAAATAAAAGTATATATTATTGTTTAAATAATAATTATATTACTTGAAGAAACAAGGAGTTAATATATCAAAATGGTTCAATATATTGGGAAATAAAAATACTATGAGCTATGAGCTCAGAAAAGAGCATATGCCCCTCATATGTGAGACTATAGCTTCAATTCCAGGGCATCAACACACATATATGCATGCACATTCACACATACAACATGAAAGACCAGTGATTTCATCCTCTAAAACTCAAGTTTTTTCTTTTGTGAAATGAGGGCACGCAGTGTCTGAAGTCTGAAGCCTTGATCCACCTTTTTGTCAACACTAAAAATGGAACTAACTGTCCACAAGATGGCAGGCTAAGTCCAATTCTAGATACTTTTTTCTTTTTAAATTCTAGTCTTGCTAGTAAATATCTTAAGTATAAAAACTAAGAGAAATAAACAGACATATATACCAATGGAGTAAAAATAAATGCCCACAATTAAGCCTTTTGCATATGCAGTCTAATGTTCATCAACAAGCCTGCCAAAACTACACAACTGAGAAAGGACAATAGTTTCTTGCATACATGGTGATAGGAAAACTGAATATATACATGCAAAAGAATGGAAATAAACCTTATTATAATTATATATTAAAATGAATTCTCAGGACTGGAGTGATAGTACAGAGGGTAGAACATTTGCCTTGCATGAAACCAGGGATTTTTGAAGTGGGAGCACTCTTCCCATATCTTCCTGCTTCCAGAAAACCTGGAGGCTAGTGCATGCATCTAAATGTCATAGTATCAGAAATAGTGCTTTGAATTTCTGGACAACTTCATTTGTTTGATGTTGTCTTCGTGAAAGGAACATCCATCTCAATTTAACCTTAATTTCATTATATTAATGACTTTATTGGAGACATAATTTTCACAAATATACTTTTCACTACTGTACTTTTTTTGTTTTAAGTCCTTTCATTTTTTCTTCTCTTTCATTTTATTTATTTCAATAACTTTGTTTTAATTTATCTGGAAATATATTATGATCAACTATGTCAAGTATATGATGCATTTTCTTTAAATAATTTTTTAAATTGGAATGTTTTCACTCAGTTAATGGAAATAAAATTGGCACAGCTCCATCCATATGTAAAACATATAAAAAAATCTCTCAAAATATTAAATATGGGTTTGGCAGATGATCCAAAAATTCTATTTTGTATATATTCAAAATAACTGTAATAAATATCTCAGAGATATTTGCATTCCTATTTTTCTGCAGCATTAATCACAATAATAAGGAGGCAGTTAAATTGTCCATTGTCAGAGGAGTGGATGAAGAAACTATTGCATATACACAAAGAAATTCTATTCTGTAACCAAAAAGAAAATACTGTTATATGCCACAACATGAGAAAACATTGGGGATAATATGTTAGGTGAAAAAAAAAAACAAGAAAAGAAAATGAGAAGAAAATTATATCAGGATCCAACTGATATAAGGTATCTTGTATAATCAAAACAGAAACACAAAACAAAATGTACTTGTTGGGAGGTAGGTGGAAGAGATGATATTAATATTTTAATGGATATTTAGTTTCAGTCATGGAAGATGAAAATATTTTACATATCCATTATATAGAATCATACTTAAATTAATCATTATACTAAAATTTGTTAAGATGATAACTGATATCTTATGGTTGGTTTTTTTTTTTTTTTTACCAGATTTTACAAAGGAATTGGAGGGGTGCAGAGTAACAGTGGGAAAGGGTTGAAAATTGCTTTTGACTACAAATTTTAAAGGCATGCAATAATATTCAGAAACTTTATGAAAAGGAAGAGTTGTAAACTTCCTTAGGTCTTATGACATATTCTGAAGTCAATATAGCTCTTTAAATCTAGATATAACAATGTAGCTTAAGAAATTTAGAGGAGGGCCCGGAGAGGTAGCACAGCGGCGTTTGCCTTGCAAGCAGCCAATCCAGGACCAAAGGTGGTTGGTTCGAATCCCGGTGTCCCATATGGTCCCCAGTGCCTGCCAGGAGCTATTCCTGAGCAGATAGCCAGGAGTAACCCCTGAGTGCCGCCAGGTGTGGCCCAAAAAGAAAAAAAGAAAAAAAAAGAAAGAAATTTAGAGGAAAAAACGGGAGAAATTGTTTTTATATTGAAACCATTGTGATATACAAACTTCTTCAGAGTTGAATTTCAAATATACAGTGAATCAAGGCCATTCTGGACACCATTGTCAACCTCCCTTCACAAATGAAACCAGAGTGCTTCCTTTACCACCACACTTTGCCCCTGGCCTGCTAGCATAACATGCCAATTTTAAGTTAGATGATTAAAGTTTAGGTCTCTTGAATCTACTGCTGTTGACTTTGGTTTGGATATTTAGTTGAATCCCCCCTCTTTTTTTCCCCATCAATGCACATGTGACCACTTAGCCCCTGGCCCACATTCCTTCTTTTATCTTTCTCCTTAATTTTATATAAAAATGCAAAATATGTTGCAAAACTAAGTAATTAGTGTCCCAAAGGTTCTATAAAAAAAGGGAAGCCCCTATCTAAAAGATAAAAAGGGGGTGGGTTGGCAGTTTTTTGCACAGGCACAACAAAAGTTAAGGAAAATAGAAAGGAAAAAACCTTTGCCCTAAAAACAGGGTGTACCTACCCATGAATCATTCTTCCATAAGATCAATTACAGGTTTTGGGCATACTAAATTGTCTACCCCCAAAGTCTTTCTTCACGGTCCCAGGAAAAATTTTCCTCAATCACAGTTGTCACAGCCAGGCTTCAGTAATTAGAGATCTTGGGTTTTGCACAGATCCTATGTCAAAGTCAGAGAGTCATGGACCATCTTCTGGTTTCATCTCACCTTTAGGTGGCAAGGCAGGGAAACCACCCTGAAAGCAAGTTGTTGCTGTTTCCACATCATCAGAGTGTCATATAAATCCACCCTGGAGAAAGTCTGCTCCATAACAGCATTAGGGCCTTCCCCAATCGAAGTTTGATTTTTGGTACTGGTGCAGGAATCCATGCCAGTTTCAAAGATAGGGTCCTAGGTTTGGGGATGAACAGCCAACCTCTGAAGGCTGAGTCATGTCACTATGACAAATGTTCAGGGTAAACGGCCACCTAAAATAAAAAGCTTAGGAGTTCCTATTTCTATTAAATAAGAATTTCTTTCTATGCCTAAGATTTCCTCATTTTAATGTGCCTATGCAAAAAGGAACAATGCCACAGGATACTACTGAGGCATATAGAGGAGAGGGTAAAAATAACAAGCATTGTTAAAAATAACAATCTATATTACCTGGTTCTAACATTAACTTGGAATCCAAGAGAAACTTATCTACCAAATGTTCTACTATACAAATCTAAAAAAGGAGTGGGGAAACTACATCTACATATGGAAATACACAATAAGAATTATACCTATTAAGGAAATACATCTAAAGAAATATACAAAAGATATATACATATCTTTACATATACATATTTTAAGTCATTTAAAATAGTCTGGGAGGTGGGGGGGATAAAATCTAGAGCACTGCTTCAGCCTTCAACAGGGTCTTATGGAGTCTAAAAAATGACTCCCAGCAGTCACCGATCAGAAAATGTCCTCAGGCTTAATGTCAAAAGCCAAATCCAATCCAGTAGCAGGCAACAGTTCACAGCGAAGGAAGTTGGGGGAAAAGGGAGACCTGAGAGTAAATTAGCAGCAGTGGCAGTGGCAGCTTTTTCCTGGGCCAAGGAAAGGCAGGTTGGGAGGCTGTCCTTTCACTTTGGAAGCCAGCTGTCAGTGGGTTGGGGTGGGCGGAACATTATGGTTCCTGAAGAGTTAAGAACTGAGAGTAAAAAAGTAAAAAATAGGTAGAAATAACATATCAGAGGTGAGAGAGTGAAAAAATAGAAAATTATTTCTAAAGTGGTAAGGAGGGAAAGAGAGAAAGGAAGACTTATATATATATATGTATATATATGTATATATATATAAGGGAAGGGCTATATACCATTTAGACAGACATTAAGTACATTACAGACGATCAGTATAGAGGTGGCTGACACAAACTTGCACACATAGACAGAAAATGGAAATCGATCCATAGGTTGCATTTCAAAAACTGATCTAGGTGGTTCAGAACTGACCTAGGTCAAGTCAGAACACTTAAAAAATATAAAGCCAGCAAGTCAGACAGAAAGGTTTTCTAATTCCTAGGCAAATAGTTATTGGTGAGATTCAATTTTACCGAACAAAGGCTTCCTGGATTAGATTGTGCATGAAACATTCTTAAAAAGAGCAGAATTGTCAAGTCTAGAATACTAAGCAATACAGTAATTGTTGAACTAACTAACTTAATAAAAGTCCTGGATGGTGGTGGATGGTGGTGGATGGATGGTGAGGCCTTTCTCAGCCTGCCCAGTACCCGCAGCTTCTTTGGCCTGGCAGGTCTGAAGGTTCAGGATAATGGCGAGGAAATGATCCACAGGCAGTCAGTAGAAGTCAGGAGACATGAAGCTTTTTATTAATAAGGTTCTAACCTCCATGTGCATATCTTACATGGCTTCTCAGCTAACTTTTTAAGCAGCCTCCTTCAGCTGCCCTGCATCTATCCTGTCTCCCCTCTCTTCATCAAGTCATTTAAAATAGTCTGGGGGTGGGGGGTGATAAAATCCAGAGCACTGCTTCAACCTGCAACATGGTCCCAGCAGTCACAGATCAGAAAATGTCCTCAGGCTGAATGTCAAAAGCCAAATCCAATCCAGTAGCAGGCAACAGTTCACAGCGAAGGGAGTTGAGGGAAAAAGGAACACTGAGAGTAAATTAGCAGCCATGGCAGTGGCAAACACTCCTGAAATTCATTTGGAACAATAAATACCCATGAATAGCTAAAGCAACCCTTAGGAAAAAGAAGATTGGAAGCATCATTTTCCCAAACTTTAAATTGTACTACAAAGTGATAGCCATTAAAATAACATAGTACTGGAATAAAAACAGACCTTCAGATCAATGCAATAGACTTGAGTATTCAGAGAATCTTCCCCAGACACACAGTCAATTAATCTTTGATAAAGGGGCAATAAAAACAAAATGTGTCAGGGAAAGCCTCTTCAACCTGTGGTGTTAAGACAACTGGTCAGTCATATACAAAAATAAAGCAAACTCAACCTACATCTAACACCATGCACACAGGTCAAATCCAAATGGATTAAAGACCTTGATATCAGACCCCAAAACATAAGATATATAAAACAACATGTAGGTAAAAAAAAAAAATAACAACTTTGTAGCATTGAGATTAAAGACATCTTTAAGGAGGAAACATCACTCTCTAAACAAGTGGGAGTGGAAATAAACAGATGAGACTATATTAAGCTGAGAAGCTTCTGCACCTCAAAGGAAATAGGGACTAGGATACAAGGTCACCCACATAATGGCAGAAACTATTCTCCCAACACCCATTAGATAAGGAGCTAATATCTAAGATATACAAGGTACTGACAGAACTTAACAAGAAAAATAGGGGCCCGGAGAGATAGCACAGCGGCGGCGGTGTTTGCCTTGCAAGCAGCCAATCCAGGACCAAAGGTGGTTGGTTTGAATCCCGGTGTCCCATATGGTCTCCCGTGCCTGCTAGGAGCTATTTCTGAGCAGACAGCCAGGAGTAACCCCTGAGCACCGCGGGTGTGGCCCAAAAATAAAAAAAAAAGAAAGAAAGAAAGAAAGAAAGAAAAGAAAGAAAGAAAGAAAGAAAGAAAGAAAGAAAGAAAGAAAGAAAGAAAGAAAGAAAGAAAGAAAGAAAGAAAGAAAGAAAGAAAGAAAGAAAGAAAGAAAGAAAGAAAGAAAGAAAGAAAGAAAGAAAGAAAGAAAGAAAGAAAGAAAGAAAGAAAGAAAGAAAGAAAGAAAGAAAGAAAGAAAGAAAGAAAGAAAAAGGAAAGAAAGAAAGAAAGAAAGAAAGAAAGAAAGAAAGAAAGAAAGAAAGAAAGAAAGAAAGAAAGAAAGAAAGAAAGAAAGAAAGAAAGAAAGAAAGAAAGAAAGAAAGAAAGAAAGAAAGAAAGAAAAATCTAACCCCATCAAATAATGGGGAGAAAAGAAATGAACAGACAATTCCTCAAAGAAGAAATACAAATGGCCAAAAAACACATGAATAAAATGTTCCAATCACTAATAATCAGGAAGATACAAATCAAAACAGCCACAGAGACGGCACACATTACAAAGAACAAGAACAATCAGTGCTGGCAAGGATGTGGGGAGAAAAGAACTCTTATTCACTGTTGTTGGAAATGCTGTCTACTCCAGCCTTTATGGAAAGCAATATGAAGATTCCTAAAAAAAACTGGAAATTGAACTCCCATATTATCCTGCTACACCACTCCTAGGAATATACCCTATGAACACAAAATCACAATTAAAAAAATGCTTTCTGCACACCTGTATTCATTACATCTCTATTTACAATAGCCAGACTCTGTAAACAACTCAGATGTCCTTCAACAGATGAATAGCTAAAGAAACTGTGGTAAAATAATAAACACAATTGAATATTATGCAGACATCAGGAGAGATGAAGTCATGTAATTTTTCTACACATAGATGGACATGGAAACTATTATGTTGAGTGATATAAGTCACAGAGAGAGAGAGATACAGAATGGTCTCACTTATCTATGGGTTAAGGAAAAAAATAAAATAAAAGACATTATTGTAATAATATCCAGACACAATAGAGATGAGGACTGGAAGGACAGGCCCACAATATGAAGTTTATCATAAAGGTTAGTGAGTTCAGTCTCTAATTGAATAACTACACTGACAACTATCATGACAATGGTAGTGAGTGAGAAAAATAGAATGCTTGTCTGAAACACAGGCAGGGGACGAGGGAAAGTGGAGATAGAAAGCATTGGTGGTGGGAAGGTTGCACTAGTAAAGGGAAGTGTTCTTTTTTATAACTGAAATACAACTGCAAATATGTTTCTAATCATAGTGCTTAAATTATATCATTTAAAAACAGTAAGATTAAAAAAAAAAAGAGTAATCCCTGAGCACCACTGAGTGTGGCTCAAATGCAAACACACATGCAAACACACACACACACACACACACACACACACACAAAGCATGGTGGATTTTATTCTTGTGTTGTTTTGGGGCTACAAGCTATGCTCAAAGTTTACTAAAAAAAAAAGAAAAAAGAAAAAATAATAATTTTAGCTGTAGAATTTTGATATCACTGTTACTACTTGAGGAAGGTTCCTTCCACACCTGTTTTGCTGAGAGTTTTCATTTTACCACCAGAAATTTATCCTATGCCCAATCCTCTTTGCCATCTTCTCAGCAAGCCACCTCCACATGTCCTCTATTATCTTACCTCACACAACTCACTCTTAAAACTTTTGCCACTGAATGAAGACAGAAAAGGAAAAGAGCAACACACAGCCCAATTCCTCAGATATGGAGTCTAAGCAAAAGAGAAAAGAACAAAATTTCCTGATTACTACCAAGAGTAAATTCTGAGTGCCAATCAAAGAGTAGCCCCTGAGCATCTCTGGATGTAGTACAAAAATGACAACAAAAAGCCAAAGAAAAGTTCATAAGATTTCATGTCAGAAAAGAATGGTATATATGATATAGTGTGATGTAGTTTGAAAAGGAGAGGCCCTCAGGGTTAAGTGGAAAAAGAAGACACTCTGGTGTTGGGTATGGTGTTAGAACTATGAATGCATGAAAAGTATACTTTACAATATTGTAAATCCTAGTAGCTGATTAAAAATGAAAGAGAGAAAGAAAGCAAGAAAGAGAAGGAAAGAAAGAAAGAAAGAAAGAAAGAAAGAAAGAAAGAAAGAAAGAAAGAAAGAAAGAAAGAAAGAAAGAAAGAAAGAAAGAAAGAAAGAAAGAAAGAAAGAAAGAAAGAAAGAAAGAAAGAAAGAAAGAAAGAAAGAAAGAAAGAAAGAAAGAAAGAAAGAAAGAAAGAAAGAAAAAGAAAAGAGAAAGGAAGATACGAAAGGAAGAAGGAAGGAAATAGAAGGGAAGAAAGAAAGATCTGTGAAAATGTGCTATATATGTGGAGTCACTTGATGAAAAATGCAAGTCTAAAAATGTTCAAATGTTCAAGTGTGAAATGAGATAAACAAATTAAATATTAATTATACGAAAGAAAATGAGATATAAAAAGTAGAAACCCCCCAAGAGAAAATAAAAGAAAAGGCAAGATGTATACTAGCAAATGTAGTATTGTTATCATTGTGCAAAAGAAAAGTACATATATGAATGATTTCCTTGAAAGTATTTACAACAAACTGAAAGCAAGAATAGTTTAAGAACATAAGTTCTTTAAGAACTGGATAGAAAACTGGGTGGAAATGAAATTTGCCTATACTATCTCTGTTTTCACATCCTTTAACATCTATCTTCTATGTGCATTATATTTCCATAGTAAGCATTATAACAATTTACATTGGTCAATAAGGGGGAACAAATTCAGAATTTGCTCCATAAACAAAGTTTTCTAATGGAAATGGTTCAGCTTTCCAAGTGTCATAAAGCATTTTCCCAGTAGGTGGGAGTACCAGACATAAATTGATTTGACTAGCGACTAGTGACTCCTCTTTTTTTGAAGAAAAGACAGATTTGGAAGAGTATGAGAGAGAGAGAGAGAGAGAGAGAGAGACAGAGACAGAGAGAGACAGAGACAGAGACAGAGACAGAGAGACAGAGACAGAGAGACAGAGACAGAGAGACAGAGACAGAGAGACAGAGACAGAGAGACAGAGACAGAGAGAGAGAGAGAGAGAGAGAGAGAGAGAGAGAGAGAGAGAGAGAGAGAGAGAGTTGGACACTGAGGACACTGAGGCTCAGGAACTGGAAACTGGGTCTAAGGGCAGATCATAAGTTTCTGGCCATGAAGAGAACTGTGTGTTCATGATTAATGCATATTTATATTTATCTACTTGGGTTTTAGAATGTTATGCTGAGAGAGACCTGGGTGATCATTTAGCCCAATGACTCACAATGAGTCCACAGAAGATATGTGAATGTGTTATCTCACAGGTTATGTGTAGCCAGATCCAGCAAAACCATGCCCTCCTCCCCACATTTCAGCACATGTAGATGAGAATGGTGTAAATAATCCATTCATGATTTTTGCTTGTAGATTTCAATTTTTATCACTCTACTCTGCCCTTGAGAAATAGGAAGTCAAACAGTTCACAGATGTAGAAAGCTGTGTTCTGTTTTCTACTAAGCACAAAAAAAAATTTGGGGGGGGGGTGGGCACACCGGGTGACTCTCAGGGGTTACTCCTGGCTTTGCGCTCAGAAATCACTCTTGGGGTCATAAGGGAAGCCAGGAGATCGAACTGAGGTCTGTCCTAGGTCAGTAGCATGCAAGGCAAATGCCCTACTACTGCACCACAGCTCCAGGCCCCAACTATGCACAAATTTTGTGACTAATACTTCTCTAAAACTTATTTTCTAAAACATCATTTTTTATGTTTCTTTAAAATAATCCAGTGTCTTATTTGCTTAGTTCTATGGTGTTATGTGATTATTTTCCACTCTTATGTGTTTCTCAGATCATTCTTACCTATATGATTTTCCCCTTCATTTCCTTGGGCTTAAAAAAATACTTTTCTTCAGTTAATGGTGATTTTTTTTCTTCCTTTTTTTAAATAAAAATTTTTTTGAACTGGGACATAATTTATTTCCTTCATATAGACATACACAAAAATATAGTAACTTGTAAACTTCAGATTCATACAGATAAATATACTTGGATAATCTAATTAATATTTCAAATCCACATGACTACATACCATGCTGATATACACATTCAAATGAGCTGCTTCTAGAAGCTCCAATCTCAACTTACTTAAGTTCCTTCCTTGTTCTCTACATTAAACCATTTCTCACCTCTGCAACTCCCACTGAGGTTCAAATATTTTCTTGGATTATTGAAATTGCTGCTAAACTGGTTTCCCTAATTTATTTTTTTTTGTTTTTTTTTTTTTTGGGATCACACTCGGCAGTGCTCAGGGATTGTTCCTGGCTCTACACTCAGAAATCTCGCCTGGCAAGCTCGGAGATCATATGGGATGCCAGGATTCGAACCACCATCCTTCTGCATGCAAGGCCTTACCTCCATGCTATCTCTTCAGCCCCTTAGTTCCCCTATTTTGAACAACCACCTACCCCTGCTCCCATTTTGATTGTATTCTTTTTTTAATTATCTTTATTTAAACACCGTGATTACGAATATGATTGTAGTTGTATGATAACAGTCATGTAAAGAACACCCCCCTTCACCAGTACAAGATTCCCACCACCAATTTCCCAGATCTTCCTCCTCCCCACCCCACCCACACCTGTACTTAAGACAGGCTTTCTATTTCCCTCATTCATTCACATTACTATGATAGTTTTCAGTGTAGTCATTTCTCTAACTGCACTCATCACTCTATGTGGTGAGCTTCATGTTATGAGCTGCACCTACATGGGAAGATGGGGGAAAATAAGGGTTGGGACTGAGGCAGTAAAAGATTAGAAATGAGCTTTGTAAGGGCAGAATCAAGGTCACAATACAAGATGGATATTATGCATATATAAACTATATGCATACAATACTATCAATAGGAGACCAAGGAGAAAAAATTTCCAGTGACTGTTTCAACATAAATCAGTGCTAGAACGACCTGCCCTCCTCCAAAAGCGCATTCTCATTACTGTAGGAAGAGGTAGGGGGAAAGCCTGATGACCCCTATAGAGCCCACCTGGACTGGCGCCCAGGGAAGGCATGGAGCCTAGGGGGAAAAGAAAGGGACGGAAGGGGGCCTGCCAAGTATCCCAGCTCTCCCCATGCTAGGAAGGCCTCCGGCATGGGGACTCCCAAACATCATACCTGAGAAGAGCTAGCCTTCAAAATCAAAGGGGAAACCGGAAACCAGATATCTGCCCGCCCTCCTTCCCATGCACCTCCCCCCTTGAGTACAGAAGGAGGAGGAAGCCTGAGGACCCCTAAGAGTCCACCTGAACCCACTTCTGGCCTTCTGAGCTGGCACCCAGGGAAGGCCTGGAGTCAGGGGAAAAAGACAAGGATGGCTGGGGGCCTGCCAAGCCTCCCAGCACTCCCCAGGCTAGGGAGAGGGCCTCCGGCATGGGGCCTCCCCAAACCCCATACCTGGCAAGAGCTGGCCTCCAGAATCAAAGAGGAAACTGGAAGCCAGATATCTGCCCAACCTCCTCCCCATGCACCTCCCCCATGGAGTACGGAGGGAGGGGGGAAGCCTGAGAACCCTTAAGAGTCCCCCTGAACCCACTTCTGGCCTTCTGAGCTGGCACCCAGGGAAGGCCTGGAGTCAGGGGAAAAAGACAAGGATGGCTGGGGGCCTGCCAAGCCTCCCAGCACTCCCCAGGCTAGGGAGAGGGCCTCCAGTTTGGGGCCTCTCCAAACCCCATACCTGGCAAGAGCTAAATAAAAATTTTATTGAATCACTATGAGATACAAAGTTGTCCATGATAAGTTGCGGTCATAAAATGTCCAACACCCATCCCTTTAACAACTGGTGGCACTTTTCCCTCTACATAGCCCCTCCCTGCCTTGAAAGCAAACATTTTTCTTCTCTCTCTCTCTCTCTCTCTCTCTCTCTCTCTCTCTCTCTCTCTCTCTCTCTCTCTCAGTATGTCTTCCTTTTCTTTTTTCTTCCTTTAGACACTGGTTTGCAATATTGTTAATGAAGGAATATCTCTTTACTTCCTTCCAGCATCCAGTTGAACAGAATGATCATGTCTAACTATCATTGTCATAGTTGTCTCTTCTCTATTCTAACTGCACTCCCCTTCTCTTTGTGGCAAGCTTCCTACCATGAACTAGCCCTCCTGAACTTCATCTCTACCATTTAGAAGGTATTATTAACCAGGGTATTATTACCATACTATTTTTATCCCACACATGAATTAAAATTATTCCATGTTTATCCCTCTCCCTTTGATTCATTTTGCAAAGCACAGTACTCTTCATGTACATGCAAATATAAGCCAATTTTATTACTTCATTTTTTCTAATAGCTGTGTAGTATTCCATTGTGCAGATGTACCACCTTTTTTTTATCCACTCACCTGTTCTCGGACACTTGGGTTGTTTCCATAATCTGGCTATTGTGAAGAGTGCTGTGATGAAAATAGGAGAGAAAATGCTTTTTTCTGTACTGTGTTTTGGAGGTACTAGGTATTTTTCTTGGATTAGTATAACTATCCTAGTCACTATTTCCTTTGAAGTGCAGAAGCTTCTCAGTTTAATGCAGTCCCATTTGTTTATCTCCACTTCAACTGTTTGAACAGTATTGTTTCCTCCTTGAAGATGCCTTTAGTTTCAATAATATGAAGTGTTTTGCCTATGTTATCCTCTATGTACCTACCTTATGGTTTCAAGTTCATTCGATTTGATCTTTGTGTATGGTATTAAGAGAGGTCTGAGTTTTCATTTTTCTATTGTGACTGACCAGTTTTCCCAATATCACTTGTAGAATAAGTTTTTCTGGCTCTACTTCAGGTTTCTTGTCCCCTTATCAAAGATTAATTGATTGTGTAACTGGTGATCAGTCCCTGAATATTCAAGTCTATTCCATTGACCTGAGGGTCTGTATTCATTCCAAAGCATGCTGTTTTAATGACTACTGCTTTATAGTATAATTTAAAGCTGGGGAAAGTGATGCTTCTCATCTACCTTTTCCTAAGACTTTCTTTAGCTGTTCATGAATGTTTATTGTTTCAAGTGACTTTCATGAGTTTTTGATCCACTCTTAGAAAAATGTCATAGAGGGGATGGAGAGATAGCAAATGCCTTACCTCCATGCTATCTCTCCATCCCCTCTATGACATTTTTCTAAGAGTGGTTCAAATCCCAGCATCCCATATGGTCCCCTGAGCCTTCCAGGAGTGATTTCTGAGCATAGAGCCAGCATAACCCCTGAGTACTGCAGGGTGTGACCCAAAAAAACAAAAAAAAAAAAGAAAGAAAAGAAAAATGTTATGGGTATCCTCATAGGAAGTTCATTAAATCTGTACAGTGCTTTGGGAAGTATTGCCATTTTATGTTAATTCTCCCAATCCATGAGCAGGGTGTATGTTTTCATTTCCTTGTGTCCTCTTTTGTTTATTAAATAAGTATTTTGTAGTTTTCTTAGAATAGATTTTTACCTGGTTAGTTGACTCCAAGGTATTTAATTTTCTGAGACACAATTGTATACGAGATATTTTAAAGTCTTCCTCTCTTTAATTATTTGTATATAGAAAAGACATGGATTTTTGTGGGTTAGGTTTTTAGCTGCTACTTTACTATACAAATCTATTGTTTCTAGAAGCTTTTTGGTAGTCTTTAGGAATTTCTAAATATAGTATAACACCTACAAACAGTGAGAGCTTGATTTCTTCCTTTCCTTTCTGAATACCCTTGTTATATTTTTCTTGCTAATTTCTAGGGCAAGTAATTCTTCCAGAACTATATTGAATAGAGTGTGAAAAGGGGCAGCCTTGTCTTGTGACAGATCTGAAAGAAAAGGCCTTTTTCTTTTTTCCCTATTGAATATAATATTTGCCATGGGTTTTGCTAAATATCCTTGACTATATTAAGAAAGTTCAGATGTTTTCCAGGGACACAGGAGGTTTCCTGGGGACACACAAAGCAGGGGAACCTCAGCTGCCTCCGTCCCTCCCCCACCCACATCTGTGAGATTTCCTGGGTCCACAGGGTAGGGGAACTTCCGGTGCCTCTGCCCCTCCATCACCTTTGTAAGTGATGTTTCCCGGGTACACAAAAGGTAGGGGACCTTCCGCTGCCTCTGCCCCTCCCCATCATGTCTGCATGGTTTCCTGGGGTGGCACTAGTTAGGGGAACTTCCGCTGCCTCGCCCCTACCCCATTGCGTCTGTGAGGTTTCCCAGGGCAGCATTCGCCAGGGGACATTCCGCTGCCTCCACCCCACCCCCGACCATGTCTCCGAGGTCTTCAACGCCCCCCACTGGGACGGGCTAGGAACTACAGACGAGAGGGGTTTCCGGCAGAGGCCTGGAGGAGGTGGAGCTCCGCTGACATCCAGGTAGGGGAGGAGGGCAAAGGAGCCAGGCTAAACAGCGCCCTCCACCATTGTGGCCAGGAGCGGTACTGCACTGGCTGGCTGCAAGAGGGGGGAACACTAGCCAGGCTCCCACTAGAGGTCACAGCTAGAGGCCAAACCTCAGCCAGCCCACCCAACAGTCCCACTCATAGCTGCAACCCAATGAAGGGACCCAACCCCACACCTCAGGGAGCAAAAGCAGGTCAAAATCGGAAGGTAATGCTCTCCAAGCCACACCATAACTGCAAAACAAACAAACAAAAAAATCATAGGTAAACTGAAGAGGACCCTAACAGCTGGAAATACAGAGAGAATCCCTACTAAGTTCCCAAGTCCACCAAAACACACAGATCCAAGAGATGAAGATTTAAAAGCAGCTATGAGAAATGAAATGCAAGCCATGGTAAAAGAAATAAATCACTAGCCACCGAGTACAAGAAATCCATGGAGGAACAAATTAGCCTAATTAAAGAAGATCTGATACAGAATATGAGAGACTTCATACAAAAGGAATTAAAGAAATTAACAGACACTGTAAAAAGCTGAATGAGCAGAATCACAGAGTTGGAGAAGCACATAGTAGTACTCGAAGGAAAACTGCAAACCAAAAACGACCAGGAAACCAACAAGGAATTAAGAGGCAAGGCACTAGAATGAAAAGTCTAGTACTTAATAAACAAGACAAAAGAAATAATCTAAGAATTGTAGGTATACCAGAAGGGGAGGAAACAGGGAAAGGGGAAGGACAAGTAATTAGGGAAATAATAGCAGAAAACTTCCCCACCCTTTGGAAAGAGGACTCTGCAAATCCAGGAAGTGAAAAGAGTCCCTAATAAAATAGACCCTAATAAACCAACACCAAAACATATAGTAATCCAAATGGCCAAAAAAAGAGAAAGATGAACCCCTTAAAGAAATAAGAGAAAAATAAAACCTCAAGTACAAAGGAAAGGACATAAGAATCAACCAGATCTCTCATTTTAAAACAATTTAAGCAAGAAGACAGTGGAATGAAATATTTAAATGACTGAATGAAAGAAATTTTCAGCCTAGGGTACAATACCCAGCAAAACTGTCATTTATATGAGATGGTAGCCTAAAAACATTCTCAAACAAAAACAAACTTGCAGTATTTGTGCAAACAAAACTGATCCTAAATGACTTACTCAGAGATGAACTACACAATCCAAACCCCCGATTGTAACAATAACCACCCTACACAACACGACTGCACAACAGCCCTCTCTGTCAATAATCTCCCTAAATGTTAACGGACTAAACTCTCCCATTAAAAGACACATAGTAGAGAACTGGATTATAAAACATAAACCGGACTTCTGCTGCCTGCAAGAAACACACCTACAAGTACAAGACAGGCATAGGCTTAGAATAAAAGGATGGAAAACAAATTTTCAAGCCAATGGAAAACAAAAAAGAGCAGGGACAGCCATTCTTATATCAGACAAAATACCATTCAACCTCGAGAAAGTGATCAGAGACAAAGAGGGTCACTACATACTAATCAAGGGAACACTATATCAAGAGGTACTAACCCTGATAAATATGTATGCACCTAATGTAGAGCCAGCAAAATATGTGAGGTAGTTGCTCGCTAACCTGGAGAAAAACATGAAGGGAAAGGTGATACAAGCAGGAGATCTCAATACTCTGCTATCACCACTGGACAGATCCAGCAGACAGAAAAATAGCAAAGAAATAAGAGCCCTAAATGAAAAATTAGAAGATCTAGAGCTAATAGACTTATATAGGGCCCTCCACCCCTGAAAACAGAACACACATTCTTCTCAAGCCCCCATGGAAACTTCTCCAGAATAGACCATGTCTTAGGATTCAAATCTAACCTATATAAGACCACAGATGTAAGGATCATTAGAAGCACCCTATCAGATCACTATGCAACAGAGGTCAAAATTGACTGAAAGAAGAAGCAATGGAGAAAAACTAATACCTGGAGATTAAACAACATGCTGCTCAACAACAGCTGGATCAAAGAGCAACTCAAGGAAGAAATAAAAAGATTCCTTGAGACAAATGATAATGAAGAGACGATTTGTCAAAATTTGTGGGACACAGCAAAAGCAGTAATTAGGGGGAAACTCATAGCAATACAGGCCTATGTAAGAAAGAGGAAAATGACAAAATCAAAGGTTTAAAGGATTATCTCAAGGAGTTAGAACAACAGCAGCAAAGAAATCCAACCACAACCAGAAGGCAAGAAATAGTAAAAACCAGAGCAGAAATAAACAACATAGAAACTAAAAAAAAAAAAAAAAAACAATACAAAAAATCAATGAGACCAGGAGTTGGTTTTTCGAAAAAATAAACAAGATAGACAAACCATTGGCAAAACTCACCCAAAAAAAGAGAGAAAACACCCGAATCAGTAGGATCACAAATGAAAGGGGAGAGATTACAACAGAACCCCAATAAATACAACATATCATGAGAGCATATTATGAACAACTATACTCAGTTAGGCTGGAGAACCCAGTAGAAATTGACAGATTCCTGGAAAACTACCATCTTCTGAGACTGGAAAAGGAAGACATAGAAAGCCTAAATGTACTAATCACTTCAAAGGAAATTGAAGATGTAATTAAGAAACTCCCTAAGAACAAAAGCCCAGGTCCAGATGGATTTACAGGTGAATTCTATCAAACATTCCAAGAAGACTTACCACCAGCTTTTCCACAGGCTCTTCCAAACCATCGAAAAAACAGGAATTCTCACCAACTCCTTTTATGAGGCTAATATCACACTCATTCCCAAAGATGGCAAAGACATCACCAAGAAAGAAAACTACAGACCAATCTCACTAATGAACATAGATGCAAAGATACTCAACAAAATCTTAGCAAACTGAATCCAGCACTTCATTAAAAAGATCATACACCATGACCAAGTGGGTTTTATCCCAGGAATGCAAGGATGGTTCAACATACGCAAATCAATTAACATCGTACACCACATCAACAACAAGAAAAACAAAAACCACATGATCATATCAATCGATGCAGAGAAGGCATTTGACAAAATCCAACACCCTTTCATGTTGAAGACACTCAGCAAAATAGGGTTAGAAGGAATCTTCCTCAAGATAGTTACAGCTATCTATGAAAAGCCTACAGCCAACATTATCCTTAATGGCAAAAAACTAGTAGCATTTCCACTAAGGTCAGGAACTAGGCAAGGCTGTCCACTCTCTCCACTCCTATTCAATATAATCTTAGAAGTCCTTGCAATAGCAATCCGACAAGAGAAGGGAATCAAAGGAATCCAAATTGGGAAAGAGGAACTCAAACTATCTCTTTTTGCAGACGATATGATGATATAAATAGAAAACCCTAAAGAGTCCACAGTAAAACTCCTAGAAACAATTGATCATTACAGCAAAGTGACTGGATACAAAATCAATACACAAAAGACAGTATTGTTTCTCTATACAAATAACGAAGCTGAGGAGAGAGAGTTTAAAATATAATTCCATTTAAAATAGTATCAAAAAATATCAAGTAACTAGGAATCAACCTTACAAGGGAAGTGAAGGACCTATACCAGGGAAATTTCAAAAAACTTCAGAAAGAATTTGAAGAGGATCTAAGGAAATGGAAGAACATCCCATGCTCATGGATAGGTAGAATCAACATAATCAAAATGACTATCCTACCCAAACTTCTATACAGATTCAATGCAATCCCCATCTAAATCCAGGCATCATTCTTTCAAGACTTAGAACAATCAATCATAAAATTCATCTGGAACCACAAAAGACCCAAGATAGCCAAACAGATACTGAAAAACAAGAAGCTGGGTGGCATCTCTTTACCTAACCTGAAGCTATACTATAAAGCCATAGAGATCAAAACAGCATGGTACTGGAACAAAAACAGAGCCTCAGACCAGTGGGTTAGAACAGAATTTCCAGACATAAATCCCCAGATATACACTCAACTAATATTTGACAATAGAGCCAAAAACTTGAAATGGAACAAAGAAAGTATCTTTAACAAATGGTGTTGGTACAATTGGAAAACCATCTGTAAGAAACTGAAAATTGACCCATACCTCACTCCTTATACAAAAGTCAACTCAAAATGGATTAAAGACCTTGAAATTAGATCAGAATCTATAAAGTTTATTGAGGAAAAATAGGCAGAACACTCAAAGACCTATATATTAAAAAAGTCTTAGAGGATGGAACACCAATGGCAAGGACTCTAGTATCAAACATAAACAAATGGGATTACATCAAACTAAGAAGCTTCTGCATGGTGAAGAAAACCCAACTTAAAACAAGAAGACAGCTAACTGAATGGGATAAACTTTTCACACTGAGCACATCAGATAAAGGGCTGATAACCAGAATATACAAAGCACTCAGAAAGCTGAGTCTCTCAAAACCAAATAAAGCCATAGAAAAATGGGGAGATGAAATGAATAGACACTTCTCCTAGGAGGACCAAAAGATGGCCAACAAACACATGAAAACATGCTCACCTTCTCTCATCATTAGGGAAATCCAAATCAAGACAACAATGAGGTACCACCTTACACCAGTGAGGATGGCTCACATAAAAAAAAAATGGGAACAATCTGTGTTTCATTTGACCCAGCAATTGCTCTCCTAGCTATCTACCCCCAAGTTGGAAGGATATTCATCCCAAAGTATGTGTGCACCCCACTATTTATCGCAGCACTCAGTATAATAGCCAAGTCTTGGAACCAACCTCGATGTCCAACAACAGATGAGTGGATCATTAAGATGTGGTATCTATACACAATGGAATACTACATGGCAGCCAGAAATGATACAATCACAGACTTTGCAGCAATGTGGATGGACCTAGAACATATTATGTTAAATGAAGCAAGCCAGAAGACGAAAGATAAACACAGAATGATACCACTATTCTGAAATACCTAAAATATACATCAGATATACAACCAATACCCCACAATTAAATAACAGGGGGTAACAGGATAGAAATCTCAAACACTGTAATAATCACCATATACTGGGGAGTAGAACCCAAAACAAAAGGAAGAGAAACAACACAAAGCCCAATTAAACATTATATCATAAAGAAACCAGCAACAGCAGAAACAGCAGCATAGAGAGAACAGGTATGTAATTATCGTTTTACTACAAAGGCCCATAATAACTTAACTAGGGATCTTATACAGGATTACAGGTAAGGACTAAGACAGAAAATTACTGAGTCCAACAGAAACATCTCAAAACATTATATTTGAATGCCTTAACCTTACCACATTTAAAATAACCTCTCAGTTCTTCTGTCCATAGAGGTCCCTGCATACAAAGGGTGAACATCCTATGGTGGGACCTTGGTGCTCAGTCACACAAGGCACCATATTCTGCTTGAATCATGAAAATGGCTGGATAAAACTCTTTAATAACCCTTTATCCCTAGATTATGCCTTCTTTTAGGACCTGAAGCACATGACCAGCCAGATCACTGAAGCAACAACCATGATCTAGAGTTTTACCACAGGGCCTAAGCATCGAACACGTTTAACCAAACTAACATGCACTTGCTCTTATACCCTCCCTTCTCATTAGTTCATATTTTTGTTGTGGTTGTTGTTTGACTGTTGGTTTGTTTTGTTTTGTTTTTCCTACTCTCTCTTCTTGTCTCCCTCTTCCTCCACCTTCTCCTCACTATCATCAATTCAATCTATGTCTAATAAAAATCACATGGTTACCCACTCTATAGGAAAAGGAAGCTGACATATAGGGCGCTGTGGACAATACTGCAAAGGGTAAACCTATATAGATAGACCTCACTAATACAATGGTCAGTACTCAAGACACGAAACCTATGCATGTCCAAAAGTTGAACTATTAGTTTCCTTTCTTTACAAGTACTATACTTACCTATCTTTCTGTACTCAGCGCACCTCTTGCCCTCCTAATCTCTCTACATTAATATACACATAAGACAACTTCTATATGTTTATATGTGGGCAGGAGCACATGGAGATAGGAATCCTCCATAAGGGACAAACCTAAACCACAAACAATCCATACCTATACCCTCTATAACCCCTCCCATATACTATCCCCTCTCCTTCCCCCAGAAATTCGGCTATCCCTTCACCCCTCAATCCTACCCCCGATATACCCACCACACTATAACTCTCAACCCTCAGTTCTTAATCCATTAGGCATCAAGACCAACCTTGTGCCCCAACGAGCCAGTACCCACTACACAAGTGAAGAGACACCCAACCAAACTCTCACCTCGTTCCCGGCAAGAAAATACAATCAACACCCCGACTGACCTATGCAGTGTGGCCCTCCTAATCACCTCTCCTGAATGTGGGCTGTGGCTTGATACTGGAACTAGCTCCTAAGGACCCCCACTGCAAGAACTCTACCCAAGACCTCCCTGCCTGGATCCCACACTTTACAAGAAAATCTCCAAAGACAATGGAGAAGCCTGTACTCTCATCATAAATATAGACCCATATAACACTACCTCTTATCCTGTTTCTCCCCAAATCTAAAGTAATCTCCTGTATCACTTTCTCCCTTTTCCTTTGTTTTTTTTTCTTTTCTTTTCTTTTTTATCCTTGTTCGTTTTTTATTTGTTTGTTTTTTGTTTTGTTTTGTTTTAGTTTTGTTATTTGATTTGATTTGTTTTTGTTTCTTTTGGGTCACTCCTGGCGGCACTCGGAAGGTACTCCTGGCTCTATGCTTGGAGATCTCCCCTGTTGCACAGGGGACCATATGGGATGCCGGGATTTGAGCCACCATCCTTCTGCAGGAAAGACAAATACCTTGTCTCCATGCTATCTCTCTGGCCCCACTTTACTCCTTTAATTATATCTTTTATTTAATTTTTTTTAAAGAAATACTTTTTTTCTTTAGATATGTGTGAGCATATATATTCCTAGTTTTTGTTGGGTGTCTGTTTTCTTCTCTCTCCACCCCAAATCCACCAGCAATATAATGTAGCACTTCTTCCTGCAAAGACATATTAAACGAAGAGGAAAATTTTTGTGTAAAAACTAGCTCTTATCTACTAGGGATAAGAACTCATACTTGTTTACAACACAGGGACACCTCCCACCCTAAACTTATGTCATGTGGAAACAACTTAGACTCCAGGGAACTAGACACCGACCATCAGCCTTGACTCCTGGACCCCAGACATAGAAACGAGAGTGCTCCACAACAGCTCCAGGAGCCCAATTCCCTCCAGGGCATGCATAATGCTGCTCTGACATCAACATGTGCCAGTGCTAAATTGATAACCTGACAATGAGGAAATGGGAACAACTTGATCTAAGAGCAAGTTGTCCTTCCTCATCAGCAAACGATAAGACAAAATCAGAAAACATGTCACCCTTTGATCTGTGCAAAAGCCAAGATTGCTATATACAGATGACTGGATGTTACAACCAGGACGGGACAGTACACATCCAGGGACCACCACCACCACCAACAGCATCAAAAAGCTCTAGCCTAGCTTTTGGTCTACAATCTATTCAACAAACAAGAGCTCCAATTCCAGAGGTATGACTGAGACAACCACAACTGAAGTTGTCTTCCGGAAACATAACGAAAGACTTTATCCCAGACTCCATCCTAGGAGCAACATGACCAAGACCACCAATTACAGAAGATGGATTAAAATGACACTGAAGAAGTAGAACTGCTAGAGCCACAAAGAAAGACTTCATCATAAGCTCCATTCCTTGAGCTGCACAGTCACCAAGATACAGAGGTCTGATTTTACCATCCATGACGAAGCAGAAGTCTTCCATACACCATGAAAACACCGAGGGGAGAGTAAATCATCATGCAAGGAGTCTATATATAGTTAATCCCATGACAGTACACTTCGGGGGTGGGGGAGAAACCCTGTATCTCCTAGGCCAAAGGAATTCCCTCTATAATATCCCCAATAGTTACTGTGCCTATACAGGGGGAAAAGGAAAAAAAAAGCACAAAACAATCATTTTTCCACATATTTATCGATTGATCGATTTTTTGACGTCTTTATATTAGTGTAGAGATTGCAGTTGATATCTCCAATATTATTTTACTTTATCTTATCTTTCTCTTTCTTTTTGTACTCCAGCATGAGTTGATTTCAGAACCAAGACTGTTGTGTGGTGCTTGTCTTTATTGCTGTAGTGCTCGCTGGATATTTAATTTGATATTTCTTTCTGTATTGTGGTGGTGTTTCAACTGCCTGTTTCACATCCTCTCTCAAACTAAGGTTGAAATCCTCTGGAAGGACTCCGCCTATTTTCAGCATATTTGACTTCTTTTTTTTCTCTCTTATTTTGTACCCCAATCTATTGCTTTTCTTTCCTTCAAACAAAGCCACATAACTCCATATATCTAGCTCCAATTCTTAAATAGAGGGGGAGACAGGGGAAGGTACCAGGACCAAACAGATATATGATCACTAATAGTGAGCAGGACAAAGAGGGGACCACCTACTCTAGCAGTCCGGGGAGTGATGGTGGGGTATATGTGTTGTAGAGGGGAACTGGGATGGGGGAGGACAAATTTGTGATGGGTATTCCCCTGATTCAATGTTGATATGTACCTAAAATACTACTGTGAAAGATATGTAAGCCATTATGATCAAAATAAAAATTAAAAAAAATAAAGTTTAAAAAATCTGATACAAAAAAAAGAAAGTTCAATTCCCATCTTGTTGAGTGTTTTTATCATGAACAGGTACTGTCAAATGCTTTTTCTGCATCTACAAATATAATCATATATTTCTTTTTCTTTTATTGATATAGGTGTATTTATTGACTTGAATATGTTAAACTATACTTGAATCCCTGGAATGAATCCTACTTGGTCATGGTGTATGACCTTATTAAATTTGTTGGATTCTATTTGCTCATGTTTTGTTGAGGATTTTTGCATTTGTGTTCATATTGGCCTACAGTTCTGTTTTTTTTTTTGTGGCATCTCTGTCTGCTTTTGGTTATCAGAGTGATGTTAGCTTTACAGTAGCTATTTAGAGTGTTTCTATTTCTTCAGATTCCTGAAAGACCCTGTGAACTATTGGCAGTAGGTTCTCTTGAAAGGTTTGAAAATACCGTATTTTCCAGCATATAAGATGACAGGGTGTATAATTTTACAGTTAAAACATAGGTTCAAAGGTTATACTGTAACAGACTTTCTCTCTGACTCTGACCAATCTGAGCAGGCTTTTTACAGTGTAGATTGGGGTTCAGAACATTGTATAGTTTGCATGCATAAAAAGCCTGCTTGAATTGGCTGAGTTAGAGAGGTGGTTATTTTCTGGCATATAAGACTACCGGATGTATAAGATGAGCCCCTAATTTTACAGTTAAAACATAGGTTCAAAGTTTATATTGTAATAGATTTTCTCTCTGACTCTGACCAATCTGAGCAGGCTTTTTACAGTGTAGATTGGGGTACAGAACATTATATAATTTACATGCATAAAAAGCCTGCTTGGATTGGCTGAGTTAGAGAGGTGGTCCAAGCAGCCTTGCAGTGATTGGTGAATGATCGAGTTGGAAAATTCCTTTTGTGGCACTATCCAGACGATTTTTGTTTAGTGGCATATCGAAACATTTTTCGGGATATACTCGACATATAAGACGACCCCCAATTTTCGGTTGACTTTTTTTCCATTTCAAAAGTTGTCTTATACACTGGAAAATACGGTACTCACGTGTAAATCCCTCTGGCTCAGGGCTTTTGTTGTTGGGAAGCTTTTTGATTAACATTTTAATTTCCCCAATAGTAATTCGTATATTCAGATATTCCAGATCACCTTGTTTAAATCTTGGAAAGTTATAGGAGTCCAAAAATGTATACATTTCTTTCAGATTCTCTTGTTTTGTGGCATAGAGTTTTTCAAGGTAATATCTGTTACTCTTTGAATTTCTGTACAATCTGTAATGACATTCCCTTTTTTATTTATGGTTCAGTTTATTGTTTCTCTCTTTCTTTGTGAGTTTTTCTATTGGTTATCAATCCTGTTTATTTTTTAATGAACCAACTCTTGCTTTCATTGATTTTTTGGAATTTTTTGGTTTCCAAATTATTTATTTCTGCTCTAAATTTTATTATTTCCCTCCATCTGCCTATTTTGGTTAATTTTGTTGATTAATTTCCAAATTTTTATGCTGTGCCATTAGTTATTTATATGGACCCTTTCTTCCTGATGAATGCTTGTGAAGCTATAAATTTTCTTCTTAATACCACTTTTTCTGTATCTGCAAATTCTGATAATTTGTGTCTTCATTCTCACTTCTTCCAGGATCTTTTGCATTTCTTGTACTTCTATATAATTCTGAAGCCCCAAGGACTCTATTTTATTTGTCCGAAGAGTTTACCATAGAAGAATTGTGCCAGAGTGCTGACCTTCTCTTATTTTTGTACTCAGAATCTAAGGTCCTTTTCATTTCTTTTCAGTTAATCTTGATGGTCTAACCAAAGTCAGAAGATTCAAAGGGTAAGCTCTGGGGCCTCAAGCAATAGCACAAGAAGGGCATTTCCTTCCATGCTGTATGTAGACTGGTTCAATCCTTTTCAAATCATATTTTCTCCATAGCACCTCCAGAAATGATTTCTGAGTGCAGAGTCAGGTTTAAACACCTGAGTATCACCGGATGTGCCTCTCTCTTAAAAGAGGTGATATCTTTATCGTTAATGAAGGTCTTTATTGATGAAGCTTGGGTTGGAGATGTCAAATCTTTCCCTCTCTACTATCCTGCTTCTCTTTTCAGTTTTCTCTCCTAATTTACTACAGATTACAAAACTGAAATGAAGAAATGCATACTGCAGTACCAAAGTACCCAAGTCAGACAGAAGTAATTTTGGGCTTGCACAACTACTTTGAAAGAACTGTGGAAAAATAGTTACATGACACAATCTGGGGGTGAAGCAAACCGTAATTTTAAAGGGTTCAACTACCTATCCTCTGCAGCTGAGCAACTCAGCCTTACTTGCACTTATTTTCAATCAACTGAACCAAGGTACTACAAGGAAGGTACAAAGTACTACAAGAAAGTCCTGGATTTAAGTCTCCAGTTTACCACTAGCTTAGAGAACTGTATAATTTGAAGTTGCTTAGAACTCCAGGATTAATCAAGTTCCACAAAAATTAGACCTAAAAAGTGCATTACTTATAGGATTATGATGCATTACTTATAGAATCTTGATGCCTGCACTGTGTTTCCTGAGTGATTGTGTCTTTCTGATTTAACTAAATAAGATATATCACACATAATGCAACTTCACAAAAAGATTTAAGATGAAGCTTATCTTCTTTATTTAGTGAGAAGGGAGTAATGTATATTTGTTTTAAAACTTCTCTATCAATTGAAAGCCTAGCAAAAACATGTTTGCTGGATATAAATGGAAACAAATATTTAGAGAAAGTTTCTTCTGACTTCTATCCATCTTATAGGAAAAGGTAGAAACACTTGAAATTCTCTAAAAAAAAAAAGTTGATTGCATTCTTTTATGAGCTGAGTTACAATGTAGAGTAAGAAAGTGCATATTACTAAGTACAGTTTTAGTAGCAACTTCTGGGAAATGACTGTGTCTGTGACAGAAACCACATCCGGACAGCTTAATTTCAAGACCCTGGCATATCTATAGGGCAAAAGTAATCAAAGTTATAGAAAATACTGTGTGACTCTCTGATGTGTTATATGATTCCAAACTGGGCAAGCTCATGCAATTCCAGGTGACTGAAGGCCTCCCATGGACAAATCACCGTAATGTCTGCAAGAGAGGAGAAAAAGAACTTGTAAGTCAGTACAGCATTAGTAGAAGTGCCTTTTCTGACCAAGAAAAACATCCTCCAGCAGGAAACACCTTCCTCCCCCTCTCCTAATCTTTGTCCCAATTGACAATAAGCAGGAAGTTGTGTAAAATGGCCTTGTCACCCAGGAAAGATGAGAACAATTGCTCAGAGGGTCTTCGGTAGCTTCAGATGCCCCCAGAATACCACTCTTTTTCTGAGATAAATTTGTTGGTTTATTCTAAATTCTCTTTGAGAATGTGACCCAAGGAACTACTAGGCAGGGACTAGAGGAAGGAGGATGAAGGGGATGCAGACCAATAATCCCATGAGTCTCCTCAAAGTACAATCACTAAGGAAAAACAAATGAAATTCTGGCTATAGCTAAGGCATTAAATGAGAATTCTCTTAAACTGGAAACCCAGTCTCTTTAAATCTTCATGGCCTGGAAATCCACTCTCATTACCCACAGCTGAATTAGTCATTCTTGGGCTTCCTTAATTCGTTCTCAAGTTCTTACACTAATTATACATCATGGAGCTATCTCCAGGCAGCCTCTAACTCTATTTCTTTTCGATAGCAAGAAAATATTTTTGTCCCTGAGCTGTAAGAAAATTGGTTGATATCAGAAAATTAAACACACAGTGAAAAAATTCACTCAGTTGTTAAATATGGAATTCAAACCAGGTTGAAAATACCAGATTTCCCAGTATAAACCTCTTTCCACTATGTCCAAAATTTGGTCAGTTACGGGGCCGGGCAGTGGCGCTGGAGGTAAGGTGCCTGCCTTGCCTGCGCTAGCCTAGGACGGACCGCGGTTCGATCCCTCGGCGTCCCATATGGTCCCCCAAGCCAGGAGCGACTTCTGAGCGCATAGCCAGGAGTAACCCCTGAGCGTCACAGGGTGTGGCCCAAAAACAAAAACAAACAAACAAACAAACAAAAAATTTGGTCAGTTAAACATGTCTTCCAAAGCTCAGAGAAAATTTCCTGGTCTTATATACCCTAAGTCAAAGTATAGGAACAGTTGATTTAGAAAAATAAATGAGTTTTATGAACTGGTTTGTATTTGAGATTCCAAGAATGGCATTTGATTGCAAAAAGCAACCAAAGTGAGAAATACCAGGTGTGGAGAATAATTCCAATAAGCGCTATCATTTGTTAAAGGTTTATTAAATGGGGTCAGAGAGATTGTACAGTAGTTGGGACACTTGCTTTGCACAATGTCAACTCCAGTTTAATCCCCACTCTATAAATATGGTTCCTTGTACAATTCTAGGCATGACTCCTGAGCCCAGGGCAAGTAGGAAGACTTTGAGCACCACCAGGTATAACCCCAAAACAAGTAAACAAAAAATTATTCAAATGAGCTAAAAACTTACACTAGCACTAAAACAAGCACCAGAATGTTTATAATGCTTTTATTTGCAAGTATCAAAATTTGTATAGAATTAATCTTCACAGAGTCTCAGAACGGTTTTTTTCCCCAAGATGTTCTATGTAGGGTCTTTTGCAAAATATATCATTTTGGTTTACAGACCGTTTGGACCTCAGGAAAGTGTGGGTTCTATTACCTAAACTAAAGGATGCATTGCCTGGATCAAGAATAGCTCCAGGAGGTGACGCAAGCGGTAAGGTGTCTGCCTTGCTCAAGCAAGCGGGCTAGCCTAGGAGGGACCGAGGTTTGATTCCTTGGCGTCCCATATGGTCCCTCAAACCAGGAGCAATTTCTGAGCACATAGCCAGGCATAACCCCTGAGCATCAATGGGTGTGGCCCAAAACCAAACAAAGATAAATAACTAAACAAAAAAAAAAATAAGAATAGCTCCAGGAATAACCTTTCTATTCCCCATGGCAAAGGGCTCAGAAGTCATAACCTATTGGCCACATGAGACCTTCTCTCCTTGATATCTCAGGCCCCTTGTTACAGGATAATAAACTCCCAATGTGGCCCTTTAACCTAAGAATTTACTCTCTTGTAAATTTTTTATGTTATTATTGAATTGGGGGGGGGGATTTCTGCTATTAGTGTATCTGATGTTCAAATTTATTCACTTTTCAAAAGAACATGCAACAATGTGTATTTATTATGCAATAAAGAAAAAACCCAATCCTAGCAAATTAAAAATATTGTCCTGGGTGCAATCAGAGACAGTCAAGCCCTGTTCTGGGTGCCAGAGGATCTTCTGTCAAAAGAGGAAGGTGGTCAAGGAGTGGTTGGAGAGTAGGAAGTTTCCCCAAACTCCACCCTTTTTTCCAAAACTTTACTCAGTGGCTTAGAATGTCATTCAATTCCTCTATCTCTCAAATTTCTCTTACAATAAACAAAGAAGCTTTGATAGGATCTCTGAAAATCTTTTTGCCACAGAAGTTCAACAATTCAATAATTAGCTATTATTGGCCCTCAAAAATTGATTAGGAAAACAAGAGGATTAAATTTGGGCCTAGTCTGATTCCTTTTGGAGACTTTGTATCTGAGTATGTACTAATTTAGAAAGTTAGGTCCCAGATCTCTTGTCTTCAAAGGGCATGCTGCCTTAAGTATTGCTTATAAATTTAACTGTCCCTATGCCTAAAGAACAAAGTTACAAAAGTGAAATACCTCACCTGTTCCTAGCCCCTCCATGCCTGGAATGTCATCTCCAAACCTATGGACAAAAATACAAGTAAAATGAGAAAATATCAGAGCAAGGTAGAGTTTCTTGACTTACTAGGTAATCATAGCTTTACGTTTTATATTTGAAAATCCCTTTCACTTAAAATAAAATAGGCAAAGAAAATGCCACAGAGGAAAAGTTTGAGACCATTGTGTTTCAAGGTAGGAATCAGTTTCCCTGTAAAAATTTAATCTAAGATAATAGAGTACAAAAATTATAATCAGGATCAATTTAGGCCAGGTTTACTTTTTAAAATAGAAATTCAAATGGAAATGCACTATGAAGAATATTATAGCTATTCATCCATCATTTTTGTATAGAAGAGCATTTCTTACACACCTGTTTTTAAGCACTGTGTGCCTCACATTGAGGTAGATAGCAGGAGTTACGAAAAGAGAAAACATACTAATTTGTGGGGTATTTAAAAAAAAAGATAGTAAGGTTAATAATATCCAAATGCAATAAAAACAAAAGCCAGGAAGGACTAGTCCATGGTAGGAAGCTTGCCACACGAGTACGGGAATGCACTTAGGGCAGAGAACGTACCACTAGAGAGATGGTAGTTGAAAATGATCACACTAGACAAAAAGTAGGTGCTAAAAGGAGGTAAAGTGATATTCATGATGGGGGGAGCAGTAACGAAACTGGGGATATCAGTGATATCAGTGATATCAGCACTAGTGAAGGGATGCATATGTGTTGAAACATTGACTGAAACTCAATCATGAGCAACTTTGCAACCGTGTATATCACAATGATTCAATTTTAAAAATTATTAATTAAAAAGGAAAATATAAAAAAGGAAACACATTTTATGAAGATAATCTAGGAAAATAGAAGTTAATGAATAGATGCCTTGTAAAATAACAGTTTACTGAAATTTCAAAATGCAAACATAGGGATAGATCATATTTGTCCAAGAGAGCTAATAATGACTTCAAAAAAGGAATTACCCTGGGGCTAGCTCAGAAGGCTGGTGCACAAGCTTTGTACATAGGCTACACAGGCTTTAATTCACAGCACAGAATAGCTCCCCACTCAACACCCTCAGAAACAATTTCTCCCAGTCACTGAACAGGAACTAGCTTCTGGATACCACCCAATAAAAAGCATTTATTTACAGATGTGTGTGGATAATGAGTAGACTCTATGAACCAAAGTTAGAACAGTGATTCCCAAACATGTTTCTTGAATGCCCCCCCCCCAAAAAAAAAGAGGAGAGAGAAAAAAGAATAAAAAGAAAAAAGTGGGAACATAAGCATAGTACAGCAATAAGGGTGCCTGCGCTGCATGCAGCAGAACAGGACTTGTTCTCTTAGAAGTCCCCACTAGAAGTGAACCCTGAGCAGAACCAGGAATGAAACTTTATTTCATTCAAACATACCTGCTTTAAGATTATTTCTAACTTTTATGCTAAATGTTTTCTGTAAATGATTTAGATGACTATTTTAATGTGATTGTAAGAGACATTGTTTTTTCTTAAATATCCTCATCCCAATGGATCCCATTTATTTATAAGTATTTAACAAATTTTCCCCATCACCACCACCAAGAAAAAAAAAAGAAGAGAAGAGAAGAGAAAGTTACTATATTCTTGCAAAGAAAGAATATGAGGGAACAAGAAAAATCTAAGATTTTAAGACTAGAAAATAAAGTTTGTTCTGGAAGGCAGATTAAAGCATGTAATGTGTTGGTGAAGTGAAGCCATCAAGAAAGTTTGGGAGATCAAAACAAAAAATTGTTTAACAGAGTTCATTTTGCTGTGTTCAGTTTGTCCTTTAACCTAGTTGAAAGCGAAAAGGACTTCAGGAAAAGGACTTCCTACCTAACAACATGAATCAGCAAAGATTATGTGGGAGAGGAAAGTAAAGGATGGAGTGGAAAATTTTGAAAGTCCATTTTGTATGGTGGGGCCTTTATTTCTCAAAACCAAAGCAGCCTTTTAGAGGAAAAGAATACAAACTCCTCTTTTTCAACTTAGCCTTACCCTTTAACGCCTTTCTTAGGAGGTTTGCTTTTGAATTGGCGGGTCTGTCTCTGCTTGAACTTGGGGGGGCCTTTGCGTGGGTTGGTGGGACCCTGGTTTGAAGCTGGAGGAGGAACCAAAGTGCTGTTGTCACTCATTCTGATGGTCCTCAGTAGCCAGTGATTCTCTTTCAGGCTCCTTAGGTGGTAAGAGATAAAAAGACAGGTCAGGAATTTGGATGAATGGAGAACATAGCTTGTTATATCCCCACTGGAAACTGGGGAAGAAAAGCATCTTGAGAGCTAGGAGGTGACATAAGTGACAGAGCACATGCCTGGTATATGTGAGGTCTTGAGTTGAATCACCAGCACTCAATGCTCAGTCTCTGATTTTTTAAGTAAGTCAAAGATTTGTTTTTATAACTTCCTTACTTCATTCAGTGCCAATATATGTTAACGTTCTGCTAACATTCGTTCTCTCACATGAACTTTGGTTCATTAGATCTTTCTACCACACTGCAGCTTTCCTTCAACCTTAAACTGTATAACTTCATCAACGTTTTCACATTACTTTCAAATTCACATATTATTCTTGCTTCCAGGATTAATTTTTCTTATTTATATGTTTCCTTGTCTTTATAGTGAAAAACTACTGTTTTCATCCCCTCCTCTTGTTTCAGAGAAGCACATTGAGCAATGTGGATGCTGGTACCAAAGCGAATGAACCTGTTTATTCAACAGGTTATTCAGGCCTCTCAATAAGCTGTTTATTCAAGTAAACTGGTTTTAATCCCCATGGTGCCACTTTTTCATGAGACTGAGTTCCCACTTTACCTTCACTTCTATGGCCTCAGAACTTCCTATGACAAATCCATGCACTCAGTGGTGCATGTGTATGTTGAATGACTCAGTAAATAAATGAACTTGAACTAATCACCTTCAACATTGGGCCTGAGATTCTGATTGTAATCTTATAATTTAAACCATAGGCAGGACCTCAGCTGCTTTCACCTCACAGAACTCACAGTGACTGAAGAATATCCCAGCCTGTCCTATTCCCACTTAGTGGGATTCCTGCCCTATGCACCCCAGCTTTTCTCATTAACAAGCCAAGTTCAGGCCTCTTCTAGGTAGAATCGTGAGAGTCATGATTGAGTGTTCAAGAGCTGCTTTATTATCAGAGAATACCACAGGTAATTGAAACCTCCTGGCTTTCCCAAAGCCAGAGAAGAAAACTCGAGAATTTCTTGGGAATCATTTCTTGGGAAGCCCCCAACTTTCCTTCCTTCTGGAGTGTGCCTCTCAGGATTAAGATGTCAAGTCTGAGCAGTATTATAGCCCATCCCTTCACACCCCTCACCACCCAGTCAAAATTGAATTTTAAATAAGTAACAAGTGGATTTTTTTTAGTATAAATATATTCTCAGTATATTCCAAGTACGAGGTATTTGAAATAAGATCTCTTGTTTTGTGAAGCAGTTCTCAGGAGCAGCTTTCTATGTTTGACTGAGAGCCCTATAAAGTGAGTGGTAATCCTAATCATTTCAGTTTCCTTTGAGGTAAATACATGGCCATGAATATGCTCTCTCAATCAAATAGACTTTATTTCAAATTCCTCTTTACTAAACTGGTTGTGTGATCTTAAATATCTTGAGTAACACTTCTGGGTCTCATTCCAATTATCAGATGATGAAAATATCTTTTTTCAATGGTTTGGGGCACAATTAAAAGGGATACTACAGCAGATTGAGTTTCTGGAACACAATATTCAAAAGTAATCAGGCACCAAAGCACCAGGAAGTCCAGGACACTGCAAACTCCAGGAATATGTTGGAACAAGTTCACAGGACCCCAGCACATCTCACAAACACTCATGGGCCAATTGCTGAAGAATCTTTGCTATGCACAGGCAGGTTATCGTCCCCAAGAGTGTAATGATCTCCAGGATAATCTAATGACTCAACCAGCCCAATTCTCAGTTTAGACCTGGTCCCATCATTCTTCTCAGAAAAAAAAAATCTTGAATTCTTTTGACACGCCAATTGACAACCCAAAGAGCTTAAAATCACACTTGACACTCATCTTCCCTTGATCACACATCCCCTTTCTTCTTGTGGTTCTTGCATATTTACATAACTTTGAAGTTGCACCCCTCCCACCCCATTACCCCACCCGCTAGACTTGCATGCACTTCCTGTATCATCTTAAAGGTGAATGATGAATTCTGTAAAGGAATTTTCCTCTAAAAGAGTGACTGAACAGTAGTCTGGTTAAGCTGGATCCTCCTGTCCATCAAACTTTGCCTAGGGACACTTAATAATTTATTAAGTATTTTATATATAATAATTCATTTTTCAGGAGATATCAGCTTTATTCAGTGGATAAGGCTTAATAATTCATTTCTAATCTGCCTACAAAAGTCGGACAATCCATGATGTGTTACTTCCATAGATATTTCCAGCAAATCTCCCTAAAAACTTGTGGAACAGGGAAGATCACATATGATACAAATATTCCTGACTCTGAGTCACTGATGTCACCTAATATTAATTCTTCCCCAGTTCCCTTTCCTGAAGATTCAGAGGGCATCCCTGACACTGATAATCTTGAACCCAGATCAGACTTACTCTTAGGAGAGAAGAGGTATGATATTTTTGCCTTCAAAATAATTTATTCATTTGTAAACACAGGCTTTCCTGTTTTTTAAAGCAATATTAGTTCTTCCCCTTTTGAAGATTACACAGTTTTTGCAGAAAATGGATACAGAAAATTTTCAAGACATAGTTTTTCAGCGAGCTGGGTTAGTATCAGTGATCTTAGTGTCTGCTGACTCAGAAAGCAGAGTTCAACTGTAGGAAACAAAAATGGAGAATTCTCCATAAACTCCAGCTGAAGAGTGGCAGTTCTAGAAGACTGTTTTAAGTCAGGACACCTCATACGGTCACCGCCCCTTATTTCTACTTCCTTCTTTCTCTGCAAAGATATGACAGATGCAGTTTCATGGTTGCTAAACTAAAATCAGTTATTGTAGGACATTGGTACTGGAGTTCTCTTTACTTCCCAAAGAAGCTACTCCTTAGATGTCACTCAGGGCTCTTTCAAGGTGGAGAGTTCAAAATTTGGAACAGAGGAAGATTTGAATCAAACTCAAACTGAACCCATAAAACAAAAACAAGAACAATAATCCAGCAAGAAGGTTGCTTCAGCTCGGAACAAACAACCTCAGGACTCTTGGTGGGAAAAGGTGAAGCCACTGGCATGAAACTGTGGTGTCCCTAATGCTCACACTCAGCTGCCCTGTACCCCAAGTGCCCATGTCAGCAGCTCCTTGGTGTCTGGGCCAAATTGTCAAGTAAATCTTGAGAGTAAAGAACCATGTTCTTCTCTGTGACCACTTAATGCCCCAGATCCCCTCTTTCCCAGAACACTGTTTGTTCTGGCGCCACAAAAAGGGAGGGTGAGTTGTGGGTTCCTTTTAAATGAATTTAGTAATTAAGGTTTTGCAGTGACCTTACCATAGCCAACTTCACCTACCTCCTTGTCACATGCCATGATCTGGAAGATTGGGTCTATTACCTTCATGTTTCTCCCATTTTCATCCACAGAGGATCTGTGTGTTCTTTTGCTATATTTCTTTGTTTTATAGCCAGATCACCCTTAACCACACAAAACCCTTCCATCGTATCCTGTTTAAACTTACCAGAAATGGGAAAATACTCACGGAGCTGAAATTTGTTCTTATAAGCTGTCCAGTAGCCTTCTTTACTGTAGATTACTAAAAAGGGTTTGCATCCTGATTTATCTCTTTGTAATACCCTCAAGCAGCCTAATCACCACGTCATAAGCTAGACCAACCAAGGTGCAAAGAAATTGGAAGATTATATGTAAGGTGAGCTTGGGTCAGGTTTAGGAATTTCCTGATAATCTGCTGTTCTTACAAAATTGGCATGGGATAGTTTCTGTCAATAAATTGATGTCAAAGTTATAAGCTCACTCAGAGTCACTATCCAAGAGCAACTTGTCATTTTGTGATCCAATACCTCTTATTCTTTTCCATTTCTACCTTTGTCATTACTAAGTCTGTTTCCATTCCTCCGTTAGCCACAAAAAAACAGATACAATTTCTCATTCTCTCTTTCACACACACATACACATATACACAAATGTACACATGTGTACACACGTGACCATAATGCTTATGGGATGAACAATGACTAGAAAGGGTGGCCATGGATTTTTTGCTGCTGTGGAGAGAGGGTCATGAGAGCAGTAACACAGAAATGCACAAAATTGTCCTATAAACCCTGTGCCTTTTCAGAGAGATGGAACCAAACAGAACAAGGATCAAAGATTCTTGATTATGTATGTATACATTACACACACACACACACACACACACACACACACACACACACACACGGCATCTGACAGAAGAAGACCAGAAGTGAGAGCTAGAGAACTATTACCTGATTATATTTATTTAAAGTTGATTATTGGGTCTTCCTCTGTTGAATTCATGCTAGCAGCCCAGTGATAAAACAAAGAGACCACAAGATAATCAAGTCACAAAGCGGGGTTTTATATGCTTGGCTAGCTAAGGCTCCAAGACTTCGACCTGGGACCAGGGTTTCAGTCAAGGACCCCAAGTCACTTTTCCACTCGGGTTAAATGGCCATTGCATACATGCGCTAGAGCTGAATGTACAGCCCAGGAAGCAGATAAAAGGGATACACCATTCAAATGCCACAAGACACATAATTCAGATGTTATAAGGCTGATCTGTTAAGGCCTATCCCAAGTGCATGGACGTGGGTGCCGTGTTCAGGATGTGGGTGCTGTGTTCCGGGTCTTGTGTCTCCCTGTCTCCAACTCTTATCTGAAGGCCACATTCCCACAAGCTAACCAGGGGCTTATACAGAAGCAGCTTAGCAAAAGCATAAATTTTCATGGGGAAAGAGGGAACCTCAGAATTCTACACTTCATCCTGCAGAATGAGGAGCCCAGCACAGTTCATAGAGGCACTTGGTTTCAGTCTTCAGACTGCTGCGAGCCACTTGTATTAATTATTTTAGCAATTCAACTTTTAAATGACCATAGCCTATATGCAAGAATTATTAAGATTTTTTGAAAAACTGTCAGAGAGACATTAAGTGACTTACTTAAGATTCTATATAAATTAGCAGTAGAGCCAAGTCTGGGAAAACCATGTTGTCTGGTGTTCCTCCAATACTAAATCCAAGAACACATGGAACAAGATGCATGTGTTGGTATTCACACTTAGGCCTTGCCAGTGAATTAAATTTATTTATAACAAATTTAATTTTATTTATAAAGGAATTGTATTCTATAAGTTATGCAAGGAAAGATCCTTAATTTGCAATCTCAAAATAATTACTTGGGAAGCTAAAGATTAAGGTTTGGGTTAGTATTTTTTGTTTGTTTCTTGGTTTGCTCAGGTCTGGAGTAGAAGGATGAGATCACACAACTGGAATAATGTTTAATACCTCAATTCATCTGCCAACAAGATCCCGACACTGGTCAGCCTGGGCCATCCCCCCAAAGGAGAGAAAGCCCAACCCAAGGTCATGAAGATTGTATAGGGGAAGGATATAGGGAGGTGTCAGCTGTCTGATGATTCTTAAAATAATTGGCTATTTTCTAGGAGTACCTTCCTACAGCTCCCTTGTCCTTCCCTTATAGGCTACCTGGTATGGCCAGGTAGCTTGGAGCAGGGTCTATGGAAATTATACCATGTGGTTCTCACAAAATGGCATCTCTTCCTTCTCAAACCTGAGAAGAAGCCTACCATGTGGCCTTTACAAAACGGTATTCCTCCTTGTTCAGAATTCAGGTCCCAACAGGTTCAGTATAAGATATTTTTTGTTTTATTGTCTGCTTTGAGTTTGTTTTGTTTTGTTTTTCACCAATATTAGGAAAAAAATGAAAGCATAAAATCCCCTGCAGAATCAGCAGTTCGTTCTCCTAACAGGGCGGTGCATTTCCTTCTCTGTATCTCCAGTACCATTCACACCAGCCTACAAACTAAGCATATGGATATTTTGATGCATAATTACCAAACTCTTACACATTCTTCATTTGTGGTAGAAAGAGCACAGTTTCCAAGGGCTGTGAAATGAGCAAAGAGCTAAGTATTTTAATAAGTTGCTACTCAAAATGTAGCAGCACTCAAAATGTAGCAGCACAGGGACTAACTACATTTGTTAGAAAAGCCAGATTTAAGACCCTGCTTTAGACTCATTGAAGTCAAACTCTGCCTTCTAACAGTGACTTAGGGTGATTTGTTAGGCCATTAATGATGAGAAAAGTATTATTCTAGACCAATGATGTTTTGGCTTGGTTTTGCCATGTCTCTCTTAGGTGCGATTACTGATTCTTTGAGGATCAATTTCCTGATATGTAAAATCAGTATCTTTGAACATTCCAGAGTTCTCAATTGTTTTTTTAACTCTCTGCACTTCAGAGAGATAAATCACATTTATCAACAATAGGATTTGTAACCCAGTTATTTTATAAGGTAGTGGGGGAAGGTTACTGTGAGACAGCTTTTTTTTGGAAAGAAGAGTTAATACAAAGACATAGAAGATTCCAAAGAAAGGAAAGGAAGTCTTAAAGGGTATGGTGAAAAGTCAAGTATTTAGATGACACTACTATGCAAATAGTATGGACAGTTTTCAATAAATTCATAATCAAGCTTCTGCATGATCCAGCTATTTCCCTTCTGGGTGTCTATTCCCAGGACAGATAAACACTCATTCCAAAGTACATATGCACACCACTATTCATTACAGCATTCATTATAATAGCTAAGATTTGGAATCAACCTAAATGAGTAATTTTTTAAATTATAGTACTTTAATTAAAAAACTTAAAAACTAAAAAAGAATTAAAAACCTCACCATAAACATATTATCAGGAAGGTATAAGGAAGAAATCATTTAGCAAAATACTACTCCAGTCAAACATCATAAAAAATATATTGTCAATCTTTGTCTATCAGTAAAGGTTCAGTAGGGTAAACTCAGAAATAATGAACTAGCCCTCTTTAACTATGTAATATTAAAGAAAACCACCCAACAATCCTGGACATTTGTTTCCAGCCAGTGCTCTTAAGACACCTCTCTTCTCATCTTCTACTTATTACTGGTTAAATAGTCAACATTAAACTTTGAATGAGTGGCTCAACAGTATAGACTATAGAGAAAAGAGGAAAGAATCAGTGAATTTAAGATAGGACAACATAAAAAGTATCATCTGAAAAAAGAGAAAATTGAATTAGTAGAATCTCAGAGACCAGTGAAATGTAAAGATTCACACTATCATGTCATCAGAGTTCTAAAATAAATGAAGAAACAGGTAAAACTAAGTGTCTAAAAAATAAAAATTTCCCAAATTTGCTGAAAGAAATAATCTTTGGAATTAAAAACAGACCAAGCCCCCAACTTCAAATATCTTAAATTATAATCAAAATTAAAGAAAAAAGTATTGAAAGCAACCAAAAAAGAAAAATAAAGAGTGCCATGTTTTCCTTGTTGGTGGTTTTCTTTTGGGAAAAGCAATTTGAATGGCAATAGATTTGTCACCAGAAGCCAAGGGTTCAGAAGAAGTAACACAAAAAGTTTTAAGGTCAGAAAAAAAATAAGTCCTCCAAATTGCATAGAATGAATATATCCTTCGGGAATAAATAGAAAATAAAAATATCTCCAGGCAAAGGAAACTAAAGGGAAAATACTAAGTAATTGGAAAGTAATTAAAAATCTTAGCTGTCCTGTAAGCTGCTTACAAGAGCACTAATCTCCAATCTTCCTTTAGTGTTTCTTAAAATACTACTGAGAAGAAAGGCATACATTGAAGTTGTGTTTCCTTTACATTTGAAATCCCCAAGATTGAGGTGCCTATCCAAAAAGAAGTAGAACAGATTTTTGAGGGAAACATTAGATGTGAGAGAAGAATATATAAGAGTTTCCACCTTCTCATATTTATGAATTCTACAGAAAACCACTGTTAATCTTGAAAAATATAACTTACTAATTTATAATACTCTCATTAAGATAATAAAGAGTTCAAAGTTCATTTCCTAAATTTAGTTTCCTCATTCATGAAAAATAATTGGAGGGGGCATTTCCGGTGGCACTCAGGAGTTACTTACATCAGGCTCTGCACTCAGAAGTTACTCCTTGGCATGGGATGTCGGGAATTGAATCCAGGTCAACTCCATGCTAGGAAAATGCCCTACCTGCTGTGCTACACACTCCCAGCCCCACTCATGAAATTTTTTGATAATGAAACGAGACAAAGACTTACAACAAAGGAAAATATAGACCAAAATCTATCCTAAACTTAAATGTAAAATCCTTAACAAAATACTACCCAAAAAATTACAGCTGCCTATAGAAAATTTCATCAGTATCAAATAAATATTAAAAAGTGACCAAGTATAACTTTTTACATTTTCAAAACTTATTTGATATTCAAACCTCAATGAATATAATGTACTGTACCATCAGGCTAAAGAAGAAAATGATATGATCCATGTCAACTGATATAGAAAATTCATTTGACAAAAATCTGATACACATCCATAATAAAACACTCCTAATAAACTAAAAGGGGGAGAGAAGCTCATAAAGAGTATATTTAAAAAATCTACAGTTAACATTGTAGTTTATAAAATAACAAACTATGGACTTTCTAAGACCAGAAATAAATGAAAGATGTTTGTTTTTATTACTTTTACTCAATGTGGCACTGGAAGTTCTGGCCAGTGAACTAGAGATAAAATAAATAAAATCTATATATAGGAGAAATTGATCTTTATACTTATAGATGATATGAGTATCTACACTAAAAAAATCTTTTTAAGTCCTCCTGTAACTAATTAATGAGTTTAGCAAAGTTGAATGATGATAGATTAATATACAAAGATCAATATATGTTATGAATTAGTCCAAATTAAAATTAAGTGTAACTCTAGTTATAATTATATTAATAAGTGAAATATTTGCAAATATAGATTTAACAATATGGATAGGGTTTATGTAATAAAAACTACAAGTGCTGCTTAACAAAATAGAAGACCTAAACAGTTGTAGAACTCTTGGAAGATTCTTGGTCAGAGAGATAGCATGGAGGTAAGGCGTTTGCCTTTCATGCAGAAGGATGGTGGTTCGAATCCCTGCATCCCATATGGTCCCCTGTGCCTGCCAGGGGCGATTTCTGAGCATAGAGCCAGGAGTAGCCCCTGTGCGCTCCTGGGTGTGACAACAGAACTCTTGGAAGATTCAACAGTGGTGATGATGTCAATTCTCCCTAAATTGATTTATGTGTATTATAATTTTTATCAAAACTTCAAGCCAGATTTTCTGTTGACAAGATAAAGTTTTTTTTTCTGAAATTTATATGGAAGGGAAGCAGGAAGACCCTGATACAGTAAAAATGAATTTTTAAAAAAGGAAGGACCCAGTTTAAATCCTGACATCCCATATGGTCCCCCAAGCCTTCCAGGAGTGACTTCTGAGCAGAGAGCCAGGAGTAAGCCCTGAACACCACCAGGTGTGACCCAAACACAAGCAAAAAAGACACACTATTTAACAATAATAGTCAGGATAATATGGTGCTTACAGAGACTCAAAGATCAATTAAACAGAGTAAAAAAACCCTGACTCAAATATGCCCACTTAATTTTTTGCAAAGAAACAAAGAATTTGAATGAGAAGATGTTCCACAACTGATGTGGGAGAATTGAATGCCTGGTGTATGGATAAATGACACTGGAGCCTAAACATTTCTTCTAAAACAAATTAAGCACCAATAAAAGGTGAATATTAACCAGAATATCACATATAGTGTACCTAAAACTTACTTCTAGCTCTCACACCTGGTATAAATTAAGTTAAGAATACATCACAGATAGAATTGTAAAACTACAAATAATTTGAAAAAACTAAGCAAAAGAGGTTTTAGGTGTGCCAATAAAAAACACAGTCTCTGTATAAAAGCTAATATGTTTGGTTTCATCAAAAAGTGTAATATTGGGCCCCAAAAGATAGCACAGTGGGTAGGGCATTTGCCTTGCATACGGCTAGCCTGGTTTGATCCCCAGCATCCTGTATGGTCCCCTGAGCCTGCCAGGAGTGATTTCTGAGTGCAGAGTCAGGAGTAACCCCTGAGTGCCTGTGGGTGTGACCAAAAACAAACAAAAAAAAACCTCTTTTAGAGGTTAAACCTCTAAAAGAATGAATACATAAATTATATTCAGAAAGAAAATAATGTGTCCAACAAGAGAATCACATCTAGCATTCACAAAGAATTTTTGATTTTAACAAAAGCATCTTATTTTAAAAATAGGACAAATAAGAATAACACTTTACTGAGGAAGATATTCAGATTGCAAGTGATACTAAAAGGGAAGTCTACCATAACCATCCATTAGGGAAGTGCGAGTGAAAACCACAATAAAGAAATGAATCAATGTGGCTCTCTAGTGGCTGACCATTCCTGTAGAGAGAATAGTTTTTGAAATGGAACCTCTTTTCATATCAGGAGCAGAGAGCAGGAAGCCGGGACTAGAAGAAAATGAGGCAAAGGCCATATATTAGTAGGCATCCCATATGGTCTCCCCCAAGCCTCCAGGAGTAAATTCAGAGCACAGATCCTGGAGTAACTCCTGAGGGCTACTGGGTGTGGCCCCCAAAACAAAACAAAACAATACAAAAAAGGTGATATTCTAGGAAATTAATTTGGAATGGTGTAGCATTCATGTGGAACTGAATAATTGGCTTCTGACACAGTCCACTATGTGGAGGACACTATATGAACTATATGCTAATATTTTCACTATTATAGGGACATGGCATTATTTGTCCATTATATGTGGCATTATATGTCCACTGTGATAGGGACATGCCATGTGCCACTGGTATGTCCTTCATAAATGAACCCTGACACAGAGGAGTCAAGGTTCATTGATAGGATTATTGGTGATAGGTTGAAAGTAGAGCTTTCATTTTCCCATCTTGGCCAATTTCTCTCTCTCTCTCTCTCTCTCTCTCTCTCTCTCTCTCTCTCTCTCTCTCTCTCTCTCTCTCTCTCTCTCTCATTTGTAATGGTTTTAAAATAAATGTTTTCAAATTTCACAATTATGCTGTGGAATTTTTTTGGGGGGGGCCACACTCAGTGATGCTCAGGGTCTACTCCTGGCTATGCACTTAGAAATTGTTCCTGGCTTGGGGGATCACATGGGACGTCGGAGGATCAAACCATGGTCCATTCTAGGCTATCAGGGCAAGGCAGACACCTTACCCTTTGACCACAGCTCCGGCCCAGTGTGGAATTTTTTAAAATAAATTCTTGGCTCCAACTCTAGAGATCTGGTATAGTTGGTCTGGTGTTGGTACTGTGCATTTGCATTTTAAACAGATTCCTAGGGGATGTTGAGCTGCTGCTCCATAGACCATCCTTTGAGCAAACTGGTTTGTTGTGTTTTGAATGTTTATTGTAAAAATATTGGTTTTAAACTTTATATAGATTTCAGGGGTATATTAGTATATTCCAACATGCATACACACTACATTATGATGTCTGCCAACTGTCTTGTTTCCATTCATCTCCCTACACTTTAATATGCTGCTTTTTGCTATCTGTAATCCTATAATCAGAATCTAGGTTTTGGCTTTGTTTGTTTGAAACACAAGTTGAAATACAAGTTTATATAGCTTACTCTATGTCAAAAAATATTTCCTAGAAATATAGCTTGTTTTCAAACAACTCTTAGCATGTCTAAAACCAAGCCTCAATACAATCTCCTCAATACAACCATGCTTACCTTTATGACATCTTAGTTGGCAATAGCACTAAGGACCCAGTAAGAAAACTGTCAGTCATCTTTGAGTCCTCATTGTTCCTCACTCTCAGATTTCCATATTGTTAGGGTCTGGAGTTGAAGGACGAGATATGCAATTGAAACAAAACAAAACAAAGCTTTATATCTGTCTACCAGCATGTCCCAAGCTGACCCATCAGGGCCATCTCTCAAAAAAGGTGACCCCATCCCACCCCATGGACTACAAACAAGTTTATATAGGGTATATACAAGAGCTGTTTCATCTTTAAACTAATAGGCTGGCATGGAGAGGAGGTGGCTTTCCACAATTACTGCTATCTTAGCCCTAACAAGATAGCTGTTGTGGCCAGTTGTCCCGGGGTAGTGTTTATGGTTTCTAAGAGCCTTGAGAGGCATGAGAAAGCTATGAGAAAGCTGTGAGAGTTTGCAACTAGAAATAGACTATAAGCACCATATGGAACCCTTAACACTGACTGACAAAATGGCATCACTTCTGCTCTAGGGTCCACACGTATCTCATTAATCATCAATTTGACAGATTGCAACTAAATATTTCTCTAAAACTGGACATGTCTGTATTTCTGTCTGTATTTCTATAATGAGTATCTTGATTTGGGCCTGAACAATCTCCATGCACCTCCTTTACTGTCACTGGTGTGCCAGTGCTCATGGGATCAAGACCCAGTTGCTTATTTTCATAGCCTATCAAGTCCACTGTGATCTGGACCCTGCCCCCTATCCACAAACTCATCCTTTGTAATGTACATTTTATAGTACAACTATTTAAAATTTTGTCCTACTTCCTGTGTACATCATACAGTTTTAGAATATGTCTGTGCTCATACTTCCCCCTTTACCTTGAATTCATTTTTCTCTACTTCCAACCTCCCCACATCAACTACTCAATATCTATTTTCATTCACAACCAAGGTCTATAGTCATTTCTCATCTTCTCTTGAGATGCTCTTCCCTCTACTCATAAGTGTAAATATATTTTTTCTTCCTAAGCCTACAAAATATCTTTAAATTTGTTTTATTTCTGTATTTTCCCATTACATTCATAGCAATTTGTTGTATATATAAGGAGTAACGAATCTTGTTTTATGAGACACAGATATTTACTTAATATTTTATATTTGGGTGTAGAGATGTCTAATATTCAGAAAAGAATAAAAAATAAGACAGTGTTTAGTAATGAACCAAATTACATACTAAAAATAAGGCACAGAAATAAACAGCACTCTTATACTGGAGCAGAGGTGTAAAGATCCCAAGAGGAGGAGAGAATATTGGAGATGTATGTGCGCAAATTATAGGTAATTAGCTGAAAACAACTCTTTCCAGGCATTTTAATCTTTACTTTGAAGTGATAAAAAAATCATGAGAAATGTGGAAATGATGATGGCACTGATAAGCCCATTAACTTATGAAAGAACTCAATGAATGTCCCAGGCAAATATTTCACTATCCACAAGAAAGACTTCTATTTATCAACATATTACTCAGTAGCATTTGTTGGGCCCCTATTTTCTTCCCAGTACTGCTGTAATTTTCTGCATATGCTATAAATTTTTTAGGAGATAGGCCTTTGTTCACACTTCGCTTTTACCTCAAATACCTCGAATACTTCTCCACTGAGTTAGACCTACTAAATGCTTTCTCACATATTATTTCCAACCCTTTCTGCTATGATGAAAACCCCTTTCATCCTTCTTTTGCAGATGAGAAAACCAACAACCATTGGCCTAATGACATACTGACAGAAAGTGACAGAACTAGGATCTCCATGGTTATGGCTATTTCTCCCTTTTTTTCTGACAACTGTTTCTGCTCAGGGACATATTTCAAAATCCACAGCTTTGGGGGCTGGAATGATAGCACAGAGTACAGAGACAGGAATAAATCCTTCAGTACCACTGAGTGTGATACCACAACCAAAAAGCAAAACAACTCCTCCCCTCCAAAAAAAAAAATCACTGCTTTTGGGGCAGAGCACATTCTCTGAGAATTTATGGTCTCTAATTGTGACCTCTGAGAAAGAAATCTGTATATAAAGGGGAAGCTTAAACATTCAGAAACTGTCATTCCTGGCAAAGGGGGCTGCCCAACAGAAGATGTGGCCAGAACTAACCATTAGCATAGAAACACAGCAAAATTTATTCCAAGATTTGGTTGCTTTTCTAAAACTTCTGCAGTTTTCTGAGTTATTCATGATTTTACTGGTCAAGACAGGGCTAAGGTTCTTAGAGGAAGAGTATTTTATTATTACAGCAAGAATTTTTTGACATTTATGAAAGCTGCAATAACTTGAAAGGAAGCCTAAGAACTAGGTATCTTGGCCAATGGAATCTGGAAGTATAGTATCTGTCATATTAATTCAGTTTAAGGAGACTCTTCATCTCAGGTTTGTGTCCCCTAGAACCTCAGTTCTACAAGAAGTAATAGATTTTAGCCATGATATACTTCCTCATCACCAGTGCTCAAGCAATCACAAAAGGAGGAGGAGCTCAGCAAATATTATTAAATGAAGATTTGTGTCCTTTCTTAAAAAAGCTGAGCTATAATTAGAATAGCTTAGGTTGGAAACATATTACAGCAGATAAGGCACTCAACTTACAAGCAGTTGATTCAAGTTTGATCCCTGGCATTCCATATGGTCCCATGGATTCACACTACTAGTACAAAATCAAGAATAAGCCCTAGGTCCTGCCACATGTGCATACATACCCAAAATAGTATCTTCTGGGTAAAGGAATATGTGTTTTTATTTATGATTAGGTAATTTGTTTTAAGGACTATCATTTTGAAATAATAAACTAGATCTATATGGGATTTTTGATACATATATTAGTTTTAATTCATACATTTTTTATGTTTCAATTTTTCTACATGAATCTCCTTTCTCACACCAAATGGCCACAATGTCCTTCGTTGTTTTGGTTCACTTCACTTGATTAAGAAATTAGACAGTTTAAACATACAAAATGAGGCTAAATCTGAGGCCAGAAATATAGTACAACTGATAAGGTTTTTGCCTTGCACTTGGCTAACCCAGTTTCAATCACTATCATCCTATATGGTCCTCAGAGTACTACCAGGAGTAATTCTTGAGTGCAGAGCCAGGAATAACCCCTGAGTATCAACAGATGTAGTGCCCCCCCCAAAATAATCCACCCACAAGAAACAAAATATAAAAAATGAGTCAGTCAAACACAAGACATTGATATTTGGGCAAAAGCCAGCTTCTCTTTATGTTTTACTTAGTCAAATTTAAACATTTTGGAAAAGTATAAGTACTAGATATTGAAATATTTGCATAAATAAGTGTATATTGTGCAACAGCTCTAGAAATGTAGAGAAATGTGGCTTTGGGTACTTCAAAACTGTTTCCTCAACTCGCTTAAATATGTCCTCTGCAACTTCTTCCATTCACATTACTTCACAACACATTTCCTCAAATATAGTACAAAGTCAGTTGCATTCAGTTGTCAGAAATTCTGAGTTAGAATATCATGAATTAAGGAAGTCTTACTTTTGTAAAATGCATCCTAGGTTTAATCAGAAGTGAGAATTTGTCCTTTTGCTTTGCTTTAAGTAAAAACTACAGCAAACATTTATCATTATGCTGCAATTCCAAATTGTTTCTAGAAATTATTGAAAACAGCCAAGCCCTGCAAACCTTTTAGAGAATACATTTTAAAGTTTGAGACAACACTGCAAGTGAAAACAAATTACTTCAACACAACTGTAAACTATACTGCAATAAAATATTTTTAAGTAAACATAAAATAAAGTTTAAGGCATATTGGATATCCCAGTACATTAGATCGTGAGCATCAAGTCATTTTCAGGCACTTACATTGAACCTCCCAGCCAGAGACAAAGGATCCCCCAGAGGGGTCTCTGAGATGCCTAAGCACCACTTGGAAGCTTCCCTCCACTCCTTAGAAAAAAAAAACAAACAGGAAAAAGCATTGGATAGGTAGAACAATGGAATTGGTAGCTGCAAAGCATGCATTACATACAGGAAACCTGGGCCCAATTCCCAGCACAGCATAGTCCCCTGTGTACAAGAAGTGATCCTTATCCCTGAGCAGAGATGGAAGTAACACTTAACACTTCTGGGTGTGGCTCCGAAACAAACCAAGAAAATTCGCAGCAAGAATGTGCAGCTAACATTCATAAGTTCTCAGCAATATGCATCCAGCTAACTAAAAATATCTGATCCGGAAAGAACAGCTTACCACAAAGATTGGTGAGTGCACTTAGAGAAATAACTACACCAACAACTATCATGACAATAGTAGTGAGTGAGAGAAATAAAATGCCTGTCTCAAAAACAGGCAGGGGTTAGGAGAAGAGGGTGCTAGGGAGCATCAGTGGTGGAATGGTTGTACTGATGAAGGGGAGGGTGGGGTGTTCTTTTTATGACTGAACCCAACTACAAACATGTTTGTAAGTGTGGTACTTAAATAAAGATATTATTTTTAAAATTTTTAAATAAATATTTTTTGTTTTGTTGTTTTGGTGGTGGTGGTGGTGGTTTTTTTGTTTTTGTTTTTGCTTTTTTTTTTTTATCACACCCGGAAGCGCCCAGGGGTTACTCCTGACTCTGCTCAGAAATCGCTCCTGTCAGGCTCAGGGGACCATATGAGGTGCTGGTATTCGAACCACCATCCTTCTGCATGCAAGGCAAACAACCTACCTCCATGCTATCTCTTCCAGCCCCAAATAAAGATGTTTTTAAATAAAAAGAATAAAGAAAATATCTGGCAGGTAAAGAAACTGGTCAAAACCCCATGAGAAGAGAAGTTAGTGATACAAAATCAACTCTAAATTCATTGATTGCTATCTTAGGCAATTTGCTTCAATAAACTTCTTCCCCGAAATGATTGTATTTTGGACATAACTGCACAATTACTCGTATCATCCACGGCTGCAAACTCTGCACCTTTACAATAACATGCATACACAACCCCGTTTGCAAAGACCATCGTTTTCCCACAAGTGCCATTAATTGGCAAGAGCACTGCCCAGAGACAGCTGATCAAGAGACAAGCAGAAGAGCAAAGTAACAGGATTTGAGACAGCCCCTGATTTCCTCTTCTAGAATGTTTAAAACGTTTTTTTTTCCTCTCTCTCTCTCTCTCTCATTCACTTCCTTCCTGTTCGAACAGCCAGAACTCAGAAGTCAGTGTGAAGAGACAGGCACCCGGAACAGACCTGAGACCTGAGGCCCTGACTGTAAGTTGGAAATGCTTGGACTGGGGGGGAGGTGACAGGTGGGCACAGAAAACCGTGGAACATTTCTAAGCCCAGCTGCAGCTCTCTGCCATTTAATTTTTCAAAGCAGGCAGTTCCACCTTAAAACAAACTTCATAAGGACTGAGGAGGCTGCTTGGAAGGGGAAGTCAGTAAGCAAAGGTAGCAATGACTCAGGGAAAGCAGCGCAGCCGGAGAGAAAGAGGGTCTGCTGCAGCCAGAGAGCTGAGATCCTGGAGAAGCATTGGGAGCATAACTATGGGGGAGTATCCAGGGATGTTCCTTCATGGCTGAAGCAGGCAGTTGGCCAAGCACAGAAGCAAAAAGATGATCAATCCATACCAATAGGGTAGATGCAGGTGCATTGCTATTAGGGTGGAGATGTGTGGTTTCCTGTTTTTTTTTTTAAGTAGGTTTAAAAAGACTGGGGGGCAGGGGCAAAGAGGAGGTTCAAAGCTGGCTATCTTTAAGCAGTTTTCCTCTACAGAATTTGTGGGTGATAGAAGAGAAATGCATAACGAGAGCAGTCCTTACAATACAAAGGAATTTAGCCATCGAGGGGGAAGTACAGAAGAATGCATTGCTATTTCCTCTTCAGTAAGGCAAGGATAGAATTTCTACCACTAAGAGAAACCAGGTATTAAAATTCCTGCACCAAGAGGAGCAGAAAAATTGGTGGTAATTACTTGCTAAGGGATAATTCTTTAGATGCAAGAGAAACAGAAATACAGAAGACAGAGTAATTAATTAAGAAATGGATGACAGTAAAATCCAAGGGGACCCAGCTAAGATGTCTGGTGAGTGGGTTGAGTTCTAAATGTGCTAAAATGTCAAGCTCATAATTGGCACCATTATTTCCCTGGGTTTGACCCCGAAAGCTTTCATCCCTTTGAGTGCATGTCCTAGTCCTCACACTCTATTATCAACCTCTAATTAAACTCTAAACCCAATATAAATGGCCTAAGTCCCATAAACCCTGATCTCCCATTCAGAGTGGGAAACTCAGAGTGTCTTTGTCTGTGGGGGTCATAGTTACCCTTCACAATGAGACCAAGAGCCACTAAAATCAGGGATCAGGATTAATGTTTTAGCTTTTCACTTTAGGAATGATCAAATCAGGGAAAGGAACAGGCCTGTGTCTGGATCAGTCATAGACAGGCATTAGTCACCTTTGCCATTGTTTTGTTTATAAATGAATAAGAAAATGTCCCTCTATCCCTGATACAGCATCATAATCAAACCATATTCCATTTCTGAGATATATATAGGCTTGTGAGAGAGGTGTTAGTTCTTCTTCTTGCCAACTGCACAGACCCAGCACTTGTGAAATAACTGAGCTATCATCCAACCGAAAAAGTCTGCTATTTTCCAAGTGCTGAAATTTGGTGCTTCCTTGTTTGGAAAAGTGAATTGATCCCAAGAGATGTTATATTCTGTGCAACATCCAAGTTCTATTTTTTGTGGAAGTTCTGATAAAGTTCAGCCATTTAGGGAAGCATAAGAGACAAGTTCTGCAAATTAAAACTCCAAGAGGAGCTGAGATATAGTAAAAGAGTTCAGGTACATGCCTTGAACATAGCTGACCCCACGTCAATCTTCTGATGGTTTCTTAAGCTCTGCCATCTGTAGTCCTGGAGACCCCCTATTATCACTAAGATGACCCTGAGATGTCCTAGTATTGAAGGGCTTGAGCTACACTTTAATCTCAATGAACTACTAACCTGGCTGGCTGAGATTGCTAGGAGGAATCCCCAAGCAAAGCTTAGGAGAATCCCCAAAAATTAAACATAAAAAGAAATAGCAGGTAAATTGGCAGATTCAGCAGCTTCTATTGTGCCTGAGTAAACTTGGAGGTTTGAATCCTGAAAGAATGGAGAAGACAACAATACTCAGTGTTGTGAGATGATTGGTCTAACATCACATATTGGAGCAAAAAATATATATGAAGCAATAGCTTACATTGCCTAAGGATGGTGTTTCATTGCCTAGAATTTTCATGGGCACACCCAGAGTTGGGGCTCATGTTACTCCTGAAACTTTATTTCTGCTTTAAGTAAATAGTTGCTGAGGCTGGAGCAATAGTACAGTGAACTGAGCATAAAGCCAGATTAAACCTGGGTTTAATCCCCAGCACTGCATACAGTCCAATGGATACCACCAGGTGCAGAGTCAGGGATAAGCCCTGATAATTGCAAAGTGTAGGGAAACAAATAAATAAATAATTGCTGGGACCAGAGAGATGGTTACAGGCATGTAACCAACCTGGATTCAATCCTAGGCACCCCATATAGTCCCAGGTTCTTGCCAGAAGTGATCTCTGAGCACAGAGACATTTTTAAATTTAATTAAGTTAAATTTTAGCCCTTAAATTTTTTAATAAAAAAACAAATAAATACTTAGTAGCAGGAACTCTGTGTGTTTTTGTTTTCACATTTATGGTGTCCACACCTAACGCTGGTTAAAAATTCACTTTAGTGTCTGGAGCAGTGGTGCAAGCGGTAAGGAGTCTGCCTTGCCCATGCTAGCCTAGGATAGACCGTGGTTCAATCCCTCAGCGTCCCATGTGGTCCCCCAAGCCAGGAGCGATTTCTGAGTGCATAGCCAGGAGAGACCCACCCCTGAGTGTCACTGGGTGTGACACAAAAATCAAAAAGAAAAAATAATCACTTTATTAGACTTTCTTAATGCAACCTATATTCTAAGTACCAGTGCATCTAAAAGTTGTCTCTTCTTGTCTACGTTAGAAACTTCTGTGGATGTACTGGATTATTGCAGTTATCTTTTGCCTAACACTTTGCTTTCCTTAATGCATTTTCCTTGAGGTTTCTTAAGATAAATATTTGTGAAAGTATTTCACTTGGCAATTTCACACGTACACAGTGTGTTTAGTGGATTCCTAGAGTTCTTTCTCCTTTTGCAGGAATCTGAGTGAGAAGAGCATACATGGAAAGCACAGGCAAGGAAAATGGTTTCCTTGCTCTCACCAGGGGACTGTTAACTTATTCCTCCAGTGATCTGTGTCCTGGGAATGATCACAAGGTCTAGAGTTTCATTCCAAATTTTGTATATGTGTGCCAACCTGAGCATAGACACCCCCCCCCACTTTCTAACCAATCACTTTCCTCTCTGGCACTGAGTTGGTCCTTCTCATCTACCTTCCCATTTGAACAAGATCTTCATGAGCTGATCTAGAACAGCTTAGGAGAGCCCCAGAAACACAACATCCTCTCTGTCAGTTGAGAACACAGTGTTATCAAGAAGATTCCAGAATCAAGATAATTTCTGCTGTTTCAAGTGACAAACATGGTTCTCCCCAATGAGCCAAATCACCAGAGAAGCTTCAGAATTTCCATTCTTGACCATCTCTGAACGCATCCCATCCCCAAACTATTTTAGAACTGAAGCCTTCAATTGATATGGTGAGCACAGTGGAATGACAGGTGGTGCTTATATAGGCCTTTCTCCAGTGGAATTTTAGATGCTTCTACCTCTCTCTCTCTCTCTCTCTCTCTCTCTCTCTCTCTCTCTCTCTCTCTCTCTCTCTCTCTCTCTCTCTCTCTCTCTCTCTCCTGTGCATATAGATGCATGTTCTGGCATAACCAGTTTTGGACATAAGCTAATTCCCATCATATTTTGCTCCAGAGCCAGAGGGAATTCTCTCTGTAAGCTTTGCCTGTGTCTTTTCTAGTTTCTCATTATTCCCCAAGTGACCGCTGACTTCAATTATGAAAGGGAACAGTAAATAGAATCTAAAATTAAATGATGCATGTGACATTTTTTTAAAGAAAAATAGCTTTACAACCCTATTCTAAGATTGGCTTGTCAATAAACGTGCCTTGCAATTTCTAGAACTGCACGTCTCTTTTTCGCTCTTCAGAGTAACAATGTCTGTTTTTAAGGAAGAGGGAGTAGTAGGCTTTGTCAGGACTGTGATCCAGGGGACACATTTGCTGCCTTGATGGTTACCTGCTGCACTCAGGCTGTGCAAGGGCACACATTGGTAGCGTAAGAAAGAAAGTAGAACAAGGGAATAGTGAGTTAATGAATATCTGCTTTTGGCCAGTAATTATTCTTCTAGGACTTTTTCTAATCTTCCCAACTTTTCAAGCTCATAAATAAACTCTGCTATTACCACCATATTGGTAGTAAAACATGGTTGTCAGTGAGATTAATAACTTGCTTATGCTTTATAATAAGCATTTCAGAGCCAAGTTTGAAATCCCTGCTCCATTCAACTTACATTCACCTTCCTATAGATTTTACCCTTAATTCATTTGGAATTATTTAAATGAACCAGCTAAATATGCCTTCACTCTTAGTAGCTCAAAACTTTCTCTAAAATTACAACCAAAAACACTGGCTTACACTGTGACATATGAATGCCCTGAGTAACCATCCTAATTTAACTTGACATTTTGATTGAGTCTGAGAAGTCTCAATCCCAACCAGAGCACAGTTCATACTTGACATTGTTCACAAAGAGTGAACATGGGGTTCATCTGCATGGGCATGTGTGAATCAGAAAATAGAAATAATTAGAGTTGAAGTACACGCAGAACAGCTCTAGGAGCTGGGTATTCTGACTCCTCATTTACTCTCATTATATATGTCATTTCTAATTCTCTACTTCATAGTTAACTAGCCCACAAGAAGGCACAAAAGAACATTCTATGTTGAAGGGCTAGCTTTCCTCAACTCCATATTCTCTACTTCCTCTTTTTTTATTTCACAGTATATATATATAACATTGATTATCATAAAAGTCACTGAATTAAGAAGGGGCCTCAGTGGTCCCCTGTTATAATCATTTAATTCTGCAGAAGATGAAACTGGAGTATGTTCAGTAACTTGTGCAAGGTGATGACAGAATTGCATCAAAAACCTATTTATGTGACACTGCCGGGCCTTGCCACAGACCTCCTGCAACTTTGCAAGCAAACATTTTCTGCTGCATATATACCCTGGATAGAGTTCTAAACTGTCTATCAAACTTTCTCATTTCATTGCTACTTCTTTATATAAAAAGACAACCAAGGCAACTGAGCATAGAGTCTACCCAACTACATGAAATCTGCTCCTTATACAATTTGTCTTCTTGTACAAATTACTTAGATGTGCTTAAGTTTCCTGACATGTAGGAAAGAATAATGGTAATGTTCCTATTTGAGGCTGACAATGTACAGACTGACAATGTCTCAACAATCATTGAGAACTGCATGTGATACAACCATAAGCATTATTATCTTCAACAATCAAACGAGTGTTTCTTTAAATATTGAGGCTAGACAATACTTTATAGAATCTTTATAAAGTTCTTGTACTCATTTTACCAGCATCTATGTAATGAAAAATTAGAGACAATAAACTATAGATTTGGGAAGTCTTCACTAAGCTTTGAGAACCACTCATGACTGGGGCCTCAGGGGAATCTTAGTTTTCCCAGAGATAATTTTTGTAACAAAAAGTGCAGCATCATTTGGGAATTCACATAAAGTTTGCATCAGTGAAATAAAAATAATCTTATTACTATGCATGGGTGCAATACAGCTGTTGGGAGTCTTGGGTCTTATCAGGTCAACAAAAACATGCTGATTGGGGCCTTTGAAAAAAATCCAGCACCTAGAGAGGGGTGTGCTGACTCCCCATCTTCTAAAATGAAGAAAGTTAAGAGGCACAAAAGTGGAAGGCATTTGCTCAGGGGGTCACAATTGGTTAGTACTAAAGCCAGAACAAAATTTTATAGTATGAAGAAGTCTACTTCAAGAAAAAGATCAAACTAATTTGCCAGAACTCTCCTGGGAAGAGCTGTGATTTAGCATTTTCCTTAAGAACGCTCCCTTTGTACCTTCTCTCCTCAGCCAACTTCGTAGTCTGGCCAGTCTCCACAGCACAGATGTTAGCTGATATTTCCTTCTGCTGTGGTGACTTAACCAGCATTTATAATTCATAGACATGATTCCTTAGCCGGAAACCAACTCTGATCTTGCCAGGCCTCCTAGCAAAGCAAGCTTCTCCTTTACTCTCACTGTTCCTCTTTTCGTTCCAAGTTACAGCTTCCAGCTCATGTTTCTTATATCAAGCTCAGGTAAAGTCTATGAAACATTGCAGAAATATATAGCCCCTAGGATTACATGTGTAATTTTATTGGTTTATTAACTTTCCCTCTTTTTATAAGGACCAGTTCTTTATCTGATTTTTAAAAGACTTATAGTTTCAAAAACAAAAACTAAAAAGATTACAAACCATCAATCCAACCAGCTGGACCTTTTTGGTCTGGTTAGATTGTCCATTCTCCAGCCTCTTTTCTACTTTGGAGAGTAGTTTAAATACTAGTAGGTGCCAAAGCACAGTGTCTTGCAAATAGTTTTGCTTACCAAATATCGTGACCTTAATTTTACTTTAGGGATTTTCCTAAGAACTATTTTTCCACTCCTTTATTTGCCATATTTTACTTCTCTTTTGTTTATTTCTAATCAGTTTTCCAGAGTAAGGTCATTTGGTCATCTGGCCTCGTTTTTCTTTTTCGTATGTTAAGTAACTCAACCAAATTACTGTGTTCCTGAATTTCCTCATTCCTTTTTTGACTGCAGTTCCATATAGTACCCTTACATTATTCTCTAGACTTTAATAGTTTTAAACGTCTTTTTGGTAGCTTAGCTTTGATAATTGGACCCAGGACCTCATGTATTCAAGGCAAGTGATCAAAGACTGAGCCACATTCCTAGCACTAACTCTTCAATATCTTTAAAGTCTCATTTAATGGATCAAGTATTGGCTCTGTTTAGAATGAATCGAGAAAATTTAGAACTCTGACATGTTTCAGAGTTGCTGGTGAGATCAAGATCTTGATGACCAGTTGACTGACTTTTCCATAGTCATAGTTAGAAACTGTCGAGTGAAGTCCTGATCCCAATTTCCCTGTCTTTTTCTCTCTATCTCTCTAAATCTTTATCTTTTTCTTATCATCATCTATCATCTTATCATCATTTCAGAATTGATATTTAAAGGTGTAGAATTACAGTTTCCTACAGATTGAAGAAATTGCCTTGAGCTAATTGCTGGGGTAATCTGATGGTCAGATTTCAAGCTGATGACTAAATAGACTAAATAGAGCCAAGAAGTGTCCTTGCATGGAGAATGAGATGTTCTCATCTGGAAATGGCCTAGCTGATATTCTGTGCATAGGATTCTTATGAAACACACTTAGAATATCTGTCTAGGTCTTGAGTCTCCCCAGAAAAGAATCTGTCTCATGATTAGTACAACCTGGGCAGTTCTTTATCTGCCCCAGGTTTGTCCTGAAACTATCCCCAACCTGCAACCCCCACCACACACCCTCTATTGTTTTTTCTGCCAGACTTGCCTGAGTGTTGTTTGAAATAGGGGCTGAGTTGTTCTTTATAGTACTGTTCTTTAAAGGCTCCGGTTGAATGGTGCTGGTTCTTCAGCAAAGACAAAAGTTGCCATAGGAACAGCTCTTCAATGATTTCTTTCTGCTTAGAGAGTAGTCCTGAGTATTGCAGTTCTGTTGAGAGTTAATCAAGACTCATAATGTTTGACGGTTATTTAGCTGAAGGAAATTGAGGATTCAAAGAGAAAATTTCTTTCTCTTTTCTGTTCTATCCAAATTGTTTTTACTTGGTTTCACTTTTGTATTCTTTTTCTTTTTCTTGCCAATAACAGTGACACTAAACTCAGAATCACAATGATATTTTTTTCCTCCAGAGAGATTCCTTCTTAGGGGACTCTAAAGGGTTTGTAGTCATTCAGAATGAAAATGATAGATTAGTCTTATTTATACTTGTGTCACTTAAGAGCAATCGAACCTTTTACACAGGCAGGAGAGAAGGTTACCCTGAGGATAAAACAGAAAGAAATCAGTTTTGCTTTCTTTGCCCAAATAGGTTCATTGCTGCCAGCCATAGGCCTTAAATTCTTACAGTAGAGATTTCTTACTCTTTCTTAGGACACCGCAGTTTATCTCACTGTGTGAACTTGAGCAATTCTATTATCTTCTGGGTTTCAATTTTTCAGTGTTTAAATGAAGGGCTGGATCATATCACCTCAAGGTTCATTTCAGCTCTGAAAAACACTGAACATACATACTTAAAGAGGAATAATTTTCCAGCTATTACTAAATTATTAGTCCTTAAGAGTAAGTTTATTAGATCATCCCTCAATGTTTAAACACAATACAAGGCATATATACCTGCTGATGGAGATAGACAGGCTTGAGGAAATGTCTAGGTCAGCCTTAGAGCACCTGGTGACTACCAATCTGAGAAGAGCAGACAGATATTAAAGGAGAGCAGAGAGGGGAGAAGGGTGGACCCACATAAAGGCATACTTGCACTTAAAAACATTTGTTTAACACCAGTCAGCCAAGTAAATCCTCAGACAATAACTTTAGTAACAACATTGAAAAATTTAACAATTATTACAAATAGATACTTATTGATCTAAGTTTTGATAAATCCATTAGCCTTTGTGTTTTATCAAATAATAAAGAGTAAAATTGTTTATGTTGCTAGGGGGCTGGGTGAAATGGTGGTGAAAAACTGGGAGCACTGGTGGAGAGATTATTCTGGATGTGGGATTAGTGCTGAAACATTAAATGCCTGGAACAACTATATTATGAACAATTTGATAAATCACCATGTTCTAATAAAAAAATCTTTATTTTCCCCCCTCCCCACAATAAAAAAATCTTTAAGTAAAAGAAAAAATTGTCTAGAGAAATTTAAAGAGTCTTTCTCATTTGTGTCATTTCATAAGAAGACATATCTTTGTAGAAAGAATGTAATAAATCTATTGAGGAATGTTTAGAAAAGGCCAGAACTATTTATTTTATGGAAAAGTCAAGAGAAACACAGAGCCTTCCCAAAAGAGATATAAGCAAAGTAAGGAAGAAACCATTTTGACACCTCCAAATAGGAAGACCTACAACTTCCTATGTGCAACATTTTTGGTACAGCAGTTCAAATTGTTCAAGTCATGGCCAGAGAACAAGATTTTTGGGCATGCATTCTGTTTTTCTCTTGAAATCATCATAACTGTCATTGAATGAGCTGAGAACATTGATATAAGAACAGTGGACTGGATTAGAAGAATCTGGTACTTCCTGTAACTATTTTTTAAATAAAAACAGTTTTATTTAAAGATTATAAGGAGGGAAAATGAGGAGAGAGAGAGACAGAGAGAGAGACAGAGAAAGAGAGAGACAGAGAGAGAGACAGAGAGAGAGAGAGAGAGAGAGAGAGAGAGAGAGAGAGAGAGAGAGAGAACATTCAAGAGAGAACACAGGTTTCTCCAGAAGCAGAAAGAGCTGAGTATATACAACTCAGGTAGAGATATGGGTCCTTCTCTGAAATAGGGAGGCATTCCTATAACTATTTATACTGGATCTGTTGTTATTATTTGAAACTGTTTGTAGTAAGTTATTATTCACAAGTGAATTTTGTCTTTCTTGTAGTATTATTCAGTGAATAGAGAAAAAAATCATCAGTTACAGAGACATTCAAGCATATCAGAAAAAAACTGGACTGCACTATATTCTGATTTCATGAAGTCATGAGTTTGAATCAGGGAACAATTTTCTGGGAAATCTATGATAGTTTCAGAAGTCGATGAGTGCAAGGAGGATACTAATAGCCCCACTGAAATATCTTTCAAATGTATTGACTTTGGACTAATGAACTATTATTCTCTCTCTCTCTCTCTCTCTCTCTCTCTCTCTCTCTCCCTCCCACCCTCCCTCTCTCCCTCTGTTCCTCTATCTCTCTCTCCCTCTATCTCTTTCTCCCTCTCTCAGATCAAAATGACGGAAAAGTCCCCAGAAACACAAGTGGAAATAGATGATGATGAATTGGACAGTAAGCTCAATTACAAGCCCCCACCTCAGAAGTCACTAAAAGAGCTACAAGAGATGGACAAAGATGATGAGAGTCTGGCCAAGTACAAGAAAACACTCTTGGGAGATGGCCCGGTGGTGGCAGGTATGTGGGGTTAGGAATGGAAGTCAGATAGATGGAGAAGGTCTTATTTTAGATACTTAAGATTGAGTGTAATGAACAATACCACAGGCTTCCACCTGAAGTAAGTGAATTACATTTACAAAAGCTGAACAGTCTTGGACTGTATAAGAAGCTTGTTGGCATTGAAGTGGGTCAAAAAAAAATAATAACACGGAGATTTAGAAAGCCTTTCCAGACTACCACTTAGTATAGAATTCACTCTGACATCTTCTCTTTCACCACCCTTCACTAATTATTTACTTCTTCCCATACAAAATAGCAGAAGACATGATTGCCCTTTAAGATAAGGATGGGCATCGTCCAAATAACTGAGTAGTCACCCACAATCACTGGGAAATTGGTTGTTGCTGGCAATCAATATGGACCCCTAATTCCCTGAAGCAGAAATAGAGTGATTCTACTTACAAGATTATTAAGATCAAGCCTGGATCATCTACCATTTCCATTTTATTTCTATCCCCAATAGAAATATTATCTCTTCTTTTATGTTTTTCCCTTGTAAAAAAATGAAAGACATTCTTGCAATAATAATTTTCAGACACAAAAGAGAAAAGAGCTGGAAGTTACAGCTCACCTCATGAAGCTCACCACAAACAAGGGTGAGTTTAGTTAGAGAAATAACTACGTTTTGAACTATCCTAATAATGAGAATGTACGAGGGAAATAGAAAGCCTGTCTAGAGTACAGGCGGAGGGGGGTTGGGGGGGAGGAGGGAGATTTGGGACATTGGTGATGGGAATGTTGCACTGGTGATGGGTGGTGTTCTCTACATGACTGAAACCCAAATACAATCATGTATGTAATAAAGTTGGTTAAATTAAAAAAATAAAATAAAATACACACACATTTTTGTGCTTACATTACCTTTTGCTTCCTGTAGACCCAACAGTCCCCAATGTCTCTGTCACTCGACTTACCCTGGTTTGTGATAGTGCCCCTGGACCAATCACCATGGACCTCACTGGTAAGTGGGTACATCTAATCTGTTCAGAGCAGTCTAATCTCATCACTGGAAAAGCTTGGTCTCTGTTCAACCTCAGTTTTAGGGACCCTAATAAGGTGAATACCAGAAGTTCAGGAATCAATTCATAAATCATTGCTTTTAGGGCACATAGTATTGATAGTGCAGCATGAAAACCAACTTTTGTTTAATTGAAAAGGCATGTGTACTAGATATACTTACTTATATCACAGTTACTTTATTTATAATTTACTTTATTTATAATTACTATTCATGTGAAAGACTCTTGAAGGGAACACTAAGAAGCAAGTAGCTTGCTTCTAGAGTTTTAATATTTATATAATTTAAATATAAAGCTATCGAGCCTACAGGAAGGCAAGAGAAAAATTAAGAGCTAAGAACTCTACTGTTAAATAATAAGAGTTTAAGCTTAAAGTTATAGTTATTTTTTGACCAGAAACTTCCCCTGTTAAATATGCACAAATTGGGGCCAGAGAGATAGCATGGAGGTAAGGCGTTTGCCTTTCATGCAGAAGGATGGTGATTCGAATCCTGGCATCCCATATGCTCCCCTATGCCTGCCAGGGGTGATTTATGAGCATAGATCCAGGAGTAACCCCTGAGCACTGCCAGGTGTGACCCAAAAACAAAAGCAAAAAAAACATATGCATAAATTAAGATGCTCCATCTTCATGAGAAAAAACATTAAGTCCTGCCCTGGGATTTAGATCTGAAGAAGAGAGAATATTTAATGAGGGAAGAAGGTAGTCTCTCAAAGAAATGAAAAAGGGACTATAGCTAGCAATGGGGCCTCTCTATGGCAGGAGGCCCTTAGAGAAAAAGAAATTCTACTAGACTCAGAAAGTGAAAAAAGAAAAAAAGCAGAATTCTAGAGCAGCAGCAAGGTAGTTCCCCTCTACTAGTTATATCCACTCTTTACCTTATATGGGCTTTTTGTCAGAGAGGAAATCAGAGGCTGAGTAGACAACTTCCTGTTCAACTGAAAGCATTAGAGCAGACACATGCAACTGCCCCCACACTAGAGTTTCTCTATGGAAGAAAAATTCTTCAGCACTCACACCTCTTCCTGTGCCAAATGATGTATATTACCAGGTACAAGTGTTGATTTGCAAGGGATGGTTTGAATCAGCACAAAGGAAATCTGTTCTCTTCAGAGGGGCCTGATACTGCAAAGAAAATTTGATCTCTGTCCTTTTACCCAGCATCAGAAAAAAAAAAGTGGTTTATTGTCAACAGGAATTTAGGAAAGCAAATCTCATATGTAAATAATATAAATATACCTATATAGTAAAACAGAGAGAGAACATTGGTGGCAGCTCTGTGTATGAAGCACATATGCAGGACTGTGCAATACACACACACACACACACACACACACACACATCCATGAATTTCAGAGCACATGGGATCACATCAGGAGAACAGAGAATTATTCCCTTTCTGGCCAAATATAAGGATTAGGAGCATATCCAGATTTAATGAAGCCTTGATCTTTCATAACTAAAGAGATTTTCCTTAGGAAAAGTAATAAGAGGCCATAAGATAGCTTAGGAGCCTTGCACGGCCTTACAGGTACAAGGAATCAAATTTAGCCAGTATCACATGGCTCCTTGAGACCCCCAGCACACGAGGGCATGAGCAGCTCTCCAAGGACAGGCCCTAGCCTTGAACTTGAACTTGAACTGTCTGTTTCAGTGAGCCAAATTTTTCAGATATGCATGCTTAAAAGGCCCCAAAATAAATTAATAAAATTGAAATGCAAAATGCAGTGTAAAAATTATCATCTTTATTGATAACAAGAACCAAAACAAGTAAAAATTTAAAAGCTAAAAATATAAGTGTTACTGTCTTAATCACTGAGTAAGACTAATTAATCACTGATTTTAATATTTTTCTTATATTTCTATATTTGAGGGTTAAGGACATGCTTTATAATCACCTTTTATTTGACCATGATGTATATAATATTTAAGTAGACATAAGCAGCTAATTCACATGTTCTTCTAAGATAGTTGGATAAAAGGTATTTTTGTTATTGTTAATCAAACATCTGTCTAATTGTTGAAAATCAGACATTCTACCACCTTAGAAGCTACTAATTTTAACTACTTTACAAAAATGTGGGAAAGATTTATTTTATGTATAACTCATTTCTGGTTATTTCTTATTTCTTATAACTTATTTCTGGTTATTTCTGGTTATTTTTTCAAGGATCTCAAAACCTAGGAGAGGAAGCTCTCACACATTTCTTTCATTCTAGCTATATAGTTTCAGGAATTTCAAATGTATGTGTGGATATGTATGGGTATGTATGTATGAGTGTAACTGTGCGTCTACACACAGAAACTCATTTCAAATTCTTGCTAAATTGAGAACACTATGGACCACTTGCTATACTATATCCAGCGAGTGCTTCTAGAATATATATTTTATTCATCCTCCTGTGTATCCCTGTTAGAGGTGAATAAACTCTAAATTCATTTCTACAGGGGACCTTCAAGCGCTCAAAAAGGAAACATTCGTCCTAAAGGAAGGTGTTGAATATAGAGTCAAAATTAACTTCAAAGTGAGTATCTTGATCTATATGTTTTTATAAAATTCAATTTCTTCCTATAATTGGAGATAGGAAAAAAATCAGAATGATCATTTTGCATATTTTTGTTTCTTTTTTTCCCCTGGATCAACACTATCATCTTTACAACTCTGAGATCTGCCTACTAAACCCCATATTTGTTTCTTGCCTTTTATAACTTTCCTCTGATCATGTTTGCTTAGGGTAACTCTCTCTGTGAGTCCCTCATACTTACTCATGTGTGGAAGGTAGCTCTGCATTGTACCTCTGTGTTATTTCCCCCCCAACACCACATAATCACCTTGAGAAAAGTTATATACCCATTCTGAATATTTTACATTCAATTTTGAGAATAGCAGATTGTTTGTGAAGATAAGCTGAGAAATAGATGAATGAATAAATTAAGTAAAAGAAAAAGAAAACAGAACAGATCCCCCCCAGTCTCAGCTACAATTGTTTGAGGATGATATAAAAAGGAATGGAAATTATAATTATGGGGCACATACAGTAAAACCTATAATATAATGAAGGAGTACTTATTTCTTTGACCAGGCAAAATCAAGAAGGACCAAGATGTGGCTCAAGGGGTAGAGCATATGCCTACATAAATAAAGCAAGGCCTAAGTTCAAACCTCAGTGCCACATGGCCCCCTTCTGGTGTGACACTGCTGGTTCCCTCCACCACCACAGTGAGCAGCCACTCTGGCCCCAGTACCCCCTGCCACATGTGGCCCTATTTTTAAAAGTCAAGAGAGAAAAATAATGAGTCTAAATGCAAATCTGTCAGAAACTCACTGTTTTACTGGCTTATGTTAGCCCTCATGTCTATTTGGTCAGATAATCCAGGGCTGGGATCCACCAAAGCAAATCTCTGCAGCCCTCTGGACTTCTAGATTTTACCTTCTTTCGCCTTAGAAGCAGGACGCAATTCTTAGACAATCAAGGGTCCTTGGACAATCATCCTATCACTTACAAGTATGCCCCAAAAGTTTTTTATTCCAGAAATATTTGTTGATACCTACTCTCTAATGGAAATTGAGCTATGTTCCTTATTTCCTGTAGTTTTGTGTATTATTCAAACACCTGTGTGTTTGGTAAGATGTTGCATGAAAAGATTCAGGAACAACTTACTCTTCAGTATAGTTTCCAACTATTAACATTGCTGCCTTACTTTTTCCATGTAGTCAGCCAGTGTTTTATCAAAGGAAACATGAAAACTAAATTCTGGTGTGACTGAGAAGGAAATACTGGAGCACAGATTCTGCTATGGGAGAGAATGCTAAGGCAGAAAACAGGCATTTGTAACCCCTGGAGCCAAGGTTACAAATGAAAGTGATGGAGAAAGAGGAGACAAGAGGGTTTTCAAATCTCATTTCCTGCAGAGGTTTGGCCTCATTTTTAATAGGGGAGAAATGACTCTGTGCTCAGTCCACATCCAGTTGAACCACCATGTGGCCTGTCTCAGCAGGGCGCAACAACCGTTAGAAGAGATGCCAACTCAAAATTGGAAATATTTGAGAAGCAGTTTAAATCATTACTAAAACCTCCTGAGAGATATTCAGGAAAGAAAAACTCCTCCTAAACTTCCATTATCTCTTCAAGCACTATCAATATTATGCTCTTTGTCTTCCCAGACTCCTAAAACTCCAAAAACTTGCCCAGGGATGGTTCTTGTTTCTCCCCCTTCCCCTTTACTTCTCAAGGAATTATAGCATATCTACTTCTCTAGCTTGTTTATCCAAGCAAAGCATCTTTCTCTAAAGTTGGAAAGAGGAGAGGGACAAGCTAGTTGAACACCAATACTCTAAATACTCATTTTAAAAGACAAGAAAAAAATGTTAAGAAAGCGTAAAGGTCTTCTACATATTTACTTTTATATTATTGCTTTTCTGAGATTCCCGTAGGAAACCTAGAATTGTATTTTTAAGTACCTCGTTGAATTTGTAAATTCTTTTTGGTAAGATTTTTTATTATGACAATATTTATATTTATAATCCATGATTAAGTGACTTGTTTACATATCCTTATATTTTCTTTTATTTATCTTGGCAATTATAAATTTCAAGGTACTTGATATTTTTAGATAAAATTCATCTCAAACCTACCTATAGTAAGGGGACACTCTATAAAGAAGCAAGAACAACTAGAGACCTTTAGTTTTTTCAGTTCTTATTGGGTCTCTACCACAATTCCTGTTTTAGGTCTTTTCCCCACCAGAGCATATCTCCCACTAGACCAAAAGTATTAGCTTAGGACACTTGGGTGAAGATGTGTTGTTTCCCTGTTCCTATGAGCTACATGTCAAAATCAGAGTAATAAAAACTTTGGGTTTTATTTTATTACCATTTTTATTAAAGTTTTCATCTATCTATTTTTGAAAGGTTTCTACCACAGATTTTACTAAATGACAGCCTGGAAACTAGGCCTCTGTTGTTCATTATCATCTAGTTTATTGCACACATACATAAATGCAATATGATAGATGGGCTTCATTTTTCTGTCCAAAGCAAAAAGGGAGTCATAATTATTGTCAGGAAGAGATGCTTTAGGAAAAACTATTGCTAGGAAAGATGCTTTCATTCTTCATATTAGTGAACAATTAACCACGCCCTCCAACTAGTGATGCAATGTCCACTTTACCTTGTTTGTATAGACATGACCACTACTTAATATTGACAGACAACCCTGTTCAGTCCCAGGCAAAATGAATCATGGAAAAACAAAGTGGTTGGGCTGTCTGTATTTTCATTCTGCTTCAGTCAATTTTTTTTGAAAGGTTTGAGAAAGAGGCAAGATTTCAGACAATGTCTGAAGATGACATAGAAATTGCTTGGCAGATGCAAGCGGATTTTGTTCATTATTTACTTTTGGGGAGGATGTTTCCACGTGATCCATATCCTCATCTCTGGACTCAAATCATTATTTTTCAAATATGTTCTGGACCTAATTTTCTGTTACAGCTTTTCTTTATGTTGTTCTTTTTTTTTTTGTGAATGGTTTCTTAGTTAGGATATTTTTAATATTTTCCATTTATGTCTTTGCAATTTTTCCTAAGAAATCTTTCTGGCTGGTGGTATTAGGTAAGGAAAACTTAGGATTGTACTTTCGGCCTCTGAAGAAAGAGAAACTTAATAAAGAATATTGGGATAATGTTTTAATTAATTAAATACCTCCTCTTTCCTTTACACTCCCCCCAAAATACCAAATTCAATGATTAAATCTGGATTGGTAGGGGCAAAGCTAAGATGATCAAAGAGGGAGAAACTGCAGTTAAATCTTCCAACCATCACAGCAAATCTATACCAAAGCATGAAATAATTAACATAGAAAATGACCTGAAACTTACATAAACAAAGATTTCACAGTATGGGATGAAAGGACAGCAACCAGATGAATTGATAACAGAGGAATGTTCTTGCCACAAGTGAAGCCCACTGTAATTAGAAAGAGATGTCCAAGAGGACAGGGAGCACCTACCCCTCCCAAATTAAGATCCTATCCTTACAACATTGGGATATGGAAGACTCCAGTTGGCAACAAATCTCAGGAAGATTTGGTTAGGGAGGATCAGCATGAATGAAGAGATAAAAGAACACTCCTTAACTGAAGTGATTTTATCCTTCCAACTTATAGGTGAACAGAGATATTGTGTCGGGATTGAAATATGTTCAGCATACCTACAAAACCGGGATGAAAGGTAAGAGACTCATGTGCTAGTCTACCTTGAACGTTACCTCTCACTGACTGACATGCATACAAGTTCTATCACAGACCTGGTAAGGTATCAGCTCAGAGTTCAAAGGCTCACCCCAACCAATATAGCATTTAGTAATGAGGCATACTTATAGTAGTGAGACCCTCCCAGGAGACCTAATGTAGCTCAGATCAGAAAGGAGCCTCCAGCCTTCAGCATCCAAAATTCAATTTCATCATTCTAAAGGAGAAGAATAACAAGAAAAATGAATAAAACATTAAGTATACACAGTACTCTAAAAGTAGCTTAAATATTTTTAATCAAAGTATTTCACAGGTGTGCTACTTCATTATCAGAAATTCCAAGCAGGAGAGAGAGAGGAGAGAGAGAGAGAGGAGAGAGGAGAGAGATGAGAGAGAATAAAATATCTGTTCACAGGGCTTGGGAGTGATAGTACCACAATAGGAGTTTGCCTTGCATATGGCCAACACAGGAAAGACAGTCCCCCGAGGCCTGTCGGAGGTGATTTCTGAGCGCAGAGCCAGGAGTTAACCCTGAGTGCAGCTGAGTGTGACCCAAAGCAAACAAAAAATAACTAAAAAATAAAATATCTGCCACAGAGGACAGGCTAGGGGACGAGGGCGTGAGGGAAACAGAATCATAGTGACAAGAATTGTGCGATGGTGAAGTGTATTGTACATGATATGAATGAAATTCAATCATGAACAACTTAGTAATGGGGGATTGTATAATGAACAACCTTGTAAACTATAGTGTTTAATTTTTAAAACTCTAAAAATAATTCCAAAAAAATATCTATGTACCTATGCTTGGTGAGGATGGAAGCTGAGAGTGGCATAAGGTGAGGGTGGGAGTATGTATGTAATGGGGAGGGAGGGTCAGAGCTTAAGTTACTGACAAATAGAGAATACACTCTCTGGGATTAGTAAAATTTGACTAATTGTGGCGAATCCTTTTAATCTGAAGTAGTTCTTGACAAATTGCATCTAAGTTAGACATGCTTACATGTATGTATATCTTATATACATAACAAACAAGGAGAAAGGTGAATTAGAAAGATGAGGATGGGGTAGGGGAGCAATAGCACAGTGGGTAGGGCCTTGGCCTTACATGAGGCCAACTTGAGTTCTATCCCTAGCATCCTATATAGTCCCCAAGCCTGCCAGGAGTGATTTCTGAGCATAGAGCCAGGAATAACCCCAGCACTCTCAGCTTTAACACACCCACCCCCCCAAAAAAAATTATGAAGACAGGCTTTTCTAGTTTCTTTCTACCCAAAGGATTCTGTGCCCCCAGAAACAGCAATGTCACAGTCAACTGCAGTTCTATGCAATCAATTAAGGCCATGTCCTGAATTTGCATAACCTCTAGATCTATTTAGTTATTCAAATGCCACTAAAGGTCTTCATTAGTCTTTCCAATACAAGTCTCCTGAAAGTAATATTCCTGTACTACTTGGAGGCTAGGACTGTGCTGATTGGTTTAAACAAATGTCTGAAGCTGTTTCTTCAGGACTCCTGGTACATAACTTGCTATGACATGCTGTCTGACTGTGCACTAGGCATATTGATAACCTAATTCCCTACTGGGATGATTTTTAAAAACACTGATTTCTTGGGCAATCATAAATACTACTGGTGTGATTTTTTGATGGGCAGTCTTTGAGAGTGGGGAAATTTCCTTGAAAAGATCCTCCAGTGTTAGAGAGGTAGCATATTGAGCTGAAGTACATGTGAGTGTCTGGGGTTTGGTCTTTGGCCTCCGGTGGTTCTCCACTACCACTGTTGCTTTTGACTTTAATTACTCTGTTCAAGGCTGTGCTCCAAAACTCATAGTTTACAATATCAGTTTTCTTCTACCAGATACCCTCATGAACCTTTCTTTCTTCCTAGTGGATAAAGCAACATTTATGGTTGGAAGCTATGGGCCCCGGCCAGAAGAATATGAATTCTTGACACCCGTTGAGGAAGCTCCCAAGGGCATGCTAGCCCGAGGCACCTACCACAACAAGTCCTTCTTCACTGATGATGACAAGCAGGACCACCTGACATGGGAATGGAATCTGTCCATCAAGAAAGAGTGGACAGAATGAGACCTCTGCCCATCCCATTCCCTGCCTTTGTCACCTGGAAGACCCTTAGAGCCCTGAACACCAGCCTTTCACTCTTACAAATTCTACAGTTATTTCGGCTTGGCAATTCCACATGGAGCCATCCTACCGCTATTCTGTCAAGTACTCACTGGCAGAAAATGCTTGCAACCCAGGCTTTCACCCTGCCTACTTCAAACACCTGTCCAGGACCAGATCTCTGAAGATTTCTAGTTCAGTATCCAGTGATTCACATTAGGTTCTTTCCTAATTTCCATCAGTGCAGCCAAAAGCAAAGGAAGATCATATTTCACCACATAATTGCTGCATATTTTAAACCATATTTTTTGCAAAAAAGTTGATATAGTCATTATGTGAAGCTTATTTTCTTCATATTGTACCAACTTTACCAAAACTACAGAATGCAATTATGCTGCGTCAACAATTATACCGTGAAATATGGTAGGCGCATAATCTCTCATGTTTCTTTACTTGGAGTTTCTTGTCTCACTGTAGAGTTTTCTGGGTTTCTTGCTGGCTCAAAGAAGGCCCCTATCATATTTCTTGTCCAGTAGTTGAAATTTTTCTTTTCTGGAAGACACTGTAAACTTCACATGAGAATAATAATAAAACTATTAATGATACAAGTGATCAAACTCATTTCTTGCTGTCTTTCTTTGAAAAATATATGGTCGTATAGATGGTTCCTACTTTCCCAGAGTATGTGATGGGTAAGTGTCTGATCAAATACCTAGTGTTATTTCTATACCTAGGAAGAGTTTGCCCCCCTTATGCAACAGGCAATCAGCATTCCAAATAGATGTGGTAGAAAACTCACTGCTGGCTTTATTTCCAGTATTGATCTAGAGAAGCTTCTTGCACATAGCCCACTATTATGGGAATTTCAGATATTGTTTCTCTTTTACTGAAGATCTTTCCATGGATTCTCACAGCCTGCAGAATTAAAAAAAAAAAAAAGGATGGTTCCCCTTTAGTATCCTGGGTTCTGCCCACAATTTTCATTCTCTGCCTTTCCAAAAACCCTTTTCTAATAATTTTCGATGCATCACATCTATACTGCTGCTGGTTCTTTCCATGGAACTCGCCTCCACTGTTAGTTCTTGGCAAAACCATGTTTCCCCAGTTCTCTGCTTAGAGTTCCCCCCTGCAGGAAGAGGCAACTGTACCAAGCACACAATACCTAAATCCCCTTAGTCTGTTCTCTTATCACACTCAAGGAGTTTAATATTCTTAATTTCTTTCCACCTTCTAGTTTAATGACTTCTTTATCCAAGTTTCTATTAGTAATCCAGGCTGGGCGTCGCTGGACCAGACCTCAGGTATATTTTTGTCCCCAGAGCATTGGACCATGATTAGTCTAGATTACTTCTTTCCTTCCTTCCTTTTTTTCAGTCATCAGGTTTGACTTTCTTCTGGTTGGTGTGCTGATGCCCTGCTACTGAACTTGGTTGCTTATCTCAGAAGGTGAAGGTTCTCCCTAGAGACAGCTGCAAAGTTCCCAGAGCAAGAAAAACACCAGTACAGATTAACTTTATTTAAAGCAGATTACCCAGAGTTTGGCATCCCAAAGCATACAGTGTGAGGTTTGATAGAAAAACAGGAGCAGAGCAATGGAAGCTCTTCCATCCAGAAGCTTCTTTCTGATCGTCCTCTTTGTCCATGGGCTGTCCTGGAACATTGCAGCAGAGGTTCAGGGATCCTCAGGTAAGAGTAAAACACACCTGGGGCTATGGAGTTGCAGGGTGGTAAGGAGAAAAAAAGGGAAACATATGGCAGCATGTGAGATCCCCTTCCCCCTTCTGATAATATGATCAGGAAATGCTGAACAAAGAGCTGATTGTATGACCCTGCAAAGAGGATCCCTTGGAGGGGGTCTTTCTCCAGATGTTAGTGGCATAAAACATTAAAAATGATGGGGCCAGAGGAATGGCACAGTGGGTAGGGTGTTTGCCTTGCACGCGTTGGATCCAGGTTCAATCCCAGCGTCTTCTGAGCCTGCCAGGTCATTGCTGAGCACAGAGCCAGGAATAAGCCCTAATTACCTCTGGGTGTGGCCAACCCTCCCAAAAAAAGATACTAAAACCCCTTGATTGGCTTGGCTTTGGTGCAGAAAACATGTAAAAAAATATGGGTGCCTTCATTCCTTAGAGCTATAGCAATCCACACAGTCTCTCAACTCCCCCTGTTTCTCTTTTTCTCACTCTCTGTGTCCAGATGGTGCCAATGCTGCCCAGGAACCCGTGAGGCTAACAGATGTCTCAGCTGCTAAGGAGTTCATCGACGCTGCTGAAGTGGCAGTAATAGGCTTCTTCCAGGTGGGTCTAGACACTCCTCATTTGCTATTGCCTAATGGAGTCATGTCCTTCCTCAGCCAGATGATCAGATTCTGGCCAGGTTACACATTGGAAGCTTTGAGGGCTGTGAAACATTCAGACCCTCCTGGAGACCTGTCATCTCCAAGCATTCCCATCCTCGGAATTGGGTCTTCGGCTCCTTGCTGCAGATCCTTTGTTACCAGAAGCTCCAGTAATAAACAACGGATGCTATTCTGGGTCAGGGGTACTGAGTAGAGGCCAGAGAAAACTCATCTCTACCATCCAGGTAGCACCTCAGTTCATAGTTTCCTCTGTCTAAGCCCTTTCTCACTTAGCTAGAGATGTGGGGGGAAAACAGGAAGGGCAGAAGTGAACATTATGTCAGCCGAAGGGGTCATGGTGCAGTTTCCAGGTTGGACACTTGCTGGATGGAAACCGCCAGAAAAGAGAGAAGCTCTTTTTAGCAAGTTCTCTTATCCTGAGTGTGGACACACATGTCTTTTCCCATGCAGATTTCTCTTCTGTTTCCATTCATCGATTCCAGCCCACCCTTCTCTTCGTGGGTGTTGAGCTGGAAGATGAAGAAGTAAGATGAGAAGAAAATGGAGAGTGCATTTTTCCATTAAATGCTCTTTCCAGTTGAGCATTGGATACAAACAGCTCCCTCAGGCAGGCGGTGGCAAGGGAGTATGACAGAAAGGGGGGTACATGAACCCCAGTCGCCAGCAGACGCCGTCCTTCCATCTCTGAGTAATTCCCTTCTAGGGGGCAGGATTCTGAAAGGGAAATCCAGGAACCAGTAATTGTAACTTTCAGACACCAATTGCAAGAACTGCCAACTTTTGTTTTCCTCTCAGTCTAGTCAGAAGTCAGAGAGGAAGACAGTCTCTGTTCATTACCTCATTGTCGGAAGGGGAGGGAAGGAATCAGCATCATGAGGGGACTCTCGGTGCCTTCTGCATGCCAGGGCCTGAGTGAGAACAAGCAGTGACCAGTCAGTCTCCTGGTGGAGTTCAGGAAGAAGAGAACTATTCTTCGGTGAAGAAAAGATCTAAACCTCACTTTTCATTTGTTCCTTCTCTCCCCTAATCTGGCTTTGGCAAAGTGGGGGTTGGGGGTCTTTTAACAGTGCCTACATTTTGTTTATTTCTTCTTTTTTCCACAAAATGTCCTCTACTCTTATCCCCCTGGGTGTATGCATAACAGAGCAATCCTGCTCTGTGGGTCTTTGATTTTGAGATCTTTCTCAGCTAACAATAACTGTAAATTAAGTTCTAAAATGTCCCAGTTTCCCTACTTTTGTAGTTACCTTTTACCCCATCTAGCCTGGAAAAATCAACAATGTAACTGGAAATTTAGCCTGCATTCCTTTTTTTTATGTTGTTTTTGGACCACACCCAACAATGCTTAGGAACTGACTATTCCTAGCTTTGGGCTCAGGGGTCACTCCTGGCAATTATTTTTTTTATGTGCAATTATTCCTTTTTTAAACTTTATTTAAAGTAAATAGTTTATTTAAAATTTGTTTATAATACAGTTTCAGGGGTTCAATGTTTTAGCACCAACCCACTTCCAGTGTGCCTTCCCTCCACCACTGTCCCCAGTTTCTCACTCATCTCCCAAGCCTTCCTCCTTAGCAGACACAAAATAATTTATTTTATATTGTTCATTACAAAAAACATGGCAAATAAAATTGCAAACAAAAATAGTTCACACAAACTTAATAATTGACTATTCTAAATTCTTAAAGAATGTTTTCTGTATTTGGATTGTGATTGCTTTGAATCTATATAGCAGTTTAAGTAGGATAGTTTTTTGTGGGGGAGATTTGTTTTCTGGGCCACACCCAGTGATGCTCAGGGGTTACTCCTGGCTATGTATTCAGTATTTGCTCCTGGCTTGGGGGACCATATGGGATGCTGGGGGATCGAACCACAGTCTTGAGCCACTGCTCTGGCCCCAGGATAGTTATTTTGATAATATTGATTCTTTCAATTCATGAACATGGAATGTTTTTCTATTTCATAAGTTCCTCTTCAATTTATTTTTTAAGCATTTTGTTTTTTTAACTTTTATTTATTTTATTTTATTTTGGGTCTCAGCTGACAATGTTCAGGGGTTATTTCTTCTGATTCTACTCTTAGAAATGACTCTGACAGAGCAGCCTCACTCATAGTCATCATCTTACTAGTAGAAAAATGGCACAGCTAATCCACCAAGTTCCAAAAGAAAATAATGGCTGCCTGATACATTGCAGGTAGCCTGATCCAGACTGATTTCTCTGTATCATTCTCAGAAAAGGATGGTGGGCAGATTCCCCTTTCTGCATGAACTACAACAACCCATGCAACACCTTATACCCTTTGACAGAAACAGTCCAACTCTAAGACTTAACCTTATCAAACTTTCAAGCCACTAAATTTATTTTGGATATATAAAACATGGAACACAAGATTGTGTGTGGCAGTACAACATTTTGATATTTTATAATAGTGTCAGTTGAAGAGAATCATACCTGGCAATTATTGAGGGGCTATACAGTTCCCAAAATCAAACCTGGATTCTGTACATTAAACACAAGTTCTCAGCCTGTTGAACTATTTTCTGGCCTACACCTGCATTCTTAGAGGCAAATGTGGGTTTGCTGAACACTAAAACAAATTTATTCTTTGTTCTGCCTTCATGTATCTAAAAAACTAAACCAAACCAAAACAACAACAACAACAAAAACCCTGTAAGGTTTTGTTTTCTCTCTTGTTTTCAGGATCTAGAAATACCTGTTGTGCCCATACTCCACAGCATGGTGCAAAAGTTCCAAGATGTACCAGTTGGCATAAGCACTGACTCAGAGGTCCTGACCCACTACAACATCACAGAAAACACCATTTCTCTCTTTCGGCAGGTAAGTTGGCTGGGCAGCCCAATTGTTCCTCGCCCATAGATTCACAAACTTCTGAGAGCAGGAAGGACTTCGTGTCCTGACCAATAAGGATAAAGCTAGAATCAGGAACAATGACATGAATTACAATTCCCACAAACTTTCTGCAAACTCTGACATAATCTGGGAGGAGAACAAGTTTGAAGCTTAGTAAAGATTTGGAGCCCTGCCATGTCATTTACTCTGAGACCTAAAGCAAATCAGTTAATTTGCTTTAGATCCCATTTTTTAATCTACAAAAGAGATGAAAGTGAATTTCATCTATCACTTTAAAAAACTTCTTTTAATGTTTTATGACCTGGTTGCTATCAGTTATGCCTTTTGCTAAATGTTCCCATCCTAGGGTTTACCCTTTTAGTTGCCACCTACTCACAATATAGTGATAAAATTCTATAATTTTTCAGTCTGCTCTTTCCACTCATGCCTACACACACACTTCACACACACACACACACACACACACCACAAACACATGTTAACCCTTTCATAAAGCACTCCCTGAATTATCCACGTTAATCTTGTATTCCTCTGTACTGTCATAACTTTATTTTTATCTACTAGTTACAGGTTATATCATGTATCATTTTTTATTTAAACATCTTGATTACAAATATGATTGTGATTAGGTTTCAGTCATGTAAAGAACACCCCCCCTTCACCAGTGCAACATTCCCACCACAAATATCCCAAATCTCCCTCCATCCCACCTCACCCCCACCTGTACTCTAGACAGGCTTTCCAGTTCCCTCATTCATTATATCATGTATTTTCATGTCTTTTTTCAAATATTAGCCCACTAGGCCATAATTTCTCAAAGGTAAGAATTGCTACTTATTTGTCTTTGTATTCGCTAGGTATACTATAGATCTCTGGTACCTAGAACATTCTCAGAAAATCTAATCTCAGAAACTCTGCTAGGGCTTTCTCACCTTCAAAAATATGGCTGAGGGATCTTTATAAGATTGACCTCTTCTCCACAGCACACTAGGTTTGCACTTTCAAAATATTAGATGTGACTGAAGCAAACCCTTCTTTCCCCCCACATATTTCTTTTCCAGATTGTTTGCAAATCTTAGGAAGGTGTGATTTAAGTGCCTTGGCCAATATCCCTACAGGCTCCACCCATTCTGGTTAGGGCATTAGCTTTGTTTATAATTTGTTTTTACAGAGCCCTATTGATGACTTCCCAGATCTGTTCACTCTTCTTTAGCATCTGGGGTTTTTTTGTTGTTGTTTACCTTCTCTGAATGAACTCTGGAGACCTCTGTGGGCATGATTACTAATGTTTCATTCCAAAGACAAACACGCTGGTTCTTACCCTTCTCCACTGGCAGATCTGGGAAAAGTTCAACTTCTGTCATGCCAGCTTTTAGATAAACAATTTTTCAGTTTACATTTTGAAGAGCTTAGTACATATTTTGATAGGATTATTATTCAGAGGTGTGGGATAACTTTTGGGGGGAAGGGATAGAAGTAAAAATTCAACTGAGACTTTTTTCCACATTGGGAAATATGAACTTGCAAGTTTTCTGCTGCCTGCTTCATCATAGAGCTATAGTTTTTCTTGTCTGGTTGTTGTTGGCTTTAGGATTCAATTTATGATGGGGATTATGCTCAGTGTTTTCCATTATTCTCATTTAACTATCACATGATACTAATGAAATAATGACTATTATTCATGCATTATCAGTAAGAAAGCAAAAGATCCATGAGATAATTCAGTTACTTAAAATTTTACAACTATAGAGTAACAGGCATTTGATATATGTGCAGTATTGCTGACTCCAAGCATATCTTTTCTATTCAAATATTGTCATTTTCTAAAGCTCTTAGCCCTGAAGCAAACCTATTTTCATTCCTATATTCTATTTACTCTAATAGCCCTAATTTTAGTGACTTCTCTTTTTTAAACCACTTTCTCCAAAGCCAGGCCTTTATCGTCGTTGGCACTACTTAATCAAGCCCTAGAATTACAATTACTTCTCAAGCAGTACATATTTGGGCATAAAAATATTTGACTTTGGATGAATTCTTTATTGGAAAAAAAAGTTATGTTGAAATCATGATAAATTAAATTATTATGAAACTATAATGAATGAATATTATTGGATATTTGAAATGTTGGAGCAATAAGAGATTAGAAAATATAACATTCATAAAACATATACTCCAAAATGATTATATACAAAATAGAAAAGTAATTAGGAGAAATATAAGTACAATGGGAAACTCTTAAGTTTTTATAACAACTTGATTGTTTTGTGTGATAGCTTGAATTTGTTTTAAGTGTAATTGTGAGATCTTTCATACTCTCTTATAGAATTCTTAGTGTTGCCATAACACAGGTAAGCCTGGATTGAATACACCATAAGCTTGTTCTAAAATTTGAATGCCAGATCTTTTTTGAATGCTTACTCTGCATTGAATTTTGTCAATAACATATATTTTAAGAAACATAATTTTGTTTAACCCTGTCAGGGGACAGTAAATACCACGAAGGCATTTTTTAATTCCTTTTACAATTATTTATTGGGTATTTATTATAAGAAATGCACTTTGCCAAGCAAAGAGAATCAGCAGGAGCTAACACATAAAAATAAACTTTTTAAAATGCAAGAAGTAAGAATGTCAATTTATTTTTCCTCAATTATATATGGTAAGTTACCAAATCATAAAAATAAACTAAGGAACCCATAAAGTCATGAAGAGATTTGTTTTGCAAGTAATATCTCACTTGCAGGTATGAGAGACTGATATTCTATATTGTAATTATGATGTAAATTAAGATGATTTTAACACATTTTGAGAAAACCCAGTTGATAGAGGAATCTGTTAGAATCCAAAGAAACATGGCTAAAATGCTATTAAACAGAAAAGGGATGTTGAATCTTTTGTTCTAGTATCTAAAACATTTCCTTACTCTTTGGGAAGCTTCAAAATAGATACTTTTGTTGACAACTCTTTTAGTTTTTGTTTCCTTTTTTTCTTCTGAAAAAAAAAAGGGGAGAATAATATCTCAAGCAAACTTATTTTCAAAAACTGGATAAATATATTGAAAAAATTCCCTCAACTCTTGATCCCAGGGTCAAAATATTTTCCAGTGTTCTATGCAAATAATTCCCTTTACTGAAGGGAGATTTCCTGTTCAGATGCTGTTTCCAGAAATTTTACACACAAATGTTCCAAGTCTTGTTAGTTTAAGCAATAATGAAATAATTGAGTGTGTTTCCTTAAAAGAAGCTCTGCAAACTGGACAGACGTCCAGAGGTGATTTTTATGAAAGCTCTTTGCTTCTTAGAGAATGTTTATCAGCACTGAGCAGTTTTTGCCTCACCTTAAGTTCAGAAACACCTGGACTAACTGACCTTTTCTTGCTCTCTCTTTTCTGGAAAATGTGAGGGACTGCCTGGAAAAAAGTAGAGGAGATAGTGGGGAGGGGTTGTGGGGGAAGGGCGCCATAATATTAGCTGAATATTTTCATAGAAAAATAATCTGGAAGCAATGAATTCCTGATGTGGTTTTATTTTAGTGTGAGTCCTTCCCCATTGGCTTTTGAGCCCAGAAATTACTTTCAGCAGTCATAGGAGGATAGTGGGAACTACAAGATACAACATGAAACTAGGGGTCTTTCACATTCTACCCCTTTGAGCTGTCTTCCCAATTCCTGAATATTATTTTTTGATCAGTTTATTCCTTTGTTAAACTAATATTGATCCTGGGTTTTTATCAGACTTCTGGTTATGAAGTCTATTTTATGCAAGTTTTCAAGTATATTGGCAGTCATTTAGAGCATTCCCTTATGTTCCTTTTATTTTCTTTAAATTTTTTTGTTATAGAACCATGATTTACCAAATTGTTCATAATGTAGTCGTTTTAGGTATTAAATGTTCAAACACCTATCCCAACCACCATCATAGCCTGCCTCCTTGCAGGCACATACAAATTTATTTCATATTATTTGTTGCATTACAAAAACAAATGAAATTAATAAAACTTAGATCAACAAGGGTCAATTTAAAATTATTGTTCTATCTCTATGGTATTACTAAAGTCAGTGTCTAAAGATTTACTGGACAGTGATTAGTGCTAGTATTGCTGTTTAGGCTCACTAAAACTTCATAGATTCTTATGTAACTTTCCCATCAGATTTCCTATGAGACTATTGGATTGATACTATATAAATTTTTGAGGTGTTGGTGCCTGAGCGGTGGCACAATCAGTAGGGCCCTGCATGTGCTAACCTAGGACAGACCATGGTTCAATCCCCCGGCATCCCATATGGCCTCCCAAACCAGGAGTGATTTCTGAGCGCATAGCCAGGAGGAGTAACCCCTGAAAATCACTGGGTGTGGCCCAAAATAAACAACAACAAAAATTTTTTGAGGTGCTGTGTGGCTACAATCTAGAATTTATAGATCTGAAAAAAATATGTTAAGTTGCAAAAAGTGGGTTGTTTCTGTTGAACTGTGTAGGGTGCTAGGGATGCTTTTTTATTTTTTATTTTTTTTAATTTGGTAGACCTTGCCATGATTTTACATTCATTTGGGGGTTGTTTTGGCACAGAGAGACAACATGCTGCAATATCATCATTTATTCCTGTCTTTGTGCCCAATGTTCACTACTGATGGTGCTTGTGGGACCATATGGGGTTCCAAAGCAAGGTTGAGTTGGCAACATGGAAGGCAAGTGCCTTACTTCCTGTATTATCTCCCCAGCCCCTAGTCATTATTTTAATAAAGATGATGAGTGGTCATACTTAACAAAATCTTTATTATAAAGGAGTCAAGCTGGCTGATAAGTCAGACAATTTTGGGGATGAGAGTCCTTTTACTCTCTCATGAGACTTTTGCTCATGTTCTTTAGGTCCTCCCTCTAACAAGCATGGGGCAGACAATGGAGCACTGAAGGCAAGGACTCTTTCTTAAAGCACCTTTTCTCTGGAATTTTTAAATATTCCTCTCCTTTGAGTTTTCTACACAAATCTTTGTAATTTTTTATTTTTTTATTTTTATAAATAATAATTTTTTTAATTTAAGCACTGTGGTACAAAAATGTTCATAGCTGAGCTTCCATCATCAAATGTACACTACCCTTCACCAGTGTAACTTTCCTGCCTCCAATGTTCCCATTTCCCTCCTCCACCAACCCCTGCCTGTCTTTGGGACAGGAATTATATTTCTCTTTCACTATCATTGTCATAGTAGTTGTTAGTGCAGTTATTTCTCTAACTGTGCTCATCACTCTTCATGTTATGGCCTGGTCTTTCTGGTCTACATCTCTATTTTTTCTGGGTATTATTACCATACTGTATTTTATTTTTCTTAAATCCCACAGATGAGTGAGACTATTCTGTGTCTGTCTATCATTTTCCTTGACTCATTTCACTCAGCAAATAGTCTCCATGACCATCCATGTATAGGCATAATTGTTGACTTCATTTTTTTCTAACAGCTACATAGTATTCTGTTGTATTAGATGTGCCACAGTATACATAACCACTTACCTGTTGTTGGGCACCTGAGTTGTTTCCAGATTCTGACTATTGTAAATAGCACTGCAATAAACATAGGAGTGCAGAGGGCATTTATGCATTCTGTTTTTGTGTTCCTAGGGTATATATATATCCCTAGTCGTGGTAAGCCACTGACAGGCATAGCCACAAAACAAAATAATAATGATATAAAACACCCTGGGTTTTGTTTTGTTTTATTTGTTGTTGTTTTGTTTTGTCTTTTGGGCCACATCTAGTGATGCTCAGGGGTTATTCCTGGCTATGCCCTCAGAAATAGCTTCTGGCTTGGGGGACCATATGGGATGCCAGGGGATCCTTTGTCCTATGTCAGCAGCATTCAAGGAAAGCGCCCTACTACTGAACCACTGCTCTGAGCCCCACTATGGGGATTTGATATTATTTTCAAATTTTTTCTGAGAGAACAAGTATTATATATCCTCTGCATTTGTTTCATTAACTTGAGCTATGAACAACAGTCATAAAATAAAGTGATGACATTGTTACTTGAGTCAAGATTGACCCTTCATGTGGCAGTACCTAGCAAACAATTAATAAATATTTCATACATAACTGGATTATAGCAGAGGAACTAGCTATATCCAGGCTTAATAAGATTCTGGATATTGAAGAGTATATTGGCTTCTTCTTGGATGATCATCTTACTTTTAATTAAGCCAATAGGAGTAAAGAGTGGAAGTTATTGAAGGGATGACAATAATACACAGTCTTGTCAACTTAATATCTAGTGACTGATTTTGCTTGATTTCTCTTGCATAAACTCAAAGCAGACTTCTGATTTTGCTTATTTTTCTGGGGCTTGAGAAGAAAAATCTAGGTAAAAAGGTGGTTCTCATTCAGGGCCAGTTCTCATTGGACAGAAGCAATCTGAGATAACTGATATAAGGAAAGGGCTTAACATTGTTGTTAGTTAAGTAGCCTAACAATATCAAAAGTGATCCAAACTATGTAAGGAAAAGATAATCATTATCAACAAGCCTAATTTATTTTTACTCTTGGCTATGGATAATGGAAGCATTATTTTTCTAATATCTTTGTGGGCACTAGAAAATTGGAAAAGAAAATGGAAAATTCTGGAGACAGGAATTGGAAGTATAAAGTTCTTTTTGTTTGTTTTGAGTCATGCTTGGTGGTGCTCAGGACTTACTTTTGGCTCTGCACTCAGCAATTATTCTTGCAGGCTCAGGGGACCATATGGAGGGACTGAGGCTCAAACCTGGGTTGGCTGCAACCAAGATAAGTGCACTACCCCCCTGTACTTACTCTAGCCCTTAAGGAATGAAGTTCTATCTCTTAATATATCTGAATGTATGGGAAGGTTTTTTTGTTTGTTTGTTTTGTTTTTGGGCCACACCCGGCGGTGCTCAGGGATCACTCCTGGCTGTCTGCTCAGAAATAGCTCCTGACAGGCACGGGGGGCCATATGGGACACCAGGATTCGAACCAACCACCTTTGGTCCTGGATTGGCTGCTTGCAAGGCAAATGATGCTATGCTATCTCTCCGGCCCCGGGAAGGTTAAGATGCAAAACTGAAATAATGGACTAGGCTTCCTACTGAGGACAAAATGTTTTTAAGTTGAGCAAAATGACAATGATATACCTCATATTTCTGCATTTTTATACAATTAAAAAGGGGGGAAATAACCCACTTTTTTATCTTTTCTTCTCTCTGTGAGCTGTTCAATAAGGAATTTTTGGTGAAAGAGTCCCTCAGTTTAATGCTTATGTTTAACCATGGCATGGGGATTTTTGGACTTGTTCTTGTAGCCCCCATAGGGGCCTATAACGCCATGTGGCATTGTTCCTTGTTTACATAGGCACATTAAAATGGGAAAATACTATACATACATATAAGTTCCTATCTAGTAGAGGTAAGAACACAGAAATCTTATAGAGTAATGGGTCCTTACACCCTGAACATTGACATAATGACCTGGCACAAGCCTCAGAAGAATGGGCATTCTCCATTCATCCCTGAACCAGGGAAGCTAACTACGAAACATCCGAGGTCATTTATAACATCATCTGGAAGCAACCCTCTACCAGGGAAGACCCTACCACTGTTCTGACATTGACCTGCTCAAAAGAGACTTCCCTCAACACTAAGAAGACTTGACAACAACGACTGCTTACAGAACAGGACTCTCTGCATTGCCCTTTTGTTGTGAGGTGAAACTAGAGGACGCTCTACACCATCCTGACTTCAATTTAGGATATGCAGATTCCAGGATCTTTAATACAGAAACATGATGCCAACAACAGAGACTGTAAAAAATAAAAGTGTATTGGCACTATAGACAATGACTTGTATTGGACAAACAAGTTTGCCTGGAGCCTAGAGTTGGTCTTCTGCCAGGAAACTTCAGGGGTAGGGTCTCTTTGTATTTAGGCCAAGGCTTTTCCTTTCCATGTCCCTCATATTTTGGTGGGCCTATGCAAACAATAGCTGCAACTCTAACACCTTTTATACGGTGCTCCTTTGACTCTAATCCTTAAAAAAAAAACCCACTTAAACTTTTGTCATTAACTTAAACAAATATGCATGGGCAAGGAAATGTAAGAAAATACTATACCTTCAATGTTTAAGAAGTTACATAAGTTTTATGGCCTTAGATTGCATTGTGTACTGCTAAGAAATGTTATAATGTACTACAATCTGGGGATTTGGGGGACAAAGTAATTGTACATGGGTTCTATTTTATTTTTCTTAATGTTCTTTGGCTGAAAGTTCAAAATTAAGGTATCAGCAAGGGCTTTTCTTCTAAGAGTTTTGTTTATGGGTGATTGTCCTTCCACTGTAACTTTACCTTTTCCTCTTTCTTTGCATCTTTGTTCTCATAATTAAAAATAAAATTATAAAAAACAAGGGGGGGATAAAGAATGGGAGTCAGCAGCCAAGTGGTTTCAGGTGTGTTAGTGGAGATTAAAAAAAAAAAAGGACAGAAATAACTATCCAAGCCAAAGTTAACAACATTATGGAATTAAAAGACTCAAACTTTAACAAACTGAACTTAAATGGGCCTGTTATACTGGCAGACCAAGGGGCAAAGGGTCATAGTATAGGATGCACTCTGGAACCATTGGTGGAGGGAGGTTGACACTGGTGGTGGGATTGGCCCTGATTCATTATATGTCTGAAATTCAATCATGAAGTATTTTTTTTAATCACAATGGTTTCAATAAAATAAATTAAATTTAAAAAAACTATGATAATACCAAAGAATTGAAGAGTTAGCAAGAGAGAAGGACAAATGTCTAATAAGATAAGGTATATATAAAGATAGAAACTCAAAAAACTAACCCCTGTATTTTTTTTCTGGTGATATCTTGCCAGTTGTAGAAGCAACTATCAAGAAACAGAAGTTTGTTAGCATTTAGGAATCTCAAAGATCTATTGGGAGGGGGAACATTTCAGTTCAGGACCCCAAAGAGTAAGTAGGAAACACCCTATACTTCACTTTGGACTCTAAAAATCAATATCCTCAAAAGTAGGATGAACTATTAAGTGAGTTAACCTTCAAAAGGGCTGCAGCACAATTTTAAACATGCTAAATCAATGAATTTGAATTAGAATGAATATATAAATACTTACACACACATACACACAATCAAAACAATGTTAGATAAAAGGGATTAATCTCTGAGAAGTCTCAGAGTATAAAGTATAGAGGTGGCTCTCAATAGGAAAAATCAAATGTAAAATATAAAGAATTACATTTTCCTAAAACTAAAAAAAAAAAAAGATGACTATCAACTCAGAATTTCACTCTCAGTAAATCAACTTTTAAAACAAAGATAAAATGAAGATATCTTTTTAAATCTAATTTTTAGTTTTTGTTCTTTATTTTTTATATAAATTTTAATTGAATCACCTTGAGTCCCTTGTCTCTATTGTCTTTGGGTGAAGATATCTTAAGTAACCAATCAGAAAAAAACATGCTACCCAACAAATGTAACTTACCTTAAAGAAATGCTGAAAGCTTTTTTCAAGGCAGAAGAGAAAATATTCAGACAGAAGTTCAAAAATACAGGAATAATTGATACTATGGGTAATGGCACTGAGAAAATTTACTATATAATGCCTTTCTCTGTAAGTGTTTTGGGGTGTTTGTTTTTGAGGGAAGGATATTTGGGCCAAACCTGGTTCTTTTCTTGGGGTTGTTTCTGGTAGTGCTAGATAGGAAGAGGAACTATGTGATACTAGGGATAAAACTGGGGTTGGCTACCTTGAAAGCAAGCCCTTACCCTCTGTACTATCTCTCTGGCCTCATTAAGTATATTTTATTTTACATGAAGAAGCCATATAAGTAAATAAAACATAAAAAGGCAGGGTAGGGTAAACTTCTGAAAAGCCTGGGAGCCAAAGTAAGAAGATTAAATTCTACCCTGCCCACCAGACTCACTTACCCCATAACTTCTCCTGCTGTGCCCACAGGAAATAAGCATAGTTTGTTTGCTACCTAGAGTGCAAAAACACTCCTCACTCTGCCTTTTCCAAACAGTTCTTTGTTTCAAACTCCTCCTGCCATCCTCCCTTTCCAGGAGCAACCTCTTTCTAGTCTTCCGGAAGTGATGACATTTGCTACACCATGGAACATTTCTGTGGAAAATCCTGTAAGTTTCATTTCTGTCCTCAACAGGGTCATGTAGACCTGAAGGAAGGGAACCATTCCCACGTGCTTTTCTATTTTTTAAATTTAATTTAATATTTTCTGTTCTTTTTTTATTAAAGCATTGAGATTTACGAAGTTATTCATAGTTGAGTTTTAGACAGACAGTATTTCAGCACCAATTCACCCATGTTGTTTTCTGTCCTTAAAGCTTTTATTGGATCTGACCCATAATGAAGTCCAGAAATGTCTGGCAACGCAGGAAATAGATGAGTGACATATAACCCTTTTTGTCTTACAAGGTGGATGGCGAGCGGCTGAACTTGGAGAGTGAAGACATTGAAAGAATTGATGAAACCAAATTAAGCCGTTTCATTGAGATCAACAAACTTGGCTGGGTGACAGAGTACAATCCTGTGGTAAACAGCATCCCAGCTCTTAAGTCCCCATGTCAGGAAGGTTATCTATCTCCCTATTAGAGCACCTTTCCTGTACTTACTGTTTTATGATCTGGTGATAATGGTCACTACCATTCAGGGAATCACCTTGTTGCTTGTATGCCACCCTTACTACAGACCTGTTACCACTCAACAAAACACATAGTCAAAATGAGAGAGAGAGAGAGAGAGAGAGAGTGTGTTAAAATGCCTGTCCCAGAGGCAAGTAGGGGTGGAGTGGGTGTCAGGGAAATTGGGGAAATTGGTGGCAAGAGTGCATTGATATAGGGTGGTATAAAATCAATGGCAGACTTAATCATGAACAATTTTGTAACCATGGTGCTTAAAGTAATTCTATATAAAATATAATAATATAAAACATTACATATAACATATAGCATTATATATAATATTTAATATTATAATTGTATGTTTTTATAAAAGAAAGTTCCAGAATGCAGAATTAAGGTGATCAAAAACTTTCCAACTCTACTGCCTGAGAGTGTTCCCTGGAGGTTTCTAGGATCTGGCTCACTCTCTGCTCCACAGTCTGACACTGTGGAGTGCTTGACATAGTCTGACACAGTCTGACATAATAAACTATATTATGGGTCATTGGTACCCTAAAACTTCAGTTATATTCCTTGTAGGCACATAAAGTTAGTAGGCACATAAAGTTTCAAGAATAACCTCTCAAAAATAATATCAGTATTATAAAAAAATTTTAATTCTATTTTATTTTTTATTTATTTTTCTCTTTTTTTCCTGTTTTGGGGCTATAATTACTGCAGGCTCTTCACACAGGAATTACTCTTGACAGGGCTCAGGGGCCATATGGAATGTGAGTGATTGAGCCCAGGTTGGACATATGCAAGACAAGAGCCCTACTCACTGGATTATCACTCTGGCATTCAGTTGTTTCCTTTTTCTGAGTCTAGTTTATGGACTGTCATCACCTGGAATATCCAGACCCTTGTGGAACCTCAGCTTGCTATCCCAGTTGCCCTTGTTTTGAACTATTAGAAGCCACCTAGACAAAGGTTTCAGGCTACCTGTCCCAGTAGTCTGCTGGTCTGAGCACTCCACAGCTGGTAGAACAACCTCATTTATCCTGCTTTCTATTTTCTGTAAGCACAAAAGGATGCAGCATTCCTTTCCAATGGCCCACCTCAATGTAGAAAGGCTGTTTATTCTTTGACTACAGCAAAAATTGCGAACCCAATTACCAGAACTTTCAAGACCTTTCTATGGCCACTCTCTCATTTAGTCCTCATATTGATTTTGTGGGGTAGAAACTGATGTATTGAGAGAATATTCCTAATCCAAGTGACTCATTCAAATTACAATGAGTGAGTGGGGAAAATATTCTTGGAGACAAACTTTGTGCCCAGAGTTCTATTTCACATTGTTTTGTTCCATTTCACAGAAGAGGAAAGCAGAGTCGCAAGAGGAAAGGAGATTTGGAAAAGTGAAGTAACTTCCTTAATGCACTATGACTAGGAGTATGAGCTTCAGAGACTGTCCCATGGCCTTGTCTCTGTCCCATGTCCTTTTCTCATGACTGGTCTGTCTGGATGGATCCTGTGGTTTTTCCAGCACCTCACATAGCCTTAGGTAGAAAACACCCTTTTTCCTGTTGACTACATTCCAGTCTGCCTCTCACTCCATGTTTGTGTCTGTGGCATGGTGACTCTATTTCCACTTCTTCTAAGGTTCCAAACACTTGCTTGCTGGGGGTGTTGGCAGTAACCATCCAGAGGACACTTTTCTCCTAGCCTACCATCTTTCTGGTGGTCGTTGCATCTGTTGAGCAGACAGGATTGCACTGTTGCCAAAAGCAATGGTGTTTGGTTCTTAGCTTCATGGTCCCAGTGTCCTGAACTATGCAGGTTTAAGGCAGGGCCTGAGCATCTTGGCTCACAGGATAAGTTCCACATTATAAGTGAAGGCAAATCTCATCAAGAACTTAAATAGAAATTGTTTTGAAGAAAGAAGTTCTATTTGTATTGAGACTTTTTCATTTTCCCCAAGTAAATTTTTTTTTCATTGTATGCCTGCCCACACTCCTACTCAAGTTATTTTTCAGCTGTTGAAAGTGCAGAAATTGACACCAAAAGCAACTGGGCAAATATTCACAGCCAAGCACTCAGCCTGCCATGCCCTTTAAATACTTACACTTAATTCTTGGCTTAGGGCAAAAAAAAAAAATCAGACTCCATCTATTAAGATTAAACTAATTGCTTCTGCTCTGTCCAATCTCTTCTCTTAAAACAACTATATCTAGCTAGTTAGCTTAAACTATACTCTTTTTCTTCTCTCAGAGATTCATGCTCTAATTTAAGTAATAGGATCTAATAAAACAAAAGTTAATAACACCCTGACTCCAAAATTTAAAACCTGAGTTGGTTTTAAACTCTTGGGCTAAATTCAGGGAAAGAATCCATTGGAACTTCCATGCATACATGTTGTTCAATAAAACAGGAGAATATCGACAGAGTTGTGTGTGGCTTCCAGAAGGATCCCATCTAGTTATTATCCAGTCCATTGTCCTGGGGTTTTATCTACACATTTATTATTCAGCAGGAAAGGTAACCAATGTGTCCTGAAGAGTTTGCTTTATCTGGCCCGAGGTCAAGTGAAGTTTAATCATGCTCAGCATGAAATAGGCTTAGCTGGGATTTTACCATCAACTGTTGTGTAAGATATTACACATAGGTAAGAGCATTGATTTAAAGGGCTGGAGTGATTGCACAGTAGGTAGGACATTTACCTTAAATGTGGTCAACCTGGGTTTGATCCCCAGCATCCCATATGGTCCCATGAGCCTGCCAGAAGTGACTTCTGAGCACAGAGTCAGGAGCAACCCCTGACAGCTTCTGGGTGTGGCTCAAAAACCAAGAAAAATAAAAGGCGCATTGACTTGGATACAAACTTCCTGGTGTAACTAGTCCACTACTGGTGAATTTGAATTTTGGATAATCACTTAACCTATCCTGGGCCTCATCACTCATAAAAATAAGGACCAAGTTTGTTCTTATGTGTAAAGATCTAAGAACTGTGTCTGGTATCTAGAAAAGACTGTATCCACTACTGATATATCGGCAGCAGCTACTTTATAATTGTATCTGACCACTCTTGATACCTAAAGAGGGATGGAAAAGTGACTAGAAGATTATAAGGCACATTAATATCCTATTGCTGCATACCAGGTTATCCCAAAATTTTACAGAGTATGGCAGGATAAGGATCTTGGCAGGCACATAGCCAACTCAGGTTCACTCCCCAGCATCCCAAGCCCTGCCAAGAGTGATCCTTGAATGCAAATCCAGAATAAGTCCTGAGCACTGCCAGGTGTGACCCCAAAACAAGAAAACAAAAATGTAGCATCTTAATAGAGTAAATACTGATGAAGCCAGAGATATAGTATAGCAGGGAGGACATTTGCCTTGCATGCAACTATTGCAGGTTCAATTCCCAGCACCACAGTAAGTCCAAGCCTTGTCAGGTATGCTCCCTGAGCACCTAATAAAGAGTAATTTTTGAGAACATCTATGTGTGTCCCACCCATCCATCCCATAATAAAGAGTAAGCTTTGACAGTGACCTACTCTTTCTTATTTTCTCTCTTTTCTATGGATTTAATGTTTCCAGAACTCCTAGCAAACATATTCTTTTTTTAAATATCTCTTTATTTAAGCACCATGATTATAAACATGTTTGTGCTTGGGTTTTAGTTATAAAAAGAACACTACCTTCACCAGTGCAACATTCCCATCACCAATGCCCCCAACTCCCTCCTCCCCCACCCCCTGCCTGTATTCGAAACAGGCATTCTTTTTCTCTCACTCACTATCATTGTCCTGATAGTTGTCAGTGTAGTTATTTCTCTAACTGGACTCACCACTCTTTGGGGTAAGCTTCATATCGTGGGCTGACATACTTTTTCTATAGATTGATATTTTGGCAAGATGTTTCTAATCTGGACACAGGCATGGAGTGCAAGCATTTATGCTATACTGATCTGAATGTTTGTATTCAAAACTCTACTTCAGAAATGACTCAACTGTCCCTGGCTCATCAGAGATGGCTATTAGCTGAGTGACTCACTCCAGATTGCTATTTGAGTGCCTAGCATTAGGTCTGACAATCCCCATCCAGCACGATAAAAGAGAACAAGAGAGAATCACATGTCTTTTGTTACTTTATGAGAGATCTATACCACGGCATTAAAAACTAAAGGGTACAATAACTCATTAAGAGTCATTTTAAAGTTTCCATTCATCTGAATTATCGGTGAAGGGATATCATTTAGGTTTCAATCCATATAATCTCTAGGGAATTAATAATGATCTTATTTCATCCCTCTCTCTTTCTACTGCAATACATTTCCAATTGCCAGAGTGTAATTGGTTTATTTAATAGCCTTGTTCCTATTCATCTTCTGCTCATGATGAACAAGGGATCCCCAGAGTATGAAGAAAGCATCCACAAATACCAAGAAGCAGCTAAACTCTTCCAAGGGAAGGTAAGTCTGAAACTGGGAGGAAGTGACCTCTGACAACTGAGTCCAGGACACACACCAAAAAAAAAAAAAATGAGAGAAAATAACTAGAAATGAGATGAAGAAGGAAATTAAGTTCAAAACAGAAAAAGTCAGAATTAGGGCATAGTATACCATATTAGCTGATTTAAAAATAAATATGTATGCTAAACTAATCAAGGCCATGTTATATCATCCCTTGGTAATGTGTCCATTTCCTTTTTATCCTGAATTAATAAATAGGTAGTGAAAAATTAGAGACCTAAAGATAATTGTAAAAATGTATCTCTTTGAGCCAGAGCACAGCAGGAAGGGCCTTGTACACTGTTGAGCTGGGTTCAATTCCTAGCATCCCATATGGTACCCCCAGCCTGCTAGATCAAGAGCAGATCTGATCCTGGCTGATCCCCTGAGCCTGCCTGATGACAGAGCCAGGAGTAACCCCTGAGCACTATCAGGTGTGGCCCCATTAAAAAATAAAATAAATGAATCCATCATGTTGGGAATGAAGAAAGTACAGGGGTCAAAGCATTTGCCTTGCAATTATTCAGGCCAGGGTAGTTCCTTGACATCACGTCGTTGGTAATCTTTGAGCTCCAAGAGTGATCCCTCAGCATAGCAGGGCAGCTAAAAACAAACTAAAAATTGCATAAGTGCCACAATTTGTTTATTCCTGGCATAATCTCTTAAATCTTTAGAGCGCAGGATTTACTTCTCCCATCAAACACCCATCATATACTAAATGTCAAAAAATACTTATTTCTGGGGCCAGAGCAGTGGCACAGCGATAGGGCATCTGCCTTGCACGTGGCTGACCTAGGACAGAACATGGTTCTCTCCCGCAGTGTTCCATATGGTCCCCCCAAACCAGGAGCGATTTCTGAGTGCATAGCCAGGAGTAACATCTGAGCATCACTGGATGTGACTCAAAAAAAATACATATTTCTTTCTATTCCCTATTTTTGTTCCTGAATATAGGTGAACCATTTACCAGAATAGTATAACAATGATACTTATTTTGAATGGGTAGAAGGTTTGATGATAATATAAAATAGTTAACATTACCAGGTACACAAAAACTACTTTATAAATATTAAATCCTCTTATTTAGACCTATAATGTTCCAGCACCAATTCCACCACGAGTAAACTTTCTTCTACCAGGGTTCCCGAGTTTCCTCCCACCTTCCCAACCCACCTCCCTTTACCCATACAGACAGGCACATTTTTAAGTTTGGTTGTTGAAATTTGGATCTTATATTTTCAGTGTTGTTAGTCCAGTAGTTTTAATATTTAGCTACCACTGAGGGACCTGAATAACCTTGACTCCTCTCCATTTCCGCATTCCTTCCCTATAATATTATTCAGTAGTTTAGACTGTAATATGTAGATTTCTCTCCCCAGATCTGAGCTCTCTCTTATTCAAATTTCTCTACCTGCAGATTCTTTTTGTTTTGGTGAACAGTAGTATGAAGGAAAATGGGAAGGTGATAGCATTTTTCAAATTAAAGGAATCTCAACTGCCCGCTTTGGCAATATATCGAACTGAAGATGAAGAGTGGGACACTCTGCCCCTCAAAGACATCTCTGTAGAACTTGTACAAAAATTTTGTGATGGTTTTCTAGCAGGAAAATTGTTGGTAAGTTGAAGATGTTTATCAAAGCAAATCATTATCTCTTCTACTTCCTATTGGATGGAAACTGGGGAGATTTCTCAAACTGACTTTGCTCCAGGAGGCTGCCTAATGAAATCAGTTGAGGCTGTGTGTGACAGGTGTGGTGGGTTCTAGAAAGTAAAGATAGGCTGCTTGAGATAAAATTTCAGGGGAAAAAAATGAAAGCCACAAGGCATTCAAAACCGGGTGTCTTTCAGCAAAGTATTTAAAAAAAAAAAAAAAGGTCCAAAGGTAACATAATGTGAAATCTGATCAACACAATTTAGTTGGGAAGGATGGGTGATGAGGTCATTGGGAGGAGGGCAGTATACCGATGATTGGTGTGGTATTGGGATTATGTTCATGAGAACCCATTATTAATAACATTGTAAAGTACAAAATATCCAACTTTTTAAATAAAAAAACATTAAATATATAAACTAATTTTAAGGAAAATTATCAAAACAGTCATACAGAAGTCATCATTGTAGGGACTTACTCTAAAAAAATTAAGTTGTGGGGGCCAGAGAAGGAAGGAAGGAAGGAAGGAAGGAAGGAAGGAAGGAAGGAAGAAGGAAGGAAGGAAGGAAGGAAGGAAGGAAGGAAGGAAGGAAGGAAGGGAGGGAGGAGGGAGGGAGGGTGGGAGGGACAAAGGGAGGGAGGGAAGAAAGGAGGGGAGAGGGAGGGAGGGAAGAAAGAAGGAGGGAGGAAGGGAAGAAGGTAGGGGGAGGGGAAGGGAGGAAGGAGGGAGGGAAAGGAAGGAAAGAAGGAGGAAGAAGGGAAGGAAAAGAAAAAGAAAGAAAGAAAGAAAGAAAGAAAGAAAGAAAGAAAGAAAGAAAGAAAGAAAGAAAGAAAGAAAGAAAGAAAGAAAGAAAGAAAGAAAGAAAGAAAGAAAGAAGAGAGAGAGGAAGGAAGGAAGGAAGGAAGGAAGGAAGGAAGGAAGGAAGGAAGGAAGGAAGGAAGGAAGGAAGGAAGGAAGGAAGGAAGGAAGGAAGGAAGGAAGGAAGGAAGGAGAAGGAAAAGGGACTAGATAGAACGATGTTCAAAGTGGCAGGGCATTTGCCTTTCAGGCACTAACCTAAGACAGTCTGCGGTACGATCCCCTGGCGTCCCATATGGACCCCAAGCCAGGGATAATTTCTGAGCACATAGCCAGGAGTAACCCCTGAGTGTCACGGCGTGTGTCCCAAAAGCAAAAGAAAAAAAAATTAAGTTGTGGCTCACTGACTTTGTACATCAATATTATATTCTTTGACACGAATGTATCCATCGGGGTCTCAAACTCGCAGCCCACGGGCCATTTGCGGCCCTCCATACAACATTTTGTGGCCCTTCCCTAGAGGAATCTTTTTTTGTTTTGTTTTGTTTTAATTGTTTGGGTCACACCCCCCAATGTTCAAGGCTTACTACTGACTTTGCACTCAAGGATCACCCCGACTTTGCCTCCTGCGACCCCCAGGTAAATTGAGTTTGAGACCCCTGCAACCAAAACTATCATTTTTAAAAAATATTAGTGAATTCATTGGATTTGACTAAAAGCAAAGTTATCTGAAGATATGGTGATCAGAATCAGGAAGATTGTTAGATTATAGTTATGGGGATAGAATTCAGGAGCATTTCTTGGAGTAGGTCTTGTGTATTTAAAGGAGCTTAACTTGACATGAAATGTCAATGGCAAGTAAATTAATGGAAAGTTAATCATCCTCCATGTCAAAAGCTCAGAGAATAAAAACTGAAGGGACTTAGGACTTTACTTATTATATAGTTGAGTTTTATCATCCTCTTAAGTCAAAAAAAATAATAAATTGCAAATCTAAGAATGGTGTCCACAATGTTTTTCAGAGAGAAAATCGTGAATCAGAGAAGGCTCCAAAGGTGGAACTCTGATTTCTTCCTGAAGTTTTGGCATATTCTTCAGTGTCTGCTGTGTGTCAAGTTGAAAGGGGAACTCAAGCCTCAGAGACACTAAATGAGATGATCATCAGGCCCTACAGACACACACACACACACACACACACACACACACACACACACACACACACATTTTTGTTTGTTTCTTAAAATATCAATCACTTTCCTTGTCCTTTCTTTTACATTTCCAACTCTTTATCCTCATCTAGTCATCTCTTTGGCTTTTATGAAGCATGTACTCTTACACTGGATAGAGGTGTTAAGAGAAATATAAGACTACTAGAAGGAGAGGCTTTCTAGGGAGAGATTATGTTGACTTGTCATTTCATATTGATTTTGTACGCTGCAATTGACTACACAAAACGTAGTTTCTACTCTTTCAGGTTGAAACTCTGCTTTCTTTATAGGCACATCTTTCTTTCTCAGGGCCAATAACAGGACCATTAGACCTTTCTTGGATGTCTTTTTTGCTAACAAGTCGTCTCTGAACTCAGCAGTGATAGACTCTTTCCAAACTCAGTGTTCGTGGAGTATTCTGAACTCCCCATGCAAATCAACAACCTATCTGATCAATAAAGGCAATCATGTTATAGGGAAAGACTGGCATCTTTTTATAGGCCAGACCTTTGGTAAATATACAGCTATCCAACTAAACTGTGTCCTCAGCTTTTGGTGTCCACAGTTGAACTGAGTCACCAATGTGTTATTGTTCCCTCTGTAAGTGAAGGGAGTTGGTCAGAGACAATCATGCATGAGGATTGGTAAAAATGTGGCAAAAAGAATTAGTAACTGAGGTAGGAAAAAGTTTGGGGAGTGGGTATGAGTAAAAGGGCACTTGGCCTTGAGGATGCCACATCTTGGATTACTGCAGGTGAGCTGTGTAGTGTGTGTGGGATGAAGGGAGAGTTGGGCTGAGTCTCCGGCTCACAGGCTGTTACTGTCAACACACAGATGTCACATTGTTCCCAGGAGGCTCTTGGCACAGAAGATGAGACTCTAAGTGCTGAAATGCTGAATAACCACAGCTCACCTCCCAGCTAACAGGACACCTAAGAAGAGGCCCAAGTGAGCAACAAAGTGAAAGACTTAGTTATTCCATTCTGTGGGGAAAACCCACAGCCTCCCAGCCAGAGTCAGCTGCTAGCTAAAGCAGCCGTGTGAGGCACGCCTCAGCAACCTGAGACAGATGGATTTGGAGGAGGAGGCCAGAACTCCATCCCCAGGGCTGCAGCAAACCACCCAAACAGCCTATTCCTGAGGCTGAAAATTATTCCTGGGATAGGCACAGCCCTGAAACCTTTCTTTGATCCTATAAACTAGAGTTCTTGACATACACAGTCAAGAAATTCTTCCCACTGTGCCCTAAAGGTCTCCCAGTCACACAAGCTTGCTTCTTCTTGTGTGAACTCCACAGAAAGTTCTAGAGCATGCAATCGGCACCTCGCATGACACCTTCCATGCTTGCTCTTAGGCCCCCTTATCCAGTCTACTTTTCTGCATGCTCAAGATCCAATTTGTTCTCCAAAATTTTTTATTTTCAAATCATTTTGATTCCCTTTATTGTCTCTTTTTCTTCCCTTTCTCCCAACTTTTACTCTTACTTGTTGAAAAGAATGAAATTTCAAGGACCCAAGAAATAGTATGAGTTAAAATGCTTTTCTTGCATGCATCCCACCTTGGTTTGATTCCTAGCACTGCCTGGTCTCCCTAACACTATCAGGAATGACATCAAACACAGAGCTGGTAGTAGCCCACCTAGTATTAAATTTGGTAAATATTAAAGGATAAATTCCCATGAGATATACTTTACTCAATATTGAATTTAATTTTTCATTCTTCTAGCTAGAGTCTGATATTTTTCACAAGGGAATCATTCAGTAACCCTAGATAGACCATGCTATTTCACTAATATTTGCAGAAAGTAGTGGAGTTATTTTGAAGAGTGTGATAGAAGGAAGGTTGGGAATAGGGCATGAGTCAGAGTGCCAGGAAAGTTTGTACTTTGTCTCACCTCCTCTGCAAATGTAGTGTAGGAAAAACACTTTTTGTCTTTGAAATTTAGTTTATTGAGGACAATAAAGCAATTCATTGGATATTTTGAGAAGCAAAGGTAAACTGTGATACATATAAAGTGAAGTTAGCTATGTTTTATGCTTTATTTCACACTGGACTAAATTCTCTGGTCACAGTCTTCAATTGTCAGAATCTAAGGAAAAGGAAATCTTCCTTTACCTGAGATTCAAAAAGTATTCGAGATTGTTGTGGGCTTTATTAGTATTCAGTTTTTAATGAAGTTAACAAATGAAGACTCAATTCAATTGAAAATATAGAATGCTACCAACAATTCCCAGAGAAAGGTGCCTGCCATGCCATTTAGAGCCACATGGGAAAACACCAGTGTTGAAGACACAAAAGGAAAATATTGGAATGAGCCTTCATTGTTTCCATGGAATGACTGGGAGATGCAGCGTAAGCATGTTTAGTGTTTTCTGCAGTCTTGAAGTTTAGGTTGTCTCTACATTATCTGGACCTTGGCCCTAGTGATTAGGATAAGCAGCTGGTAGTCAGAGAATAAGAATTCTACAAAAGGTAGTTGGAATATAGGCTGTGAGTGGGTTGATTTGCATGTAAGGGACTCTGGCTGCTGAATTGTTTACTTTCTCTAGCAATTGGCTAGTGCTGGAAAGAGCAATCTCTCAGGGTAGGTAAATCCCCAGATAACCATCAGAAACAAGTGGTTATACAATGCTCAATATCATCTGTCATTGGCCACCTCTCCCATGACATTGTGGAGGGAGAATCTCCCCAAAAAGTATTCAAGTGGCCAGTGACTCTTCCCAGCAATTTTCAGCTAAGTGGATATCAGTTCAATGTATATTTTCTATGGTCGGGCATTACCCAGACCACCCTAAATGGAACATCCAGCAGTGCTTGGGGACATTTCATGATAATGACCCATGGATCATGAGATATTGGGAATCAAATCATTCAGCAGCATGTAAGATAAGTGCCCTAACCCCTGTACTATCTCTCTGGCCCTACTTTTAATTATTTGAAAAATCTCCATATTATTTTCCATAAAGACTGTATCAGTCAATAGTGCTATCATCTATGAATAAGGTTCCTTTTCTTTTTTAACCACATCCCCACAAACACTGTTTATTTGAAGACTTTTTTATTCAGCCTATTCTCGCTGATATGAGGTGATGTCACAATGTTATTTTATTTGCATCTTCCTGATAGTCAGTGATGATGAACACTTTTTAATATCCCTATTGGCTATTTGGATGTTTTAGGAGACACATTTGTTTTTCTCCATATTTTTGATGTGTTATCTTTTATTGTTGTTGACTTTTGTTAGTGCTTTATATATCTTAAATATTACTCTTTGCATTTATTAATTTAAAACTTTCTAATCAATTTCAAGTACACAATAAAAAATTATCCTCTACTACAGCTTTTTTTGAGAGAGCAAAGCTGTCCTTGAGTCCACATGTGTAGCTGAAAAGTTTCATGTAAAGTTCAACAGGCAGCAGAAAAGTTATTAGACTGAGATATTAAGGACAGAGAACCATGATAAGAGAATAGAAAAATTGGTTAACGGGGCCGGAGCAGTGGCACAAGCGATAAGGCATCTGCCTTGTCAGCGCTAGCCTAGAATGAACCACGATTCGATCCCCTGGCATCCCATATGGTCCCCCAAGCCAGGAGCGATTGCTGAGCTCCTAGCCAGGGGTAACCCCTGAGCGTCACCGGGTGTGCCCCCCCAAAAAAAAAGGAAAGTTGGGTGATGGAGAAAAACAGTGCTACTGAGAGGGAGGGGTATGAGACTGGCAGTGGATGGAGAAAGTCTCCAAAATCAGAAAAAGCTGCCAGAGGAGTTCTCCACAAAAACAAAGTGATTCCTCAATAACAAATTTTATTACAAAATTGAATTTGGAACCAAACTTACTTATTTTACCTTTATAATATTATCTGTTTTCTAGACAGAGAACAATAAAATGAGAAGTACATGTCTTGTCCTACCTCACTGTTGTAGTGCTTTCACATAGAGATACCTAGAGAATAGAAAAAAAATTAAGTTAAAGACTTCTTTTTTTGAGTCTTGAACTTTTGACAAGAGTAAGCTAGATTTCCAAGGAAGAAGTGAGTTTTTAAATTTCATATTTAAAGATGATTCGGCCTCTATTCTTTCTAAAGCAAGCCAGTGTCTCATTTTTTTTTCTTTTCGTGTTACAATCAGAGGTCATTTTCTTTCTGTGGGTTTGGCAATGAACTGAATTATAGAAAAAGTAGAAGAGAAGAGGTGTGAGTTAAACAGGATATGAAAAGTTGTGCAGAATTCAGACTTCTTGTTTCACTGCCAAACAATTGCACTAAGTCTTAATAGCAGTATTCTACATTAGGCCATGGGGGAAGAAAAAAATAGATTGTCATTTGATATGCTTTGGTGAAGTAAGAATTTTTTAAAGAATAAGTATGTTTGTTAACAACATTTTTCCCCAGGATAAAGACTTTGAGGCAGGAAGTTTGTGGGGGAGAGATTATGGGACCTCTAAGGAAAGCAGAAAGGATAATTGGGCAGAAGAAAACATTGAATTGTGACACAATCACAAAAAGTCTCAAATGATCCCATGGAATAATAATGAATAATAATACCCAAATAATATCCCACAACTGTGTTGAGAGGTTCTTTCAGGCTTATCCCAAATTGGAAAATAGATTCAGTCTTTAGACCTTCATTATGATTGCGTGACTGCACACAGGAAAGTAGCATGATCATGGACAAGATGGATCACTTTGACAAAGGGAAATATCAGCATTAGAAATTGGTGGGATTCAAGTCAGAGAAGCCAGCTGTCAAGGCTGAAGTGTACAGTCTTGTTGTATGCTCCAGTATACAGTATGAGAATTGAGGCCTTTTGGTAGTAACTAGAGCCCACATGAATGAGCTGGGAGCCTTTTAAAAGAGAACCTATCAACAGTCCCTCCTCTTCCACCAAGTGAAAATATAATATATGTAGCACAGAAAAAAGAAATCAACAACTTACTATGCAGGTACATTCCCCTCAGACTCTAGTCTCTAAATCCAGGAGAATTCTGTATCTTTTTTTTAATAATATCTTTATTTAAGCACCATGATTACAAAACTGATTGTAGTTGGGTTTCAGTCATAAAAAGAACACCCCCTTTCACAAGTGCAACATTTCCATCACCAATGCCCCCCATCTCCCTCCTTCCCCACCCCCTGCCTGTATTCAAGATAGGTATTCTACTACGCACACTCATTAACATAATACTTACCAATGGGACTGTGAAAAATTGTGAGTGCTGCCTGTGTGTGCCTGTCTACTGTCCTGCCACGTGAACCTCTTGGGAGTGGGCCGAAAAGAGGCTCCAGAAAACTCGCTCTCCCAGAGGCCCATGCTAGGGCAAAATGCCAAGGAACTGCTCCATAACGTAAAAACTGGCTATAAGCAATACGTTGCAGAAGCCAGGTCCCCTGTTTGTGATGTCAGGCTGGGAAAATCTACGAAACCTGCCCAGTGGGGCCCGACTGTGAAAAATTGTGAGTGCTGCCTGTGTGTCTGTCTACTGTCCTGCTGCGTGAACCTCTTGGGAGTGGGCCAAAAAGAGGCTCCAGAAGAGCACTTTGCTCCACTTCGCTTCGCAGCCCTGCGCTCTATCTAAGGAAAGAACGCCATCACAAGAAGAAGAAAAAAATCAGACTAAGAAATGTGCTAGATCACTGAAGCCCAGCATTTCTCTCCAGACTGTCTTCTCTGCTGCATGATCGGATCTAAGATTTGATCCTGTGTGAGGCTTCATCCACGGAGGACTCCCCTCCCTTGGAGGCAAATCAACACATCCAGAAAGGGTGGAGCCAGAGGAGTGTGGCTACCTACATCATTTAGCCAATGAATACCACCACAACACGTAGAAAAACCCACAATACAAGTGCGACAATGGGGAAACAACACAGGCTAGCATCAGACACAGAGAATGAAGATGACAATTCTGATGACCAGATAATGACCAACCAACTAATCAACCTCTCAGATAAGGACTTTAGACAAGCAATATGGAAGATGCTCAACAAACTCAAAGAAACCATGGATCAAGTTGAACAGAACACTAATAAGAACCAAAAAAATATGAAGACAGAAATCACAAAACTCCAAACTGAAATAACATGTCAAATAACAGGCCTGAAAAAGTCAGTAAATGAAGTGAATGACAAAATGGATAAGCTCTGGGACAGGGTATCAGAAGTTGAGAATAGACTTGGTGCTGTGGAAGATGAGATAAATAACAATTCCATACAGCGGGAGATATTGGAAAAAAAAACTTAAAGCAAATGAACAGACAGTGGAAAAATTAGTCAAAGAATGGGAACTGATAAAAATAGAAGTCTATGATAAGCTCAACAGAAACAACTTAAGAATCATTGGAGTCCCAGAGACCCAGGAAGAAAATTTCCAGGAAGAATCAATGGTCAAGAACATCATTAAAGAGAAACTTCCAGAGCTAAAGAATATATGTGATCAAATCCTGCATGCTCGAAGAGTACCAACCAAAAGAGATGCCAGAAAAAATACCCTAAGACAAATCCTAGTCACAATTTCGAATCCCACAGATAGAGACAGAATTCTGAAAGCAGCAAGATCAAAAAGGGAAATTACATTCAAGAAAGCATCCTTGAGATTTACAGCAGAACTGTCAATAGAAACACTCAAGTTCAGAAAGCAGTGGTGGGATATTGTGACAAGACTGAATGAAATGAATGCTTCACCTAGAATACTGTACCCAGCAAAACTCACTTTCCAGTTTGACAGAAGAATACATTGTTTCACAGACAAAAAACAGCTCAGAAACTTTACAGATGCAAAACCAGTCTTAAGAGAAAAACTGAAAGACCTAATTTAAGACAAGACTAAGCAAAAGACACACCAAATTTCAATATAAAGATGTCATTAAATCCCAGGACAATTCTTTCTCTTAACGTCAATGGACTAAATGCACCAGTTAAGAGACACAAAGTGGCTAAATGAATCAAAAAACTCAATTCAACCTTCTGCTGCCTACAAGAAATGCACCTGAATAGTCAGAACAAACATAGACTCAAAATAAAAGGCTGGAGAAAAATTATCCAAGCAAACAACACCCATAAAAAAGCTGGAGTGGCCACACTAATACCAGATAATGCAAACTTTATACTCAGGAAGGTTGTCAGGGACAAAGCTGGACATTTTATATTAATCAAGGGGTATGTAGAACAGGAAGAAATAACTCTCCTAAACATACATGCACCGAATGAGGGGCCAGCAAAATATTTAATACAACTGTTGACAAATCTGAAAAATAATATCAATAACAACACAATAATTGTGGGGGACCTCAACACGGTTTTGTCAACACTGGATAGGTCAACCAGACTGAAACCCAACAAGAATATACTAGACCTGAGGAGAGAAATGGAAGAAAGAGGCCTAGTGGATATATATAGGACACTCCATCCCCAGAAACCTGGATACACATTATTCTCCAATGTACATGGGACATTCTCCAGGATAGACTACATGCTGGCACGTAAAATATACCTCCATAATATCAAGAGGATAGAAATTTTGCAGGCTACGTTCGCTGACCACAGGCTCTGAAATTATTTGTGAATTCCAAAGAGACACAGAAGAAAAACTTTAACACCTGGAAGTTAAACAGCCTCATACTGAATAACCAGTGGGTCCGAGATGAAATCAAGGAGAAAATCAAAAGATTCCTGGAAACAAATGACAATAAAGACACAAACTATCAGAACTTATGGGACACAGCAAAAGCAGTACTGAGAGGAAAATTTATAGCTTTGCAAGCACACGTCAGAAAGGAAGAAGGGGCTTACCTGAGTAGCTTAATGACACAGCTAATAGAACTAGAAAGTGCTCAACAGAAGGACCCAAAAATAGGGAGACAGAAAGAAATAACAAAGCTGAGAGCAGAAATCAACGAAGTGGAAATCCAAAAAACAATCCCAAAGATCAACGAAACAAGAAGTTGGTTTTTTGAAAAAATAAACAAGATTGATAGACCACTGGCAAAACTAACAAAGAAAGAGAGAGAGAGAAACTTGATAACTCGTATTAGGAATGAAAAAAGGAGAGATCACTACTGATATGGCAGAGATTCAAAGGGTAATCAGAAACTACTTTACGCCACTAAAAATGAGAACCTGGAAGAAATGGATAAATTCTTGGACTCTTATAATCTTCCACGGTTGAAGAAAGAAGATGTAGCATATCGAAACACCCCCATCACTATTGATGAAATTAAAATGGTAATCAAATGTCTGCCCAAAAACAAAAGCCCAGGCCCAGATGGATTCACTAATGAATTCTTTCAAACTTTCCAAGAGGGACTACTACCAATTCTGGCATAACTCTTTCATGAAATTGAACAAACAGAAACACTTCCAAATAGCTTTTATGAAGCCAATGTCACCTTGATACCTAAACCAGACAGAGATGCTACGAAAAAAGGAAATTACAGACCAATATCGCTGATGAATGCAGATGCAAAGATCCTCAACAAAATGCTGGCAAATAGGATTCAATGCCTCATTAAGAAGATTATCCATTACAATCAAGTAGGTTTCATCCCAGGAATGCAAGGATGGTTTAACATCTGTAAATCTATCAACATCATACACAACATCAACAACAAGAAAAATAAAAATCACAGGATCATATCAATAGATGCAGAGAAAGCATTTGATAAGGTCGAACACCCATTTTTAATCAAAACTCTCAGCAAGATGGGAATGGAAGGAACCTTTCTCAATATAGTTAAGGCCATCTACCATAAGCCAGTGGCAAATATTATCCTCAATGGAGAAAAACTAAAAGCCTTCCCTCTAAATTCTGGCACGAGACAAGGCTGTCCTCTCTCACCACTCCTATTCAACATAGCACTGGAAGTACTCGCTATAGCGATTAGGCAAGAAAAGGATATCAAGGGAATCCAGATAGGAAAGGAAGAATTCAAGCTCTCACTGTTTGCAGATGACATGATACTCTACTTAGAAAACCCGAAAGACTCTACCAAAAAGTTTCTAGAAACAATAGACTCATATAGCAATGTGGTAGGCTACAAAATTAACACACAAAAATCAATGGCCTTTCTATACACCAATAGTAATAAGGAAGAAATGGACATTAAGAAAACAACCCCATTCACAATAGTGCCACACAAACTCAAATATCTTGGAATCAACTTGACTGAAAATGTGAAGGACCTATACAAAGAAAACTATAAAACTCTGCTCCAAGAAAAAAGAGAGGACACGCGGAAATGGAAACACATACCCTGCTCATGGATTGGCAGGATTAACATCATCAAAATGGCAATATTCCCCCAAGGCATTATACAGATTTAATGCTATCCCTCTAAAGATACCCATGACATTCTTCAAAGAAGTGGATCAAGCACTTTTAAAATTCGTTTGGAACAATAAACACCCTAGAATAGCTAAAGCAATCATTGGGAAAAAGAATATGAGAGTAATTACTTTCCCCAACTATAAACTTTACTACAAAGCAATAGTTATCAAAACAGCATGGTTTTGGAATAAAGACAGGCCCTCAGATCAGTGGAATAGGCTTAAATACTCAGAGAATGTTCCCCAGACATCCAATCACCTAAGTTTTGATAAATGAGCAAGAAATCCTAAATGGAGCAAAGAAAGCCTCTTCAACAAGTGGTGTTGGCACAACTGGATAGCCACTTGCAAAAAATTGAACTTAGACCCCCAGCTAACATCATGTACGAAGGTAAAATCCAAATGGATTAAAGACCTCGATATCAGACCTGAAACCATAAGATATATAGAACAACACACAGTCAAAACACTCCAGGACATTGAGACTACAGGCATATTCAAGGAGGAAACTGCACTCTCCAAGCAAGTGAAAGCAGAGATGAACAGATTGGAATATATTAAGCTGAGAAGCTTCTGCACCTCAAAGGAAATAGTGCCCAGGATACAAGAGCCACCCACTGAGTGGGAGAAATTATTCACCCAATGCCCATCAGATAAGGGGCTAATCTCTAAAATATACAAGGCACTGACAGAAATTTACAAGAAAAAAAAAAAACATCTAATCCCATTAAGAAATGGGGAGAAGAAATGGACAGACACTTTGACAAAGAAGAAATACAAATGGCCAAAAGACACATGAAAAAATGCTCCACATCACTAATCATCAGGGAGTTGCAAATCAAAACAACTATGAGGTACCACTTCACACCACAAAGAATGGCACACATCACAAAGAATGAGAATAAACAAGTGTTGGCGGGGATGTGGAGAGAAAGGAACTCTTATCCACTGCTGGTGGGAATGCCGTCTAGTTCAACCTTTATGGAAAGCAATATGGAGATTCCTCCAAAAACTGGAAATTGAGCTCCCATACGATCCAGCTATACCACTCCTAGGAATATACCCTAGGAATACAAAAATACAATACAAAAACCCCTTCCTTACACCTATATTCATTGCAGCACTATTTACCATAGCAAGACTCTGGGAACAACCAAGATGCCCTTCAACAGATGAATGGCTAAAGAAACTGTGGTACATATACACAATGAAATATTATGCAGCTGTCAGGGGAGATGAAGTCATGAAATTTTCCTATACATGGATGTACACAGAATCTATTATGCTGAGTGAAATAAGTCAGAGAGAGAGAAGTGCAGAATGGTCTCTCATCTATGGGTTTTAAGAAAAATGAAAGACATTCTTGCAATAATAATTTTCAGACACAAAAGAGAAAAGAGCTGGAAGTTCCAGCTCACCTCAGGAAGCTCACCACAAAGAGTGATGAGTTTAGTTAGAGAAATAACTACATTTTGAACTGTCCTAATAATGAGAATGTATGAGGGAAATGGAAAGCCTGTCTAGAATACAGGTGTGAGTTAGGTGGGGAGGAGGAAGATTTGGGACATTGGTGATGGGAACGTTGCACTGGTGATGGGTGGTGTTCTTTACATGACTGAGACCCAAACACAATTATGTATGTAATCAAGGTGTTTAAATAAAATATTTTAAAAAAGCAGCATCAATAAAAATTAAAATTTAAGATTAAAAAATAGTTATCAATGTAATTAATTCTCTAAGTGCACTCACCACGCTTTATGGTGAGCTTCATACCGTGAGCCAGTACTTCCAGCCCTCATCTCTATTGTCTCTGGGCATTATTAAAATAATGTCTTTCATTTTCTTAAAACCCAGAGATGAGTGAGACGATTCTGCTTCTATCTCCCTCTGACTTATATCACTCAATGTTATAGTATCCATGTCCATCCACATATAGGAAAATTTCACGACTTCATCTCTCCTGATGGCTGCATAATATTCCATTGTGTATATGTACCACAGTCTCTTTAGCCATTCATCTGGTGAAGGGCATCTTGGTTGTTTTCATATTCTTGCTATTGTAAATAGTGCTGCAATGAATATAGGTGTGAGGAAAGCATTTTTGTTATTGTGTTTTTGTGTTCCTATGGTATAATCCTAGGAATAGAATAGCTAGATCGTATGGGAGCTCAGTTTCCAATTTTTTGAGGAATCTCCATATTGTTTTCCAGAAAGGCTAGACTAGATGGCATTTCCATCAGCAGTGAATAAGAGTTCCTTTCTCTCCACATCCCTGCCAGCACTGATTGTTTTTATTCTTTGTAATGTGTGCTAGTCTCTATGTATCTGTTTTTTAAAATTCACTCAGGATGTGGTATTAGCTGATGGTATTAGTCTGAATGGACTGAACAAGTACTCTGGCTTTAAAAAGTTGGAGATGATCTATACAACCCACCACAGACAGCATCCACCATACATGTATAAAATAGTATCTATTTACAGGCCACCATAATCACTGCAACAAAAGAATGAGGAAGAATTCATTTATTATACCAATGAAAACAGGTAGTACCTTTGGTGAAATGAGTTGGGAGAGATCATCGGTCTATATTTTCCTTCACAAAAGAATTGAGAATAAAAATAGCAGACATCAGACCTGAGAGATAGCATGGAAGTAAGGAGCTTGCCTTTCATGCAGAAGGTCATTGGTTGGAATCCTGGCATCCCATATGGTCCCCTGAGCCTGCCAGAAGTGATTTTTGAGCATGGAGCCAAGAGTAACCCCTGAGTGCTATTGGGAGTGACCCCCCCCAAAAAAAATAGCAGACATTCAGGAGTAATACATTGTCCTCATTCTCACACTTAACACACTAAAATGTGAATTTAAAGAGACATTGGGTTTAGTGCTACATTCTGACCGTACTGCTTATTTCAACTAAACTTCATAAAATCTATACTATTTCATGCTTACATATCTTTTCTTTCATGTAAGAGTTGACAGTGCTTTTCTTTCCTACACTTCCTTCCTGTCTCTCAATTCCTTCAGGTTCATCAACCTCTTTGCTAATGACTCACCTGTGATTCATCCTTTATCACTCTTCTCCTGACTGATGGCCTCTTTTTCTATTTCTACAGCCTCCATCTCCACCTCTTCCTGGTATGTTTCTCCAAGTCTCTGGGTGAAACAAAAGTTGAGGTCAGGTTAGAAAGTATCTGAGGAAAGTTGATGTACATTGACAGGATAGTGAAAATTCTATCCCTAGCTTGCAAGCTCCATGCTTTATGCCATGATAGTGACAATTTTGCTGGTGCTGAGAAGTATCTTACTACATTTAGGCAAACATTCATGCCACATAATGAGTAACCTTCCCTTTACCACAGTTGGGCAAACAATCCCTAGAATGGAAATGGAAAACTATTACATGTGATCTAATTCCCTAGACCTCTAACCTCTCTTGGATGACTTAGTAAATTACTTCACATGATCTTTCCCCTTAGCACCACTAATAATATACAAGGGTTACAAAAGGACAGTAGGTGAAGCCATCAACAAGTGGAAATTTAGGTATTTGTGAACAAACATGTGGTTGGTGAGAAGGTAAATACTTACATGATTGTGAAACGCAAGAATATTACAGGTCAATAATGTAGTGTTGGTTTGTCAGCTAATAGCTAAAGGGTCAGAGAATCATGGGCTCTGAGGGAGCCAGTTGTTGTTTGGAAAATAATGGTAGTTCATATGTTTTAAGATGGGTATAATTATGGAAGTCAAACTAAGTGTCAAATATCATTTTACTATGAGCTACAGTGAAAGAACTGCCATTATTTGTGACTCTCTAGTTCTCTTCTCACCTTGTCATTTTCCAATTTGCCAAAGTACAGAACATGCAAGGTCATCAGGGTTTAGTAAGTATTCAGTTACCATTTTTCAATATGTGTGGGTTTTATTTAATGTTTTATCTAACTTTTTAATCATCATGTTTACAAAATTTTTCATACTGGAGTTTTCATTATAGAATGCATAATACCCTTCACCAGTGCAATCTTTCCACCACTAAGGTTCCCCCCCCCCCCGTTTCCCTATCCCACCCCAACTCCCTGCCTGTCTCTCAGATAGGCATTCTACATCTCTCTCCCTCACTTTCATTGTCATGGTAGTTGTCATTGTGGTTAGTGCATTCTCACCACTCTTTGTGGCAAGCTTCATGTCATGAGCCTGTCCTTTCGGCATTCAGCTGTATTGTTCTGGACATTATTGTCATATTGTTTTTTATTTTTCTTATATCCCATAGATGAGTGAGACTATTCTATGTCTATTCCTCTCCCTCTGGCCCATTTCACTCAACATTATAGTCTCCATGTCCATCCATGTATAGGCAAATTTTATTACTTTATTTTTTCTAATGTCTGCATTGTATTCCATTGTGTAAAAGAACCACAATTTCTTTAGTCATTCATTTGTTGTTGGGCACCAAGGTTGTTTCCAGATTCTGGCTATTGTAATAGTTCTCATTATGGTTAGTGTTGATTAAATCCTAGCCTCTCTTCATAGCCATTTCTGAAAAGCTGAAGTCACAAAGCAGTTTCCACATCATTCTCAAAATTTCTTGCTGTAAACACAATAGTTTCAAGTTCCAAGCAGAGATAGAAATGCTCATAATAAACTTTAAAAGATGCTGTTGATGCTAGATAACAGGAATGTAAGCAAGAAGTGATCATTATCAAGCAGCATATATATAAAAGGAACTCATTTGGAGGAAGCCATCTATGAGTACTGACTTTCAGCTCTCAAAGAATATAACCCAGAAAAAAAGGTTATTTTGATTTTTCAGCGAGTAATAATTTCTTTGGGGCCTCTGCAAACCCTTTATCATCTTTCCTTAATGGACATGCCTCTTAATAGGTACTCAAAAATATGCCAAGATTAAAGTTTTTTTTGGTTGGGTTTTTTGTTTGTTTGTTTCTTTGTTTTGTTTTTGTTTTTGGGTCACACCTGGCGGTGCTCAGGGATTACTCCTGGCTCTGTGCACAGAAATCTCTTCTGGCAGGCACTAGGGACCATATAGTGGTGCCGAGATTTGAACCATCGTCTGTCCTGGATCTGCTGCATGCAAAGCAAATGATCTACCACTGTGCTATATCTCCAGCCCCCAAGATTAAAGTTTTTATTTTGTTTTTCTACAGAGGGATCTGTACCTTTAAGATATGACCTTGTTACAGTTCTATAAGATGTCTACAAAGCAATAGGAACTATTTTAAAAAAAAAAGCCAGTTTTCCACTAACTTTTCCATCTGTCAGAGTCCTTCATTTACTCAACAAATACAAGATTGTCATGGGAGTTATTATTTAGAATGTCCATATATGCCATTGCAAAATGATCATCTACTAGAAGAGCCAGGCATAAAATAAAAAAGGCCAGAAAAAATGGTCATCTCTTTAGTCTAGACACAGAGTTAAAATAGCAAGGTCCAGAGAAGTGTGAGTCATGATTCCAAATGTTGTTTATCTCTTCAAAATGAACCAGTGCTTGAACAAATTAACTAGAAACATCCTTTGTACAAATTAGCATAGAAAAACATATGTACAAGTTTTCTAATTTCTATCAATAGAGGGAAGTTGTGGGAGTGTGGCATGCTCCAAGAACAAGTGAAATAACAAGATATTAGCTTCAAATTCTGACATTCTTATTAAAGTCAAAATATCACTACATATCACTTTCCCTACATGTCCATTTTAACCTCTATCTCCTTACCATAAGTTGGTGGATAGAAAACATTCTAAACCATGAAAGTACTCATTGACTTTTACCTGAACTTAAAAGTTTCTATGACCCAGTTCCTGGATCTAGAGATCCTAACAACTAAAGGCAGTCTTAAAAGTCTTAAAATGTGAGGCCGGAGAGATAACACAGCGGTAAGGTGTTTGCCTTGCAAGTGACCGACCCAGGAGGGACCCAGTTCGATTCCTAGCATCCCATATGGTCCCCCAGCTTACAAGGGGCAATTTCTGAGTGCAGAAGTAAGGAGAGAAACCTGAGTGCCCTGGGTGTGGCCCTAAATCCAATCAAACAATAAATAAATAAAGTTTAAAAACAAGTCTTAAAATGTAGACAGAAATGGAAAACCTCAAATATATAGCCTGCCTGTTCCTAGAGAAATGACTCTGGTAATGTATGCTCAAGTGTATAGAAACCCCATTATTCCCCCTGGATTTTTTGCTCTCACTCAGAAGAATCCACATCAACTCTCTTCATTTGCGGTTCTGTTGAGTAATTTATGATAATTTGCTGATCCCCTGCTAGGAGAGGAATCAGAAAGTGACTCTGAGTCTGTATTCCCTCCTGAATAAGAGGATGGGAAGCATTACTACAACAGTTCTCTTTATATGAAGTTGTCAAAATTTGGAACTTGAAGGAAAAAGGAGCAAAAAAAAAAAAAAAAGAAAAAAGACCAGTCTATAAAGCAGACCTGATACTCAGCCTCCCTATTATTTGCCCATCAGAAAAATTATCTTTGTTCAGTTAAGGCCTCATCTACCATTATTTTGTAAATCAGCCATTAGACTTAACTCAAAAGCAGTTGATTCTATTTTTGTCTGACTTTTAGTGCCAAAACTCAACCCTCAGTTTATTTGTTATTTTCATAAATGTATTCTGTTGTTGCGGACATTGTGCAAAATGGAAAAAAACAAGTCTAGACTACTTTGAGTTCAGGAAGTTAGGGCAGGGTCTCTTTATTAAAAATAAACATCCTCTTTCTTGCTTCCTTGTCACTCTTTACTCACAAATATGTACCCAAAGTCTTAGATTCTGGACTCCTACACATGATTATCTTTCCCATTCATGTGGAACACCTAACTCCTTTGTGAATAATAAAACCAAAGGCAGAAAAGCAAGTTGAACACAATAAAAATACGTTATCTGAATGCTGGTAGGATCTTTGATCTTCCTTGAATAGAAAGTGGTACAAGTTGAGAGAAAAATGTTTTTGTCAGAAGCTTATTTTATCCCTCTTGCATTTCTAACTTGATACCCAGAAGATTCCCTGTTTTCTTCCTCTTCCAACAGGATATTCAATTCTATAGCTAAATTCAGGCTTGAGTTTGGTTTCATCCCTTTCCCTTGGGCTATTCTTTCTTTCTGGGGCTTCCTCTCCTCATTTTGTGGGGCACTGTTAAAATGGTAGTGCCTCTTTTATTGCTTTCTTTTTGGAGACACTCCCAGCAGTGCTCATGGGTTACTCCTGGGTCTGCACCCAGGAATCATCCTATCGGTGTTTGGGGGATCATATGGGATGCTGACGATTTAACTCAGATCTGCCATGTGAAAGGCAAGTACTTTAGCAACTGTACTACTTCACCATTCCTCCCAAAATGACAGAGCTCTGTGTGACATACATGACAGGGGCCAGAGAGACAGCATAGAGGTAGGGTGTTTGCCTCTCATGCAGAAGGTCGGTGGTTCGAATCCTGGCATCCCATATGGTCCCCCAAGCCTGCCAGGAGCGGTTTCTGAGCATAGAGCCAGGGGTAACTCCTGAGCACTGCCAGGTGTGACCCAAAGAAAACCAAAACAAAACAAACAAACAAACAAAAATAGACATGACAGGCCTGAAAAAAGAGTGGCAAGAATACTTCTAGTTCTTCAACAAGCACTAGAAAAACCTAAAAGTAGGATAATGTGAGATGTAAGCACATAGATCTTGGGATCAGAGAACCTGATTTTACTACCTATTAACTTTGTAAACTTTTACTGGTTTCCTATTCTTCTGTGCCTCATTTTCCACAATGTGAATGGGGATAGTACTAGAACTTACTTCCTAGGTTTATTGTGAAAATTACTTTAAATAAGAAAAAGTTAAGATTTTGGAACACCATTTGGCACAGTGCAGACATTAACTATTGAGAATATTGTCAATTTAACTTTAGGGGGATTATTTGTTTTACTTTTATTTTTTTAATTTTTTTTTATTTAAACACCTTGATTACATACATGATTGTGTTTGGGTTTCAGTCATGTAAAGAACGCCACCCATCACCAGTGCAACATTCCCAACACTAATGTCCCAAGTCTCCCTCCTCCCCACCTAACCCCTGCCTGTACTCTAAACAGGCTCTCCATTTCCCTCATACATTCTCATTATTAGGAAAGTTCAGAATGTAGTTATTTCTCTAACTAAACTCATCACTCTTTGTGGTGAGCTTCCTGAGGTGAGCTGGAACTTCCAGCTCTTTTCTCTTTTGTGTCTGAAAATTATTATTGCAAGAATGTTTTACTGATTGATATTTTAATTATTTGATCAATTTAACATTTTGACTTAGTATTTACACTATAACCACTTGAATAATATCCTAAAATGAATAGATGCCATACACTTTTTCACAAATTTGCTTTATTTTGTTTGAGGTCTTACCCAGTGATATTCAGGACTTACTACTGACTCTGCCCTCAGGGATATCAGGAGTTCAAACATGTCAGCTATGCCCAAAACAAGCACCCTACCCACTGCACAATCTTCTTGGTCTCCCACTTTTCACCCTTCTTAAGAAGACCATATCAGTGAGTCCAGCCAAACAAAATAATGACTTTAACTAAATTAATTACTTAAAGAGCCTTTGGGGAAATCTTCCAATAGACCAGAAATTTACTTATAGAAATAATGTCAGAGAAGTAGAAAGAAGAATGGAGATATGAGAGAAAAAAATTTGAATGAATATTAATTAACAAAAAAAGGAGCAACAGAAAAGGGAGAAGAGACATGAAAATAAAAATAAAATAAATTTATTTTATTTTATTAATAGATTTTATGAATTTATTTATAGCTACTTTTAGTCTGAGTCCATAATGTCTGAAACAGAAGTTCTAGGAGACAAAGATCATAACTGTCACTTACAACTAAAACTAGTCAAAACCATCTTACTAGTCAAGACTAACTTACAACTATGTTTTTCAACCCTTTTCTGAATGTGGTCCCTTATTCAGGTTTGTTTCCTTGCTGTGGCCTCATCTTTTAGTAGTTGGTCTCTAGTCTTATGTCATGGCCCCCATTTATTTGAATCTTCACCTGTGGTACCTTGGAATATTCTAAGGGCCTAGGGCCCATGCACGTCCATCTGGATCCCTATTGAGAAATATTGGTTTAGGAGAATGAAAAGTTCAAATCTTGGTTGCAACCCTGAAATGTACTGGTTTAATCTTTGAACAAGTTAACTTTTCTAGGTCCCAAATAAGAATAGAATATATTCATGAACATTTTTTGTTTGTTTTTGGGCAACACTCGGTGACGCTCAGGGTTTACTCCTGGCTATGTGCTCCGAAATTGCTTCTGGTATGGGAAACCATATGGGATGCCTTGGGATCAAACCACAGTCCGTCCTAGGTTAGTGCAGTGCATGGCAAATGCCCTACCGCTTGTGCTACTGCTAAGTCTCCTATTCATGAATTTTTATGAAATTTAAAAATAATATTGATGATGTCTCTAGAATATAACTGACAATAGATATATCATTATCTATAATAAAAACAAAAAATATTGTCATGTAACTAAAACAAAATCTTTTACCTCAAATGGGTTTTTAGAAAATATGATCTATTAAACTTAAAAATATGATTTAAGCATCTTTAGATTTATCCTGAAAATAGAAATCTTTCAAAAACAAAAGAGAATAAACTGAAAGACTTGGGGTGAGGGAGCCAAATTTTTTGAGGCATATAAATTCTGCAAAAATGGTTCTGCTTAGATAAACATAAATGACTTTGTATTTTTATTAGAAATAGAGTTTTCCTGGGACAGAGAGATGGCATAGTGGTAGGGTGTTTGGCTTGCAAGCGTCCAACCCAGGACCAATGGTGGTTCGAATCCCGGCATCCCATATGGTCCCCCAAGACTGCCAGGAGCGATTTCTGAGTATAGAGCCAGGAATAACCTGTGAACGCTGCCGGATGTGACCCCCCAAAAAAAATTTTTCCCAGTTGTCCCAAGGCCAGTTAAATAGTCCTATGAAGGGGCCGGAGAGATAGCATGGAGGTAAGGTGCTTGCCTTGCATGCAGAAGGTCAGTAGTTCAAATCTCGGCATCCCACATGGTCGCCCGAGCCTGCCAGGGGCGATTTCTGCGTGTAGAGCCAGGAGTAACACCTGAGCGCTGCCAGGTGTGACCCCCCAATATATATTCCTATCAATAGTTACATGAAACACAGGACTAAAATTGATCCAAGAAAACAATGAGAAAATAAAACCTTTCACAGAAGAGAGTGAGAAGGTGAAAGCAAAGAAAGATGCATGTGTCTGAGCTGATCCTGAGTCTTTAAATGGTTTCACCTTCCAACCCCTTTTGAAGTAACTCCTGACACCCTTACTTTACTCAGAACTATATTCTGAACGTTTCCTCATTCTTGTACCTTTGAAATAGACTGAGTGACCTACTGTTCCTATTGTGGCTTTCTGAACTGTTTGCCTTATTTCCCATGTAACAACCCATCTCTACCCTAGGACATGTATCTTTGGCTTCTACCCTTATTTGGATTTATCCCTAATTTAAACATGCTCTATAAAAGATTTTTCCTGGTACATCTAGAAGTGTTCAGTTTTATACCAGGAGGATATTCCAGTTAAAAACCCAGGAGGTTTTTAGAACTAGGGTTCAAACTGAATCCTAAGTCCCTAGAGAAGAGGAAAAAAAAGAATATGAGAAATACAAGGTATTTATAAATTAATTTCACTAAAGCAGACTAGAAGTAAGTGACTAAGAACATTGGTAAAACCCTTTGTAAAATTGCAGTTCTTTCCACAGTTCTGTTCTCATAACATACTTTGTGTTTTCCAAATCACATTAGTTGAGAAGGTCTTGTTCCAACAAAGGTTAAGTGACAAATTGAAACTTTTGGCCAAAGGTTATGCCAGGTCACTGAACTATAGAGCAAACGTCAGCTATGCTGAGTGGGAAGGGCTTTCTCTTGTCTTCTTAAAGGGGACAATATAAGTTGTATATGACCACTGGCATGTTTCTTGCAACAAACCCAATTATAAGCTATCATTTTAAAAGTTCTTTAGCAATATTTTAGTGTAGTCACATAGCAAACATATAATACATACACACAAATATATTTGTATCTATTCTAAAAAATCATATTAATGGGCATATGTAGTCTGTACTCTAAATATAATTCTAATATGTTAAGATTGTGAAATATACTGTTTGGCTTTATTATTATTACTCAGGTATAAAATTATAAAAATAGGAAGCAAAAGGAAATGACAGTCACCTATTCCTAAGGATTCATCCCCTCCATCCATCAGAGGACAAAGTAGTTCATTCTAAGAGAGATAGGTGGAAACCTACTTTGGGAAAGGCGTGTTTTCACTTATTTTGAAAAATAAATGTGCTTTATTTGCATTGGCTGAAGACTAATATTTATCAGAGTTTATGGTCATACATTTTCACAACTACTTCATGCCACAAAACTAAGTGTTTTGAAAAAAGGAGGTTTACCCATTTTGCTCAATAGTACAGTACAGGACATTGATGGACAGGTGTTAGGGTGAATGGGGATGGGCTGATGTAAAGGACATGAAAATATAACCAAGAGAACAACAAATCATGTAAGGGTAATAGATATGGACTTTCAAAAAAGGTCCATAATTTGTTTCCTTTTAGCATTTACCATGATTTCATGAGACATGAGTTATTTCTTTTTTTTTTTTTTTTTTTTTGTTTTTTGGGCCACACCCGGCAGTGCTCAGGGGTTACTCCTGGCTGTCTGCTCAGAAATAGCTCCTGGCAGGCACGGGGGACCATATGGGACACCGGGATTCGAGCCAACCACCTTTGGTCCTGGATCGGCTGCTTGCAAGGCAAACGCTGCTGTGCTATCTCTCCGGGCCCGAGACATGAGTTATTTCTTAATGATAGGCTTTCATACATTATCTGGATAATGTATGGATATATGTATATATTCTAGAACCACTCTCTTCCCTCAGTGTTCACTCCCTTTTATTGTCCCAGCATTACCCCCCCCCATCCATTTCCTGCTTCTCTCCTGTACTAAACTAATTAAAGACCAGTTCTCAATTTCTGTTGTTTGGGGGCATTTATTATACTCCTACTTTGCCTACTTCGTATCTTTATATTTTACTCTTTTTGGATTTGGCAGACATACCCAGTGATCTTTGGAGCTTGCTCCTGACTCAGTACTCAGGAATCACTCCTGGTGGTGCTAGGGGAACATATAGGATGCTGGGGATAAAACCAAGTTCAACTGAATAAACTGCAAAAATTCTACTCACTGTTGTATCGCTCTGGTTCTCATATATGTGTGTGTGATTTATACATATAGAGAGAAACCATATACCTGGTTTCATATCTATATATTATATACATAAACCAATCTAAGGAAAATGACTCATAATAAAGAAATATATGCCCCAAGGAGCAGAGAAATTTATATCCATAAATATAAATAAGTATAAATGTGTGTAATGTGATTGAAACCAGTCTAAGTCCCTAAACACAGCTATGGAGGGAGATATAAGAAGGAGCCCTGAGATGTATGGTTATGCTATCACAGATGTTGAATGCACCTTATGAGTCTCTTTTGCTATTGCTGTTGTTTTATAGATGCTGATTAATCTTTTGATCCAATAACCTCATTGAATCTCTAATATCTGATCCATCCTTTCCTATTTTCTAAGTACCCTATATTTCATAACCCAACTAAAACAGACCATAAACAGGAAAAATATTGAGGCCATTATTTCAGGCTAGTTGTGGAGCTTTAGAGTGGCTAGAGAAATGAACAACACAAATCAACACGGTTATTCATGCCAAATGCTTCATTCTTTCCATGCAGTTGAATAAAGAAAGAAAATTTTCTGGCTCTGGAATCTAGAGAAAAGTGTAGAAGTATAGTCACATGCCCTGGCACAGACTGGCTAATTCCTGAACTGGCCCTGCTTCTTTGAGATGTTAAAGTCTATATCTGCTGCTGTGACATTTGACTAGGACAGTGAGCATTTTAGAAAGAGGACTCTGTTAGGTACATGATTGTACTGAAAACAACTAGCATCTTTCACAGTGCATATACAGTAAAAATACATATTATTGAGTCAGAGAATCAAAAAATGACCATAAAAATCATCCAGCTGCACAGAAAAATGTGTAGATATCTAATATCTAAATCTAATATCTAATATCTACATCTAAATATCTAAATCAGAAAGTTAGATCTTCTTTGCAGATGGGCTTAAAGTCTAAACACACACTACCTTTGAATCCAAGAAGCACTCATATTGAAAAATTACAACAAAACGCTTTTATCCTGGGATCTTGCACCAAAGGTAGAACAATTTTGGAAATATAATCTAATGACAGCTGCTGAAAATTTTTTATAAATAACAGACCAGGTAAGATATACTCATTATCCAAAATTATAAAGAATGTGATGAATATATAAATAAATAAATAAATAAATAAAACTCACAAAGCTAGAGAAATAAGAATCAAGTGTGATTTTAACGATTGTTTAAGAACTCAATCAAGGGAATTGAGGGACAGTACAGAAGGTAGGTCACCCATGTAGTCCCCTACCCCCAACCCCTTTGCCCCTCCCTGAATGCAGAGGCAGGAGTAAGACTTGTGTACCAATGGGTGTGGCACAAAAGCTAAAATAATAAGAAGACAAATGGAGCTTAATGTAAAAGAGAGCCAAAAGCTACAGAAAGTTGAAGAGTAAGCATCGAAGAAAATGTGACAGGAGTGATATTTGAAGAAATAATTTTTTAGAAATGCCTAAATTGGGGGCCAGCAAGGTGGCGCTAGAGGTAAGGTGTCTGTCTTGCAAGCACTAGCCAAGGAAGGACCGCAGTTCGATCCCCGGCGTCCCATACGGTCCCCGCAAGCCAGGGGCAATTTCTGAGTGCTTAGCCAGGAGCAACCCCTGAGCATCAAACGGGTGTGGCCGAAAAACAAAAAAGAAAAAGAAAAAGAAAAAGAAAAGAAATGCCTAAATTGGAGAAAAGAAAATTCAGCAAATAAGAGAAAAACAACTATGTAAATAAAAGCATAGCCATACTGACTCACATTAGAGTGAAATAAGGAACACTAAAGAATTAAAAAAAAATCTTGAAATCACTGATGAAAAAGGGAAACCTTATACTCAACCTCAAGATTTTGCAATAGCATTAGCAGAAGCCAAAAGATGCTGGAAAAGCATATTAGGAGTATGAGGGTAAGCAACATTCAAACTAAAATTGCATTTGGTAGCAAACTACCATTTCAAAAGGACAAAATAAATATACTTAAAACTTTTTTCATAATTTTCTACTATTTGCAAGTTCTTCAGATATAAGATTTACTTCTAAAATTGGAGAAAGGGGCTGGAGTGATAGCTTCGAGGTAGTGTATGCCTTTATGAGGCCAACCAGATTTCCGTTACATATGATCTCCAAGCAATATAGGAATGATCCCTGAGCACAGAGCCAGGAGTAACCCCAGAGCACTACTGGGTGTGGTCCCAAAAATCAAAAAAAAAATATTGAATGCAAAGAGATTGGTAAGCATACATGCTTCCAAGACAGTGACTGTATAAAGCACGAAGGACAACTAATTTATAAAATAATGTTAAAATCAAGAGTTCACTAGTCCCATAAAATGAACAAAAAGACTTTTAACTTATTAATTTTATGTAATATCTTATATAAGAGAGTATTTCTCAGAAGATTTTTTAGGTCAAAACAGAAAGCACTCTGAATCAAGAGTATTTGGAGGTGAGGTATTAGCGATCATTCGAGTTTCTGTGACTGTTTTGTTTTGTTTTGTTTTGTTTTGTTTTGTTTTGGGTTCACACCCAGCGGTGCTCAGGGGATATTCTTGGAATTCAAACCACCATCTATCCTGTGTCGGCTGCATGAAAGGCAAACGCCCTACAGCTGTGCTATCTCTCTGGTCCTATAGTTTCTGTGACTTTTTAAAAATCTGTTCAACTTTGTTTTTATTTTTTTCTGAACTTAAAATAGACTTAATGTTTTTTGTTTTCACAAAGATAGCACTCCTTTTAAACAGTAAGTTTCTATAAGTGACTTCTATGCTACATTTCCTATTTCATTAAATTATTATATATGCATTCTTTCTTGTTCTTTTTTCAATTCTTGCATGCATTTATTTTTAATGTTTTTTATGTTCTGATTAATATATAAAAGTATGAATTTCATGCCTCAGCATTAAATTGACTCACAAATTTGGTTATGCATGTGTTCCTCATTATTATTTTTTGTTGGTTTGGTTTTTTATTTTTTGTTTTTTGGGTCACTCCCGGCAGCGTTCAAGGGGTTACTCCTAGCTCTACACTCAGAAATTGTTCCTGACAGGCTCAGGGGGCCATATGGGATGCCAGGATTTGAACCACCGTCCTTCTGCATGTAAAGCCTTACCTCCATGCTATCTCTCCAGCCCCCATATTATTTCATATTATTCTTATCTTAAACATTCCTTTATTTTCTTTTTTCACATTTTTTAAATATAAATTTTTATTTAAGCACCATGATTAAAAGCATGTTTGTAGTTGGGTTTCAGTTATAAACAGAAGACCTCCCCTTCACCAGTGCAACATTCCCACCACCAATGCCCCCCTCCTCCACCCCTGCCTATATTCCCGATAGGCATCCTACTTCTCTCATTCTTTAACATTATTATGCTAGTTGTTAGTGTAGTTCTTTCCCTAACAAAGTTCATCACTCTTTGTGGTGAGTTTCAAATTGTGAGCCAATCCTTCCAGTCTTTCCAACCCTTAACTCTATTGTTTCTGGGCCTTATTTCAGTAATGTATTTAATTTTTCTTAAAACCCATAGATGAGAGAGACTATTCTGTGTCTCTCTCTTCCTCTGACTTATTTCACTTAACATAATAGATTTCACGTACATCCACATATAGAAAAATTTCATGACTTCATCTCTCCTGACAGCTGCATAATATTACATTGTGTATATATACCCAGTTTCTTTAGCCATTCATCTGTTGAAGGGCATCTTGGTAGTTTCCAGAGTCTGTCTATTGTAAATAGTGCTGCAATGAATATGTGTGTGGAAGGGATTTTTGAATTGTATTTTTGTGTTTCTAGGGTATATCCCTAGGAGTGGAATAGCTAGATCATATGGGAGTTCAACAGTTGTTTTGGTATTTAGCTCTGGTAGTTTCTCTGTCTTTGACTGTTGATTCTTCCTGGAGATTTTCTTCCTAGGTTTCTGGGACTCCAGTGATTCTTAAGTTGTTTCTGTTGAACTTATCAAAGACTTCTATTTTCATCTGTTCACATTCTTTGAGTAATTTTCCCATTTTCTGATCATTTGCTTTAAAATTTTTTTCATTCTTCTGCTTATGGAGTTGTTATACATCTCATCTATAAGCTCACTAATTCGATCCTCAGATGCTGTTACCCTATTGGAGAGACTTTCCATTGAGTTTTTCAATTCATCTACTGAATTTTTCAGACTTGTTATTTCAGTTTGGAGTTTTCTGATTTCTATCTTCATATCCTCTTTATTCTTATTAGTTTTTTGTTCAACTCAATTTATGCTTTCTTTGGATTCTGTGAACATCCTCCATATTTCTTCTCTAAACTCCATATAGGAGAAACTAACTAGGTGATTGGCCGTTTTCAAGACATCAGAGTTGCCATCTTCATTCTCTATGCCTGGTGTTGGCCTGCATTGTTTCCCCACAAGTCACGCTTGTATTATGAATTTTTCTATGTTTTGTGGTGGTATTCATCAGCTAAGTGAAGCTCCTCTGGCTCCACCCTTTGTGGATGGGATGACTCACTTCAGGAGAAGATGAGCCATCAGGGAAGGATGCTGAAGAGGATCAAAATTCTCAGACTGAAGCAAGCAGAGAAAAGTCCCAAGATGTCTGCAGTGCTTCAGAAACTCCACAGAATTTCTTCCTTTATTTTCTTATATTTTTTATTTTGTCATCCTAAGAAACTATTTAATAACATATCTTTAATTTCAATTATTTGGCTTTTTATAGAATCACCTTAAGATACACAAATACGGGCCGGGCGGTGGTGCAAGAGGTAAGGTGCCTTGCCTGCCTTGCCTGCGCTAGCCTTGGACGGACCACAGTTCGATCCCCTGGCGTCCCATATGGTCCCCCAAGCCAGGAACAACTTCTGAGCACATAGCCAGGAGTAACCCCTGAGCGTTACCGGGTGTGGCCCAAAAAACAAACAAAAAAAAAGATACACAAATACAAAGTTGTACATGGTTCAGTTTCAGTTATATAATATTCCAACATCCATCCCTTCATCAGTGTACATTTCTTGCCACCAATGTCCTTTTTCCCTTACTCCTAGCCTGCCTCTATGGCAGACACTTTTCTTCTCTCTCATTTTTTCCTTTTTATCTTTTTAAAGAAACTGTGGTAGATCTATATAATGTTCATGTTTTTGAAGCTATCCTTTTGACATTAAATTCTATTTACCATCATGAAATATAGTCTGATTAATATTGATTCTTTAGAAAAATTTTAAGGTTTCTTATAGAATATTTTTGAAAATGCTAGAAAAACAATGAGTTTGTTTGATGAGCAATTTTTTAAAACTTTTAGATATTATATTAAAATATCCAGTTTGAGAATTTGTTTAGGCCTGAAGTTCTTTATTTTTTTGTGCCTGAACTTCTTTAACTTATTGTTTCATCTATTATTCTCAGGCAACAAATTATGTTAAACAGGAGTTAAATATTAGTTATGCTCAAGGTCATGATAGCTTTGTTTATATGTTCTACTAATATTTTTAAATATCAAAAACTACATATTTTTAAATTATAAAATTAAAAATTATAATATTATATTTTAAAAACATAATATTATTGTTTTAACTTTTTTTTTTGGTTTTTGGGTCACACCCGGCGGTGCTCAGGGGTTATTTCTGGCTGTCTGCTCAGAAATAGCTCCTGGCAGGCACGGGGGACCATATGGGACACCAGGATTCGAACCAACCACCTTTGGTCCTGGATCGGCTGCTTGCAAGGCAAACGCCGCTGTGCTATCTCTCCGGGCCCTAACATTAGACAGTATAAAATATAAATTCAGCTTAAGTGTCCTTTATAAATTTTTTTATTCTGTCAAGCATTAAAAAATACATCAATTTTCCTTTGGTTTAGATTTTTTTTGAAAGAATTTTTCCATTCTTCTATTTTATTTTATTTTATTTTATTTTATTTTATTTTTGGTTTTTGGGCCACACCCAGTAATGCTCAGGGGTTACTCCTGGCTATGTGCTCAGAAATTGCTCCTGGCTTGGGGGACCATATGGGACACCGGGGGATCGAACCGCGGTCCACTCAAGGCTAGTGCAGGCAAGGCAGGCACCTTACCTTTAGCGCCACTGCCCAGCCCCCATTCTTCTATTTTAAACATTTACTCTATCTTAAATATGTTTCCACATATTTTACTCCACATGCTATACATATTATTAGAATATACCTGAGACTTTCTTTTAATTAATAATCTTTATTTTAACTGGAAAATGCTGTTCACTTACGTTAACTAGCATTAGTACTATAGTGTAGTATCTTATTACACAATTAATTAAAATATTTGTCTTTATGTATTTTTATCCACCAATAGTCTAATTTGCCTGAGGAAATTGGTAAAATCTGATTAATTTAGAAAATTAATTTTCTGGCCAGAGTGATAGTACAGCTAGTAGGGTTTTTGCCTTACATGTGGCCAATCCAGGTTTGATCCCTGGCATTCAATATGGACACCCAAGGTTAGTCATCCAAGCTACCTAGAGGTGATTCCAAGTACAGAGCCAGGAGAACTCCTAAGCAACACCAGGTATGACAAAAAAATTAATTAAATTAAAAGTTTAATTAATCAGTAACTTATTACATAATATCTTATTAGAGTAAGCAGTTTGTTCATGTTTGCAAAATAAATGAATAAACAAATGATCATCATTATACTTACAAACCACCTGTGTGTAATGGTTCACTCTGGTAAATTCTACTTAGCAAATAATTATATTTTTCCCAATGAGGAAAATTATTTTATTTTGTTTGTACTGATCATCTGTAAATTTCAGCAAGATTTTTCCCTTTTGGGTTATTCACAGTGATGCTTGGGACCCATGCTGTACTTGGGATCAAACACAGAAATCCCACAAGCAAAGTATGTAATCTTTTTAACCAATTACAAATAATTATTAATTATGTAATATTTTCTAGGTATTATGAATGAGTCAATGCAATTTAGATATGAATTTAACATAATCTTCACTCTTTGAATATCTATAACTAATATTAATATATATGATATATAAAAAATAAAGCAAATAAACTGACAGTATTTCTTTGATCAGGTCAGTTAACAGCTTTAAATCTCTACTTCCTCATTAAAAACTTTATTTAAATAAGTTTTAAGGGCCCAGAGCTATAGTACAAAGGGTAGGGTACTTGCTTGCATGTGGCTGACCTGGGCTCAATTTCTGGCACCCCATTTGTTCCCCCAGAGCATCATCAGGAGTAATGCCTGAGCTCAGATCCAGAAGGAAGTTTTGAGCACTGCCTGGAGTGACCAGGTACTCCAGGTCACTAAAAAAAAAAAAAAAAAAAAAAAAAAACAACTTTAAATAAAACTGAAAACTACAATTAAAAAATATGCTTGGCTGGAGTCAAAGAAATAGCACAGCTGTAGGGCATTTTCCTTCCATGCAGCCAATCCAGAACTGACCTTGATTCAATCCCCTGGTGTCCCATATGTGTTCCTCCAAGCCAGGAACAATTTCTGAGTGCATAGCCAGGAGTAACCCCTGAGCATCAAAGGGTGTGGCCCAAAAACAAACAAACAACAAAATAATATATATGCTATATATATATACATATATATATGTACATATATAATATGCTTGGTACTTCCTGGGCCTCTGATCATCACATGAAGTAGCCAGGTATGATAAAAAACTATATATGCATTATGTATAAATATATACATATATATAAAAGCACAAGGAAAAAAATTTAATTATGTCAGTTATGTTCTTGGGATTAGAAAGGTAGTCCAGCAAGGTACTTGCCTGACATATATCCTCTCTGGTTTAACCCCTAGTATCCCATATAGTCCCTCATTCACTGCCAGGAGTGATATCTGAACACAGACTCAAGAGGAAGGCCTGAGAACTCGTTGGCACCAAAACTTAGTTTTTAAGGTAAATTATATTTTATATCAAAATAATATTTTAGACTAAATTTTATATCCACACATATTTGAAATTTTATTATTGGAGCTGTTTGCTTATCTTTTTCTGACTTGGCTCCTTTATGACACCCAGCAATACTCAGGGCTTACTTCTGACTCTATACTAAGGAACTACTGCTGATGCTTAATGCTCAGAGGGCCATATAAGATATCAAAGAATAACCTCAGGTCAGCTGCGTGTAAGGCAAGCGCCCTAACCACTATACTATCATTCTAAGCCCTTGCATATCTTTTCTTCCCTTCCCTCTTTGGAAAGTAATCAGAATAGCTTCTTTCATTATACATGGTTTTTTTTTAAATTGGTGCATGCTATTAATAAATTTTTTTCTCCATGCACCATTTTAGCCCTAGATATATTAAATAATAAATTCTAAGTTGAAGTATATATATATATATATATATATATATATATATATAAATCACTGAGATGCTTTTTGTATATTTTCCATTTTTAATTTTTTTTTTTGTGGTTTTTGGGTCACACCCGGCAGTGCTCAGGGGTTATTCCTGGCTACAGGCTCAGAAATTGCTCCTGGCAGGCACGGGGGACCATATGGGGCGCCGGGATTTGAACCAATGACCTCCTGCATGAAAGGCAAACACCTTACCTCCATGCTATCTCTCCGGCCCCTTGATTTGTTTCTTTCAGAACCAAATACTTTAACATTCTTCAACTATCCTGTGTTCAGATGATTAATTCTTAACTTATACCATATGGAAATAATTTCTAAAATTCAGTCTTGCTAAGTATATCCATGGCAATCTATGTTGTTGTTTTCTTTCTGTGCAACAGGAAAACACTCTGGCAAGAATAGCAGTGAGTCAGGTTTGTTTTTCTTGCGTGTGTGTGTGTGTGTGTGTGTGTGTGTGTGTGTGTGTGTGTGTGCATTTCACTTATCTTTGAGCCTGCACAGGAAAAATTCCAGCCCAGATAAACTGTGCATGGCCCCGGAAGGGGTGAGTCCAGATATAAACACAATATTAAGGCCAAATGTGGAGGCTGAAACATTCAAGTTAAAGTCACCAGACTAACTAAGGTCAAAGTTGGCCTCGGGTGTTCCCAAAACATTTTTGCTTTAGCACTATTGTCCATTTGATTTATTCTTGGCACCAACATATTAAATATTTAAGTATTACTTTTCTTGAGAGTACACAGTATAGAAAGCAGCCAAACATAGCTGAGTTCTTTCCTGTGTCCAAGATTTTTTGACTTCAAAACAGGTATCTCCACAAATGCTCCATCTCTGGCTGCTGACATTGTGAGAAAGTTCATATTTCATTGTCATCTAAAGATGAGAAAAAAAGGACTGAAATTCATTCCAAAAAATACAGCTTTGCTTCTGGGAAAAGGGAGCATGGTACAAAATTTTCTTACTTTCAGCTTCTAAAAATGTTTAGTAGATTCACACATACAAATGCATGTAGAAGGTTTATTCTTTCTCATGAGTTATCTTTTTTTGCATAGAAATTATCTGTAAGCAGTCATATTTTTTCCTTTTCAAGATAAAAATTATGCTTTGATTTAGACTTTATTACAGATGAAAGTCATAGACATGAAATGTCATAAGACAACAAAGAAAAGTGGAAAAAAGCAACTATTTTTAGTTGAACAAAAAAAGCACCAAATTTTATACATGCTAGTTGAACTTCTTGCACCTGTCAATCTAACACTGGAGCTATGCATGATCAGTTATTTTGTAAAAGTAGTGTTATATGTACAACTTTACTCTAGTAAACAATAAGGGAGTAGTTCCTGCTTTTTTACAAAAGAAAATCTCTTTTTCTATTTTTGGAGAGGTAATTTGACCATGCCCAGTTGTTCTCCAGGTTTATTCCTTGTTCTGTGCTCAAGAACACTCCTAAAATTATTCAGGAGACCACATACATAGCTGGATAGTGAACTTAATTGTCTGCATGTAAAGCAAGCCCCCTTACCCCCCTGTAATATCTCTACAGCCCCCCCCAAAGGACTTGTTATTTGAGTGACTTTTTTTGAAGAGTGGGTGAATATATTCATATATTTACACTATACTTCAATTTACATTTCCATTATATGGAAACTCGAGGGATATGTTGCTATCTCATAAAGAGGATAATTTTATAACCTATTGGATCATTGGATTAATCATTGGATTGCTGCAATGATAATTTTCAAGAATATAAAATATGAACCATATGGCATGTTCTCTTTTTTAAACATTCTATATAACCATTTAGTATTTTGAATCATAACCCTTTTCAATATTGTCAGCAATAACATTTAAACTTCAGGTATAGGGCAGAAATATTTTCAGCTGTTGGATTGAACAATTAAAGGCAATTCCATTGAGTTTTTTTTGGTTTTCAAGTACTGTACTCAGTTTGCATAAGAGACCATGTTTATAGGTCTGGGACTACTAAGATAAATAGATCATAGTTTCTGACTTTGCTCGAGGAGCTTAAAATTCAGTGTAGAGCATAATCATATAAACAGGCCGTTCAAGTATTCTGTAATGAAATCAGGAGAGAGCTAGGAAAGTGTCTAAGGATTCCTATGAGAACACCCGAAAGGCATTCAGCTCAATGTGCAAATTCAGCAAGAGACTTGTAAATTCTTTCAACAAAAAATATTTCAGTCTTTCTAGAGGTGACAGTTTCCTAGATATTGAGTCAGAGTCTGATAGGTAAATGTACCTGGAAGGGGCACATTTATTCCTTGGACTATCAATAGCAAAAGAAAATATGTCCAGGTAGAGAATTAAATTGCCAGCAATTCAAACAATAGAGAAGATTTCTTCTAGTAAAGACAGAAGTAATTGCTTAAAGAGTATGTATTTAAAAGGAGAAATAGCCTAAGTGGAAAGCAGAGGATCAGAAGACAGCATGAAGCAGGTAGTCTCTGGAACTCTTCAAAGAGACTCAAGAATGACCAGAAGAGGGTAAAGTGGTTAAAGTAGGCTAGGATGTTAGGGTGCTCCATGTAGGCTGAATTTTTTGTACCACCACGTGGTCATCTGAGTAGCTCCAGGTGTAGCCCTCCAGACCACCAGCACTTCCAGTTGTCCTGAGCATCTTCAGCAGAGCAGAAGGGCATTATCAGGCCTTCACATTGAACTACTGACCCAGTTAACAAAGAATCACTGATGCAACTCACACATTTGAACACTTCATGGGAACCCCTCACCTCCCCCTCCCCAAAAAGTCATTGCTACAGGTGTGTGGATGTGGCTCAAGTGATAGAAAAACTGCCTCGCATGATCAAGGCCTTGGGTTTGACATAGAATATGAGTAAATGTGTGTCTTAGAAATAAGTAGATCATTTCAGCTATAGTATTAGTGATATTGAAGGAATTAGTGGGGAAAAAGGGGGTGAGGAAAAAAGCTGGAAATAGAGAGAAAGTAACCAAGATTTCATTAGGAAGTATTATGTTTTAGAGATGCTTGCTTGTTCAATCTTGTTAATCAGTCCAACAACTTATGAAACAATTATCATCACTCACATAGATCATTCAGGAAATAATAATCTCAGTCCATGTCCATTTCATCTGTCCTTTAGTTCTATTGCTCTCTCAAGACAAAATAAAATCGGCCTTGGCAGTGCATCTTGATTCCTTCAGTTTATGTTTTATTTCTTTTGGTCCCATTTTGCCTCTCTTCTTTTTTCTGCTACCAAAAGAACAGAATCCAATAAAAAAAAATCCCTCAATCCCTCAACAAAATAAATATCTCTCAAAACTCCATATTGGCAGGAAATCTGGTATCATGAGAAAAACAGAAACGGAGTATAATAAATTGGGGAATCAGAGTCCAGAATGAAAAGACCAAAATTCAAATAAGCACTGACTCTAGAGCTGCTTGACGGAGTGGGTGGACAGGGTTGTTCAACTTCCAAAGGTCATCCCAGCACACATTTGCTGCATTATTTTCCATCACAGTTCTATCAGGAAGCTATCTCTTATTTTACAGCCTGTCCACTGCTTAACTTTTTCTATACCATGTTCTGTACAATATCCACACTCTCAAATATGAGCCTGCAAATATTTACTGAATTGCACGTTCTGGGCTTCCTTTTATAGAAAAATTCATTCTATTTCCAGGGCTTTTCAATGACCAGAGTGAAACAAATTACAGTTGCAGTGCTCTTCCAGATTGTTCTCACTTCAAGCCCTAACTGGAAACATCTCTTTTGTCCAAGGATCTACACACCAAGATCCAACTTAAATGAATGAAGTGAATTTATCACACTGAGGAACAAACATAGATAAGGCCCATAAGCAGACAGAAATAAGAGTTTATGCCAGGCATCTTGCTAGTGATTTGTAGTGGTGGACAGTCATCCAAATACCAACCAGGCCTGGAGGTATCACTTGTCAAACTACAGTTAAGAAAAGACTGTTCCTTCAAACATTTGAATTATATAAGTGTTTATTATATTGTATATAATAAAATTGTTTATATGTTTCTAGGATGAAATAAGCTAGAAGCACAAAGAATAAAGTCCATCATTCAAACTCATTTAAAAGAATGAATTGATGTGTTGAGAAGATTCACAGGCATATGTGGCAGTGTTAGAACCGCACTGAGCTCTTCCATTTCCCAGTTCAGTTTTCCTGAGCTGAGATCCTGCTGATTCCGTCACTACCCTTCCCAATTTTCTCCTTTGCTTTGACATCCTCAATAGGCTATTGTTGGGGAGGGGAACTAAAGTAACACTAAACCAATAATGTTCAATGAATCATTTTGGTTTTTGGTTTGGTTTTTGGTTTTCTGGTTTTGAGTCACATCCTGCAGTGCTCAGAATTACTCCTGGCTCTGCACTTAGGGGTTTTTCTGGTGGTGCTGGGGAACCATATGGGATGCCTGGGACTGAACCCAGGTCAGCTGCCTGGGCGAGGCTCCCTGTGCTATTGCTTCACCCAATGAATCTATTTTGAAATAATATTTTTATGAGTAGATTCTCCCTGAAATGATATGCCAGTCACTAATCAAGAAAATTTTTTATTTAATTGTCTTATTTAATCCATACAACAGCCTGTGACAGGTTTTATAATCACTGTAGAATTGAGAATAATGAAGCTCAAGAATTTAAATACTTATTGAATGTCACTTACACAGGAGTGCATGACAGAGCCAGAATTCAACTCTACATTTTCTTCTTTCTTTATAGTTTTATTAAGGCATTGGCCAATAAATAGTGTACATAGTTAATATTTACAGTATAATATTTGATCAGTATATACATTTTAATAATTATCATGATCAAGCAAATTAACATATAATCACCTCATATAATTACATGTGTGTAATAGAAACACTCAATACACAGGTTAGGAGATAAATCAAAGGTCTAGTAGGTCTATATTAGATCCCAAAACAATATGATCCTCTAAGCATTAAGCTAAGGAGTAATGCCTGAATATAATTAGATATGATTCCCCAAAAAATCATTTTTCAAAGTACTCGAGCTAGAAATCAGGAGTGGGGTTCCAATACCAAATTAGGTTCTTTCTCTGATCTTTGTCATTTAACTCTCTGGGATTAAACAGATATCAGTCAATACTGATAAACATTTTAAAAAAACATTTTAAAACATTAAAAAATATCATTTTAATTCCTGTTGATATTACTTTTAGACTTCTTTTTTTCTTTTTAAACAAAATATTGAGTTGGGGTCTGGAAAGAATGTACAGTGGGAAGGATGTTTGCCTTACATGTGACCAATGACCCCAATTGGTGCTCTGAGTTCAACCAAGATTGATTCCTAGTCACAGAGCCAGGAGGGAGCCAGATGTGGCCCAAAACTAAACACACACACACACACACACACACACACACACACACACAATTGATTTAACACTGGTTTTGAAACATGAAAAAAAAAGTTTATCTTTGTATAATTGTATTAATAAAACCTGTACTCGGGATCTCCATGGGCAAGAGATGCACCCCCGCCCAATGTTAAAACAACAGCAAGAAGATAGAAGGTAATGAATAGATTGTTACAACCATCCAAGTAATGCAAACTAGGCACCCAATAATCCCTGTAGAAATCAGCAGAGTTTACTTAAGCAGATCTAAAAGTCTGAAGAGTGTTGCCCTCTTCTCCAGGAACTTTCAACCTAGAGCAGGCACATACAAGATGCTCAATATACATTTTAGATGGATTGATAGTTGGATGTATAAAGATTTATTGAAGGGAAGCCAAAGTGATAGCACAGTGGTAGAGCATTTGCCTTGCACGCGGTTGACCTGGGACACACCCAGGTTTGATCCCCGACATCCCATATGGTTCCCCCGAGCCTGCCAGGAGCAATTTCTTAGCGCAGAGCCAGGAGTAACTCTTGAGCACCTCCGGATGTGGCCCAAAAACAAAAACAAAAACAAGATGTATTGAAGGATAAATGGATGTGATAGATGGAATGACAGTTTGGTGGGTGACAGGTTGACTAAACACAGATCTAATATCAGTGTTTAAAAACAGTCATCTCTCCTTTCATTTTGAAGTCCTCAAAAATATTTTCTCTTGTTTTTCAAAGTTGCTGCTTTCTAACTCTATTCTTTACCTTTATCCTTTGCTGACAAAAGTAAGGGTTTTAGTGCTGCCACTAAAATAGTAATATGAACTCATAAAACCAACATTCTGTAAATAAAGCTGAATCTCATGAAATAGCAAAAAACTAAAATAAAAATATGACTGGAGCCAGGAAAATTCCTCAAGAAGACAAATGCTTTACCATCTCTAAATGAAAAAAAAAATGAGCTAGGACAGAGAGAAGACAGACAGGGGGGTAGCGGGTTACTTTGTTAATAATATGCTAGTATTTTCATCACAAAAATATTATTAATAGGAAGAACTTTTTTAGTATATCCTTCAGCAAATATACTTTTCAGAGAAGTTTGTTCCCACAGTAATTCCTGGTAGCTCAGCCATGTCTCCTCTCCTCCAGCCGCTGCTGAATTCAGAATAACCTGAACACATTATTAGTACTCCATATGATGTTCTAGAAACAGAGACCACAAAAGAGGACCATACAGAAGGTCCTCTTGGTGCTCAGAACCATATAAGATGTCATCCCAGTAAAAAAAAATGGCATTAAATGGACTGCCAAAAATCATTTTTTAAGAGGACTCAGTATATCAAATGTGAAAGCTTACCAGAGTGAGGGTAATGAGAGGGAAGGAAGGTGGCTTAGGACAATGGTGGAATGAAACACACTTCGGTGTAGGGTGTGCTGCTGGGATGGTTTATATAGGACACTCTACAATTAATTAACAGTACTATAAACCATGTACCTAAAATAAAATTTTAAATTTTAAGTTGATTACCTAATTTAAAAAAATGTGGGATTTGGGGTCATAGAGAAAGCACAGCAGTAGGGCATTTGCCTTGCACACAGCCAAGTTAGGACAGACGGTGGTTCAAATTCCAGCACTCTATATGGTTCTCCCATGCATGTCAGGAGTGATTTTTGAGAGCAAAGCCAAGAGTAGCCGCTGAGAGCAGCCGGGTATGACCCAAAAACAAAAACAAAAAAAAAATGTGGGATTTGAGAACACACTTGCTTCATGAGGGTACAGTACATTCTATACTTTATACTGAATCTATATACTGAATATCCTGCATTCTTCCCCAGGGTATTTTGATCCCAGATTGATACATATAAGATGCTCAAAACAAATATTAAATAGATTGATGATAGACATATAGAAGATATATTGATGAATGAATGAATGAATGGGCAGACAGGTAGAATGATATTTTAAGTGGATGAAAGGATAAGTAAGCATGAGGCTAGTTCTGCACTGTGATATGATCATCATTTTGTCCTCCTGAGGACAGGTGAAACACAAGATTTTATATTCTTCTGAGGCTTCTGTTGCCTAGGAGACATAAAACTGCAAATTTTTTATGAAATTCATATATAATTGGCAAAATTAGTAATCCTGTCATTATCATTCTCATACTTTTGTTGTCACTTCTGGAGGTGTCTTCATTTCTACTCTCCACAAAAAATCTCCTCTAAGGTTAGGAGAAAATTTCCACCAAAAATGTATTTAATACTAGTCTCATAACCAGATACAAGTGGTTTTTAATTGATGTTTTTTTTTTGTTTTTGCTTTTTTAATTGTTGTTTCATAGACAGCTTGTCAGTCCCTAGGTTTAAAACAAATAGTCTACCCTGTACAAGATATGCCCATTTAAAATGAAACAAGCCAGACAAAATAAATGACCATTCCTATCCTTTCTAGAACTCTTAATTAGCTTTATTGGATCCAGGCAATTGGATTTATTGCCAAAGCAATGCCTCTATATCTGTTTCCATGCCTTTTATTCTTCATTTACATCTCATCACTACCCCAAAGTTTTTCTCTCTATAACTCACTTTCTAATTTAAACTGTCCTATTTAACAACCATATTCACAAGACTCTTCTCATTTTCTCCCTTTCCATGTTTTTTCCTACCTCTAGTTTATATTTTTGTTTTTCCCTTTCTAAGATATATAAGTCTTGGGTCTTTCTAATACAGAAGTCCCCTTACTAGTTCACAAGTTTGGCCAACTCCTCTGTATAGAAGTTTATGACCCAAGGGCTAATGATCTAGATCTATTTGTCTGATATATGCTTTGCATGCAATATCTCTGGCTTCAATCCTGGAACCACATTGTCCTCTGTGCATGAGTTTGAAATAGTCCCTCAGCACTACTGAAGTATGGTAAAAATAAATAAGTAAACAAACAAAAGTATGGGTTTGGAGTTGGAACATACAAAATAGATATGAGGAACAAGATGCAAAGTAGCAAAAGAAAGGCTCTTACCTCCTATATGTCACACTTAGGCAAGAGTTTACAGAGGAAAAGCAGGTAATCCACAAAAAAATAAAATAAAAAAGGAATAGTGACTGGTGTAATATAGCAGTCAATGAAAATGCTTGAATTTTAAAAGCAGAAAAATGACACCCAGCTCAAAAAATTAATGACTAGTCTCAGAAGAGATACAAATCAAGCTGCTAAAATTCATGAGTACAACAGTCTTCTAGCTAAAAACTCTGGGGCACCCTAGGGAAGAGAGCCCTGCCAAGATCCTGCCTTGCCAAAAAGCTCTAGCAGCTGCATCCACACCTCTTAACCATAGTCATGCCAACTGCCCAACTTCACTGCTTCACAACTTATCTTTGCAGGATACCAAGCAACAGAAATTCCATGTATATTGGTTTGAGGGCTGAAAACTGGGGTCTTCTTAGAGTGCAAGTGGGTTGCCGCCCCTCTCCTTACCCCCTTCTGATGACCCCCTTCAGCAACCAAATCCACATTCCACCTTGTAAACTCATAGTCCCAGTTCTATAGATACTGAAACAACACCTCCAAATTCCATAATACTGACACCCCAGTAGAAGCACAATAAATCAGATGGAAAAGTAGCATGGAGGACAATTTATCTCAATAAACAAAAACGGCATTAAATGCTAAACTAGCAACAAACATCCTAGTAAACCTTCAGTCAAAGGCTTAATGACCCCATTATAAGATATAACAATTTTAGGGGGCCACACCCGGGGATGCTCAGGAGTTACTCCCGGCTATGCGCTCAGAAATCGTTCCTGGCTTGGGGGACCATATGGGACGACGGGGGATCAAACCACAGTTCATCCTAGGTTAGTGCGTGCAAAGCAAATGCCTACCACTCCAGCCCCAAGATATAACAATTTTCACTAATTTACTTTTACATAAGTATTTTTCATTAATTCTATTAGCCATTTAGTTAAGAAATAAAAAATAAATTACTTTGTGCTTGGCAAGGGGCAGAGTTGGCAGGGGGTAGTAAACTGGGACAATGATGGTAGAATTGATGTTGGAACATTCAGTGCCAGAAACAACTATATTATAAACAGCTTTTTTAACTATGAGGTTTAAGTAAAGTAATAAAAAGGTAATAAATAAGAAAATGCTTGTTAGCTTAGGAATTTCAGTGTACACAGTGATAAAAAAAATTACTTGTGAAAAAAAAGGAAAACAAAATTCAGAGTGTAAAAATAGCAGATGTAGAGTGACTACCAATTGAACTTCAGAGAGGGCGTTTGGCTCTGGAGAAGACTGTGTTAACATGTTACAAAGCACAAGTTTGTAGATTTGAAAAAGGGAAAAATTACTTTAGTTTTGGAGAGATGCAGAATTGCATGAGTAATCCACTTTTTTAAGGTAAAAATACTAAGCTTGTTTCACACAATGCTAAGTGGAGCTAGCCATATGGTCAAACCATGAATAATTTGCTCCCACAAACCATGGGATGTTGTCAATCGACTTTTGATTATATGTTCTAAAATTTTTCTTTATTTTTTGTTAATATAATCTTTGGGTGGTTCATCTTGGAAAGAGACACATTAACAAATGTTGAGAGTAAGTCTATGATATAAAGAGAAGAGAAATCATCAATCTTTTGAGCAAAAATTGTGATGACTATTATCAAAAATAAACATTGTTTTCTTCTATGAGGCTTTCCTGAAGACATTTTCTTCTTTTTTAAATTTGTTTTTGTGGTTTTATTTTTTTGTTTGTTTTTGGACCACTCTCATGGTATTCAGGGTTTACTCCTGACTTTGAGCTCAGAGATCATTCCAGGAGGGTTTAGGGGACCATGCACTCTTCATCCTGGCAGCTTTGGCCTTAACAGCTGTATGTTATGGCAAGAAACATTCATCTCCATTTCTCCTGGTTTTCAGTGATCAAGTTTCGGTAGGCCATGTGCAAGGCAAAATCCTTATCCACTAAACTACCTCTCCAGCCTTTGATTTTTTCTGAATGTGGGAAAATCTAAAGGGCAAACCTGATATTGTTTGGCCACCAAAAGTCAAAGATCCTGCAGAATATAATTGATCTGTTTCCTAACACAGAGAACTCTATAGTGTGAACTGTACAGGAAAAAGCTGGTAGGGAAAAAAAATCCATCCTAGTGGATAGAAAAAAGCGTTTTATCCTTGTGTTCCGTGTAATAAATCACTATTTAAAAATGCACCCTTACCCCCACTCCATGCTTTCTGCCTTTTGCTCTTCCAGCCCAAGAAGCAGAGACCCTGACATTTTAACTCTCCTAAAAAAAAATCTGCAGCTCAATAACTCTGTTCTATTGTCTACCAAAGAGATTCTCAGGTTCCCAGTAAACAGAGATATCACTGAAATTGCACTCCTGCTCTTCTAAGAAAAGACACAAAGCTTGTGTTGCTAAGAGTATAGAGGGTTTAACTGTGTTCATGAAAAATCTGTTTGAAGACAAAATTAACTATAGAGCAAACTAAATAGTAAGAAGCTATTACTTAACTCCTTAGGGGCATGTCATGTTTGTTTACAGATCCCCACAGCAGCTAGTATAGTACATATATTTCATCTGTCATTCACAAACATTAGTTCATTAAAAGAATTAGTTCATTATCAAGACAATGCCTTACAAAATGAGCACCTTGATAAAATTTAAAAAAAAATGCACCCTTGCTGCACTTACAATGAAGACTATACTGTCTTAAAGAGCATAGGGCATGGGTTTCAATTCAATCACAAATAATAGGAGTCAGTTTGGAACACGCGAAACTTAAAGTGAGCACTTAAACAAATGCAAAAGGTACAAGCCTATCACCAGGTTAATGCCTCAAACATTCAGGGTGGAGAGTTTAGCCCTCCTAGAAAGATCTAAATTAAAATCCACGAAGGAAAGGAAATTCTTTTTTTCCCCTAACTTTTCATCCTTCCATCAGGGAGCAACAGAACACTGTAACTCTGTCTTTAGGACTACAGTCGAGGCCAGGAGGGGAGATCAGAGAAGGAGCTAGGACAAACCCGTGTTTGTGGTAGCTGCCTTCTTCATACCCGGACAGCATCCTGCCACCGCACAGTTGGGTCCACCCAAAGTAGATAGTATCGGAAGGAATGAATATTTGGGAAAAGGCCCAGTGTGAGTTTGGTGCCAACCAGTCCCCACCTTCTCAGGCCCCCTCCTTCTTGTTCCACCCCTTTTAGCTGCTCTAGTTCTTATAAAAACGTCCCAGCCTTTCCTTTAAAGTCTGTAGGAGCCTCTCTCCCCACTTGCTACAGCACAAGACAGGGAGGCCATAACACGAGACCATGAAGAATCTGCTCCCACTCTCTGTTCTGGCAGCCTTGGCCTTGGCAGCTGTGTGTTATGGTGAGAAATATTCTCCATTTCTCTGGTTTCTCTTTGCTGTTTCTGACTTCAATTTACTTCTGTTTCTTCTTTTTCTCCTTCTTTCCTCTTCCTCCTCTTTTCTTTTTCTCTATCATAATCTTCAAGTGCCATCAACTTTACAAAACTTGGAAAACCAAGTTCATGAGCACTGAGACAATTTGCATTATAAAGTCCTGGTTAGACCCTAACTATCCAGGTTCCTGCATGAAACTGAACAAGAAAATCTTTGCCATAACAAGTCACTATACATCTGGAAGTCTCAATGCAAAGAGCTGGGTTTTCATTCCCTGGGCTTCTCTCTTAGATGCTTACCTAGCATCAGGTAAGAGAACATGGGGGCAAGGATCACTTACCTTTATGAAAATCAGTTTCACATCAAATGTTAAATTTGCCTTCTCTGGAGATGGGATAATGGGATCATTTCATTAACTTACTCTATTTGTTCAGTGAATTAATTTTAAAATATGCTTTTATACAAAAAGAATCTCGGAAAATACATTTAATCATTTTAATGATCAAAATTAATTTTTGTATCAAGTTAAATAAACTGCACCTATTCAAGGTAATCAAAAGACATCTAATAAAAATTGTTTATCTCATTCTGCTTTAGACTTCAATTATCTGAATGTTTCAGCTCCTCTTTAGCACTAGTCTGCATTTTTGCTTCTTATTTTTTAAAGCATTCACAAGATGTCTGTACCAGAGGATTTAGTTTCTTTGCCTTTATTTTAATTTCTCAAACAAATTCACTGGCTCACATTACTGGCAAAAGATGCCTGCTGTGCTTGAGAGAGTGGTAGAAGATGGGAGGCAGGAAAAGTTATATGCTTGGGCATTGTCTCAAGTCTTTCTCTGAACTGGCATCTTGACCAGAGTGAACTGTTAGCTAGGGCTGTGGTTTCTGTGGCTGTTAGAGTGACATTAGTTCTTAAGAGGCTTCTGAAACCTCATAGAAAGGGATCCTGGTCAACCCAGCTGAGCATCAGCACAAGTTGTTTAAAGAAAGCTAGCTGGTCTAGCCACGTCTGTCCCTTTTATAGCTCTACTTTCAAACAGGTTTCATATTAACCAAAGAAGAAAGTTTCCTGGAGATCTATGTGCAGCACATGAGTTTCTTATTTCACTAGCCTGAGGCTTCTAGCCCCTGTGAAATTAGAGTCAATACTGAGATCACAAACTCCTTTAACATTAAAAAAAAAAAAAACTTTCAGAGATGCATAAAGTTTAAATAAAACTATAATGCAATGCAGCATTAATAAAAACAATAACTTAAAAAGTAAACTATAAAGATCATTACAGCAAAACTACAGCTAGAAAAAAATCTCACAAATTCTCAATATTTTCTATTTGCAACAAACACATACTACATTTATTTTTACCTATTTCTGACTATTTTTCTTCCTTCTCAAATTTATGTCATTGTAGTATGTAAAAATGACCATAACTAAATTTTACTTTTAATTCCAGAGTCACATGAAAGCATGGAATCCTATGAAGTTAGTAAGTAAATATGTTTCTTATTTAAATCTCATATCTTCCTTCCTCTATATCCTTAACCAGGGAAAAATGGAAATACACATAATATACATAACAGGAAAGAAACTAAAGTATGTTTAAATATCCAATAGTCATAAAAATTACCAAATGAGCAATTGTTGAAGCTTGAAGTGGTGTATGACATGCTGAGGAGCCATAAAATATCCTTTGGTAAATTTAAGCTGTCTCTACATCAACCACATATATGGAAAACAAGAAATCATGACAAATGTCAAGTAGAAATTCTAGGTCAAGTCCTCAGGGAAACCAAAGACGTCAGCACTACATTGGATGCTATTGAATGTCTTAACTTACAAAGACTTATTCTAGAACAAAATAATTAATGTATCATCCTCATTTTGGGGGGTGGTCGCACCCAGCGGGGCCCAGGGGTTACTCCTGGTTCTTCGCTCAGAAATCACCACTGGAAGGCTCGGGAGACCATATGGGATGCCAGGATTCAAACCCAGGACCATCCAGAGATGGCCGCATGTAAGGCCAACACCCTACCGCTGTGCTATCACTCTGGCCCCCAACATCCTCATTTTTAAACTGTTTATTTTATAATGCTTTGACTGTTTATTTACTAGTACTCTAAAAGTATGATTTCCAAAACCACATGAGGGAGACTTTCTCCTCAAATAACTTCAGTATACAGTGGGAATACTAAAATTTAAAGAAGGCAAATTAATCACCCAAAGGCACAACAAACCAAGAGAAATGCAGCAGCTTATGTGACCATCTCTTAAGCATTTATCTGAGCCATTGATTCATTTTAATCAGCAAGATCCTGAAATTTGTTTTATTATCTCCTTTGATTTTTGCAAAGTCTGGATACTGAAATGCATGCATTGATGAGTTTTCTAGTGTGTGTATACTTGGACTTATTCATGAAATGTTTGAAACTACTATATCCCTAAACTGCAATGATTTTCTTTCTTTTTGAAGGTCCCTTTATTAACAGAAGAAATGCTAATACCTTTATGTCCCCGCAGCTGAGATGGAGAGCCAAAGCCCAAGAGAGGTGGGTAATATGCCCCAATGGGGGTGCACTCTCCCCTGGGCAGCAACCCAAATTTAAATAGCCAGATAAAAGTTTTCATTATCTAGATTACTTCTGTTTGCACCCCCAAATCAAAGAATACACACACACATACACACACACACATACACACACACACACACACACACACACACACACACACACACACACACACACATATGATTAACAACTTTCTGAGGGTAAGAGTTGGGAAGGAGGAAAAGAAAAGATATTTCCCCTACTTCAACTTTCTTCCCTGTTTTCACCTTGATATTAGAGAAATATGGGGAATCTCTTCTCTAGCTTTATGCTCCCTTTTCTTATCCCTCAACTCTATGCTTCTCAATATGGATCTTTTTTTCTGCCACTTTGTAGGATCCGAGAGCGAACTAAGCCTGCCTATGAGATCACCCGGGAAGCCTGCGATGACCACAGACTTTGTGAACGCTACGCCATGATTTATGGATACAACGCAGCCTACAACCGTTACTTCCGGCAGCGCAGAGGGAGCAAATGAGAGTTGGGGAGAAAGTCTTTCTTTCCAGAGCCTGGTGCCTGGTTTGGTAATCCCTTGCAGTAGCAGCATGGAGATATGTAGATACATATGACTTGCTTCTTCCCAAAAGTTCTTGTCTGGCTGCACCCTTCTTTCCTAACCCCCAGATTAAGTAATGGAAGTCAAGAAAAAGTGAAGATATCTATGTAATTATGACAATAAACTTTTTGTTGGAGGATTTTATTGTGTGTGTGTGTGTTTCTTCTTCTGGGGAAATGCTGAGAGATTTCAAGCATAACCTTAACAACCAAGATTGAACTTTCCAGAAGAAAACTTTTGCTAATCACATTCCATTGTTGAATTGAAGCCTAAATTCACAGAATGGGTCTAGGAAAGTTTTGGAACTAAAAATGTATTTAATAGTATGAACAGTATAATTAAACTTGAGGGACCAGAGAGAATTATAGCAAGTAAGGCACTTTCTTTGCTTATGGGAGATTATAGTTCAATCCCACTACAGTAAAGTTTTAGGTTTGATTCCTATCACCCCATATAGTTCCTGAGCTCTGTCCGGAGTGATCCAACATCATTTCTCCAAAATATATTTATTTTGGATAAAACAAATGACAGCTTTCACGTTTTACAGCATTTTCAAGCATCCTAAATGATCATATATTTTCCTATTTCCAAACTTTAAATTACTTCTAAATTTCTACCTGTGGATTCCAGAATCTTAGTTCATCAGCCTTGCCTGAGTGTTAACATTTCCGAAAATGCAGCTTCACTTCTAATCTGAACCAAAAAAACCTGCTTTCTTTTACAATTACCAGAGAATAGATAATGCTAGAGGTCCTTTGGCCCTGGTTTGCTGATGGGTAAATCGGGTTGCAATATCTATACTTTGGCTTAGGAACAAAACTCAAGACCTCTCAACCCTAACTCAAATTTTGTTCCTCTCTACGAAGAGAACTTATTCATGCTCACCTTTTACTTCCTCTTCTGATAGACTCATTCATTTCTTTAGTTAAAATCATTCTACTCTTTCAAATTCCAGCTCAAAACTCAAAATACTTTATAAAATGGTGATAAAGTCCACCCAGTTCCCATCACCCTATTAAAGTCTACACCTCTAAATATGTATGCAGAGTTGAGCATAATGATACCCAGTTGATGTTGTGATAAAGAATATTTAGTGTATATGTATAATTTCTCATCTACTGGTACTATAGTTCTTTAAGAGTACATTCTTTATTTTTCTTTTTTGATTTTTTAATATTTTTATTTATTTAAACATCTTGATTACAAATATGATTGTGATTAGGTTTCAGTCATGTAAAGAACACCCCCATCTCCAGTGCAACATTCCCACCACCAATGTCCCAAATCTCCCTCCATCCCACCCCCCACCATCTGTACTCTAGACAGGTTTTCCAGTTCCCTCATTCATTCTTTTTTTTTAATATTTTTTAAGTAACATGATCATATTTGGGTTACAGGCATAACCAGAACACCCCCCTTCACCAGTATAACATTACCCCCTACCCCTTCCCATCCCTCGCCTGTATTCAAGACAGGCATTCTACTACAATTGTTTTTAAGTTCAGTAAGTTGTATTATTTTTCCTTAAAGAATAAAAGTAAAAAAAAAAAGTAAAGGTGTGATAGTAGCAATCGCCGTTGTTTGCATAGGTCCAGAAAAATGGGGAAAATGGAAAAAAAATCCTTGACCTGATTACTAAAAAGGCCTCACCTCAGTTTATTGGCATAAGATAAACTCTGGGTTCTAGGCAAACCAGTCCATCCAATTCCAGTCATTCTCAAGGTCCTGGTGAAACTTTTTCACACTTTAGCTGTTGTTGGTATCAGATTCTTATATTTAAAGACTCTGGATTCTGTGCATTTCTTTCATCAATGTCAGGCTGATGTGGAGCATCCTCTAGTTTCAGCATACCATTAAATGTGGAGGAATCTGCCCTGCATGCAGACTGTTGCTGAGTCACCTGGGTGTTGGGAGCACTCTTTGGAGTAAGTTACTGCCAAAGCAGTTGTAGGTCTTCCCTGGTAGAGGCTTGGATCCTGGTAATGTTGAAGACAATTGTGGTTGTTTCCATAGATGGTATCCATTGTTCAGGTGTGTATGGGCGATGCCCATTCTTCTGAGGCCTGAGCCAAATCATTATGCCAATGTTCAGGGTAAAAGGCCTAATTACATTACCAAATTTGTGTTCCCATCTCTATTAGATAAGAACTTGTTTGCATATGTATTATTTCCCCATTTTAATGTGCCTATGCAAAAGAGAAGTAATGCCACAAGATATTGTTGATGCATCTGGGGGCTGACAAATAAAGTCCAATATTCCCCATAACTTGGTACAAACATGAAATCTATACAGAGATACTCTTCTACCAGTATTGCTTATAAAACAGATCTCAAAGGGGGAAAATAAAACAATCAAATAACAAATCCAGTGGGCAAAATTGTCACTATATGAGGATATTCGAAAAGAGTTATAGATGTTAAGGGAATACATCTGAGATATACAAAGGAGATACACGTGACCCTTTTATGTTTTAGAAATAGTCAAGAGGGAGGGGTGTGTTTCCAAGACACTTTGGTCCGTGATTGGACAAACGAAGAGAGCATGGAGCTATGTCCTCCACTTGTTGCCTGCTGAAGCTTCCGACTCCCTGAGAGGCTTTTGCTTCCTAATTGCTGGAAGTTGAGAGTTCAGCAGTCCCCTCACAGCCCCTTGCATTAACAAGGAAACCTGGGGTCTCTTTTAAATTGCACCTCACTGGAACCCATTTGCTGGGACCATGAGCAGGTGTCCAGGAATAACCCTGGGACAGGGAGGAAGGAGAAAGAAGGCTGTGGGGGGCAACTGAGGCTGCATCTTCACCTTATCTTGGCCAAAAAGCATACAGGATGAAACCTTGCCATGACACATTGCCTACTGAAGCTTCAGACTCCACCCAAAAATTACTGTGAAAGATATGTAATCCACCTTGGCCTAAAAAAAAAAATCATTAGTACCGAAAATGGTTAAATGTGTGGTAACAAGAGATGGGAGTGAGAGAGTAAAGGAATAAAAGGAGCACACGGACAATGTTCAGAAAATGACTAGCAGATGAAACACAATGATATCCATATATGGTTTCGCAATGGACAGGTTTAATGAGGAAACTTCCCTGATAAGTACTAATGCCCAAACCTATTGTGACCCATGTCCCGCACCCCTTCCTAGGCCTGGTTAAAGCAGCCTTTGGCATGGCGGAGGGCTGCCAGACGCCATGCTGGCAGGACCTCCCAGCTCAGCTCCCTCCCAGGAAGGAAAGAGTTTCTTCCCGAGCCTGAAGGCCGGGAGGTCGGAGCCGCCTCCCCCAGGCCCTTTCTTTGGAGGTAGGAGAGAGATGGGGCAAGCCTAGGAACACCAATAAACTCCTCCAAGGGACCCACCTCGCTGGTTTGCCCCACCATGTGGCCAGGCAAACCCTGGAGTACCGGAGGAAGGAGGTAAGGGGGTGCTAGGGTGAAGAGTACATTCTTATAGGAGATAGTTTAAGGTCTTTGCAATATAACTGCAAGTTCTTTATTCTTGAAGACATAAAGGACCTCTATGCTAAAAATTCCAAGACAAAAATAAAAGACAAAATATTATAGATATTTCATGCTCACATATAGAAAGAATTAACATTATTAAAATGGCTATATCGAGTGGAGCTGATTTCTGCTATGCGACCAGAAGCATGCAGACATCTTGGGCCTCTCTCTTCTTCCCTGAGGGTTTGTCTTCTTCAGAGGTGAGCCATCCCACCCACAAAGGGTGGAGCCAGAGGAGCACTTTGAGTCTGCGTGCATTTTCTAGGCAATGAAGACCACCACAACACGTAGAAAAATCCACAACACAAGTGTGACAATGGGAAAACAACAGGCATAGAGAATGAAGATGGCAACTCTGATGACCTGAAAATGGCCAACCATCTAGTTAGTCTCTCAGAGATGGAATTTAGAGAAGAAAATAGAGGATGTTCATAGAACTCAAAGAAAGCATAGAGTTGAACTGAACACAAATAAGAATCAAGAGGATATGAAGATTCTCCTCATCACTAATCATCAGGGAGATGCAAATCAAAACAACATCTCACGCCAGAGAGACTGGCACACATCACCAACAACAAGAACAATCAGTGCTGGCAGGGATGTGGAGAAAAAGGAACTCTTATTCACTGCTGGTGTGAATGCCATCTTGTTCAGCCTTTATGGAAAACAATATGGAGATTCCTCCAAAAACTGGAAATTGAGCTCCCATTGAAATTGAGCTATACCACTCCTAGAAATATACCCTAGGAACACAAAAACACAACACAAAAATGTCTTATGCATACCTATATTTATTGCAGTGTTATTTACAATAGTCAGACTCTGGAAACAACTCAGAGGCCCTTCAACAGATGAGTGGCTAAAGAAACTGTGGTACATATACAGCTGCCAGAAGAGATGAGGTCATGAAATTTTCCTATACATGGATGTGCATGGAATTTATTATGCTTCGTGAAATAAGTCAGAAGGAGAGAGATAGATACAGAATAGTCTATCACATCTATGTGTTTTAAGAAAAGTAAAAGACAAAAAAGAAAAGTAAAAAAAATTGTAATAATGCCTAGAGACAATAGAGATGAGAACTGGAAGGTCTGGCCTATGATATGAAGCTTGCCACAGAGTGGTGAGTTCAGTTGGAGAAATGACTACACTGATAACTATCATGACAACTGTAGTGAGTGAGAGAAATAGAATACCTCTCTTGATTGCAGACAAGGGGTGGGTGAGGAGGGAGATGGAGTTTCTGTATGGCAAAAGAAATATGGGCTAAAATTATGACAGCTGAGTGGGAAAAATGTTTGCATTCAACACATCAGATAAAGGTTGATGTATAAGATATACAAAGCAATCATAAAGGTTAACTCCACAAAAGCTAAAAGTCCCATCAAAAAATAGAGAAGAAATATATAAAAAATAAATTTTAAAAAAGTAATAGAAGGGGCCGGCATGGTGATGCTAGAGATAAGGTATCTGCCTTGCCAGCGCTAGCCTAGGATGGACCAAAGTTCAATCCCCCGGCATCCCATATGGTCCCCCAAACCAGGAGCTACTTCTGAGCGCATAGCCAGGAGTAACCCCTGAGCATCACTGGGTGTGGCCCCCAAAAAATGTAATTGAAGAAAAAATAAAAAATGCTCTTCATCACTTATCATTAGGGAAATCTAAATAAAGACAATGGGATATTATCTTACACCAGTGAGAATGGCTAGATCAAAAGTACTGGGAATAATCTGTGTTGATGGGAATGTGGTGAGAAAACTCTCTTCCACTGCTGGTGGGAATGCCACCTGGTCCAACCCCTATGGAAAACGGTATGAAGGGTACTCAGTAATTCAAAACTGAGCAGCCAAATGACCCAGAAATTCCTCTTTTAGGTATCTATCACCAGGAATCTATCCCCCGGACAGAAAAACATTCATCCAAAAAGATGTATGCATTATGCTATTCATTGCAGCACTCAGTGCAATAGCTAAGACTTGGAATCAACCTAAATGTCCAACAGATAAGTGGGTCATAAAGATCGAAACATGCTGTAAGAAATGATGCAATCATGCAATTTGCAGGTGCATGGATGGAACTGAAAAATATTATATTAAATGAAGTAAGCAAGAAAAGAAGAATAAATACAGAATGATGTGACTTATATGTGGCACTTAAAAAAAAACAGCAATGGTTTAGATAGGTATTATCTAAAACACACTTGGCCCCAGAATGTAGAGAGAAGGAAAGAGACTGAGTAGAGAGGGTGAAACAAAAATATGAAAGAATGGGGCCAAGGGCCAAATGGTCTCAGGTGTATTGATTTTCAGAAAGGACAGAACGAAATATCCAAGCCAGAGTCAACAACAATGACACCAAGAGACCCACTAGTGATAGCACAGTGGTAGGGCATTTGCCTTGTATGTGGCTGACCCAGGACAGATCTCAGTTTGATCCTCGGTGTCCCATATGGTCCCCCAAACCAGGAGCAATTTCTGAGCACATAGTCAGGAGTAACCCCTGAGCATCACTGTGTGTGACCTAAAAACAAAAACACATACTTAAAATGAGCCTGTTATACGGGCAGATTGGGAGGCAAAGGGTGGTGGTATGGGATGAACCTTTGAACATTGATGGAGGGAGGAAGACATTGGTGATGGACTTAGCTCTGATACATTGTATATAGAAAAATCCATCCACGGAGAAAAGAAAAAATGTATATCCCAGAGACAGGCAGGGGAAAAGACATAAAGGAGGATGGAAGGGAAATTGGAGACATCAGTGGTGGGAAATGTGCACTGGTAAAGGGTATTGTATATTGTATGACTTTAACTGTGGAAAAACAACAAATGTATTATGAACAATCTTATAGCCATGGTGTTTAAATAAAGTAATTAATTAAAAAATCCATCTATGAAGAACTTTGTATATCACAATGTATTCAAAATAAATACGGGCTAAAATTATAAGACAGGTAACTGAGTGGGAGAAAATGTTTGCACTCAACACATCTTTGATATCTAGGATATACAAATTGCTCACAAAGGTTAACACCACAAAACCTAAAAACCACATCAATAAATGGAAGAAGAAATGAACAGACACTTCTTTGAGGATGACCAAAAGATGGCCAACAGGCACATGATAAAAAGTATGCTTATCCACTGACCGTTCAGCCCTGACTCCTGGATCCCAAACATAGAAACGACAAAGTTCTCCACAACAGCTCCAGGAACCAAATCCCCTCCAGGGCATCCATAATGCTGCTCTGACACCAACATGCGCCAGTTCTAAATTGATAACCTGACAACAAAGAAATGGGAACAACTTGATCCAAGAGCAAGTTGTCCTTCCTCATCAGCCAATGATAAGACAAAATCAGAAGACTTGTCACCCTTTGATCTGTGCAAAAGCCAAGATCGCTATATACAGATGACTGGTTGTTACAGCCAGGATTGGACAGTACGTATTCTGGGACCAACAACAACAACAACAAAGCACTAGCCTAGCTTTTGGTCTACGATCTGTTCAACAAACAAGATCTCCAACTCCAGAGGTCTGACTGAGACAACTGCAACTGAACGGGTCTTCCGGAAACATAACGAAAGATTTTATCCCAGGCTCCATCCTAGGAGCAACATAATGACCAAGACCACCAATTACAGATGATGGATTAAAAAGACACTGAAGAAGCAGAACTCCTAGAACCACAAAGAAAGACTCCATCATAAGCTCCATTCCTTCAGCTGTACAGACCCCAAGATCTCTAGATACAGAGGTCTGATTATACCATCCATGACGAAGAAGAAGTCTTCCATACACCAAAAAAGCACCAAGGGGAAAGTAAATGATCATGCAAGGAGTCTATAGTTAATCCCATGACAGTATACTTCAGGGGTGGAGAAACCCTGTATCTCCTAGGCCAAGGGAATTCCCTCTATAATATCCCCAATAGTTACTGTGCCTATGCAGGGAGAAAAAGGAAAAAAAATCATTTTTCCACATATATATTTATTGATTGATTGATTTTTATTGACGTCTTTATTTTGGTGTAGATATTGAAGTAGATGTCTCCAATTTTATTTTATTTTATCTTTCTCTTTCTTTTTGTACTCTGGCATGGTTTGATTTCAGAACTGATACTATTGTGTGGTGCTTGTCTTTATTGTTGTAGTGCTCACTGGATATTTAATTTGATATTTCTTTCTGTATTGTTGTGGTGTTTCAGTTAACTTTTTCACATCCTCTCTCAAACTGAGGTTGGAAGCCTTTAGAGGGACTCCGCCCATTTTCAGTGTATTTAACTTTTTTTCTCTTATTTTGTACCCCAATCTATTGCTTTTCTTTCCTTCCAACAAAACCACATACCTTGATTTATCTAGCTCTGCCTCTTAAATAGAGGGGGAAACAAGGGAGGGTACCAGGACCAAACAGATGTATGATCACTGATAGTAAGCTAGACAAAGAGGGGACCACCTACTCTAGCAGCCCGGGGGGTGATGGTGGGGGATATGGGTTGCAGGAAGGGAACAGGGAAGGGTGGAGGACAAATTTGGTGATGGGTATTCCCCTGATTCAATGTCAATATGTACCTAAAATACTACTGTGAAAGATATGCAAGCCAATATGATCAAAATAAAAATTTTTAAAAAAGTATGCTTATCATTAGGGAAATCCAAAATCAAGACAATGAGATATCATCTTACAACAGTGAGGATGGCTGGATCAAAAATACTGGAAACAGTTTTTGTTAGTGGGGATGCAATTTAAAAAATTTGAAATAGTAGTTTTATACAATTCAGTCATTCCATTTTTTGTTCTGTTTTGTTTGTTTTTTGGGCCACACTGGTATTGCTCAGGGGTTACTCCTGGCTGTCTGCTAAGAAATAGCTCCTGGCAGGCACGGGGGACCATATGCGACACCAGGATTCGAACCAACCACCTTAGGTCCTGGATCAGCTGCTTGCAAGGCAAACACCACTGTGCTATCCCTCCGGGCCCAGTAGTTCCATTTTTTAACAGTTACCTAATTTTTCTACAAATACAAAGAGATAAATGCACCTCCTGTTTCTCACAATGGTATTACAACCACAGAGAACTGAAAATAATCTGATGAAGGAAGATATGATATATAAACATAACTGAATACTATTTGGCAAAATAAATCATAATTCTGCCATTGGTCTAGGTTCTCCAGGGTGGACCTGGAAAGTATAGAGAATAGATAGTTTGCTTATGTATAGTATATAAGAAAACTAATAGATAAACTTAAAAAATAATTAAGTGTTAGGCTCTAAGACCAATTAGTGGTTACCAGAGAAAAATGAAGGAAGTGGAATAATCTAAATGAAAACAATTTTATGGTGCAGAACAGTATTTCGCTTTTGTTCCACACATAAAAACTTTCAATGATGAAAATTTTGAAATGTATAATACTAAAATATACCATTAAATAAAAATAAAGAGCCTAAATATTGATTATCATGTTGCAAGTATAGTCTACACAGTCCAATTCTTTTTCATTATCAGCCATATCTAACTTACTGAGTCATACCTGTTGTCTGTTTTTTTAATCATCAGACATTATCTTTTTCTTTTTTTTTTTTTTAAATATGGAACGCTTCACGAATTTGCGTGTCATTCTTGTGCAGGGGCCATGCTAATCTTCTCTGTATCGTTCCAATTTTAGTATATGTGCTGCCGAAGCGAGCACTGACATTGTATTTTTCTCTCTAGAAATTTGATTTAGATATTTTCATGCTTCCATGTCCCAACTTTTTTGGGGGGAGTGGAGTTTGGGTCACACCCGGCAGCGCTCAGGAGATACTCCTGCCTCTATGCTCAGAAATCACTCCTGGCAGACTCAGGGGACCATATGGGATGCAGGGATTCGAACCACCGACCCTCTGCATGCAATGCAAATGCCTTACCTCCATGCTATCTCTCCAGCCCCACGTCCCAACTTTTTTAAACATCTTCTATACATGTGTGATAATTTTTAATGCCTTTATCTGCTAATTCTTATGTCTAGAATGTAATTTCTCTACACATTTTGGATCATAATTTTATGCTTCTTAGAACACCTGATAGCCTTTTATTCTGTGCTATCCATTGTAACTTTTATCTTTTTGGGTACTGGATATGCCTGAACTTTGTTCTGGAGTCCAGTTAAAGCCACTTCAAAAATCTTTTCCGTTTCACCTTGTTTTTGACATAGAATTTCTTACTCCTGCATGCTGAAATAAGACCTCTGAATACATCAAATTCTCCATGTCTGGGTGTTAAGAAGAGGCAATGCTCAAAGCCCTAAATTAGTTCCAGCTATATTTCCCATCTAATTTCCCTGGTCATTTTCCTATATGCATGAATCAATAAATTCTCTGATAGATCCATGTGAACTTCCTACAAAGAGTTTCATGCCCTATTCATATCTTTGAAACATATGTTAACTCACAAAGTTGTACCTGGAAAAATTATTTTACTTTTAAAAAAAATGTATAATTTTTACCTTTTGTGCTCAGCTGAGTTTGAAATTTATACAGCCATATTGTTATGCACTCATAAGATTATCCTTATTAAAAATGGAAATCCTGTTCTATTGAGAGAACATTTTCACTATGAGATGTTGAAGACTCCAAATGTAACATGTTGGCACTGGTGCTAAAACTTTTTAATTAAGTCATATCCAAATGTGATCCACCAGTGACATGTATGCTGCCAATGTGCTAAGCTCTAGATGCTTAATCTAGTCACTTCAAGCTAAGATAAACTCATAGCTATCTTTCCTACAGACTTAAATGAATATGTTCATGAAATGATGGTAGAATTTCTGAATTTAAAAAGGTGGGGGGCTGGAGTGATAGTACAGTGTATAGGGCATTTGCCTTGCACACAGCCGACCTGAGTTCAATCCCTGGCATCCCATATGGTCCCTGAGGCTGCCTGGAATGATTTCAGAGTTCAGAGAAACCCTTGAGTACTTCATGGTGTAATCAAAAATAATAAAAAGAAAATAAAAAAAACATTAAAAAAAAAAAAGGAATAGCTCAGTAACATCAAATACAATCTTGCAAGCACAGGTTTGATTTCTAGAATCTCCATATACACCAAGCTCAATCCTCTGTGATCCCTGATACCACAATCTATTTCCAGTCACATCTCATCCAAGTGTGTGAGCACCACAATTAAATAGATGCAGTCGTTACAATGAGTACTACGAAAATGATGTGCACGTACTGCAAGTTAATAATGATCCTTGATAAGCACCAAAAGCACAACGAAGGGAGTAAACCCTCAAAGAGCACCTCATCGAAGTGTGCAAACACCATAACCTGGTCTGCAATACCAAAGAGCACCATATAACTAAATGTATGAACACCATACCCAGGCATGTGTGTGAGATCCATCACCAAGAGAAGAAAAGAGAAGAGGAAGGAAGAGAAGAAAATGAAAGAAGAAGGAGCAGGGTCAGGGAAGAGAAAAGAAAGGAAAAATAAAATTCAAAAACTCACACAAATTAGGGGGGGGCAAAGCGATAACTCAGCGGTAGAGCATTTGCCTGGCACATGGCTGACCCAGACGGACCTGGATTCAATCCCCGCCCCCCAGCATATCACATGAACCCCCAAGCCTGCCAGGAGAGATTTCTGAGTGCAGAGTCAGAAGTAAACCTTAAGAGCCAGGGGCTGGAGAGATAGCATGGAGGTAAAGCATTTGCCTTTCATGCAAGAGGTCATCGGTTCGAATCCCAGCGTCCCATATGGTCCCCTGTGCCTGCCAGGAGCAATTTCTGAGCATGGAGCCAGGAGTAACCCCTGAGCACTGCCGGGTGTGACCCAAAAACCACAAAAAAAAAAAAAAAAAAAAAAAACCTTAAGAGCCACTGGGTGTGGCTCAAAAAAAAAAAAAAAACAGTTCACACAAATTAGAAGAAAATTATTTCTTTACCCAGGTAACCCAAAATTGTTTGTAAAAATATTGCAAATTTGGGCCCGGAGAGATAGCACAGCGGCGTTTGCCTTGCAAGCAGCCGATCCAGGACCAAAGGTGGTTGGTTCAAATCCCGGTGTCCCATATGGTCCCCCGTGCCTGCCAGGAGCTATTTCTGAGCAGACAGCCAGGAGAAACCTCTGAGCACCGCCGGGTGTGGCCCAAAAACCAAAAAAAAAAAAAAAAAAAAAAAATATTGCAAATTAGTGTCTTAAAGAGTGGGGAAACGAGAAAGACAGAGAGAGAATAAAAATGTCTGCCCACAGCAGATGAGGGGGCGGGCTGGAGGGAAACAGGTGACAGTGGTAGCAGGAAATGTGCATTGGTGAAGGGTCTGATTGAAACTTAATCAACTTTTTTACCTGTGAAAAAAATAAAACCCAACTGTATTGTGGACAACCTTGTAACCACAGTGCTTAAATAAAGCAAATTAAAAAAAAAAAGAGTTATTGCTTGGTATTGCTTGAGAAATTCTCCATTCCCCTAGCAGGGGGTAGACAAGGATATATATATAATCCAGGCTGTGAAGATCAGGGTCATCAGCTCGTAAGTGGCCAAAACAGAAGTCTATTCACTTTCCTAGTTCCATACTTACACCACCTGTTTCCCAATGGGGGAATCTGGAACAGGGAGTAGAAAAAGAGGTCAAGGATTATTAGCTTGCATCTAGTTGCTGCTGTAGGGGGCTGTTCATTGTCCCACTCATCTGCAAACATTCTCACTTGCACCTGCACATAAACTAAATTCCAAAACCAGCCTATACCAAAGCAGGACTGCATGGAGAAAGAGGATATTGTTGTTACACAAAACCTGAAAAGAATGATTTTATAAAATAGCCCCAGTATCCAGGGCTGCGACCAGAAGCACTCAACAATCATATTCCTGATAAGAGACTTACTAAGTCCTGGAGACACTTTGAGGTTAAACAAAGAATCATTCTGAACCTATATATAGATACTTCAAGATACAGAAACTCTGGAAACCTCTGGGTGGCCCCTGGATTCATCCTAACATTGACATTGGCCCCAGTTCTGCTGACATAAAAATATAACTCTTTCATACATCCTCCAGGAACTTTGTTGTGAGATTCATCTGTTAATTTCTTTAAAGGAATGAACTGAGTGACCTGTTAGGGTTTTTTTCCATCTTTCATTTCTCTCAATTCAGGCATTGAAAACTAACCAACACATAAGAAAGCCAGGAACATAAGTCATCTGAGGTTGTTAAAACATGAGGCTAAGCTTTGAAAAATACTATTCAAGAAATGTACTCTTTTCTCTGTTAATACAGGAGAATTTTATGGTGTTTGCCTAGAAATACTTTTATTCCTTCACTATGAAGAAAACCATACAAAAATTGGTTTACCAATTTTACCTGAAGATAATGATTATTCCTTTGAACCACAGATTGGTACCAAGGAAAGAGAGCCTGCATAAATTTGGAAGCATGTTTTTAGATATTCTGGGGGCCAGAGAGATAGTGCAGCAGATAGAGCATTTGCCTTGCACAAAACAGAGTCAGATTTAATCTAAAGAATCTCATATGGCCCCCCAAATTTTCCAAGAGAGATCCTTGAGTTACAGAGCCAGGAGTAGCCCATACACTACAGGGCGTGGCCCAAAAACAAAACATGTTTTTAAATTTGCTGAGAGTAAATTTTCCTCCATACAAGGCATCTTGGAAGAACTAAAGGACTAAAGGCTAGAAGAGAAAAAGGGACACTTGTTGATATTTATAATCACTCTAAGTCTCCTGGATGAAGTGCTACTGGAAGGATTTCTGAGGCCAGGCTTCACCCACTGCTCCACACTTCAAAGCCTGAATCCCATAAGGCAGACAGTGATGCTTTGGTATAGTGTCGAGTCTAAACAGAAAGAGGATAATACAAAAGGAAAGTCATTCTCTTCAGCATCCACCCTTTGCCTTTCTAGATTCTCTTAGTCTATTTACCCATGTCCCGCAGCTCACACACATAATGTGCCAAAACTTTTGTCTTTCCAAAGAGTTGTCCTGCACTTTAAAAACAGAATTCAGAAATGACAATGTTCTCGCGCGCACACACACACACACACACACACACACACACACACACACGCATGCATGCAAGCACGCACACACATTGTTCTCCAATAGTGACCTTAAAAAGAGCAGGACAAGCTTCGAGCAGGATGTCTGAGGGCCCACTGCCAGAGGCCTTCCATGTTATATCAGAAAGCTATGCTCTCCTCTCTCAACAAGTGGCTCTTATCCAAGCTCAACAGCTGGGCAGGTTGCTCACTCTGGGAACCACGTTTGGGGGAAAGAGGCCCAACCAAGACCTAGTCTCTGGGGATTTCTAGATAAGGAGAAATAGGAAGCTAATCTGACCCTGGGAATCAGATGTTTTTAAAGGACCCTTATTTCCTAGTAGCTGTAATAATTCAGTGCTGACTTAAAGGAAAAAGTAAGCCTTACCTCTAGAATGTCAGCTATGGATTCAAACCCAAAATATTAATTGTATCTGCATGAGAAAGGAGTCATTTCAGTGAAATAACTTTACTTGAACCTCACTCAATACACAACTCATTCAATGTCTTTTTCAAATATGCTTGGCCCATATTTTTGCCTTCTAGTCCTGTCATTAAATTTTCTCATTTTTATTAATGTATTTGTTTTAGATGCTTTAGCATGCAAACACATACTTTCCTCTGTAACTTTATTTATATATTTTTTATGATTAACTAGGTTAAAGAATCATTATAAAAACACTGTAAATCAATTTTAATACTCAAATATCCTTTGATTTATTACAGGTAAGAAGTTTGGTTGATTGGAGAGTGCAGGGATTAAAGCATGTGCTTTGTTTACACCCAAGCCCAGTTAGGTCTTTGGCACTACATAGTCCCCTGAGAATATCTGGTTGTATTTCTGAAGAATTCCCAAACATATTTGGGATAGCATGAGTAAACCCCAGCACACCAGGGCCCAACAAGCACCACCTCTTCCTGCCCTGGCAATGAACCATCAGCCTGGTTGGCTGAATATCACCAGAAGTTACCCATGAGTTCCATATGGAAGTGCTCTCACCCCTACTGATAAAAAAAAAAAAATTGAACAAAGGCAAAACTGAGGGTAAAATTTACTAACTGACAAAACTTTAAACAGAATTGAAAAGACACAATCCCATGTTAGAAAACTGTGAGAATGAAGAATTCCTTTGCAATCAACTTTCTGTTTCTGATAAGACTGCCTTGGAGACTCTCATGTTGTGAGAGTACTCCCAATTGAAGAATTATAAGTTGAAACCAGTTTCCAAGAAATTGTTAAATGATGGGGAGTCGATCTCCTCTCAGAGTAAAAAAGTCCCCTTGAACAAAAATTTTTCATTTTAGTTTTTGAAGAGGAAAAATTAGTCCTGTTCTCAATATTTACAGTGCCTTATTTTCCCTCCCTTTGCACTCAGTGACCTGGAAGATGAAAAGAAGAATTAGAGCCAGACCAAATTATGTCCATGGTTTTCCACAAGCTGAGTTGGATTTGTCAATGTTGCAGTTAGAAAGTTTCAAAGTCATAACCCAGGTCTGTGCCTGCTGGTGTACACATTTGCCTTACAACTTTAAACAATGACATGATTTGTTTCCCTCAGATTGAAACAAACATTACTTGTAGAGGCTAAATTCTACATTGATGGGATAAAGTAGGTATAAAAAGAGTCAAGTTGTAGAATTAGCCCTATGTATTCTATGAAGTTTTCCATATTTATAGACTGATAGGTTTCCAAGTTCTTTCAGAAGAGACCATCCCCAAAGTAATAGAACCAGAGATACTGTGCTCGCCCTGCTAATGCAAACCCACAGAAATCTGGGTTTCCAAAAAGAACTGGCCAAAATGCCTTATTGCTGGCTTTAACTACAAAATGAAATGTAAAGTAGGCCCAGAGATTAGGACTTCTGCATATTTCCCCATGTGGTAGCAATACCCCATTTGATGTCCACAGCTCAGTATTGGTTGACATCCTGAAAGGTATATGTTTACTGGGAAGAATGCATTGGAAAGATAACTTTTTTTCCAAAGGGCACAAAATGTAAGACAGTTGGGGCCACCTGTACCACTCCAAGTTCAGTTGAGACTTATTTCCAATATCTCTTTACAGGTCTCCTGTGATCTGGTCTCAGAAACCAAAAAGAAGCACAGTTCTAAGAGCAGTCTCTGACTTTTGTTTGGCCTTTCCTCTTGACACTATCTCATGTACCCTACCATCTCCTTAGAAAACTCATAAGTGTGTCCCATCATTTTTATTGCATGGATATTAACCAACCTGCAATATCAGGAATTGAAGAATCAGTGCTGCTTAGTTTGAAACAACAAAGAAAAATATAGTTCTGGTGGTATACATGTACCATCGCATATGTGGAAAAGAAAAGACATACATAGTTCTAAGGGAAGAACTGGGGGGAAAAAGGGTAAGAAACACAAGGAGAATTTTATTTCAATTAATAAAAAATCTAAGGTAGAGTTTCAAACTTGTAAAGGATAGTTAAAGTAAAGTTTATTATGAAATATTGGCAGGGAGTCTTCCAGTAAATCCCAGGAGCTCTGGGTACCACTCCTAGGGATGCTTGGCCAACTTCAAAGGATGATTCTGTGTTCAGATCCAGAACTGCAATGCTAAGGCCACATGGTGACACTCCACAGTACTCAGAGTGGAGTGTCCCCATGAGATTTTTTTTAAATATAGAGATAAATCATTGGCCATAAAATACTAAAACAACTAATATTGGGTTGATTGGTAGAAGATCAGATGAATAGTCACACCATGATCTCAGGATTTTTATCTATTATCAATGAAGATAGTCAATAAATATTTTGTTTGTTTGTTTGTTTGTTTAGTTTTTGGGCCACACCCGGCAATGCTCAAGGTTACTCCTGGCTGTCTGCTCAGAAATAGCTCCTGGCAGGCACGAGGGACCATATGGGACACCGGGATTCAAACCAACTACCTTTGGTCCTGGATCAGCTGCTTGCAAGGCAAACGCCACTGTGCTATCTCTCCAGGCTCTCAATAGATAAAGTTAATATCTGTTTCTATAAGACCAATTGTTTGTACATGCTGTTGCTAAAGGGGAGAGAATAACAGGGAATAATAATAGAAATTAATAGGGAAAGAATAACGCAGTATGTGACACCAGATTGAAAGAAGTGAAGTAGTCTGGGACAGATTGAATGGCAAGAAAATGAATGCAGAAAGAGGTGATTCTCACTGTTGTTAGGTGACAATTTATTCATAGAAATGTAATAAAACAATATGCACAGAGAACATTTTGGGGCTTGGATTTTTACTTTTAGACAATTTCATTTATTCTCAAGGCAGCCATAGTTCTGGATTATAAATTCAATGTGGTTGAAGAGAGGTAACAAGAGTTTGACCAATTGGAGATTACACTGGTGTGCAGTAAACAATGAATTTAATTGCTATCCATTCAAATGGGGACATCTTTCTCTTTTTTCTTCTCTGAGATAGATCTTTGGCAGCATGTAATGGAGAGCCAAACCTTGACTCTGGACTTTCCTTGGGGGTTATTTTTGTTGCTGTTGTTGTTTGTTTTTGTTTTGTTATTGTTTGCATTTGTGTGTTCCCTGTATACCCAACAAATTGTATGGTAAGTAAAAAAAAATAATTTGACCAGAAATAAAAGAATCTCTATTACTATCTAGGTATCTCATATCCTTTATTTTATATACAAAGAAGAAAATACACATTATTCTGTTCATGTAAAATCATATAAATGAATCTGAGCTTAAGATAATGGATCCTTGGATCCCATCTTTGAAACCAACATGGTTTTCTGCACCAGTACCAAGAATCAAACTTCTACCAGGGAAGGCCCTCATGCTGCCTTTGCACCTATTTGTTCCAGGGTGAGTTCAGATGACACCCTGATTGATGACTTGGAAACAGCAACAACTTGCTTTCCGGGTGGGTTTTCCTGTCTTGCCACCAAACAGTGAGATGAGATCATAAGATGTTCCATGATTCCCTGTCTTCAACATAGGATCTATGCAAAAACCAGGATCTCTAATTAAGAAGACTGACTGCAACAACCATGATTGAGGAGAACTTTTATTGGGACCATAAAGAAAGACTTTGCAGGCCAAAGTGATAGCACAGTGGTAGAGCATTTGTCTTACATGCTGCCAAACCGATTCAGACCTGGATTTGATTCCTCAAATTCCATATGGCCCCCTGAGCCCCTGAGCAGGGGTGATTTCTGAGCACAGAGCCAGGAGCTGAGTGTGACGAAAGAAAGAAAGAAAGAAAGAAAAGAAAGAAAGAAGAAAGAGAAAGGAAAGAAAGAAAGAAAGAAAGAAAGAAAGAGAAAGAAAGAAGAAAGAAAGAAAGAAAGAAAGAAAGAGAAAGAAAGAAAGAAAGAAAGAAAGAAGAAAGAGAAGAGAAAAGAAAGAAAGAAAGAAAGAAAGAAAAGAAAAGAAAGAAAGAAAGAAGAAAGAAAGAAAGAAAGAAAGAAAGAGAAAGAAAGGAAAGAAGAAGAAAGAAAAGAGAAAGAAAGAGAAAGAAAGAAAGAAAGAAAGAAAGAAAGAAAGAGAGAGAAGAGAGAGAGAAGAGAGAAGAAAGAAAGAAAGAAAGAAGAAAAGAAAGAAAGAAAGAAAGAAAGAAAGAAAGAAAGAAGAGAAAGAAAGAAAGAAAGAAAGAAGAAAGAAAGAAAAAAAGAAAGAAAGAGAGAGAAGAAAGAAAGAAAGAAAGAAAGAAAAAGAAAGAAAGAAGAAGAAAGAAAGAAGAAAGAAAGAAGAAGAAGAAAGAAAGAGAAAGAAAGAAAGAAAGAAAGAAAAGAAGAAAGAAAGAAAGAAAGAAAGAAGAAAGAAGAAAGAAAGAAGAGAGAGAAAGAGAGAGATTTGAAGTCAGACAACTTATTTTGCTCAGAGCCTGTAGTTGGTTTTAAGGCAGGGTGATTCATGGGTAGAGTATTCCTGGTTTTAGGCCAATTAAAAAATCTTTATTTAAGCACCATGATTGCAAGTATGTTTGTTGGTTTTCAGTCATAAACACAACACCCCCCTTCACCAGTGCATAATTCCCACCACTAATGCCTCCCCTCGCTCCTTCCCAACCCTTGCCTGTATTTGAGACAGGCATTCTACTTCTCTCAATCATTAAGATTGTCATGATAGTTGTTAGTGTAGGTATTTCCCCAACTGCACCACTAGTCTTTGTGGTGAGCTTCATATAGTGAGCTGGTCCTTCCGACCTGCATCTCTATTGTCTCTGGGCATTATTACTATAATGTCCTTAATTTTTCTAAAACCCATAGATGAGTGAGACTATTCTGTGTCTATCTCCCGTCCCTCTGACTTAATTTCAACCAGCATAATAAAATTCCATGTACAGCCACATATAGGAAAATTTCATGACTTCATCTCTCCTGACGGCTCCATAGTATTCCATTTTGTATACGTGCCACAGTTTCTTTAGCCACTCATCTTTTGAAGGGCATCTTGGTTGTTTCCAGAGTCTGGCTATTATAAATAGTGCTGCAATGAATATAGGTGTGAGGAAGGGATTTTTGAATTGTGTTTTTGTGTTTCTAAGGTATATCCCTAGGAGTGGTATAGCTAGATCATTATGGGGTGCTTAATTTCCAGTTTTTTGAGGAATCTCCATATTTTTTCCATAAGACTGGACTAGACAGCATTCCCACCAGCAGTGAATGAGAGTTCTTTCTCCCCACATCCCTGCCAGCACTTATTGTTCTTGTTCTTTGTAATATGTGTCATATGTAATATGTGGTGTGAGATGGTACACCATTGTTGTTTTGATTTGCATCTCCCTGATGATTAGTGATATAGAGCAATTTTTTCATGTGTCTTTTGGTCATTTGTATTTCTTTTTTGAGAAAGTGTCTGTTCATTTTTTTCTCCCGATTTTTTGATGGTGTTAGATGTTTTTTCTTGTTAAGTTCTGTCAGTACCTTGTATATTTTTTATATTAGCCCCTTGTCTGATGGGTTTTGGCTATGAATAGTTTCTCCCATTCTGTGGGTGGCTTATGTTATCCTAGACACTAGTTTCTTTGAGATGCAGAAGCTTCTCAGCTTAATATATTCCCATCTGTTTACCTATGCTTCCACTTGTTTGGAGAGTGCTTTTTTGTTCTCCATGAAGAATGCGTTTAGTCTCAATGTCGTTGGATGTTCTTTACCTATGTGTTATTCTATGTAAGTTATGATTTCAGGCCTGATATTCCGGTCTTTAATCCATTTGGATTTGACCTTTGTGCATGATGTTAGATGGGGGCTATTTATTCCTTTAGAGACATCTTCCTGACTCAAAAGACATTTTTTGACTTGTCTCTTAAATTCCTCAGTTACCCAGACCCCATTTTTCCTTTATGGTACTTGTCAAAAATTCGCAAAATTGTTGTTAAAAAGTTTCCAAACTGGGGCCGGGTAGGTGGCGCTGGAGGTAAGGTGTCTGCCTTGCAAGCGCTAGCCAAGGAAGGACCGTGGTTCGATCCCCGGCGTCCCCATATGGTCCCCCCCCAAGCCAGGGGCGATTTCTGAGCACATAGCCAGGAGTAACCCCTGAGCGTCAACCGGGTGTGGCCCAAAAGCCAAAAAAAAAAAAAAAAAAGTTTCCAAACTCTTTAATTTTATTCATGAGGTCCTTAGGTGGCTACAGGATTGTAAAAAGTATTTCTGAAAATTGAGAAATGTTATTTTTTCATTTTGTGGTTTGGCTTTTTTTGCTTCAGGATATGTATGCTAAGTTTTTGACATTGTAATGAGGTTTAGTGGTCTTTTCTCCTGTAATTCTTGGGATTTTAGGATTCAAAGGTACCAACCATAAATTTTTACAAATAGGGAAACAGAATCCTAAATAAAGATAGTGCCTGAGTGATAGTGAGCTTGCCTTGTGAGAAGCTAACCCACCAAGTTTGATCTCTAGCACCACATATGGTCTCCAGCCCAGCAGGAGTGATCCCTGAGTGAAGAGCCAGAAGTAAACCCTGAACTCTCCTGGGAGGGGCCCCAAAAACAAAACAAAAATCAGGTAAGAATTTAATCTACATACTCGGTTGCATATATTTCTTTCAGAAGAAATGGCACAGTATTTTCTAACTCATATTCAAAAGTCGGTTTACAGAACATACCATGTAATTGTTAATGCAGTCCTCCAGTATGACTTGTGTATCAATTCAGGACTCTAGCACATATTATGCAAGTTAGATGAAAGTTAGCTTTGCATCTACTGTGCTATTGCTCTGGTCCTATTTAATTTTTAATCCAACTCCCCTACTCAACTTCCCACATTAAAATTTTTAAAAAAACAACCAAAGCTGTGGGTTGGTAGGTAGATTTTCACAAAAGCTTCTTTCTCATTATATACTTTCCAGGCATTACACTTATGGTGTGACATTAACTCAAGATTCTCAATTCAAACCACCTGGTGTACTAACTGGGCCACAGAATTGTTTACACATTCTTGCCATGCAGTAATATCATTTTTCTGTCTCGAGAAAGGGGTTGGAAGTTCATATCGTTTCATACTGAGTAATTCAATTGGTTGTCAGGCAGCCAATCTTTCAAATTTATTTCTCATTATGTCAATCTTGAAAGAATAACCCAGAGCAGTCAGGTAGCTCAGGTTGTTATTAGGGGTCAGTAACGGTGAGTTTCCTTCTCCACCAGCGCTGCAACACCTTCCCGAATGCCAGGCGCTTCATAACCTTGCTCAAAATAACAAACTACTTGTTTTTGTACTATTGATTTGTATATATTTTAAATATATACAAATATATACAAAATATATATTTTAAAGTTTATATTCTTATCAGATAGCAAGTTTTCTCTCCTTCCATAGACCAGCTTTATCACTGTTGACTGATTTCTTTGTTTTAATCAGCTTTATAGATTGATGTAACCCACTTACTTATCTTATATTTTGTTGCTTATTATTTTTAGGATCAGATTCAAAAAAACATACTGCCAATACTAATGTCATAATATTCACTTTATGATTTCCTTTAAGAATGTTATACTTTCAGGTCCTACATTTATTATTTTAACTAATTTTAAATTTAATTTATTAATATGGTATACAAATTCATATTTTTCTACAAAAAAAGTCCTGTGAATGGAGAGCCATGTATCTTTTGCTAATTTTCCCCCTATTTATGATCACAGTACCTCACACATAATAAATCTCTGCTAAGAGGGGAAAAAAATTAGGTAACGCCAAAAAAAAAAAAAAAAAAAAAAAAAAACAGGGGCCGGAGAGATAGCATGGAGGTAGGACATTTGCCTTGCATATGCCCCCCCCCTCCCCAGAGCCAGCCATGAGCAATTTTGAGCCAGGAGTCATCCCTGAGCACTGCTGCGTGTGACCCAAAAAATAAAATAACCTCTCCAGCAACCAGCCCAGTGTCTGCCATTCTTGAGTTGCACAAATGTTCTCCCTCCTGGACTGTCTTTCTGGCCCAAGGTCTGCTGCTTTGGCATGTGGATTATTTTAAGTTGAAGTCAAATTGAATTCTAGCAAACTCCAGAGAAACTTTTACCAGTCCCTTAAGTAACTTGAAGAATGAATATTGGATGCTGGAGTTATTGCCCAAATTAAGGACTATTTCCACAAATAATCTCTGCATTGGAGAAACCTATCTACAGAGTAGGACGGTTCAGTGATAATATAGAGCATCCATCCTTGTATTCCTTTCTCTCTCACAGAAGCCTTGGACCCCTCGACCATACCTTAGCACAGGAGTTATAAACTCTTCACCTTTTCATACCATTTAACCTTCAGAATCCATATCCACATAGTTTCTACATATGTAATTAAATGTGTTATTTTCTTCTACTAATCTGATGTGAATTTCAAGTTCGGCCAACGTGAAAAGAACCCAGCGAGGTCCAAGAAAGTTCCTCTCTGCACTTCCACTAGCTGTAGTCTGAAAGTCTAGACCGGTTTAATTTAAAAGAGATCAGGAAACAAGTGAACAATGGGAAAAGAGATCTTATGTTTATTTGCCTATCCCTACCGCCCCCAGATGGCTCTGGAAACTCATGATTCTGGCCACTGAAAGAATTATATTCAGCTGTTCTGCTAAGCCAGACAGTGAACAACGCTAATGCTGAACTTTTGGTATAAGTGGTCGTGTTCCTGGCCATTCATCACAAAATGTCAATGTTTATGTAACTGCAGTCAAAATCCAAAGGCACCAGCTTGACCAGAACTTTCCTTCTCAATATCCCGTACAGTTCAGCTTTTGTACACACTTTACATGAATGTAGAACTGTGTGGTTATAGTAAGTTGGCTGGAAAATTATGTTTTCCTTGACAGCAATTACAGTTTTAACCAAAGACCTTCCAGTCTGAAACAAAATTTAAAGGCATATTTTTTAATTAAAAGATAAAAGGCTAAAAAAAAAAAGATAAAAGGCTTTTTCAGGAAAATATACTTTAAGTAATGAAACCAAGCCCCAGGTGCAGAAAACAATGTTATATCTCAGTTAAAAAAAATTCTTATTACCTTTCATTTGAACAATAAAATGGTAACTTTGACTAAAATGGTAACTTTTACCAAAATGGTAACATGTTTACACTTAAATATGTTGAATATGTGGGAATTTATCTGCAAAGTGTACAGGTATTTTCATCTGTGTGAGCAATATGTTAAGTGACTGTGATCTAAAAAAAAAATTCTATCATTTAAAATAAACTGAATTCTTGCCCAGAGAGATTGAAAATTGGATAAAGCACTTGCTTTGGATGCAGCCCACCCAAATTTAGTCCTCAACATTACATAATAGTTTCATAAGCCCTGCCAAGAAGGAAGCAGAAATAAACTCTGAATACAACTTTTTGTGAGTCAAAACCAAAATAAAACAAATAACATAAATCCTAAGAACCACTCATTTAGATAAACTCCTTATCTCGCCATTCATCTCCCCAAAGTCTTGACTAAAGGGCCAACTAATTGAGTACGGATAAAAACAGGGATTATGAAATGTGAGGTCCATTTTTCATATGATAAGATAATTTAGGGCCTGAGTAATAGCACTGCCTGTAGGGCATTTGCCATACATGTCGCTGACCCCAGATTCGATCCCTGACATCCCATATGGTTTCCCCAGACTGCCAATAGTAATTTCTAAGCACAGAGCCAAGAATAATCCCTGAGCACTGCTTTGTGTGGCCCAAAAATAAACAAAAACAAAACAAAGAAGATAACTAACTTAAACTACTGAAAAACAATAAATAGACAATTATATTTAGTCACTTTCTTTTAAACCGTAATATTTATATTATTTATACTATATTAAGATATATTTATTGTATATAATATTTATATGATAATAGTTATATAACTATATTTATATTATATTAAAAGGGATGCTTACCATGCACATAAGTACTTATTACTATGCCTTGCATAGTAAAGACTGTCCTGGACACTTTCTAAACTTCAGTCATTCCATCCTAATCATGAGTGTTTGTTGGAGGTGTTGGTGAAAGTGGAAGAGAGGGGAGAACAGCAAGTAAACTAACTGATTCTTTAAAATAATTTTAACTCTCAGCTGCAGAAGATATATCATGGAAATGGATGAAGGTGGAAAGTAACAAGATATAAAAGAGGGCATTTGCCAGGTAACTTCCTTTTTGATCCATTTCCTGTGCCCAGGTAGGTAGCAAAAAAGCATCCATTTTCACTGTGGGACATGGCCTGGGAACAAAGGAAAGCCAATGAGACAAGTCACTTGGTGATGGGCTTTGAGAAGCAGCCTTGGACGTTCACCAAATCTACAGAACTTTAGCGATCGTTCAGGATAGTGATGGACTTTGAAGACAAAATCAGTGAGTTGAGTGCTACAAAAGATTCTCAACAGGGGCCCGGAGTGATAGCACAGCCATAGGGCATTTGCCTTGCATGCAGCCAATACAGGACAAACCCCAGTTAGATTCCTGTCATCCCATATGGTCCTCTGAGCCTACCAGGAGTGATTTCTGAGCACAGAGCCAGGAGTAACCACTGAGAGCTGCCAGCTCACACTTGGCCTTTGATTTGGGGGGGGGGGGGGGTTGTTGGTTTATTTGAGGTGACATACCCAACAGTGCTCAGTACTTACTCCTGACCCTGGACTCAAAAATAACTCCTGGTGGACTCAGCGATAATATAGAGTCATGAGAATCAAACCCAGGTTGGCCACATGCAAGGCAAGAACCTTACCCACTGTACTATCTCTCCAATGTAACCTTTGACTCATTTTACCCACATAAGATAGCTATATCTGAGGCCCAGAGAGATAGCATGGAGGTAAGGCGTTTGTTTGCCTTGCATGCAGAAGAATGGTGGTTCAAATCCCTGCATCCCATATGGTTCCCCGAGCCTGCCAGGAGAGATTTCTGAGCTTAGAGCCAGGAGTAACCCCTGAACGCCACCAGATGTGACCCAAAATTAAAAAAACAAAAAAGCTATATATTTTCCCTCTACTTCGATAAAAATGAAACAGCCTATTTGAGATGGGATTTGTTCCATCTCAATTAGTTCACTTATCTTGTGATAATGGTGCATTCATTAGATCCCAGATTATTTGATTTGGTAAATTATCACTTTTTTTCCTCAGTTCTGGGGGAGGGAGAGAATATTGTCTTCAAGTTTCTATATCCTAAGTAAGAGGAATTGGAATTGATTGACAAACTCATATGCCTAAAAGTTCAGATGAATAAACAGCATATATCATGAAACTAATCTCCAAGTAAATGTATAAGATATAACTAAATGAAGTGTACAACCCACTTCAGAGCATTTAATTTTAATTTAATTTTAACTGTTTTATGGTGGACAAGTTAAGTACCATATTTATTCAAGTGTAACGTGCAAAATTTTCTACCAAAAAAAGTCAAAATTTGGGTGCACATTCTAAACAAGGGCTAGGGTGGGGTGGCAGTGGCGGCTGGTCCAATGAGGGCGCAGGCGAATTGTGAGTTCACACAAACCTCAAGAAACCTGGCCTATCTCTCGTGACAACCTGGTTTGGTTCAAACATCATGGGAAGACATGCCAAAAGAAATGATCATCAAGAGTTTTTTGAAGATGGCACAGAAAACGACCTGCTGTGGAATTCGGACTCATAAGAAAGTGAAGAAACTTGAGAAACAGATGTTCCTGCCAACTGGGACACTGATGAAAAATCAACTCGAGAAGAATGGGAACAACTCTGTAGTGTATCTGATAATGAATCTGACTTGAAAGCACTTTAAATAAATATTGTTACCGGTCATTTTATTTCGGTATTGTGTTTATACACTTTATGTTGTCAATAAATGATTTTTATCATGGCCGCACGTGTTCAACAACTTTTTTGTCAATTACAATGCTTGGTGTGAAACAAAATTTTATACCAAATTTTAATCAAAAATTAGGGGTGCGTGTTATACTTGAATAAATATGGTAAAATAAAACCTTTTTTTTTAACAGACCAAGTTCAATATCTGATTAAGATATTAGCAGGATTAGGTGTGTTCAACTCTTGTTGAACAATTAACTACTGTATAAGTAATTTAAACATTAAAAATAACATTTTGGTATGTTGTGTGAGCTCCCAAGGAAGGCTAGGGATGTCCCAGGCTGCTACCAGTAATTCCCAGAAATAAAATTGGGCCTTTTACATAAAGATACACACACCAGTCCTTTCTCCTCAGTCATAAAATATATTATTTTCAACCCAAAGTGAATTTCTTCCCAGGAATAACTCCTTAACTCTATGCTGTTTTAATTTTGTACAATGAGTATTTTTATGAAGATCTGAAAAATAGTATTGCAACTCTGCAAGATAGTAAAACAAGAAAAGGGTTTACTTCCTATTAGAATTCATTAAGTTATTGGAAAGTTAAAACAAAAGTGTCCAGAGAGATAGCACAGTGGTAGGGCATTTGCCTTGCATGCAGTTGATCCAGGAGGGACAGTGGTTCGAACCCCACATCCCATAAGGTTTCCCATGCCTGCCAGGAGCGATTTCTGAGCACAGAGCCTGGAGTAACCCCTGAGCATCACTGGGTGTGACCCAAAAACAACAACAACAAAGTTAAAATAAAAAAGTTAAATAGCAGAAGTTACTGAACAGGAGAGATCACTTGCCTCACATGCATAAAAACTGGTGTTGGATTCCTGACACTGCCAAAAGAGAAAATTAAAAAGTAAAATAAATGAATCACTAATTACCAATGAATCTAAGTCTCAAAAAGAGAGTTTACTAAATCAACTTCAAATTTACAGGTGATTAGGACTGATTGTATCTGACTTAACAATGTGTGTTTATCACCCCAAGACACATTCTCGTTACAATGACAAATCCCACAGAGAGATAGAATACTGAAAGCAGCAAGACCAAAAAGGGAAATTACATTCAAAGGAGCATCCCTAAGACTTACAGCAGACATGTCACAAGAAACTCTCAAGGCCAGAAGACAGTGGTGGAATATTGTGACAAGACTGAATGAAAACAATGCCTCACCAAGAATACTGCACCCAGGCCGACTCACACTCAGGTTTGAAGGAAGGATACATAGCTTCATGGATAAAAAAAAAAAAAAAAAAAAAAAAAACAGCTCAGAAACTTCACAGATGAAAACAAGCCTTAAAGAAAAAACTGAAAGGTCTACTTTAAGACAAGAGAAACCAACAAACACAGCAAACTTGTCTACAAAGATGACATTAAATCCTATGACAATCATCTCCCTCAATGTCAATGGACTAAATTCACCAACTAAAAAACGCAGAGTGGCAAAATGGGTCAAAAGATGAATCCAACCTTCTGCTGCCTACAAGAAACACACCTGAATATTCAGAACAAACATAGACTCAAAATCAAAGGCTGGAGGAAAATCATCTAATCAAATAACACCCTTAAAAAAGCTGGGGTGGGCCGGAGAGATAGCATGGAGGTAAGGTGTTTGCCTTGCATGCAGAAGGTCCGTGGTTCAAATCCCGGTGTCCCATATGGTCCCCCATGCCTGCCAGGAGCGATTTCTGAGCATAGAGCCAGGAGTAACCCCTGAGCACTGCCGGGTATGACCCAAAAACAAAAAACAAACAAAAAAATAGCTGGGGTGGCCATATTAATATATGATGATACCAACTTTATACTCAGAAAAGTGGTAAGGGACAAAGATGGACACTAATCAAGGGATATGTGCAACAGGAAGAAATTAGACTATTAAACATATATGCACCCAATGAGAGACCAGCAAATTATCTAATCAATTACTGACAAATCAGAAAGAAGACATCAATAATAACACAATAATTGTGGGAGACCTCAATAAGGTCCTGTCAACACTTGATAGGTCAACCCTACTGAAACCCAACAACAACAACAAAAAAACATAATAGCCCTGAAAAGAGTAATGGAAGAAAGAGGACTAGTAGATATATATATATAGGACACTGCACCCCAAAAAACCTGGGTACACCTTCTCCAACGTACATGGGTCATTCTCCAGGATAGACCACATGCTGACACATAAAACATACCTTGATAAAATCAAGAGGATAGAAATCTTGCAGGCTACCTTTGCAAACCACAAAGTTCAGAAATTAGATGTGAACTACAAAGGCACACAGAAGATAAAATTTAACAATTGGAAATTAAACACCCTGCTCCTAAACAACCAGTGGGTCTGAGAGGAAATCAAAGAGGAAATCAAAACTTTCCTGGAAACAAATGATAATGAAGACACAAACTGCCAGAATCTATGGGACACAGCAAAAGCGGTCCTGAGAGGAAAAGTTATAGCTTTGCAAGCACATATCAGGAAGGAAGAAGGGGCCTACCTGAATAGCTTAATGGCACAGCTCATAGAATTCGAAAGTGCTCAACAAAAGGACCCAAAAATAAGGAGACAAAGCTGAAAGCAGAAATCAACAAAGTGGAAACTCAAAAAACAATCTGAAAGATCAATGAAAGCAGAACTTGGTTCTTTGAAAAAATAAACAAGATTGATAGACCATTGGCAAGAGTCACAAAGAAAGAGAGTGAGAGAAACCTGATAACCAGTATTAGAAATGAGAAGGGAGAGATCATGACAGATATTGCTGAGATACAAAGGGTAATCAGAGACTACTTTGAGAAACTTTATGCTACTAAACATGAGAACCTAGAAGAAATGGATAAATTCTTGGACAATTATAACCTTCCACAGTTAAGTAAGGAGGATGTAGTATATCTAAACACTCCCATCACTATTGAGGAAATTGAAACTGTAATCAAACATCTACCCAAAAAGAAAAGCCCAGGCCCAGATGGATTTAGTAATGAGTTCTTTAAACCTTTCAAGAGTAGCTACTACCAATCCTAATCAGGCTCTACCGTGAAATTGAAAAAAACAGGAACACACCCAAACAGCTCTTATGAAGCCAACATCACCTTGATACCAAAACCAGACAGAGATGCTGCTAAAAAAGAAAATTACAGACCAATATCCTTGATGACTGCAGATGCAAAGATCTTGAACTAAATCCTGGTAAATAGAATCCAATGCATCATCAAGAAGATCATCCACTACGACCAAGTAGGTTTCATCCCAGAAAAGCAAGGATGGTTTAACATCCGTAACTCTATCAACATCATACACAACATCAACAACAAGAAAAATAAAAATCACATGATCATATCAATAGACACAGAGAAAGCATTTGATAAGGTCCAACAGCCATTCTTGATCAAAACTCTCAGCAAGATGGGAATGAAAGGAACCTTTCTCAATCTAGTTGAAGCCATCTACAACAAGCCAATGGCAAATATTATCCTCAATGGAGAAAAAATAAAATCCTTTCCTCTAAATTCTAGTACCAGACAAGGCTGTCTGATCTCATGACTTCTCTTCAACATAGTACTGAAATTGCTTGCTATAGCGATCAGGCAAGAAAAAGATATCAAAGGAATCCAGATAGGAATGGAAGAAGTCAAGCTCTCACTGTTTGCATATGACATGATACTCTACTTAGAAAACCCGAAAGGGGCCCGGAGAGATAGCACAGCAGTGTTTGCCTTGCAAGCAGCTGATCCAGGACCAAAGATGGTTGGTTCGAATCCCAGTGTCCCATATGGTCCCCGGTGCCTGCCAGGAGCTATTTCTGAGTAGACAGCCAGGAGTCACCCCTGAGCAATGCCGGGTGTGACCCAAAAACCAAAAAAAAAAGAAAAAGAAAACCCTAAAGACTCTACCAAAAAGCTTCTAAAAACAATAGACTCATATAGCAAAGCGGCAGGCTACAAAATTAACACACAGAAATCAATGGCCTTTTTATACACCAATATTGATAGGGAAGAGATGAACATCAAGAAGGCAATCCCGACGCCTGCCCAGTGGGGACTGACTGTGAAAAACTGTGAGTGCTGCCTGTGTGTGTCTGTCTACTGTCCTGTTGTGTGAACCGCTTGGGAGTGGGCCAAAAAGAGGCTTGAGAAAACTCGCTCTCCCAGAAGCCAATTCTAGGGCGGGAACACCAAGGAACTGCTCCATAACGTGAAAACCGGCTATACGCAGTACTTTGCAGAAGCCAGGTCCCCTGTTTGTGACATCAGCTGGGAAAATGAAAGAAACTACGCCTGACCAGACGGGCCTGAATGTGAAAAATTGTGAGTGCTGCCTGTGTGTGTCTGTCCACTGTCCTGCTGCATGAACCTCTAGGGAGTGGGATGAAAAGAGGCTCCAGAAGAGCACTATGGCTCTGCTTCGCTACGCGGCCTTGCGCTCTTTCTAAGAAAAGAACACCATCGCAACAAGAAGAAAAAATCACACGAAGAACTGTGCTGGATCACTGAACCCCAGCATTTCTCCCCGGACTGTTTCTCTGCTGTGTGCCCAGGCCTAAGATTTGATCCTGTGTGAGGCTTCATCCACGGAAGACTCCACTCCCTTGGAGGCAAGTTGACCCATCCAGAAAGGGCAGAGCTAGAGGAGTGTGGCTGCTTGCATTATTTAGCCAATGCATACCACCAAAACACGTAGAAAAACCCACAATACAAGTGTGACAATGGGGAAACAACACAGCCCAGCATCAGACATAGAGAATGAAGATGACAATTCTGATGACCAGATAATGACCAACCAACTAATCAACATCTCAGATAAGGACTTTAGACTAGCAATATGGAAGATGCTCAACAAACTCAAAGAAACCATGGATCGAGTTGAACAGAACACAAATAAGAACCAAGAAAATATGAAGACAGAAATCACAAAACTCCAAACTGAAATAACATGTCAACTAACAGGCCTGAAAAGTCAGTAAACAAAGTGAATGACAAAATAAATAAGCTCTGGGACAGGGTATCAGAAGCTGAAAATAGACGTGGTGCTGTGGAAGATGTGATAAATAACAATTCCATACAGCAGGAGAGATTGGGGAAAAAAACTTAAAGAAAATGAATAGACAATGGAAAAATTAGTCAAAGAATGGGAACAGATAAAAATAGAAGTCTATGATAAGCTCAACAGAAACAACTTAAGAATCATTGGAGTCCCAGAAACCCAGGAAGAAAATTTCCAGGAAGAATCAACAGTCAAGAACATCATTAAAGAGAAACTTCCAGAGCTAAAGAATATATGTGATCAAATCCTGCATGCTTGAAGAGTACCAAACAAAAGAGACCCCAGAAAAAATACCCCAAGACACATCCTAGTCATAATAATGAATCCCACAGATAGAGACAGACTTCTGAAAACAGCAAGATTAAAAAGGGAAACTACATTCAAGGGACCATCCTTGAGATTTACAGCAGACCTGTCACCAGAAACACTCAAGGCCAAAAAGCAGTGGTGGGATATTGTGACAAGACTGAATGAAATGAATGCTTCACCTAGAATACTGTACCCAGCAAAACTCACTTTCCAGTTTGACGGAAGAATACATGGTTTCACAGACAAAAAACAGCTCAGAAACTTTACAGACTCAAAACCAGTCTTAAGAGAAAAACTGAAAGACCTAATTTAAGACAAGACTAACCAAAAGATACACCAAATTTCGATATGAACATGGCATTAAATCCCAGGACAATTCTTTATCTCAACGTCAATGAACTAAATGCACCAGTTAAGAGACACAGAGTGGCTAAATGGATCAAAAAACTCAATCCAACCATCTGCTGCCTACAAGAAACGCACCTGAATAGTCAGAACAAACATAGACTCAAAATAAAAGGCTGGAGAAAAATTATCCAAGCAAACAACACCCATAAAAAAGCTGGAGTGGCTATACTAATATCAGATAATGCAAACTTTATAACAGGAAGTGTGTAAGGGACAAAGATGGACACTTTATATTAATCAAGGGCTGTGTAGAACAGGAAGAAATAACTTTCCTAAACATATATGCACCGAATGGGGGGCCAGCAAAATATTTAATACAATTGTTGACAAATCTGAAAAATTATATCAATAACAACACAATAATCGTGGGGGACCTCAACAAGGCTTTGTCAACACTGGATAGGTCAACCAGACTAAAACCCAACAGGAATATATTAGACCTGAGGAGAGAAATGGAAGAAAGAGGCCTAATAGATATATATAGGACACTCCATCCCCAGAAACCTGGATACACATTCTTCTCCAATATACATGGGACATTCTCCAGGATAGACTACATGCTGGCACATAAAACATACCTCCATAATATCAAGAGGATAGAAATTTTGCAGGCTACCTTCACTGACCACAAGGCTCTGAAATTATTTGTGAATTTCAAAGAAACGCAGAAGAAAAACTTTAACACCTGGAAGTTAAACAGCCTCATATTGAATAACAAGTGGGTCCGAGATGAAATCAAGGAGGAAATCAAAAGGTTCCTAGAAACAAAAGACAATAAAGACACAAACTATAAGAACTTATGGGACACAGCAAAAGCAGTACTGAGAGGAAAATTTATAGCTTTGCAAGCACACATCAGGAAGGAAGAAGGGGCTTACCTGAGTAGCTTAATGACACAGCTAATAGAACTAAAAAGTGCTCAAGAGAAGAACCCAAAAATAGGGAGAGAGAAGGAAATAACAAAGCTAAGAGCAGAAATCAACGAAGTGGAAATCCAAAAAACAATCCCAAAGATCAATGAAAGCAGAAGTTGTTTCTTTAAAAAAATAAACAAGATTGATAGACCACTGGCAAACTAAAAAAGAAAAAGAGAGAGAAACTTGATAACTCATATTAGGAATTAAAAAGGAGAGATCACTACTGATATGGCAGAGATTCAAAGGGTAATCAGAAACTACTTTGAGAAACGCTACGCCACTAAAAATGAGAACCTGGAAGAAATGGATAAATTCTTGGACTCTTATAATCTTCCACGGTTGAAGGAAGAGAATGTACCATATCTAAACACCCCCATCACTTTTGATGAAATTAAAATGGTAATCAAATGTCTGCCCAAAAACAAAAGCCCAGGCCCAGACAGATTCACTAATGAATTCTTTCAAACTTTCCAAGAGGAACTACTACCAATCCTGGCAAGACTCTTTTATGAAATTGAACAAACGGAAACACTTCCAAATAGCTTTTATGAAGCCAACATCACCTTGATACCAAAACCAGACAGAGATGCTACAAAAAAAGAAAATTACAGACCAATATCGCTGATAAATACAGATGCAAAGATCCTCAACAAAATCCTGGCAAATAAGATTCAATGCCTTATTAAGAAGATCATCCATTACGATCAAGTAGGTTTCATCCCAGGAATGCAAGGATGGTTTAACATCTGTAAATCTATCAACATCATACACAACATCAACAACAAGAAAAATAAAAATCATATGATCATATCAATAGATGCAGAGAAAGCATTTGATAAGGTCCAACACCCATTCTTGATCAAAACTCTCAGCAAGATGGGAATGGAGGGAACCTTTCTCAATATAGTGAAGGCCATCTACCACAAGCCAGTGGCAAATATTATCCTCAATGGAGAAAAACTAAAAGCCTTCCCTCTAAATTCTGGCACGAGACAAGGCTGTCCTCTCTCACCACTCCTATTCAACATAGCACTGGAAGTACTCGCTATAGCAATTAGGCAAGAAAAAGATATCAAGGGAATCCAGATAGGAAAGGAAGAATTCAAGCTCTCACTGTTTGCAGATGACATGATACTCTAGTTAGAAAACCCGAAAGACTCTACCAAAAAGTTTCTAGAAACAATAGACTCATATAGCAATGTGGTAGGCTACAAAATTAACACAAAAAAATCAATGGCCTTTCTATACACCAATACTAATAAGGAAGAAATGGACATTAAGAAAACAACCCCATTCACAATAGTACCACACAAACTCAAATATCTTGGAATCAACTTGACTAAATATGTGAAGGACCTATACAAAGAAAACTATAAAACTCTGCTCCAAGAAATAAGAGAGGACACACGGAAATGGAAACACATACCCTGCTCATGGATTGGCAGGATTAACATCATCAAAATGTCAATACTCCCCAAGGCATTATACAGATTTAATGCCATCCCTCTAAAGATACCCATGACATTCTTCAAAGAAGTGGATCAGACACTTTTGAAATTCATTTGGAACAATAAACACCCTCGAATAGCTAAAGCAATCATTGGGAAAAAGAATATGGGAGGAATTACTTTTCCCAACTTTAAACTGTACTACAAAGCAACAGTTATCAAAACAGCATGGTATTGGAATAAGGATAGGTCCTCAGATCAGTGGAATAGGCTTGAATACTCAGAAAATGTTCCCCAGAGATACAACCATCTAATTTTTGATAAAGGAGCAGGAAATCCTAAATGGAGCAGGGAAAGCCTCTTCAACAAGTGGTGTTGGCACAATTGGATAGCCACTTGCAAAAAATTAAACTTAGACCCCCAGCTAACATCATGTACAAAGGTAAAATCCAAATGGATTAAAGACCTCGATATCAGCCCCAAAACCATAAGATATATAGAACAGCACATAGGCAAAACACTACAGGACATTACAGGCATCTTCAAGGAGGAAACTGCACTCTCCAAGCAAGTGAAAGCAGAGATTAACAGATGGGAATATATTAAGCTGAGAAGCTTCTGCACCTCAAAGGAAATAGTGCCCAGGATACAAGAGCCACCCACTGAGTGGGAGAAACTATTCACCCAATACCCATCAGATAAGGGGCTAATCTCCAAAATATACAAGGCACTGACAGAACTTTACAAGAAAAAAACATCTAACCCCATCAAAAAATGGGGAGAAGAAATGAACAGACACTTTGACAAAGAAGAAATACGCATGGCCAAAAGACACATGAAAAAATGTTCCACATCACTAATCATCAGGGAGATGCAAATCAAAACAACGATGAGATACCACCTCACACCCCAGAGAATGGCACACATCACAAAGAATGAGAATAAACAGTGTTGGCGGGGATGTGGAGAGAAAGGAACTCTTATCCACTGCTGGTGGGAATGCTGTCTAGTTCAACCTTTATGGAAAGCGATATGGAGATTCCTCCAAAAACTGGAAATCGAGCTCCCATACGATCCAGCTATACCACTCCTAGGAATATACCCTAGGAACACAAAAATACAATACAAAAACCCCTTCCTTACACCTATATTCATTGCAGCTCTATTTACCATAGCAAGACTCTGGAAACAACCAAGATGCCCTTCAACAGATGAATGGCTAAAGAAACTGTGGTACATATACACAATGGAATATTATGCAGCTGTCAGGAGAGATGAAGTCATGAAATTTTCCTATACATGGATGTACATGGAATCTATTATGCTGAGTGAAATAAGTCAGAGAGAGAGAGAAAAACGCAGAATGGTCTCACTCATCTATGGGTTTTAAGAAAAATGAAAGACACCCTTGTAATAATAATTTTCAGACACAAAAGAGAAAAGAGCTGGAAGTTCCAGCTCACCTCAGGAAGCTCACCACAAAGAGTGATGAGTTTAGTTAGAGAAATAACTACATTTTGAACTGTCCTAATATTGAGAATGTATGAGGGAAATGTAGAGCCTGTTTAGGGTACAGGCGGGGGTTGGGTGGGGAGGAGGGTGATTTGGGACTTGGGTGATGGGAATGTTGCACTGGTGATGGGTGGTGTTCCTTTTATGACTGAAACCCAAACACAATCATGTATGTAATCAAGGTGTTTAAATAAAAAAAAATTAAAAAAAAAAAAAAAAAAAAAAAGCTACCATAAAAAAAAAAAAAAAAAAAAAAAAAAAGAAGTGGATCAGACACTTTTAAAATTCGTTTGGAGGACACCAGGCGGGGAAAATCCGCGAAAGTACACCAGCCCAGTGGGGCTCAGCTGTGAAAGACTGTGAGTGTGACCTGTCTATGTCTGTCTACTGTCCTCTTGCGTGAAACTCTTGCGAGTGGGGCAAAAAGAGCCTCCAGAAACCTCGCTCGCCCAGACGCCATTTTCAGGGAGGGACTTCAGAGCATAAAAACCGGCTAACCTTTGCAAAAGCTGGCTCCCTGTGTGTGACACCAGGCGGGGAAAATCCGTGAAAGTACACCGGCCCAGTGGGGCTCAGCTGTGAAATACTGTGAGTGTGACCTGTCTATGTCTGTCTACTGTCCTCTTGCGTGAAACTCTTGCGAGTGGGGCAAAAAGAGCCTCCAGAAACCTCGCTCGCCCAGACGCCATTTTCAGGGAGGGACTTCAGAGCATAAAAACCGGCTAACCTTTGCAAAAGCTGGCTCCCTGTGTGTGACACCAGGCGGGGAAAATCCGCGAAAGTACACCGGCCCAGTGGGGCTCAGCTGTGAAAGACTGTGAGTGTGACCTGTCTATGTCTGTCTACTGTCCTCTTGCGTGAAACTCTTGCGAGTGGGGCAAAAAGAGCCTCCAGAAACCTCGCTCGCCCAGACGCCATTTTCAGGGAGGGACTTCAGAGCATAAAAACCGGCTAACCTTTGCAAAAGCTGGCTCCCTGTGTGTGACACCAGGCGGGGAAAATCCGCGAAAGTACACCGGCCCAGTGGGGCTCAGCTGTGAAAGACTGTGAGTGTGACCTGTCTATGTCTGTCTACTGTCCTCTTGCGTGAAACTCTTGCGAGTGGGGCAAAAAGAGGCTCAGAGGAGCACGGCCGCTCCGCTTCGCTACGCGGCCGTGCACTCTTTCTAAGGAAAGAACTCCATTGCAACAAGAAGGAAAAATCACACTAAGAACGGCGCTATATCACAGAAGCAAACATTTCTCTCTGGACTGTCTTCTCTGTTGCATGCTCGGGCCTAAGATTTGACCCAGTGTGAGGCTTCATCCACGGAGGACTCCCCTCCCTTAGAGGCAAGTCAGCCCATCCAGAAAGGGAGGAGCCAGAGGAGTGTGCTGCCTACATCATATAGACAATGAATACCACTACAACACGTAGAAAAACCCACAATACAAGTGTGACAATGGGGAAACAACGCAGGCCAGCATCAGACATAGAGAATGAAGATGACAATTCTGAGGACCAGATAATGACTGAACAACTAATCAACCTCTCAGATAAGGACTTTAGACTAGCAATATGGAAGGTGCTCAACAGACTCCAAGAAACCATGGATCGAGTTGAACAGAACACTAATAAGAACCAAGAAAATATGAAGGCAGAAATGACAAAACTCCAAACTGAAATAACATGTCAACTAACAGGACTGAAAAAGTCAGTAAACGAAGTGAATGACAAAATGGATAAGCTCTGGGACAGGGTATCAGAAGCTGAGAATAGACTTGGTGCTGTGGAAGATGAGATACATAACAATTCCATACAGCAGGAGAGATTGGACAAAAAACTTAAAGCAAATGAGCAGACAATGGAAAAATTAGTCAAAGAATGGGAACAGACGAAAATAGAAGTCTATGATAAGATCAACAGAAACAACTTAAGAATCATTGGAGTCCCAGAGACCCAGGAAGAAAATTTCCAGGAAGAATCAATGGTCAAGAACATCATTAAAGAGAAACTTCCAGAGCTAAAGAATATATGTGATCAAATCCTGCATGCCCGAAGAGTACCAACCAAAAGAGACCCCAGAAAAACCACCCCAAGACACATCCTAGTCACAATGACAAATCCCACAGATAGAGACAGAATTCTGAAAACAGCAAGATCAAAAGAGGAAATCATGTTCAAGCAAGCTTCCCTGAGATTTACAGCAGACCTGTCACCAGAAACGCTCAATGCCAGAAAGCAGTGGTGGGATATTGTGACAAGACTGAATGAAATGAATGCTTCACCCAGAATACTATACCCAGCAAAACTCACTTTCCGGTTTGATGGAAGAATATATGGTTTCACAGACAAAAAACAGCTCAGAAACTTCACAGACACAAAACCAGTCTTAAGAGAAAAACTGAAAGACCTAATCTAAGACAAGACTACCCAAAAGACACACCAAATTTTGAAATAAAGATGGCGTTAAATCCCAGGACAATTCTTTCTCTCAACGTCAATGGACTAAATGCACCAGTTAAGAGACACAGAGTGGCTAAATGGATCAAAAAACTCAATCCAACCTTCTGCTGCCTACAAGAAACGCACCTGAATAGTCAGAACAAACATAGACTCAAAATAAAAGGCTGGAGAAAAGTTATCCAAGCAAACAACACCCATAAAAAAGCTGGAGTGGCCATACTAATATCAGATAATGCAAACTTTATACTCAGGAAGGTTGTAAGGGACAAAGACGGACATTTTATATTAATCAAGGGGTACGTAGAGCAGGAAGAATTCACTCTCCTAAACATATATGCACCGAATGAGGGGCCAGCAAAATATTTAATACAACTGTTGACAAATCTGAAAAATAATATCAACAACAACACAATAATTGTGGGGGACCTTAACACGGCTTTGTCAACACTGGACAGGTCAACCAGACTGAAACCCAACAAGAATATACTAGACCTGAGGAGAGAAATGGAAGAAAGAGGCCTAGTGGATATATATAGGACACTCCATCCCCAGAAACCTGGATACACATTCTTCTCCAATGTACATGGGACATTCTCCAGGATAGACTACATGCTGGCACATAAAACATACCTCCATAAGATCAAGAGGATAGAAATTTTGCAGACTACCTTCGCTGACCACAAGGCTCTGAAATTATTTGTGAACTCCAAAGGGACTCAGAAGAAACACTTTAACACCTGGAAGTTAAACAGCCTCATGCTCAATAACCAGTGGGTCCGAGATGAAATCAAGGAGGAAATAAAAAGGTTCCTGGAAACAAATGACAATAAAGACACAAACTCTCAGAACTTATGGGACACAGCAAAAGCAGTACTGAGAGGAAAATTTATAGCTTTGCAAGCACACATCAGGAAGGAAGAAGGAGCTTACCTGAGTAGCTTAATGACACAGCTAATAGAACTAGAAAATGCTCAACAAAAGGACCCAAGAATAGGAAGACAGAAGGAAATAACAAAGCTGAGAGCAGAAATTAACGAAGTGGAAACTCAAAAAACAATCCGAAAGATCAACGAAAGCAGAAGTTGGTTCTTTGAAAAAATAAACAAGATTGATAGACCACTGGCAAAACTAACAAAGAAAGAGAGAGAGAGAAACTTGATAACTCGTATCAGGAATGAAAAAGGAGAGATCACTACTGATATGACAGAGATTCAAAGGGTAATCAGAAACTACTTTGAAAAACTCTACGCCACTAAAAATGAGAACCTGGAAGAAATGGATAAATTCTTGGACTCTTATAATCTTCCACGGTTGAAGGAAGAGGATGTAGCATATCTAAACACCCCCATCACCATTGATGAAATTAAAACAGTAATCAAATGTCTGCCGAAAAACAAAAGCCCAGGTCCAGATGGATTCACTAATGAATTCTATCAAACTTTCCAAGAGGAACTACTGCCAATCTTGGCAAGACTCTTTCATGAAATTGAACAAACAGAAACACTTCCAAATAGCTTTTATGAAGCCAACATCACCTTGATACCTAAACCAGACAGAGACGCTACCAAAAAAGAAAATTACAGACCAATATCACTGATGAATGCAGATGCAAAGATCCTCAACAAAATCCTGGCAAATAGGATTCAATGCCTCGTTAAGAAGATCATCCACTACGATCAAGTAGGTTTCATCTCAGGAATGCAAGGCTGGTTTAACATCCGTAAATCTATCAACATAATACACAACATCAATAACAAGAAAAATAAAAACCACATGATCATATCAATAGATGCAGAGAAAGCATTTGATAAGGTCCAACACCCATTCTTGATCAAAACTCTCAGCAAGATGGGAATGGAGGGAACCTTTCTCAATATAGTGAAGGCCATCTACCAAAAGCCAGTGGCAAATATTATCCTCAATGGAGAAAAACTGAAAGCCTTCCCTCTAAATTCTGGCACAAGACAAGGCTGTCCTCTCTCACCACTCCTATTCAACATAGCACTGGAAGTACTTGCTATAGCGATTAGGCAAGAAAAGGATATCAAGGGAATCCAGATAGGAAAGGAAGAAGTCAAGCTCTCACTGTTTGCAGATGACATGATACTCTACTTAGAAAACCCTAAAGACTCTATCAAAAAGCTTCTAGAAACAATAGACTCATATAGCAAGGTGGCAGGCTACAAAATTAACACACAAAAATCAATGGCCTTTCTATATACCAATAGTAATAAGGATGAAATGGACATTAAGAAAACAACCCCATTCACAATAGTACCACACAAACTCAAATATCTTGGAATCAACTTGACTAAATATGTGAAGGACCTATACAAAGAAAACTATAAAACTCTGCTCCAAGAAATAAGAGAGGACACACGGAAATGGAAACACATACCCTGCTCATGGATTGGCAGGATTAACATCATCAAAATGTCAATACTCCCCAAGGCATTATACAGATTTAATGCCATCCCTCTAAAGATACCCATGACATTCTTCAAAGAAGTGGATCAGACACTTTTGAAATTCATTTGGAACAATAAACACCCTCGAATAGCTAAAGCAATCATTGGGAAAAAGAATATGGGAGGAATTACTTTTCCCAACTTTAAACTGTACTACAAAGCAACAGTTATCAAAACAGCATGGTATTGGAATAAGGATAGGTCCTCAGATCAGTGGAATAGGCTTGAATACTCAGAAAATGTTCCCCAGAGATACAACCATCTAATTTTTGATAAAGAAGCAGGAAATCCTAAATGGAGCAGGGAAAGCCTCTTCAACAAGTGGTGTTGGCACAATTGGATAGCCACTTGCAAAAAATTAAACTTAGACCCCCAGCTAACATCATGTACAAAGGTAAAATCCAAATGGATTAAAGACCTCGATATCAGCCCCAAAACCATAAGATATATAGAACAGCACATAGGCAAAACACTCCAGGACATTACAGGCATCTTCAAGGAGGAAACTGCACTCTCCAAGCAAGTGAAAGCAGAGATTAACAGATGGGAATATATTAAGCTGAGAAGCTTCTGCACCTCAAAGGAAATAGTGCCCAGGATACAAGAGCCACCCACTGAGTGGGAGAAACTATTCACGCAATACCCATCAGATAAGGGGCTAATCTCCAAAATATACAAGGCACTGACAGAACTTTACAAGAAAAAAACATCTAACCCCATCAAAAAATGGGGAGAAGAAATGAACAGACACTTTGACAAAGAAGAAATACGCATGGCCAAAAGACACATGAAAAAATGTTCCACATCACTAATCATCAGGGAGATGCAAATCAAAACAACGATGAGATACCACCTCACACCCCAGAGAATGGCACACATCACAAAGAATGAGAATAAACAGTGTTGGCGGGGATGTGGAGAGAAAGGAACTCTTATCCACTGCTGGTGGGAATGCTGTCTAGTTCAACCTTTATGGAAAGCGATATGGAGATTCCTCCAAAAACTGGAAATCGAGCTCCCATACGATCCAGCTATACCACTCCTAGGAATATACCCTAGGAACACAAAAATACAATACAAAAACCCCTTCCTTACACCTATATTCATTGCAGCTCTATTTACCATAGGAAGACTCTGGAAACAACCAAGATGCCCTTCAACAGATGAATGGCTAAAGAAACTGTGGTACATATACACAATGGAATATTATGCAGCTGTCAGGAGAGATGAAGTCATGAAATTTTCCTATACATGGATGTACATGGAATCTATTATGCTGAGTGAAATAAGTCAGAGAGAGAGAGAAAAACGCAGAATGGTCTCACTCATCTATGGGTTTTAAGAAAAATGAAAGACACCCTTGTAATAATAATTTTCAGACACAAAAGAGAAAAGAGCTGGAAGTTCCAGCTCACCTCAGGAAGCTCACCACAAAGAGTGATGAGTTTAGTTAGAGAAATAACTACATTTTGAACTGTCCTAATATTGAGAATGTATGAGGGAAATGTAGAGCCTGTTTAGGGTACAGGCGGGGTTTGGGTGGGGAGGAGGGAGATTTGGGACTTGGGTGATGGGAATGTTGCACTGGTGATGGGTGGTATTCCTTTTATGACTGAAACCCAAACACAATCATGTATGTAATCAAGGTGTTTAAATAAAAAAAAATTAAAAAAAAAATTCGTTTGGAACAATAAACACCCTAGAATAGCTAAAGCAATCATTGGGAAAAAGAATATGGGAGGAATTACTTTCCCCAACTTTAAACTTTACTACAAAGAAATAGTTATCAAAACAGCATGGTATTGGAATAAAGACAGGCCCTCAGATCAGTGGAATAGGCTTAAATACTCAGAAAATGTTCCCCAGACATACAATCACTTAATGCTTGATAAAGGAGCAAGAAATCCTAAATGGAGCAGGGAAAGCCTCTTCAACAAGTGGTGTTAGCACAACTGGATAGCCACTTGCAAAAAATTGAACTTAGACCCCCCAGCTAACATCATGTATGAAGGTAAAATCCAAATGGATTAAAGACCTCGATATCAGACCTGAAACCATAAGATATATAGAACAACACACAGTCAAAACACTCCAGGACATTGAGACTACAGGCATATTCAAGGAGGAAACTGCACTCTCCAAGCAAGTGAAAGCAGAGATGAACAGATTGGAATATATTAAGCTGAGAAGCTTCTGCACCTCAAAGGAAATAGTGCCCAGGATACAAGAGCCACCCACTGAGTGGGAGAAACTATTCACCCAATACCCATCAGACAAGGGGCTAATCTCCAAAATATACAAGGCACTAATAGAAATTTACAAGTAAAAAACATCTAATCCCATCAAAAAATGGAAAGAAGAAATGGACAGACACTTTGACAAAGAAGAAATACAAATGGCCAAGAGACACATGAAAAAATGCTCCACATCACTAATCATCAGGGAGATGCAAATCAAAACAACTATTAGGTACCACCTCACACCACAGAGAATGGCACACATCACAAAGAATGAGAATAAACAGTGTTGGCGGGGATGTGGAGAGAAAGGAACTCTTATCCACTGCTGGTGGGAATGTCGTCTAGTTCAACCTTTATGGAAAGCAATATGGAGATTCCTCCAAAAACTGGAAATTGAGCTCCCATTCAACCCAGCTATACCACTCCTAGGAATATACCCTAGGAATACAAATATACAATACAAAAACCCCTTCCTTACACCTATATTCATTGCAGCACTATTTACCATAGCAAGACTCTAGAAACAACCAAGATGCCCTTCAACAGACGAATGGCTAAAGACACTGTGCTACATATACACAATGGAATATTATGCAGCTGTCAGGAGAGATGAAGTCATGAAATTTTCTTATACATGGATGTACATGGAATCTATTATGCTGAGTGAAATATGTCAGAGAGAGAGAGAGAGAAATGCAGAATGGTCTCACTCATCTATGGGTTTTAAGAAAAATGAAAGACATTCTGCAATAACAATTTTCAGACACAAAAGAGAAAAGAGCTGGAAGTTCCAGCTCACCTCAGGAAGCTCACCACAAAGAGTGATGAGTTTAGTTAGAGAAATAACTACATTTTGAACTGTCCTAATAATGAGAATGTATGAGGGAAATGGAAAGCCTGTCTAGAGTACAGGCGGGGGTCGGGTGGGGAGGAGGGAGATTTGGGAAATTGGTGATAGGAACGTTGCACTGGTGATGGGTGGTGTTCTTTACATGACTGAAACCCAAACACAATCATGTATGTAATCAAGGTGTTTAAATAAAATATATATATAAAAGATGTTTTCAATATATTAATAATCTGAAATACAATAAGAAATAAATAAACGATTGGTAAAATTCGCAAAAAAAGAAGGCAATCCCATTCACATTAGTGCCACACAAACTCAAATATCTTGGAGTCAATTTGACAAAGACGTGAAGGACCTATACAAAGAAAACTATAAAGCCCTGCTCCAAGAAATAAGAAAGGACACATGGAAATGGAAACATATACCCTGCTCATGGATTGGCAGTATTAACATCATTAAAATGGCAATACTCCTCAAAACATTGTACAAGATTTAATGTGATCCCTCTAAAGATACTCATGGCATTCTTCAAAGAAGTGGATCAAACACTTATGAAGTTCATCTGGAACAATAAACACCCTCGAATAGTTAAAGTACTCCTAGGGAAAAGAAAAATGGGAGGCATTACTTTCCCCAACTTTAAACTGTACTACAAAGCAATAGTTATCAAAAAAAAAGCATGGTATTGGAATAAAGACAGACCCTCAGATCAGTGGAAATAGGCTTGAGTTCTCAGACAATGTTCACCAGACATACAATCACCCAATTTTTGACAAAGGAGCAAGAAATCCTAAGTGGAGCAGGGAAAACCTCTTCAACAAGTGGTTGCTGGCAGAACTGGTTAGCCCCTTGAAAAAAAGCAAACATAGACTGCCAGTTAACAACATGTACGAAGTTAAAATCCAAATGGATTAAAGACCTTGATATCAGACCTGATACCATAAGTTATATAGAACAACACGTAGGTAAAACACTCATGACATTGAGACTAAAGGCATCTTCAAGGAGGAAACTACACTTTCCAAACAAGTGGAAGCAGAGATAAACAGGTTGGAATACATTAAGCTGAGAAGCTTCTGCACCTCAAAAGAAATAGTGCCCAGGATACAAGAGCCACCCACCGTGTGGGAGAAACTATTGACCCAATACCCATTAGATAAGGGGCTAGTATCCAAAATATACAGGGCACTGACAGAACTTTACAAGAAAAAGTCATCAAATCCCATAAAAAATTGGGGAGAAGAAATGAATACTTTGATAAAAAAAAAAAAGAAAGAAATACAAATGGCCAAAAGGCACATGAAAAGATGCTCCTCATCACTGATCATCAGGGAGATGCAAGTCAAAACAACTATGAGATACCAACTCACACCACAGAGATTGGTACACATCACAAAAAATGAGAACAATCAGTGCTGGCCGGGATGTGGAGAGAAAGGAACTCTTTTCCACTGCTGGTGGGAATTCTGTCTAGTCCAATCTCTATGGAAAACGATATAAAGTTTTCTCCAAAATCTGGAAATTGAGCTCCCATTCGACCCAGTTATTCTACTCCTAGGGATATACCTAGGAACACAAGAATACAATACAAAAGCCCCTTCCTTTCACCTATATTTATTACAGCACTATTCATAATAGCCATGCTCTAGAAACAACAATGATGCCCTTCAACAGATGAATGGCTAAAGAAACTGTGGTACATATACACAATGGAATATTATACAGCCGTCAGGAGAGATGAAGTCATGAAATTTTCCTATACATGGATGTACATGGAGTCTATCATGCTGAGTGAAATAAGTCAGAGGGAGAGAGAGACATGCAGATTATTCTCACTCATCTATGGGTTTTAAGAAAAATAGAAGTCATTTTTGCAGCAATCCTTAGAGACAATGAGAGGAGAGCTGGAACTTCCAGCACACTTCATGAAGCTCACCACAATGAGTGGTGAATGCAGTTATAGAAATAACTACACTGAGAACTATCACAATCATGTGAATGAATGAGGGAACTGGAAAGCCTGCCTAGAGTACAGGTGGGGGTGGCATGGGATGGAGGGAAATTTGGGACATTGGTGGTGGGAATGTTGCACTTGTGAAGGGGGGTGTTCTTTACATGACTAAAACGTAATCACAATCATATTTGTAATCAAGATGTTTAAATAAAGAAAAAAAGGAAAAAAATGTGTGTTTATGTGAGAACTAAAGATTTCTAATGCCAGGCAGAGCAATGCACAGCAGGTAGGGCATTTGCCTTACACAAGGCCTCCACAGGATTGATTCCCCCGCAAATTATATGGTCCTTCAAGCCTGGCAGGAGAGTGATTTCTGAGCACAGAGCCAAGAGTAACCTCTGAGTGCTGTTGAGTGTGTCCCTAAAACCAAAATAAATAAATAAATAAATAAATAAATATATTTCTAAAAAAAATTAAAAGAATGATTATTGCCAATAAAAATAGAAAACAGGCAAACTTGCTTTGTCTTTGATTTTATCCATAGAAGGAGTGTGATCAGAACACGGAAGCCTTCATCACAGACACTTGGGGAATATCCTGCCACCATAATTCACAAGGAACGTTTATTTATTAGGAATTCCAGAAGAGGAAGGTGACCCAGATAGAGAACATGACCAACAGCTGAGTGCAATTATTGAGTCTGGGAAGGAAAAAACTAGAAAGAAGAAGCACAGCTTCTTCAAATCTTAAAAGGAAGCTCAGGGCTAGATCAACAACAAAATAGGGATTACTTTCTTTAAAAAGGTAATGTGGGTCTGTGGACCACATGGCAGAGCTCAGGCTAAGCAAGAGCAAGGCCCTGACTTCTGTTCTTGGCAACACATGGACCCTTGATCATCACAAAGTGTGACCTCGATTTTAATTTTTTTTCTTATCTTCACTATAATACCGTGATTTGCTAAACTGTTCCTAATATAATCATTTCAGACATTAAATGTTCAAACACTAATCCCATCACAAGTGTTCTTAATCCCTTTACCAGTGTCTCCAATTTCTCACCCACACACACCACCCTAGCCTTCCTCCATGCAGGCTCAAACAAATGTACTTCATGTTGCTTGTTACAACAGAAAGGCAACTAGAATTATCAATCTTTAATCAATGCGGGTCAATTTGAAATGATTGTTATATATCTGCATGGCATTACTAAAGTCAATGTCTAAGGATTTACTGGGTTGTGGGTTGGCACTAGTTGGGCCTTCTGTGCTACTTCCTGATTAAGCTCACTAAGGAGGGTAGAGTACTTCCTGTCAATTGTCCTGTCTACTGGGCTGATACTACTACAAGACATTGAGGTGTCAGTTCAGGATCTATATATCTGAAACAAGTTCAATGGCTTGGAAGTTTGATAAGGTTAAGTCTCAGAGCTGGGCCCTATCGATTAGAGGATGTCAGGGACAGTGGTGGGTTGCTATATTTTATGCAGAAAGGGGAAAATGGCCACAGAAGTATCAGCCTAGATCAGACTACCTGAAAAGTATCAGCAGCTTGGTGGCAGAGTAGGACCTTTTTTCTGCTGGGAAGATGGCAGCAGTAAGGGATGGGGGATAGCCACGATTTCCAGTGTGGGTTTCCAGTGTGGGTTGTGTATAGAAGGGCTTGACTCCACCCCCTTTCAGAAAGAAACATCGAGAGATTTCATGCCTGTAATCCAATCTCACCTGAGAGGATTTAGCTGTTCATATTATATGATTTCAGTCATGGAGCTGGGCCCTTTCTGTCAAAGTGTGTCAAGGGTGGCATTAGGCTGCTGTAGTTGGTATAGAAAGGGGAATCTGCCCCCTCTTCTTTCTGAGAAGACCACAGAGATATCAGCTTGGACCAAACTACCTGGAAAGTATCAGGGACCATTACTTCCTTCTAAATTCTTACTCCTATTTTTTTTTTTTTTTTTGGTTTTTGGGCCACACCCGATGGTGCTCAGGGGTTACTCCTGGCTGTCTGCTCAGAAATAGCTCCTGGCAGGCACGGGGGGGTGGGGGACGGACCATATGGGACACCGGGATTCGAACCAACCACCTTTGGTCCTGGATCGGCTGCTTGCAAGGCAAACGCCGCTGTGCTATCTCTCCAGGCCCCTTACTCCTATTTTTAAAGTGATTTAATTTGGATTTTATTAAAGAGATGTAATAATAATGTATAAGAATGTTTTATTTAATAAGTTGCTGCATCAGGCATAAGGTGGACTAAACATTTTCCCTTGAGTCTGTGAAAAAACACACACACAATATAGGATTAGAGAAATGTACTTTATATTTTCACCTTTTATCATTATTAACTAATGGAAGATCTATAGCATGTCTCAGAATAAGGGAAGCACAAGGTCATGCTTGCATAAGGCCAGGGGGTTCTATTTTTATAGGATACGACCATTATTATTAGGGTTGTGAGTCAGATATTCATTTTTCTCTTACATGAGGGTTTTTTTTTTAGTAAAATAGATCTTACAATTGGCAAATTGGTTTTGACATGAAATACTCATATAACTTAGGAAGCAAAGGGCAATATCATGGCTTATTCCTTATCCTCACCACTGTGTAGAAAAAAAAGCTTCCTTCTTCTTTTTTCCAGGACCAGTTACAGGGAACCTGGTTATCCCTCCTTACTGAAACATCATCTCTGAGAAGAAACAACAGGAGGCACAACAACACAATTAGGACTAAAGGTACTACAGCTTTATTGTCTATGTAGGGAGGTTTTCAGACCTTAGCAAAGGAGATGCAACAAAAGCCAGTCTTTGAGGTAGAAAGAGATCATTAAGAACATTTCAAGGGCCCGGAGAGATAGCACAGCGGCGTTTGCCTTGCAAGCAGCCGATCCAGGACCAAAGGTGGTTGGTTCAAATCCCGGTGTCCCATATGGTCCCCCGTGCCCGCCAGGAGCTATTTCTGAGCAGACAGCCAGGAGAAACCTCTGAGCACCGCCGGGTGTGGCCCAAAAACCAAAAAAAAAAAAAAAAAAAAAAGAACATTTCAAGGGCCAATTTCTGAGACACACAAGCAATTACACATCTCAGATTGTGAAGAGAAAAGTCAAGATTATTACTATGAGTGGCAGTTCTCTATGCTGAGCAGCAAAGACACGGTCATGTCAGAGGGACAAGGAAGGAACTGGTCATACAGAGTACAACAGAGCCACCAGGGAAAAGGCCTTTGGAAAATGTATAGTACCTCAACTAACCACACAGAATTGTGCAAAGAGAAGATAATTGACTATAATATCCTAATACCCAAACCTAAGGTAGTTAGGACTCAAAGTAGTCTTGTGGTCATGTAAGAGTGGAACCAAACTTGTTATGACCGACCAGGGAATGCAGAGAGTGGTTATCTGTTGGAAATCTTGGCCCACTTCCTAAGCTGAGTATCAGAAATTACTAGACTTTTTATTTTTTAATAATATTTTATTTAAACACTGATTACAAACATGATTGTAGTTGGGTTTCAGTCATAAAAAGAGCACCCCCCCTTCACCAGTCTAACATTCCCACCACCAATGCCCCCATCTCTATCCTCCCTCACACCCTGCCTGTATTCAAGACAGACATTCTTCTTCTCTCACTCATTAAGATTTTCATGATAGTTGTTAGTAGTAGGTATTTCCCCAACTGCACCACTACTCTTTGTGGTAAACTTCAGATTGTGAGCTGATCCTTCTGGCCCCCATCTCTATTGTCTCTGGGCATTATTATAATAATGTCCTTAATTTTTCTTAAAGCTCATAAGTGAGTGAGACTATTCTGTGTCTCTCTCCCTTCCTCTGACTTATTTCACTCAGCATAATAGTTTCCATGTCCATCCATGTATAGAAAAATTTCATGACTTCATCTCTCCTGATAGCTACATAATATTCCATTGTGTATGTATACCACAGTTTCTTTAGCCATTCATCTGTTGAAGGGCATCTTGGTTGTTTCCAGAGTCTGGCTATTGTAAATAATGCTGCAATGAATATAGGTGTGAGGAAGGAATTTTTGTATTGCATTTTTGTGTTACTAGGATATATATCCCTAGGAGTGGTATAGCTGAATCATATGGGAGCTCAATTTCCAGGGTGTTTTTTTTTAGTAATCTCCATGTTGTTTTCCATAAAGGCTGTATTATATGGCATTCCCACCAGCAGTGAATGAGATTTCCTTTCACCCCACATCTTCACCAGCACTGATTGTTAGAACTTAACAAGAAAAAAACATCTAACCCAATCAAAAAATGGGAAGAAGAAATGAACAATTTCTCAAAGAAGAAATACAAATGGCCCAAAGGCACATGAAAAAATGCTCCACATCACTACTCATCAGGGAGATGCAAATCAAAACAACAATGAGGTACCATCTCATGCCACAGAGAAACTACTAGACTTCAATCCAAATTCATGCTAGTGGGATAAGCATGCTGAAAATAAAGAAACACAGTTTCATGAAAAATATGTGATTGGCCCCAAATATTAGATTATCACACATATCCTACACACATATTCTACATGCATACTTTTGCAATACCCTTTCAAATAGAGTCAGAAACCTCTCTGGAATAAGGCTGTAAGATGTTAAGGTAACTCTTATAAACAGGCCTTTTATGCCTTCCTTGATTTACCAAAGATGGGCCCTGGCATTCTACCCCAAAAAACTGGGTCAGTCTATTTCTAGATATAATATCTCCAAGGGTTTGGGGCCCAGAGTCCTGAGTTGCCTACAGAAACTCCCCAATTCCAACTCCCCCTTATGGGAATTTCCTCTCTGGGCTTCTTGAGGATCACAGCCCCCTGCCTGAAAATGTCAATCACATCCAATATCCTCAAATCCAACTTTATTTTCAATATGTAATTAGTTTATTTTGTACCAAAATATGGTGGTCTCCAAAGATGTGTCCCATAGTGAATCCCTATGACCTAATATTCTAATTCATCTGAATACTATTCTCTCTCTTACTGTTCTCTGTCTCTCTTATTATTCTCTCTCTTTCTAATATCTCTCTCTGTTACCCCACCCCATCTTTCCTTTCTCCCCACCTTCTCTTAGCTCTAGGCTCCTCTCCACTAAACTGACCATCAGCATTGCATATATCTCTGTTCCTTCAGAGCTAGGATGATATCTGGCCATTTCTGTTAGTTCCCAACAGTCTCATCTAGACCTCAGTAACTGTGTTAGAAATAAAAGTATATGTGCTGGGGCTCGAGTGACAGTACACTGGGAAGGGCACTTGCCTTGCAAGCCAATGAGCTTGGTTTGATCTTTTACATTTTATATGGACCCTACAGCACTGAAATGAGTAATTCCTGAGTACAGAGCCAGGGGTAACTTTTGAACATTGCTGGGTGTGACCCAAAAATGAAACAAAAGAGTATGCACCCTGGCCAGACATTTGCCATCACTCTGTTCCACTCAGTGTATAGACTGGCTCCAGAGTTAAGTTGCACCTTCTGCTACCTACAGTGTACCCAGGGCCAGAGTGTACCCAGCCTTCCTCTTGGGTCCATCCATGCCTTGCCTGTGGGCCTGTGTCTCTATCTGCCCCATATATTTCACCTTCTGTTGCTTTATGCTGTGTGCTCTATGCTTCCTGCATGTCACGTTCTATTCCAAGCATTGCTTCATCTTTAAAGACAATATAGCCCAAGGCCAGAAGAGAAAGTGTGGTGGGTATGGTGCTTGTCTGGCATGACCTGGTTTCAATCCCTGGTATCACATATGGTCACCCAAGCTCCACGAGGAGTAAGCCCTGAGCACACCTGAACATGACCCAAAAAATAAAAAATAAAAAGATATTAGTGTCCCAATTAGTGTGGGGACACATATTAGCAAAGAAAATTGTAGGAAAGATTACAGCAAGTTAACAAATGTTCTCTTGGTAAATGTACTGTTGTCCTTCCCTTTCCTTTCCCATTTGTTTTTCTTTTTTAATTTTTTCTTTTGAATATTTCTGCTTTCTTCTTCCCTTTGTTATTTATTTTCTTTCATTTATTCACTTTTATTATTCTATGTTTCTTGAAAGAAATGGTCTTGAAACTTGACCAGATGTTTGTTGGCAATGTCAGCTCTTGCCATTTACATTTCCAGTGCAAAGTCTCCTTGAGGTAGTAATGAATGTCCAGTTATTAAAAGCTTCAAAGTGTTTATTCAGTAAACAGTTATTGTGTGCTTAAAGCAATTAATACACCAGATTGGTAGTACAGAGAACAAGAGAGCTTGCAGTTGGTTAACCAGAGGTTGATCCTTATCATCCCATATAATCCCCCAAACACTGCCAGGAGTGATTCTTGTGTGCAGAGCCAAAAGTAAGCCCTGAACACCACCAGGTGTGGCTCAAGAACCAAAAAGAAAAGTGAAAAGTGAGACTGCTGGCAATCTATCTCCTGTACTTCTGACTGACTTTACTTCTGTGTGGGAGGATCACAAGCCTCTCCATGGGTCCCTTTGATTGCCAGAAGGTTCCACAGAACTCAGCAATACATTCACTTACCCTTAGCTGCATATTGCAAAATATAAGCCAGAGAAATGAATTGCATCATAAAATGAGAGCCAGAAATGACCTAAAGGAGCTGGAAAGATAAGACAAGAGGTAAGGAACTTGCCATGCATATAGGTAATCCAGATTCAATCCCTGGAATGATACTACACATGGTCCCTTGAGTACTGTTGAATGTGACTTACAAATAAATAATAAAAAAACAAATTAGATTTGTAATTCACATTGGTCTCAATTAAAAAATTAATAAATAAATAAAAGACAAAACCAGTAATGGCCTGAGAGTGTGTGCCTGAGAGTATATGCCTGAAAGTTGGGGTACATGACATTCAAGAATATGCTAAAAGTCATTCTTGTGGGTTTTATGCCAGTTTCATTCCATAGGCACAACTGATGCCTTGGGAGAGTGGTTCCCAGGAGGAAGTAAAGGTGAAGTAAAAACTTCCAACCTTCCCATCTCAGTTGCTTCCCCAAGCAAGCAATCTTCATCCTCAGGGATGGCCCACCCTCTCATAAATGGTGGTGTTTTTTGAAGGGGCTAGTTAGAGTAACAATAGACTCCCTTTATCTTCTGAGCTATGTCAGAGATGGGAACAAAATATACCCTGGAGCTCATACTACATAGTCAGATACAAAGGTTTGTGGGAGCCATGAGCCAGAAGAATAAAGAAGACTAAATAAATGTTTGTTAGAATGAGTAAGAAATGTCACGGGAGCACACACAGCTGGATTCAGTGGGTGTAGCATGATGAAAACAAAACTCTTTCCCACATCCAGCCCTCTGCTTTAAAGTGGAGCTAGAAATGAGAAAGATTAAAAAATTATGAAATAGGGGCCAGTAAGGTGGCGCTAGAGGTAAGGTGTCTGCCTTGCAAGCGCTAGCCAAGGAAGGACCACAGTTCGATCCCCTGGCATCTTATATAGTCCCCCCAAGCTAGGGGCAATTTCTGAGTGCTTAGCCAGGAGAAACCCCTGAGCATCAAATGGGTGTGGCCCATAAAACCAAAAAAAAAAATTATGAAATGGTTCCTCTCTCTGCCCCAATGGTCTGACCTGACTGAATTTGCAGGAAATTATAGACACAACCCAGTGCAGGCATTCTACAAAACAGCCAGCCTACACACTCCCAGAATGTCAAGGTCAGAAAGCAAAATAAATATTGAAGAAAAACATTCCAGTTTGAAAGGATTTGATAACTAAATGTAAATGATGATTCGCATTGGAGATGAAAAAACTTATAATAGACATTATAAAAACAGCTAATGAAATTTGCACAGGACAATAGCTCACATAATAGGAATGTTATTTTCTGGTTGGCACTTGTACCAAGATGATATAAGAGAATGTTCTTATTTATAGGAAATAAATTATGAAGTATTAAAAGGCACAGGAATACAACATCTTCAATTTATTGTCAAGTGACCTGAGAAAAAAGAAGGTGAGTGAAAAAACAACTGAAGCAAAATTTAGACCAAAAATAACTGTGACTAGAGCGTAAGTGGAGACAGGAGTTGGAAGAGGGGTGGAAATTCTTTATGTCCTAGTAAGTTCTTTTTCAAGAAACTTACAATATTTCTGTGCATTTAAATGTAATGTAGATAGCTCAAAGGGCTGGAACGATGCCTGTCAAGTCCAAGACCCCCAAGTTCTAACCACTGAGAATCACTGGCCTCACAGGGCTAAATACATTGCCTCACCAGACTTAAGCATTAAGAGAACCACAAGCTCTGAACTAAGATAATTACAATATTACCTGAGAACTCTCATAAAATAGCCCTCAAGGCAAAAGATCATTTTAGCTCCTTCCTTCCTGGGAGCCAGAAGTCCAGCAGTATGGGGGTCGGCAGGCCTCCGCCAGGCCGGAGGCCTTCTTGACCAGGCCTGGGGGGGTGCGGGACTTGGGTAACCCCAGCACCCCTCTACCGCTTTGCTCCAGATCTCCAGGGCTTCCCTGGGCCACATGCCTAGGCAAGCCGGTGAGTTGGGCCCCTTGGCGGAGCTTGAAGGTACCCTAGGCTTTCCCCCATTATCCATTCAGCTCCTTAGGGTGGGTCTGGGTGGGGTTCCAAACTCCTGGCCTCCCAGCTTCTTGATGCAGTCACTGGTATTCTCTTTCCAGTCTATATTTTTAAAATCGCACGGGGGCTAGTGCCCCTGCGCGCTCAAGATACATTAATAGTACTCGCTATCATTGAATTATGTTTTTATGTATGCAGAATACACATTTGTACTCTGCCCTTTTGCACACCCCTACAAAAAATCATTTTTCTCTTTAACTTCCTTAACTCCTATCATCATTGCTCCTCATTTAGCCTTTCTAACTTAAGTACTGTTGACTCCTAAGTCACAAACCAAAGTGGTGTCCTGGAGTTAACACCCACCCAGCTATTCCAAAAGGCATAAAAAGGACATGTATGTCTTTTCAACATTTTATGGGTGTTTTCTTTGACGGCTATAACTTTTGCTGAATATTTTTTTATACAGTGACGATTCCCTCCCTTTTTTTATCTTCTCTTTGTGAACTGCTCAATATGGCATTTGGTGTGAAAGAATCCCTCAGTTTAATGCTTATGTTTGACCCCAGCCATTGGCATTGTTAGACGTGTTCTTATGCCCCCATATACTCAGATAACATCACGTGGCTTTATTTCTTGTTTGCTTAGGCACACTAAAACGGGAAAATACTATACATACCAATAAGTTATTATCTAATAGAGATGGGAACACACAAATCTTGTAGTGCAATGGTACCTTACACCCTGAACATTGACATAAAGACCTGGCACAGGCCTCAGAAGAATGGGCATTCTCCATTCACCCCTGATCTAGAGAAGACATCTACAAAACATCCAAGGTTGTCTATAACATCACCTGGAGGCAATCCTCTACCAGGGAAGACCCTACAGCTGCTCTGACATCGATCTACTCAAAAGAGACTTCCCTTAACACTGAGAAGACGTAACAAGAACAATGACCTGCTTACTGGACAGGGCTTGCTGTATTGCCCCTTAATTGTGAGGTGAAACTAGAGGATACTCCACACCAGCCTGACTTTAATGTAGGATGTGCAGATTCCAGGATCTTTAAAACAGAAACCTGATGCCAACAATAGGACTGCGTGAAAAATAAAACTGTATTGGCACTACAGACAATGACTTGGATTGAATAAACTAGTTTGCCTGGAGCCTAGAGTTGGTCTTATGCCAGGAAACTTCAGGGGTAGTGGTCTCCTTGTATTTAGACCAAGGCTATTCCTTTCTATGACCCCCATATTTTGGTGGGCCTATGCAGACAATATTTGCCACTCTAACACCGTTTTTACTGTGCCCTTTTGACTAACCCTTAAAAAAACCTCTTAAACTTTTGATGTTAACTTAAACTAATATGTATGTGCATGAATATATAAAAATACTATACCTTCAAAGTTAAGGAGTCACATAAATCTCATGGCTTTAGGTTGCTTTGTGTACTGCTAAGAAGTGTTATAATGTACTACAATCTGGTGACTTGTGAACAAAGTAATTGTACATGGGTTCTGCCTTATTTTTCTTAATTTTTTTTGAATGTAAGTTCAATATTTAGGCGTCAGCAAGGGGATTTCTTCTGAGAACTCTGTTTATGGGCAATTGTTCTTTCACTGTAACTTTACTTTGTCCTCTTTGCATCATTGTTCTCATAATTAAAAATTTTTTTAAAAAGATCATTTTAATGACTAAACAGTATCAGAAAACTTCTTTTTTTCATTTTAGTTCAAAAATATACACATACCCACAAAACTCTGGCCTTTTCCTACACAGGTTTATAGTTGGGAACTTCCTCTTTTGTCCTTCCTCCCCTCCTTCACTTCCTATTTCACTCTCTTCCTCATCCTCCTTCTCCTCCTCCTCATCTTCATCCTCCTCCTTCTTCCTTTTGGTCTCCGCCTCTCTTCTATCTCCCTTTCTGCTTTCCTTTTCCTCCTCTACCTTTTCCTTCAAGTCGTGCAAAAAGAATGCCCCGGGCTCTTCCGCCCTCTAGTGGCCATATTATGAAAGTGGCTGTCAGATTAGGAAAATAAGCCCAAAAATTAATAGGGGAAAAAAGTGATTAAAAAATTACGTTTGGGCTTTTTTACTTTGTGTTGTGGTGCATGTCTAGTGATCCTCCAGTCTTGAGGCTGGGAGTTGTTCCAAGTCGTGTCAGGGGACCGGGAAAAATTCGTAATGGACCTCCATGGTTCCCCAGCATTTCAGGCATTTGAACTCTGCTCTTGAAACTTGGGCTTTGGAATTTGGAGACAATGGACCTCAGCTATGAAACAGTAGTGCCTAAGATCATTAACAAGTTCCTTGACCTCACATCACTTCAGCCAGCACTCAACTGAAATGGGCTGAAGTCATCACTAAGTAGGCCTCAAGGCACAGCTTACTCTGAGAAAGGTCATTGTTAGATCTTCCACTTTCTTTTCTTTTTTTGTTTTTGTTTTTGTTTGTTTTTTTGTTGTTGTTTTTTGTTTTTTGTTTTTGGTGGGGTCACACCCTGCAGCGCTCAGTGATTACTCCTGGCTTCTTTTTTTTTTTTTTTTTTTTTTTTTTTTTTACTCCTGGCTCAGAAATCGCTCCTGGCAGGCTCAGGGGATCATATGGGATGCCGGGATTCAAACCACCATCCTTCTGAACTCAAGGCAGACTGTCTTACTTCCATGCTATCTCTCTGGCCCCGCACTTTTTTTTTTTTTCTTTTGGGCCACACTTGGTAGTGTTCAGGGATTACTCCTGACTCTGCTCTCAGGAATTACTCATGGCAGTTCTCAGGAAAGCATATAAGATGCCAGAAATTGACCTAGGTCAGTCACGTGCAAGGCAAGTACGTGCTGTATTATCTCTCCGATCCTGCTTCTTTCCCTTTTTATGGCTCTGCAGTTGAAGAAACTGACATTTAGCAAAGTTTGTCCATCTATTATTTTAACTAAGCCAACAACTTGCAGTAGACCCATCTTCCAAGTTTTTGAACTGACATCTCTGAATCTCAAATTAAAAGACTAGCCCCACAGGAGGAATCTTAGGAATTTTAAAAGTCATAAACAGATTTTTCAAAGTAAGTTAAAAAAAATATGCATTCCATGGTCACTGATCATATCTTTAAAATCATTCTTTAAAACTGTTAAGAAGGGGGGCTGGAGAGATAGCACAGTATTAGGGCATTTACCTTGAACACAGCCAATTCAGGATGGATGGGGTTAGAATCCCAGTATCCCATATGGTCCCCCGAGCCTGCCAGGAGTGACTTCTGAGCACAGAGCCAGAAGTAACCCCTGAGTGCCGCCAGGTGTGACCCTCCAAAACAAACAAAATAAATAAAACTGTTAAGAAGAGACAGAAATGGAGCCAGAGTGGTGGCACAAGCAGTAAGGCGTCTCCCTTGCATGGCTAACCTAGGATGCACTGTGGTTCTATCCTCTGGTGTCCCATATGATCCCTCAAGCCAGGAGCGATTTCTGAATGCATAGCCAGAGGTAACTCCTGAGTGTCACCAGGTGTGGCCGAAAAAAACAAAACAAAAACAAAAACAAAAACCAGAAGGGACATAAAGATTTCCAATAAACACATGTTCACAGAGTGTTGCTTATAATAGTAGGGTTGAAGATATGCTATTTACTTTTGTTGTTTAATTTAAATTAAAAAGTCCTAGTGCTGGTAGGGGAATGGTGAGGCCTTTCTGGGCTATGCCAGGCTTCTGCAGCCCCTACGGTCTGGCACGTCTGAAGGTTGCAGGATGAGGGCAGAGAGATTCATAAAGCAGTCAGATGAAGTTATAGGAGTCAGCCAGCTTTATTTCACGGTCCTAACCTAACATACATTTCTCACATGGCTTCTGTGCTAAGCCTTTTCCTAGCAACTACATCTCTACTCCTTCTGGCTCTCTCGGCCTCTGTCTCTCCTTCAGCTGCTTTTCCAGGCTTCTTTGCTGAAGCTACTGCTGCTTCTTTGCTGATACTCAACTGCTGATGCTGAATCTGATGCTATTGAAATTGATGAGTTGAATCTCGCTGTTGATTCTCGCATCTGCCTCACTTCTCTCACTAACTCTCCTTCTTAATTCCCCTCTCCCCGCAAGTCAGCCTTCTTTCCCAGCCCATTCCAGGTATGGGCAGTTCTGATCATTCAGGTGGGATAAATAAAAAGTTGGGGGAGGGGATACCCATATTTTTCTAAGCACCACCAGGTATAGTCAAAAAACCAAATATATATATATTTAATGATATTTTAGTAAATATTCAGTTATATAGAAACAAAAGGAAAATTATGCAAAATTATATACTACACAACCCTAGAATGTGTTATGGTATGTTTGTGTATAAAATGTTGTATATAAAATAAATAGTTCACTTCTCCAAATAATGAATTTAGGGGCCATTTTTGTTGTTTCACTTTACATTTTTCTAGACATTCTAACCATTGCTGATGGGCTAAAATGCTATGGTTGTCAGAAAATTTATGTTAAAAAGTACTCTAGGGGGTCGGAGAGATAGCATGGAGGTAGGCATTTGCCTTGCATGCAGAAGGAAGGTGGTTCGAATCCCAGCATCTCATATGGTCCCCCCGAGCCTTTCAGGAGTGATATCTAAGCATAGGGCTAGGAGTAACCCCTGAGTACTACTGGGTGTGACCCAAAAACAAAACAAAACAAAAAAAAAGTACTCGAGGATCCAGAGGATGACTCAGTGACAAAAAAAAAAAAATCACTGGATTTTCTAACATAAAACCCAGGTTATAGGCCCTAGTGCTGCCCATATGTGCTAAGTGAAAATCCAATGACTCTTCTTTCTCAACCATGGAGCCAGATACTAAAGCCAGAATCTCCAGGGCTCAACCTTGCCACTAAAGTATGACACCTCCAGCAAGCACAGTGGCCAAGTGTAGAGCACAAGACCAAGAATTTGACCCCTGGTCATCACAACAATAGTAACAAAGGAGGATAATGGAAACAATTATGTCATAATATTTTAGGATACTAAAGAAAAGAAATTCAAGGTCTAGTTTCCATTTAAAGCTAATAGATGGGGAATAATAGATGGGGAAATCAATGAAAACAATATTTAATAAATAGATAAATAAGACCCACTGAGTGGGAGAAATTATTCACCCAATACCCATCAGATAAAGGACTAATATCCAAAACATACAAGGTACTGACAGAACTTTACAAGAAAAAACATCAAACCCCATCAAAAAATGGGGAGAAGAAATGAACAGACACTTTGTTAAAGAAGAAATGCAAATGGCCAAAAGGCACATGAAAAGGTGTTCCACATCACTAATCGTCAGGGAGATGCAAATCAAAACAACTATGAGGTACCATCTCACGCCACTGAGATTGACACACATCACAAAGAAGGAAAACAAACAGTGCTGGCGGGGATGTGGAGAGAAAGGAATTATTTTTCACTGCTGGTGGGAGTGCCGTCTATTCCAACCTCTATGGAAAGCGATATGGAGATTCCTCCAAAAACTGGAAATTGAGCTCCCATACAATCCAGCTATATCACTCCTAGGGATATACCCTAGGAACACAAAAATACAATACAAAAATCCCTTCCTCACACCTATATTCATTGCAGCACTATTTACAATAGCCAGATTCTGGCAACCAAGATTCCCTTCAATTGATGAATGGCTAAAGAAACTGTGGTACATATACACAGTGGAATATTATGCAGCCGTCAGGAGAGATGAAGTCATGAAATTTTCCTATACATGAATGTACATGGTGAGTGAAATAAGTCAGAGGGAGAGAGATAGATGCAGAATAGTCTCATTCATCTATGGGTTTTAAGAAAAATGAAAGGGGCCGGTGAGGTGGCACTAGAGGTAAGGTATCTGCCTTGCAAACACTAGCCAAGGAAAGATAGCGACCGCAGTTCGATCCCCTGGTGTCCCATATGGTCCCCCCAAGCCAGGGGCAATTTCTGAGCAAGTAGCCAGGAGTAACCCCTGAGCATCAAATGGGTGTGACCCAAAAAACCAAAAAAAAAAAGAAAAAGAAAAAGAAAAATGAAAGATATTTTTGCAATAATTCTCAGAGACAAAAGAGATGAGGGCTGGAAAGTCCAGCTCACGACATGAAGCTCACCACAAAGAGTGATGAGTGCTATTAGAGAAATGACTACATTGAGAACTATCCTAACAATGTGAATGAATGAGGGAAGTAGAAGGCCTGTCTCGAGTACAGGTGGGGCTGTAGTGGGGAGGAGGGAGATTTGGGATATTGGTGGTGGGAATGTTGCACTGGGGAAGGGGGGTGTTCTTTACATGACTGAAATCATACAACTACAATCATATTTGTAATCACGATGTTTAAATAAAGATAAAAATGATTTATAAAAAGAGAAAGACTAGGGATAACATAAAATATAACTGGGAATTAAATCATGGTCAGTCATATGTAAGTCAGGATTCCAATCAATTGTACTATTGGTTGGTTTCAACAGATGTCTTTTAAAAGATCTTTAGTTTTATGGGCATATTGAAATAAAAATATATATCACACTAAAAAATAGATAAATAAGCCAGCTCTCTGAGCTGATGGCAAAAATTAAACCACTTGCACACTCGGATTCTATGCCTAGGCCTTCATATGGTCACTTGGACACCTCCAAGAGTGACTCCCGAGCACAGAACAAGGAGTTATCCCTGAGCACAGTTAGGTCATGGCCCAAACCACATCCCTTCAAAAACAACAAAAATAAAAGGTCCTCTGAGGGGCTGAAACTAAAGGAAGGATGTTGGAGGTGGGAAAGGCAGTGGGGGATGCTAAGGAGTCTGCTGTGTTAAGGGAACTGACCTCAGCAGTTACTGCAGCTGGAAATCAGCCCCCACTCTTAAAAGCCACTTAAGTGACTTTTAAAGGTCCTTAAAAGTCACATTCCAGAAGTTCTCAAATTTATCTGGCCAACTATATTCTGAATGAAGAAAATTTGAATCACTCAATGCTGTCCTTCTTTAAATAAATAGACAGAAAAGCAATCCAGTTGCTCCTGAGGTTACTTCTGCCCCAGCATCCTCCAGCACTCCCACTTTGGAAAGCACCCCTTCTGTTCTGGAAAGAAGCTCTGCGGAGATGGCCTGATGTCTGCTTCAGGAAAAGCATGAATGAGTTCCACCTAACAGGTGTCCTTTCTAAGGCCATGGGAAAGTGACAAAGAGAGCAACCTTATGACAGTAGATTTTATGACAGCAAAAGACTTTTGGACACCCCTTCTGGGCCTATCAGCAGCACCAGATGAGGCTGGTCTAGCCCCAACTTGAGGTGACATTATCCCAAGCCAATAAGATTCTTCACCAGGGAGCCTGGAGCTGCAGATAATGTCCCTGGCTCCCACACAGTGCCCTGCGCACTTTTCCTGCCTGCTGAGAAAATAAAGCCTCAGCTGTCCATCTATCCTGAACCTCCTCACAAGGCCTTTGGAATTCCCCGTGTGAGGACTTGATAGAGAGCCTTTTATTGGAACTGGCATTGGGTTCCTGTTGGAACTCCCTCATTGGACCTGCAAGTCTGCCATTCCAGAGATTGCATCTTTGCAAGGCAGTGGGAGTTACCGTGTCCCAAATGCCCACAGAAAAAGCTGCTGGTGTTGGTTGGCCAACAGGAGTCTTTGTGGGATGTGAGTGAAGATTCCTGCTGAGACGCTGAGAGAGAAACTCCCTGGACTCCCAGATCCTGGTGCACCATGAGGCAGTCAGAGCTAAGAGTCTTTGGCCCCCTATGCTGTCTTCTGACCAAGGGAGGAAGACAGCATCCTTGTCTGAAGACCTGGCTCCTTCCTCTCCTGCTTCTCTCCAGCCTACAGGAGCCCACAGTGAGTGCCTACGGGGGCTAGCGCTGAGGAGAAAAATTGTGTGTGATCGAGGGTCCTATACCATGTTACCCCTTTCAGATGAACTTTAGGTCCGTGTACTTTACAGTTAGCCAATAATGCTAGCAAATAATTTGATAAAACCATCTCAAAGTGTTTTTTGTTCCAACAAAACTGCCTTTTAGAGCAGTTGGCTGGATGCTAGTGGAAACTGGAAGGAAAGGTGGGCTGGGAAGAAGCAGAACAGTCTGCTGCACAGTGGGAGCCCCTGGAACTTTAGCTGTGGGAGTGGTGGGGACTGAGTACATAGAAGGTAGAATCAATAATAATATTCACTTTGTGCCACTCTTGGTATTGTCTGATTGCTTGTTTGGGCAGGCAGTGCTCAGGGTTTTTTCTTAGCTCTTCACTCAGGAGTTACTCTCAGCAGTGCTAAAGTGACCTATAGGATGCCAGATATTGAACCTGGGTCAGCTGCATGCAAGGCAAGTATGGCGACATGCCATACTATCACTCTGGCCTCCACTTTGTGTGGATTTTACCATCTATACATATGACATTATGGAAGCTAGAGAAGCACAATATTATTTTGACTTTCCCTGAAATTGAAATGAAACCATTATAACTATTGGAAAAATAATGTAATATTCTCAAGTCTAGTTGACTCTTAGATTCATATCATATGAATCAGCTCAAAAGTATTGTTATGGAAGTTGATAAAAATAGCATTGTGGTGACAGGCATAGAGTGGTATTTTGAGTTTAGGGCCACACCCAGCAGTGCTCAGGAGCTATTCCTGGCTTTCCACTAAGAGATCAGTCCTGGCAGTTTCAGAAGACCATATGAAGTACCAGGATCAAAGTCAGGGTGGCCACAGCAAGGCAAACACTATATATGCTGAACTATTACTCAAGCTTCAAAATTCTATTTCGTTTTTAATGAAAATTCCTTAAAACACTTGTGAGAGGGCCAAGGAAATGGTTTGGCAGGATGGCACACATGTCCTGAGCACTGTTCTTGGGGTCTCCATCACTAATGAATGTCTCCATTCCCAAAAATAACCATGAGATGTACAGGAGGTCAGTGAAGAGAACATAAGTATAATTTAACCTTAAGACAACTATAAAATCTTGCTTTTTGCTGCAACTTAGAGAGTTGAAGGAGTTCATGTTAAGCAAAATAAGCCAGAGGGCGAAGGATAAAATATCAAATGGTTATTCACATGTGGTTCTAAAGAAGCAAAACAAGGGAATAGGAAATATCTTGACAAAAATCATTTGGACTTTGAATACAGAAATGATATGGTTTGGGAGCCGTGAGGGTGGCTAAAAGTGACATTGGAACAATGGCAGAGGTTATGGGACACTTTGGTACTGGTGGAGGGTAGTATTTATGTTCTCAAAAAGGCATCAATATTAACACTATCTAATCATGTTGCTTCAATTTCAATGAAAAAAGTTTTAACTAATTTTCTAATTTCTTTTTTTTTTGGGGGGGGTCACACCTGGCAGTGCTCAGGGATTACTCCTGGCTCTGTGTTCAGAAGTCGCTCCTGGCAGGCTCAAGGGACCATATGGGATGGCAGGAATTGAACTGAGGTCTGTCAGGGTTGGCTGCATGCAAGGCAAGCACCCTACCGCTATGCTATTGCTCCGGCCCCTTAATTAATTTTTTAATGTTCTTTAAAATACTCAAAACCCACTATTTTTCTTTTATTTTGCTTGGTTTGGGGTCATACCCAACTGTGCTTAGGGTGTACTCCTGGTAAGCTGGAGTTCTGGGGAATGAATCCAAGTAGGCTGTGATACAAGGCAAGCATCCATCTCATTGTACTATCTCTCTAGTCCCTCTAAACCACTGTTACTTGAGGTGATACAAAATGGATTACTTCCTCCATACAGTTCTGATTTCAAACTTTGAATTGTATTGATCAGGTAAAATGTGCTCCATTTTTCACCCAAGTCACTGATGCAGAAGAGAGCAGAGCAATATGATAAGCCCACATGAGACTTGTGCGAACAAATGTTGACTTTGTCAAGGTAATTTGACTAGGCAGAGTAGAGATTTCTGCCACCACCTTCACCATAAGACTTGAACAATTAATACATCCTTTTTTTCTCTCTTAGATTGCTGTCAGCATTAACTTGACACCTAAATCTTTTGATGATCAGTATCAAGGCTGTAGTCAGCAGATCATGAAGGAGTTAAATGAAGGAGATTATTTCACTAAAGAATTAGAAGTCAATAAGAATTACTCCAAGATCTGGCAGAATGCACACTTAAAATGGCTGAACCAACAAAAGAATCTCCCCCAAAATATGACTGACACACATGCTGTGGCCATCTTGGTTTATATCCTGAACAACAACATCCACTCTGACTTCTCCAGAGCCATGGCCAGTTTAGGTACCTCTACAGCGCAGTATCATCATGACTTCCACTTCAAATACCTTCACTACTACCTGACCTCAGCAATCCAACTGCTAAGGGAAGACTTGCTCAGCCATAATAAATATCATTGTTATGAGTTGCATTATGAGTCAAAGGATGTGTCCTTGAAAGTACCCATTGGTACCATAATTCGGTTTGGCCAATTCCTTTCCACCTCCCTCCTCAGAAATAAGACGCAGAACTCAAAAAACAAAACTTTCTTTACCATTTCAACCTGCCTCGGTATACCTGTTGACTACTTCTCTCTTAAGAAGGAAGTCCTGATACCTCCCTATGAATTGTTTGAAGTGGTCAATATAAGCTCGCTCCCAAGAGGAAATTGGGTACAATTGCAGTCCATTGGAAACTTCAGCACATACAACTGCCAGCTGCTGAAAGGTAAGAATGTTCAGTTCGATTGATGCTATCCTTTTGGGATCACAGACCAGTACTCTTTGCTTGTTTGTTTGTTTGTTTTGGTATCTCACCCAAGTAACCGTGATGTGAAGGGACCAAAGAGATAGTACGGTGGGATGGATGATTGCCTTGCACATAGTGCTCAGGGGGTACTTTGGCTCTGTACTCAGGAATCACTTCTGGCAGGCTCAGGAGACTATAGCAAATGCCAGGGATCAGCCATGTATACAAGACAAGTACCCTACCTGGCATAGTACCTCTCCAGTTCAGACCAGTATTCTTTTATAAAAGTTTTTCCTGAGTGGGCTTGGGAAGAAAAGACCAAAACCATGATCTTTGGGAATGGTGAAACTGAATGATTGAGAAAATCTGCTTGTTTTTTTTTTCTTCTCAATTATCTCTAGGAAACTGTTTCTACACTAGTGCCAAGAGTGGGGGATTCTAGACAGAGAACAAACCTGAACTTAAAAAGAGAGTACATAAACTATAACATTCTATGCTGCAAAGTACAGCTCTGTTCTGGTGCTTGTCTTGCATGCTGCCAACCCTGATTTTATTATCCTTGGAACCACTAAGTCAGTGCTTCTCAATTATTTTCTGCCATGCCCTTCTAGGAAGAAGGAAACATTTTTCACGCCCCCCACGCGACTGTAGATAGTATCTTTATTATAAAAAAAAACTTTAACGTGTAAAACAAAAATATATAAAATAATTTGAGCTGATTTTTAATCAGAGGTGATGTCTGGATTAATAGCTACAATGAGCACATTTTGCAATGCCTAGCTTTTCGAAGCAAGGTTTGAAGCAGGACACAGCAACTCTCAGTTCCAGAGACATACAAAGACATAAATACAGGGCTTAGCTTGTTATTACGGTGCTTGTCAAGGTCAAACGCACCCCCCTTTATAGACCCTCGTGCCCCCCCCTGGGGGGCACACCTTACTATTTGAGAAGCACTGAACTAAGCCAAGTATGATTCCCCAAGCATCACCAGAAGACCTCCTGAACACAACCAGGAATGGCTTCTGAGCACCACCAGGAGTATGAGCCCTTAGCACAGAGTCAAGAATAGGCCCTGAGCACCACTTGGTAAGCCTCCCCCATCACCAAAGAAAAAGAAACCACAGCATTTTCATCTTCTCCTTCCAAAATATTTTCTTATTTTTATCATGATAAGGAATGCATAGATAAGGAAGGAAGGGAGCAAAGAATTTTCATTCGCTTTATCTGTTAACATCAACTATGTTCTGGTAGAAGGCCTGGGTGACAAAATTTTTAAAATACAATTATTCTGGGAGGACTTTTACTCTGAGAAATGGACATAGGAACAGATGTCTACACATAAAAATCCTAAATTATTTGTCAGAGGATGAAGCAATGCTTGAAGCAGGGAACCATAGATACTGTTCAGAGAAAGTGAGGCATTTTCACAGGAAAGGATCACATGGGTTTTGAAGAGGGGATTGTCCATGGAAGAGAGAAAAGGCCATCGCAAGTATAAAATAGAAAATGATATATCATATAGACTTCAAAAAAACTAGTATCTTTGAGAAATATCCAAATTTATGAGTGGCTAGAATGTAAGATGTACAGGACCTTAGGAAGAGATTGAGAAGAGAAAGGGTGTGAAGACTGATGGAACCAAACAGTGAAAACTCTTGGATCTCATGCCAAGGACTTCAAACTTTATATTATAGAAAGTGAGAAGTCCTTAGAATTTTTTAAGGAGTAGATGGCCAAAGTAATAGTACAGTGGGTAGGGCATTTACCTTTCATGCAACCAATCTACGTCTGATCCCTGACACCACATATGGTCCCCCAAGAACTCAGTGATTCTTGAGTGCAGAGCCAGAAGTAACCCCTGAGCATCATTGGGTATGACCTAAAAAACAATTAAGCAAAAAGTTAAGGAATGGAGCATCATTAGACCAATATTTTAGCAAAAGCTCTGATAATTAAAATGGAGTTAAAGTAGAAAAGATTAAACATATCCAATTAAAACACATATACATGCAAATGTTCTCCTTTAGGAAACCACATATCTGAATACATCTTAACCTTGGATGTCACCAGACATAGCATTTCACAGAATAGTCATTCTATAGCAAATAAGGTGCCCTAGTACAGTTGGAAGAAAATCAAGCCTTGTGTGTATATTCTATATATGATAATATATAATAATTATATATGTATATATTACATAGATCATATTATGTGCACATATATTCACTCACCCCCACAGCTAACAGCAGTCCAGCCCAGTAGCTACCTTCAAAATCACTTCAAGTCAGTCTCCACTCCAACTTAACTGCTTTTATTGATCATTGACCTCAATATTCCCACATTTCAAGGTTTTAGTGCTACAAAAAATCTCCAAATTGGCATCCGCAGTGAGATCTGGAGTCTGTTCACTCTGGCTGTCTATCACAGATCTGGAGTGTAGAAACCTATCAAAAGTGTCTCCTTCCTCCTCTCCTTAGCCTGCAACAGACAGCACTATGGGGGGGGGGGGGGGAATAGTATCTTTGTTATAGATTCAGGAAATTAGTGTACCGTATTTGCCGGCATATAAGACGAGATGACCCCCTAATTTTGCAGTTAAAACATAGGTTTAGGCCTATATTCGCTGTATCAGACAGAACGTTCCTGTGCTGCATGTGTTCCTGTGCTCATGTACCACAGTGAGCCAATCACAACAAGTAAACTGTTATAGACTTCCTCTCTGACTCTGGCCAATCTGCGCAGGCTTTTGACAGTGTAGATTCGGGTACAGAACATTGTCTAATTTGCATGCATAAAAAGCCTGCTTGGATTGGCTTAGAAAGGTGGTCCTAGCAGCCTTGCAGTGATTGGTGCAGGATCGAGTTGGAAATTTCTTTTTTGTGGCAATATTCAGACAATTTTCGTTTAGCGGCATATTGAAACATTTTTCAGGATATACTCGGGGTATAAGACGACCCCAGATTTTCAGTTGACTTTTTTTTTGTTTCAAAAGTCGTCCTATACGCCAGAAAATACGGTATTTGCAAACAAAAAAAAAACAAAAAAAAAAAAAACAAAAAAAAGAACTAGGATAGAGTTTGAATATAACTGAGATTTGTTTTAAATAATATCTTTATTTAAACACCATGATTACAAAAATGATTGTAATTGGGTTTCAGTCATAAAAAGAACACCCCCCCATTCACCAGTGCAACATTCCCACCTCCAATGTCCCCCCCATCTTCTTCCTCACCCACCCTAACTGAGATTTTTTGATCATTCGAGAACATTTGTGATCAGGTGTCAAGAATTCTTTTGAAATATGCCTGAACAGGGCACTGTTTGGTATAAAATACCAGTGTTTTGTTCTTATGAATTTAATATATTTTCCTATTAAGTTCATAAGTCTTGTAATTTGTGTTAAGTGAAAAAATAGTGGAACATTTAGGTCAAGAAGAAACTAATGGAAGGGCATGGATAATAGAAATGATTACTCATATTCTTCCATTCTATAACTGTTTAAGAAAATGTTTTAGGATCCCCACAACCCCATACCAAATAAATGATCTCCACTATTTTCTGGTGAAACGATTTCAATACAACTCCAACTTGGCTTTTTATCAAAGCTTAGCAGGGATATTGTAAGAGTCTGGAAGTGCAGTTTGTCTTAACTGGATATTTGAAGCCACAAACACTACTTAAAGGACTTCATAAACTTCTATGTTCTATAAACTCTTAAAGGTAAGAAATAGAGTATACAAGATATTGAAGAAGTTAGCATAAAATCTAAGCTGTATGACCCATATTCACCCTTTCCATTTATTTTTAAATTGGACCTATTTGCTGTAACTGAAGTATATAAATTCTGAGTTCCCAGAAACCCATTCCCTTCAAAGGGCCAAGAAATTAATTTAGGGTCTGCAGAGACAGAATAGTGGGCAGAGCACTTGCCTTGCATGTGATTTACCAGATTCTATCCCCACCATGCCACCGGATCTCTCATACATCTCCAAGAATGATCCTTGAGTATAAGCCAGGAATAAATTCAGCAAAAGCTAGTGTGATGCAACCCCATAAAAAAAAAAAAGTCAAATTGGGAGAAAATTTGCAAAGAAAAAATTTAGGCAAGTTTTGCCTTCTAATTCTTCTTTTGCTCCTTATGAGAGTTGGTTACCACAGTAATGGATGTTGGAAAAGTCAAAATGTGTTCATTATTTGCCCTTAAATGTGGCTTTTGTTCAACAAAGTAACTGGTGCCAAAAATCTGTATACTCGAAAGAACGTGCTCTGTTCTTATCACTGGATTCACAAAGGAGCTTATTTGTTCAAATCTTTCACATAAGCAAAATTGTTCACCATGTTTCTAAAAAATATATATAGTCAGTTATTTATGGAAAGCCAAATTTTGCATGTTAACCTAACAGTTACCAACAGTGACAATGTGAGCAAAAGGCTTGCTTACTCTTCCTTTGCCTCTGTTTGTTTGTTAATTTTTAAAATGTATGTATATATATATGTACATATATATATAGTAAAATGGCATTTTTTTTGAAGGGAGTGGGTCTTAGGCCACCACCCACCCTTGCTAAGGGGTTGCCCCTTGGCCCTACAGTCAGGGATCACTCCTGGCAGTACTAGAAGACCATATGTGCTGCTGAGGAAAAAAAATCTGCTTGATACTATTCTAATGAAAATAAAATGAATTCATGTAAAAGCTCTTGAAATAATATATAATCTATGGGAAAGCCCTCAAAACTTGTTAGCTACTATCCCTATTATTATATTCTGAACATCCTATTTTATGTTCTTTTTCACTATTAACTTCAGTGCTCTTCAATAATTTGCCCCTCTTCGTTATATTATTTATCTTGAAGTAGAGCTTCTACCAGATGCTTAGATAAAAGACTGAGATGAAAGATGAAAGAATGAATCTGAGACTGTCTGGCATGGTGACTTTAGAGCCAGTGCTCACATCACTGAGATGTGATAGCTGAGAAATATTTGACACATTTCTTCCAACCTCTGTCTCATTGATTTTTGTTTTGTTTTGTTTTGGGGGGCCACACCCTGCCACACTCAGGGGTTATTCCAGGCTCTGCACTCAGAAATTGTTCCTGGCTCAGGGGACCATATGGGATGTGGGGATTGAACCTGCATCCATTCTGGATGAAAGGCAAGTGCCAAAAAAAAAAAAAAAAAAAAAAGAAAGGCAAGTGCCCTACCACTTTGCTGCCGCTCCAGCCTTGTCTCATTGATTTTAAAATGAATATAATAATAATTAATAAATACTTTATAGGCTTGTTTGATGATTACATCATTTTGATCAGAAACACTTAAAACATTTTCTAGCACAGAATAATAAAGTATTTCATCAATGTCAGCTTTCAAAATGGTGGTGAAATCATTGAATAAAATGGGCTAGTGGTGATGAGGATGATGCTCATGAGCGGGAAATTTTTACCACCAATTAGTTGGGTAACCAACAATAAATCTCTTAACTTCTTGAGTGCCTATTTCATTATCTGCAAGTAAGAAAGCTGAGTTCTTAAGTTAGAAAAAAATCTAAGAATGTGTAGCTGCCTTCAAATATTCTATTAGAAAAGTTTAAGTTTAAATGTGAGTCTAGAAGAGCTGGAGAGATGGTATAGTGGATAGGATGTTTGTCTTGCATGCAGTCAATTCATGTTATATCCCCAGTATTCCATATGGTCCCCTAAGCACTACCAGAAATAATTCCTGAACATCACCAGGCTTGGCCCAAAGGAAGGGAGGAGGGGAAAGTGTAGGAACTTCAGATAAGCACATGCTTTTAATGCTAGAGCACTACCTGGTTTCCCCACGAAAGCACTGCCTGGAGATGCCCAGATGACCCCTGAACAAGGTCAGTGGTACATAGTAAGTACAGTGGGTAGGGTGTTTGTTTTGTACACAGCTGGCTCAGGTTTGATCCTGGGCATCCCATATAGTCCCCAAACCCTGCCAGGTGTGATTCCTGAGTGAGTCAGAAGTAACCCCTTAGTATGACTGGATGTGACCAAAAGAAAAAATATATATTAAACAGTCAGGAGGAAGCCCTGAGCACTGCCAGGTGTGGAAAAGGCAAAAACAATAAAGCTAGTCTGCAAAGAAATGAGGACATTTCAAAAAACAATATCCTTTTCTTCTTCTTCTTTTTCTTTTTTTGTTTTTGTTTTTGTTTTTGTTTCTGGACCACACCTGGTGATGCATAGCGCTCCTGACTATGCACTCAGAAATACCTCCTGGCTTAGGGGACCATATAGGACGCCGGAGGATCGAACCGCAATCCATCCTAGGTTAACACTTGCAGTGCAGATGCCCTACCGCTTGTGCCGCTACTCTGGCCCCACAAAATCCTTTTCTACCTAAAACAGTTTTGTTTTCTGTTTTCTTTTTTAACAGCTTCCAGCACAGAGTGTCTCCCTGTTCCTGTCACCATTGCATCACTGTCATTCTTGAGCATCATCCTCATCTCTTTCAAAAACGGAATATTGTAAAGGAATATTGTGCTTTTTGTTTGTTTGGTTTTGTTTTGTTTTGTTTTGTTTTGGGGGTCACACCTGGCCACACTCAGGTGTTCCTCCTGGCTCTGCACTCAGACGTTGCTCCTGGCAGGCTCGGGGGACCATATGGGATGCCTGAAATAGACCCGGGTTCATCCTGTGTTGGCCACGCTCAAGGCAAAAACCCTACCTCTGTGCTATCGCTCTGGCCCCAGAGGATTGTGCTTTTGTTTTTTCTGTGCCTTATTCTAGAAAGAGAATCTGGGTACCTGAAGGCAATCCCTCTGCCTGGTGATCTGTTAGTGCAAAGCTGCTTAAGCTTTCTCTATAAATAGTCTGTTCCTCAATCTGTTTCTCTTCTATGAGCATAGACATCTGTGCAGAAATTGTAAGTGACCTACTCACACCCATGAGATATACTCAGAGCAACAGCTTTGAATTGGGAGTTAAAGTGTGTTGAAGACCTTTTATTTTTTTAGATAAGATTCATTACTGAAGAGGGTCTATGAACTGCTAACAACTACCAAAAGTGCAGCCTCTACTCACTAAGATGGTGAAAATACAAGAGTGAGAAATGAAAAGAAACTGAGTCCTGAAGACATGTGTATGACTTCTTCAATTCAACTTAATCTGAAATTGAATGCCTTGTATTTTTTATTATATTAATAAATAAATTATAATTTTTTCTAAATAATTTAAATTAAATATTTTATCTCAAGCTATTAAAGAGGTATTATAAACACAAGGATTTTCTGATTTATTTTATGTAGCGATCCTGAATAAATCAGAAAAGTATGATTCTCCATCACATAGAAATAAATGCATCACATAGAAATATGACCAAAGTGTGAATTTTCTTTAGATATCTTTATCAGCATTGTAGATCAGATGCAATGCTGGGAGGTAACTTGGAAATTTGAGAAGTGAGAAGTTCAGAAATGTTAGTATAACCATTCAGTCTGAGTGAAATGGTTACTAAAATATTACAGAGCAAAACTTAAACTTATATTTGACCTTCAGAGAACTTTTCAGCAACTTGTAGTCTTTTTTTGCAGTTAATCTTATAGAAAGCATGTGGATGTGTGGAGACAAAAGAAATATAGGAGGAAAAATATAATTACTAAGCAAAGAGCAAAGCTATATTGAGCTTCTGTTATGTGCAAATAATTAGATTAAAAGAGTGATAAATAATCAAATTCACAACTAGGAATATTCTATGTTAGATTAAACCTTTACCCAGAACAAAGATCATGTGTGTGTGTGTGTGTGTGTGTGTGTGTGTGTGTGTGCGTGTTTACAACTTGGTTTTACCCCAAAACAGAGATTGCCTTACATGTAAACCTGGGTAGGACTAGCTCAGGATAGCTTGAGCTATCTGTCCTTACTCTGTCCTTACTGCCCCCACTCAGGGGTGGTCTCTGTACTTACTGTATTTTCCGGCATATAAGATGACTTTTTAACCCATGAAAAACTTCTTAAAAGTCGGTGGTAGGGGGGCGAAGAGATAGCATAAAGGTAAGGTGTTTGCCTTGCATGCAGAAGGTCGGTGGTTCGAATCCCAGCATCCCATATGGTCCCCTGAGCCTACCAGGAGCGATTTCTGAGCATAGAGCCAGGAGTAACCCCTGAGCACTGCCGGGTGTAACTCAAAAACCAAAATCAAAACCAAGAACAAAAACAAACTAACAAACAAAAAGGCGGTGATTGTCTTATACTCTGGTATACGGCATGTTGAAACTTACGCCAGCTTCAGGGATGAGTGATCCGCTCTCCTCTTACCACCGCATCCCATCCAGTTGCCAGGCATCATCACTCAGTCCTCTGCTTGTCCTGATTCATATTTCAAGGCACACAGAGGCGCTGAGTTACCGAGCACTGCATCCCATCCAGCTGCATCCCATCCAGGCTCAGGGTGTCATCGCCGGTATGTGGCTTTTCCGTGCTCAGTCCTCTGTTCAGCTTTTATGGGACACAGAGGAGGCACTCTGTCTCCCTCTAGCAATCCTATTAATCACTGCCCCCCCCAGCCAGCTGCTCTTGGAGGAGCCCCTCTCCCTACTCTCAATGTAGATCACAATTCAAAAATCAGTCACTCACTACAAATGACAAATGTAAAATGATTGTTGGCACTCCAAAGTCTAGCTTTATTAAACATATACTGTTAACCTTTGAGGATTCTACTCTTTTTCTCTTAATTTTATTTGGTGTGTGTTAAAAGAGAGGTAGTCTTATATGGCGAATATAGCCCAAACCCTATATTTTAATAGGAAAAGTAGAGGGTCATCTTATATGCCCAGTTGTCTTATACATTGGAAAATAAGGTAATTAAAGTGGGAGTTCTGGCAGGCAGCTAGCTCTCAATCTGAGGTAGAAGATTGCCAGTCTACACATGTTTCACCCTCAGCTTGGACTGGATTATTTAGTGCAGGAACTCTGCTTCAGACTCACTCACCCAGGGTTGGAAATATGGCACAAAGGGCATTATTACACTCCTGCTCATCTCTCAGGGGACATATGGTATTGGTTGAATATTAGGGGATTGTTTTTCTTTTCCAAAGACCCAGTATGGGATTAACCAAAATGCATAACCTTTGAATTTCATGCCCATGCTGCTCAGTGTTTCTGAACTTTGGCTAATAAGCAACAAACATGACTATTAGTTCATCTTTTCCCTGTAGAACACTCTTAAGGTTTAGTTTCATTAGAGAGAGAAACTGAATGGAAATTTGCTAAGTCACTTGGTAGAAAATTTAGGTATCAAGTATTGTTGCTCTTCACACTGGGATTTGAGACCAACAGAGTCAAATAAACATTGGAAGCTAGTTTTCACTGATCTCTATATCCAATAAAGCAAGCATAAAGTTTATATAAACATCAAAAATGTCAGTGACTCTTTCCCAGAGCTTTGACAGCCTAGTAACTATCTAGCAGCGTCCCTGGTGGTGTGTCTCTAATAATAGCTTTGCTGGTAACTTTGGGGAATCATGGCTGACATGTATTAAAAAAAGGTTACTCATCTCTTGCACATCTTTTTTGTTCCACATATGAATGCATTTATTGATCTATGCTATATAAACAAAAGTTAAGGCCAAATTTAAATACATTCGTCCAGGTCTTCCATTAATTTACAATCCCTTGAGAGAGATTAATAAAAGAACATAATTCATAAAGGCAATCCTGAAATGGGGAAGGGAATCAGGACTTTTTTTTATTAATCTTTGAAAGAGAGATTTCTTCTGAGGTAAAGGAAGGCTGGAAGACTTCAGAGAGGAGACAATATTGGAGAGAGTCCTTGGGGCATTGGGGTGGGAACAAAGAGAGGAAGGAGAAGGAACAATAAGCCTGGACATATATGATATATATTTTTTGCTTACTGCCAAAAGCAAGTATAAATGTAAGTATTGTAGGCTCTAAGAAAAATGAGATTCTTCTAGTCTGTGACTTTGTAGATGTATCAGATGGGAAGAACAGAAAGAGCTGAGTAAGAAAGAGATGGAATGAGGGGATTATTTATGTATGTATATGTATGTATTATCTATGTATGTATATAGGGTAAGAAAAAATTGGTCTGGCAGCATAAAGAAATTACCTGGTTTGAAGAAAAAAGTAAAAGCCATTCAGTTAAACTGAAAAGATAGACATGAGCATCTGCTCTGTTTTTTTTTCTTTTGTAGGAAAACTTTTTTCTTTTGTGGTTATTGGGGAGAGGGGCACACCAAGCTGTGCTCAGGTCTTACTTCTAGCTCTATGTTCAAGGATCATTCCTGGAAGGCTCAGTGAATTATTGGGATGCTAGAGATAGAACCCAGGTCAGGTGAGTGCAAGGCAAGTGCCCACTCACGGTACTATGTCTCTACTTCCCCTTTGTTAATTCGTTTCAAGGTTTTCTGAGTAAAAGAATTCTAAATTGGTGCCTCTTTTTTATTACATATATTTTAGGCACTGCGGTTTACAATACTGCTCATGATAAGGTTTCCTGCATAACGCATTTTAGCACCACACCCTACACTTCCTTCCACTGTTGCCTTGACTTCCATCTTATCTCCCCTTCCCTCCAGTAGTAAACTTCCTACTAAAGATAGAGGTGAAGGGATGTGTATTGGACGTTGTGTGACAAACTCAACCTTGAACAGCTTTGTAACTGTATCTCACAATGATTCGATTAAAAATAATTTTAAATAAATTAAAATCTCTATTATTAAAAAAAGGTTTTGGTTTCTGTTGTCTTTGGGCATTTGTTATTCCCCTACTACATATTTTATATTTCAAATTATCTGTTCCTGTCCTTCTCCTTTTAATTTACCTCAGCAAAGAATCCTCCATATCCATTCATAGGGCAGCAAACTGCATGATATTAGCTTTTCTTACAACTGAGAAGTAGTTCATTTTATAAATATACCGTGGTTTTTTTAATAACAGTATTATTCAGTCGTGTTCTTAGACACTTGAGTTGTTCTCAGTTTTTGACTTGTGAATAGTGCTGCAATGAACATACCATTAAGAGTGTCAACATATTTCCTGAAAAGAAATTTTGGACCTTTGAAATAAATACCAAAAAGTCAAATCTTGATTTTGGACCTTTGAAATAAACACCAAAAAGTGAAATCTTGATTCCCAATATTTTTCTATAAGTGTCCAAATTGTTTTCCAAAAACAGTGGGACCATCAACCTTCCCACCAAAATAAGTTAAGGTCCTTTGCCCCCACATCCACAGACACACTAGTTGTTTTGTTCTTTTGATATATGCCAGTCTCACTGATGTTTTATCTCATTGTTTTATTTGCATTCTTCCATATTAAGTAACACAGCATATTTTATGCTCTTTGACCATCTATCTGGCTTCTTGGAGGAAGTTTCTGTTCGTATCTTCCCCCCCCCCCTTTTTTTTTGGTGTTGATTGTTTTTTTTTTCCTTGTAAAGTTCTACGAGAACTTTATGTGTCTAGATGTGTGTAGTAGAAAAGTATTTTCTTCCAGTCTGTGGGACGTCTTTTAATTTTGGTCATCATTTCTTTTGTAATGCATTAGCTTCAATGCCATGGAGTTTTCTGCCTATGGATTCTTCAATATAATTTATGGATTTAAGTCTGATATGGAGGTAATTAGCTGGTTTTGATTTGACTTTATTCATAATATTAAGGATCCACACAATAGGAGTAAAGCAAAAACAAAACAAAACAAAACAAAAAAACTTTATTTTGTCAGTCTCAAGCCCCATACTAACCAGTCAGGGCCATCTCTCGGAGATGATGACGACCTGCCAAGGTCACAAGCTAGTTTATATAGGGAGGGAATGGGAATGTTTCTAGCTTCTAATAATCTTTAAGATGACAGGCTGTTGTCTAGGGTACCTTCCTACCACTCCCTTGTGTCCTTTCCAGATAGGCTACCTGGTATGGCCAATTAGCTTGGGTTGGTGTTAATGAAAACTTAGGCTTGAGAGAGAGAAGCCTAACATGTGATACTTTTAAAAAAATGGAGCTCCTCCTTGTTCAGAACCCAGGGCCCCACATTTTCTCCTCTTCTTATGGGCCTGAGTCAAATACTTGACTCTCCTTGAGGTTCCTCATCCCCATCCCTGCTAATGGGCACATACTGGAACCTTAGCACAAGCATCTTAACTGCACCTATGCATGCCAGAATAAAGTGGGTGAAGAAATGAATTTTGCAAAGAGAATCACAAAAAGAATAAACAGTGTCCTAGCCAGGGCAGTTATCCAGGGAGATAGTGATTCTTCACTGTTCAGGGAGATAGTGATTCTCCACTGTTCATAGGAGAAGACAGAATGTTTCTTCTCCTGCAAACTGGCCTTCACCTGCAGCAGCGTCCTCCAGTTGGTTCCCAGATGGTTCCCCTTGAGCCATACACAGTCAACCTTGTTTTAAGAACCGTAAGTCCAAACTCCTCCTGTTCTAGAGGACCACTTCTGTGAAGGGGTCCAGAGGGAGCCAGAGAGATAACACAGCAGTAGGATGTTTGCCTTGCACGCAGCTGATTCGAACAGATGGTGGTTTGAATCCCGGCATCCCACATGGTCCCCCAAGCCAGGAGTGATTTCTGACTACATAGCTGGGAGTAACCCCTGAGAGTCACTGAATGTGGCCCCAAAACAACAACAACAACAACAACAAAAACCCAAAAAACAAAAAAAAAAGTAAGTGCATTTAGAGAGCAATGCTGTAGTTAGGTTTTGATTTTGGACTTCACGTTCCTCCTATGTTGGGGTGTGGAATAAGCATAAAACTAGTTCTGGACACAAGGCCTGTTGGATGCAAGGCCTGTTGGATGCCATGTTAGAATCCTAGATTTAGAATTAACTATGTTGATGCTAGAATGGTGTGTTGCTTAGAAATCATATTAGAAATAACATTGTTTTGGCTCTTTGTATTTTGCTTACTTAAGAAAGTTAACTACTGGGGCCGGAGAGATAGCATGGAAGTAGGGTGTTTGCCTTGCATGCAGAAGGATGATGGTTCAAATCCCAGCATTCCATATGGTCCCCTGTGCCTGCCAGGGGCGATTTCTGAGTGTAGAGCCAGGAGTAACCCCTGAGCGCTGCCGGGTGTGACCCAAAAACCAAAAAAAAAAAAAAAAAAAATTGAAAGTTAACTCCTGTAAACCTAGTCTTGCTGTGAGCCTAAGTGCAGGCTGCAGTTCTGAGGTAAGAAGACTAGGCCCAGAGAACCACCAGTGCCCTTAAAATAAATGCCAGGAATTACAACCACTCCTAGCCCAACCTTGTACTAAGGACACATAATTTTAAAGATCAACTGCCCAGAGGCTAAGTAAGCCAGTCAAGATAAGCAGAAGACTCAAAGTAACCTCTAAGTAACTAAGAGCACAGCAATTTATCCCCCCGGGGACCATGATGGAGGTGAGTACCCGTAAAAGTCTCCATGTGTTTATCAGGTGGGTGGTCCTGAAATTTATCCTTTCACATCACCAGAATGGAATGGGATAGGGAAAGAACAGATTAAACTAACTGTAGCAAATTTCCAAGTAACTGAGTAATTGGTTGAAATATATAAAAGGCTTTAATGCCTGACCTACGGGGTCCAGACTTGATCCAGATTTGAGCATGCTGGCTCAATAAACCTTGCTATGTGATTTGCATCGCATTGTGCTCTCTGTTTCTTTTGGGACAAAGCCAAGATCAAATCCTAACAGTCCAAAAAGAAAGTTCCAAATGAGGATAAGATTTTTCTAACAACCAAAATAGTTACTAAATAATTTTTATAGTTTTGTTCCGTTTACTAGGCAAACTCCCTATCAATTCCCTAGAGCCACTTTCACAAATGTCTAGAAATTTAATGGCACAACAGAAATTCATTCCTTCCTAGTTCTGGGAACTACAGGTCTGAAGAAGAGCAGGACCGCACTTCTCTTGAAGGACCTTGAAGGGAATCTTTTCCTTGCCTCTTCTGGCTCCTGGTGGCAATCTATTGTATCCCTTGTTTTGTGGCCATATCTCTACCATCCATGTCAATGTAGTCCCTTTACTTACTACTCTTTATTTTTTTAATTTCTTCTATGGATTACAATATTCATCACAAGTCACATAATTTACTTAGGATGTATATTCTACCACCATCAAGTAAAAATAAAACAGGGGCACAGGAACCTATGGTCAATCCCTGGCATCCCATATGGTCCCTTGAGTATCATCAGGAATAATTTCTGAGTAAAGAACTAGGAGTAACCCTTAAGCAACTCTGAGTGTAGTTCAAAAAATAATAATAAATAAAACTTACAAGTTCATAATCTTATCCCCTATCATTTGTGAAGCAGTTGTTATACATAGTAACTTTTACACATAATGAAAATAACATGCATTTGTGCCAGTCATTATAAATCTAGACTAACTGACAATAACATAGGACCCCAAAACAGGAAAGCTGCAATCAAAATATCATATTCACCAATGAACAGAATTCCCTCAATTGAATAGCACTTTTCTAAAATAAAAATCCCATCAAAGAACAGAGAAATAAGTTTTGCTTCTAGTGTCTTCAAATATAATATTTACTTATACTAATTTTTCAATAGAGAAAACAGAATCATCCTGAGAATGTAGCCATGCAGAAATTGCCTATAAAGAGACGAGCAGAGGGACCCAGCAGAGACTAGCAAAGCTTGTAATTCAGCACATTCCATCAGAAACTTCCAGAAAAAAAACTGATGAAAAGGCTATTCACTACGCTCTCAAACAACAGCTGGGGTCACCAAAGTCAGGAAGCCAGCAAGGTAAGTAATATGAATATTTCAGTAATGATGATAGAATGCTCAATTTCTCCATATTATTTGGGAAATCTTGAAGTCTACTCATAAATATAATAAAGTAACAAATTAACTTTGCTCTCTAAGAGGATCCCAGGGAAGATTCCTTCTGATTATGTCTCTGAAGACACCAGGGAAGAAAGAAAATTAATAGTGCCATGGACTAATGAAGTCCTTAAGCATTGTAGGCATCAAATTTAGAGTTAGGATGAAATAATCCCGTGTGAATGTGTCACTCATAAAATTGCAGCATTGTATTATATTTCTCTGCATTAATGTGAACTGAGACCAGGGTCTGTAAAAAAAAAAAGTAGGTGTATAATTCAGAAATAGCAAAAATATATGACTTATATTGACTTACACTTCTTCAAAAGTTGTACTGCATGAAATACCATAGTATTTCTGGATTTCTAAATAAATTCATCTACTTAAACACAAAGAATATTTTCTACTATCTCTTAAAACTTTCATAGAGTAGAGGTTTTCCAAGTGAGCATTTGATAAATGCTGAATGACCTTGATATTCCACTTTGTGATCAGAAAATTACAACTTAGAAAATACATTATCATCAGGATCACCTTATGAGTGTATTGTCACTTTATTTGGAGAGGTGGGCAATGTGGTTGTTCTTGAGTTTTGGTTTTGCAAACACATTCATCAGTGCTCCAGGCTCTGAACTCAGGTATTATTATTCTTAGCAGTGCTAGGGGACCATCACAAGGATTGGGTATCAAACCTGGGTCAGCTAAGTACAAGGCAAGCACCCTGACCTCTGTACTAATTTTCTGGTCCATGGGGTCATTTCTTTTTTTTTTTTTTTTAATAAATAAAAGGTGACCTCACAACTAGTCAGCACCTGATGTTTTTTTCTGAAAAGCTCCTGGCATTATCTAGAGTCTATTCCTATACTCCTAACTATGAGAACTTTGTATGACAACTAGACCCATGATGCAAAAGTGGAAGAAAGCAACAGCCAAGAGAAATAGAAAACTTCAGAAAGTACAAACAGCTAAACTTTAGCACTTGACAGGGGTCAAGTTTTTCTTTCCTTTTTTTATTACTATTGGAAAAGTTCCAACATCATAGAACTGGAGATAATAATATAATAAATTCATATGTACCAATACTTCAGCTTCAAAATGATCAAAAACAATCAATTATATTTCCTATATAACCTACTTCTACTCTGCTTTTCAGATTACCTAGAAGTAAATATTGAACACCAGATTGTTTTATCATTAATATTTTCAGTATGTGTTTCTACATAGCAAAAATTAACCTTTTTGAAATTTAACCTGTTCTCCAAATCAATATTTGAAATATATCCCAGAATAACAACTTTATTTTTGGTGGAAGTATAAAAGTGTTTGGAGTATACCATGTAATGTATCAAAATAAATTAAAAACTTAATTCCTGTGGTTATACAACAATTATGAAGCTTTAATGTAAGAAATTAATATATATTAGGGAGAAGTCCATGGAAATATATGGAGGAAAAAAACTATGTGATTCCAAAAGCTCAGGGTAATGAGTGTATAGCCTTTGGAGATTTGTTAAATTAAAGCAAAGATGGCTAATTGAGTATTTGATGTAATCAATAAAATTATTTTAAACTGGCTTGCTCTTCAAGCTTGTATTCTCCCTTGAATTTGTAATGTTCTTGTCTCTATGCCTCTGCTTTTACCACACTGGAGACCCTGTGTTCTCTCTTAAATACATGCTTCCTCTTTTTATGTCCCCTCACATCTAAGTAAGTTTCAAGACTATCTTGCTTCACTAAAAAAAAAAAAAAAAAAAAATTTAAAGTTTTAATAAAACTGGGGCTGGAGAGATAGCATGGAGGTAGGATGTTTGCCTTATATGCAGGACCATAGTTCGAATCCCGGCAGCCCATATGGTCTCCTGAGGCTGTCAGGGACAATTTCTGAGTGTAGAGTCAGGAGTAACCCCTGAGTGCTGCCGGGTGTAACCCAAAAGCAAAACAAAACAAAAACAAAAAGTTTTAATTAAAATATAAAGTGGGAAATTATTTCAATTAATTAATATAAGATGACATTTTACTTATACTATGCAACCTTTTAAAAAGAATTCTGACATTTTAACAAAATGTCTATCATAGTACTGCTGGCTTTCTTTTGAAGGTTTTATCAAATCTTTTCATTTCTTCATGTTCTGAGCTCCACACTCAGAAATCGCTCCCGGCAGGCACAGGGGACCATATGGGATGCCGGGATTTGAATCAATGACCTTCTGCATGAAAGGCAAATGCCTTATCTCCATGCTATCTCTCCGGTCCCTTTTTTCATGTTCTAATAAAACACATAAACATTTATTTATCCATGATGCCTCCTCTAACCATGCCAATGACCATTTCTCTCATTAAATTCCTATTAACTTGGGCTGAAGAGATTGTACAGTAGTTTTGGGGTGCTTGCCTTGCATGTGGCTGACCTCGGTTCGATCCTAAACACCTCATATGAACCTGTCAAAATTCTGAGAGCAGGGTCAGGAGTAACCTCTGAGCATCATCAGGAATGACTCAAAAACAATACCAAAAAAAAAATCAACTCGATATCTAAGCTCAACTTTAACTCACAAAAGCAGTCAGATCTTTTTATGTAACCAGTACCTTTTCAGGGTTTGTGTGTATGTTTGCTTTTATTTCTTACTTCAATAAGAAATAAGCCACCTTAGGGCCTGAGCAATAGCACAGCATAGGGGGTTAACACATTTGCCTTCCATGTGACTGACCTGGGATTGGTCCCTGAACCCTGCCAGGAGTGATTCCGGAGTGCAGTCAGGAATAACCCCTAAGAGAATCCAGGAGTGGCTAAAAAATGGAAGGAAGGGAGGAAGGAAGGGAGGAAGGAAGGAAGGAAGGAAGGAAGGAAGGAAGGAAGGAAGGAAGGAAGGAAGGAGGAAGGAAGGAAGGGGGAGGGAGGGAGGGAGGGAGGGAGGGAGGGAGGGAGGGAGGAAGGAAGGAAGGAAGGAAGGAAGGAAGGAAAGGAAGGAAGGAAGGAAGGAAGGAAGGAAGGAAGGAAGGAAGGAAGGAAGGAGGGAGGGAGAGAGGGAGGGAGGAAGAAAGGAAGGGATGGAGGCAGGGAGGGAGGAAAGGAAGGTAGGAAGGAAGGAAGGAAGGAAGGAAGGAAGGAAGGAAGGAAGGAAGGAAGGGAGGGAGGGAGGGAGGGAGGGAGGGAGAGAGGGAGGGAGGGAGGGAGGGAGGGAAGAAGGAAGGGAGGGAAGAAGGAAGGGAGGGAAGAAGGAAGGGAGGGAAGAAGGAAGGGAGGGAAGAAGGGAGGAAGGAAGAGAACGAAAGCCACCTAAAGCTAGTCGGTTTCCTTTTCAATCTCTTACTACATGCTAGAATGATTCCTGGAATCAGAACCCTCCAATTTTTGTTATTTTTGTGAAATATGTCAGTAAAGAGGCCATTTCCAAATAGTGTTCAGAACTCTATCAAATACAATCTGACCTACTATGCACAGCCCAGAAAGCAGGGGTGCTGGAGCATTCTTGGTGAGAAATGGGGGCGTAGGGACCAAGAGCTCCATCTACTGGCCAGGATTCCACATCAGCTTGCCCAGTTTTCTGGAACAGCTTTCATGAACTACAATAGAAACCACAATAACGAACCTCTTTTTCCCCCTTCTGAATTTTACAGAAAAAATGTAGAAATATAAGTAATTCGTGTCCCAAGGTACTACTAAAAAGGTGGGAGCCCCTGTCTAAAGACAAAAAATATAGTGGCAGTTTTTTTTGTTTGTTTGTTTGTTTGTTTGTTTTTGCATAGGCTCAGCAAAAGTTGGGGAAATAGGAAAAAACCTTTGGCCTAAAACTAGTTTTGTCCCTACCCATAAGGCATTCTGCTATGGAACAAATACAGGCTCAGGATAGAGGTCAGGAGCCAAATGGTCTCAGGTGCATTGGTGGAGATTAAAAAAAAAAAAGACAGAACTAAATATCAAAGTCAAAGTCAACAACAGTGGAATCAAGAAATCTAAACTTTTTTTACTTGTTTTTTACTTGTTTTACTGGCAGGCCAGGGAGCAAAGGGTAGTGCTATAAGATGCACTCTGGGAACATTGGGGGAGGGAAATTGACACTAGTGGTAGGATTGGCCCTGATTCATTGTATGTCCGGAATCCTACTATGAAGAACTTTGTAAATGACAGTGGTTTCAATAAAATTAAATTAAATTTACAAGAAAAGCTTAACACCAACTCTGCAGGAACAGAACCCATCCGAAGTGAATTTTCACTGACAGAAGTTACTAACTGGTGACAAATCCCATTTGTGAGAGAAAGGTGCAGGTGATCTACATGCTGGTGTCTATTTGTCTGGATACTGAACCAGCAGTGCTAAATAAACCCAGTAGTGATGATGGTTCCAATATGTCAGTAACTTGCAGGTGTCTTTAAAATGACTTTGCGGGGGGCCTGGAGAGATAGTACAGCGGCGTTTGCCTTGCAAGCAGCCGATCCAGGACTAAAGGTGGTTGGTTCAAATCCCGGTGTCCTATATGGTCCCCCGTGCCTGCCAGGAGCTATTTCTAAGCAGACAGCCAGGAGTAACCCCTGAGCACCGCTGGGTGTGACCCAAAAAAAAAAAAATGACTTTGCTGGGAGAGTTACAACCAGTGTTGATAGGGGTTACTCCTGGCTCTGTGCTCAGAAGTCACTCCTGGCAGGCTCAGGGGTGCCTTGAATCAAACCAGAGTCAATCTGGGGTTGGTCGTGTGCAAGGCAAATGCCCTACTGCTATGCTATGACTCCAGCACCTTTAAAATGACTTTTTAGATAATAAAGTGTGCAAGCCTTTTGCCTTATACACACAGGATGACCCAGGTTTGATCCCACGAATGGTTCCTGATTCCTGCCAGGTGTGACCAGTAAGCACAGAGGTAGGAGTCAACCCTGTTAAGTATGACCCCAAAATAAACAATGTCTTTTTAAAAGACAGAACTTTAACATCAATTTTTTGTTAAAATATTTTAAAGTCGGGGCCAGAGAGATAGCATAGCAGTAGGTTGTTTGCCTTGCATGCAGCCAACCTAGGATGGATGGTCTTTTAAATTCCATTTGAATCCCCTGGTCCCCCATGCCTACCAGGAGAGATTTCAGAGCACAGAGCCAGGAGTTAACCCCTAAGCACCACTGAATGTGGCCCACCCCCACCCCCCAAAATTAAAGTCAATTTTCAAAGATTATCCTCGAAAATGTGTAAGACTGAAGAAAGCATATGGTCCAGAACTCCTCTTAGGCAATGGTAATAATTGGTAAATTATTGGTAAAAACACTGAAAATATGTCTAACTAACAATTACAGCCTTTAAGAAAGGGGACTTCAGGATTCAAGAGATAGTAGGGGGGGTAATATTTTTGCTTTGCATCTTGCTTCCTGGGTGTGACCTCCAAAATAAAAATTAATAAACCACAGGAAATAGTCGTCATACCTAGGGTCATTTGTGAAACAATTTTAATTAACAAGCCAGATAAGTTATACATGTAATACATGCAAATCATAATAAAGGACCTGCTATGGTGATTATTTTTCCCATGTTATCTACTTGTATCATTGCAACCTAGTTAAAATGTTTAATAGCCCCAGTGATCAGCATGTCTTAGGAAATTAGAACGGAAACAAAGATTCTAGCTTCAGATGGGTTCTCATTGAATCTCATTGAATCTCATTGAATTTAGCACCAGCCTTTTCAACTTTTTTCCTTGTTTTCAAAATATAAGATTTAAACCTGGTGCAGATTAAACCACCATACATATAGGGAAAGAGCTCTACCTCTGTCATATCCCTAACCCTTCATTGGTCTTTTGAACTTAATAGTAAATATTCAATATGAAAGAGAAAATGAGAGGGGCTAGATAGACATTATAGGGGTTAAACCACCTACCTCACATGTGGCCAGCCTTGCATCAAGCAATAGCACCACTGTGATGGACAATCCAGGACTTACCCTAGAAATTTCCAGATGTGATCCTGCCCTCCAAGAAATAACTAGAGAATATTACCCCACCAAAATTATAGTCTGAGAGGGAGCATTGTCTTTATAATTTTTCAAACAAAAAGAAAGTCTTAGCCAAACTTCCAAATACATTTTAAAACTAATTTATCAAATTGTGTAAAATAATTAGTTGGGAAGAAACTACTTGGAAGCATCTGAAATTTGCAACCAGAGGCAAATTCTTTTGTTTGTACATTTATTTCAAGGTAAACAAAACCATGTGCCTTTTTGGGAAACTAGTACCATCATAAAATGGAATAATGAAAGCTTCCTGATAGTTTCTGCATTTTTAGGGTTGAGTTCTAAGTATATGAATAGGAATGTAGTTGGAGATCTGAATTTAGTCAAAAACAGGAGTTTTCATTTGATAACATCTAGAAAGTTGGAGCAAAAAAAAGAAGAGGTTTAATGGAAACCTATAAGAAGAAACAGAAATAAAAGCCTTAATATGCAGCTGGTAGTTTGCATTTTGCAGCCCAAAATTTGAAGAATCTAGTTTACTTAGATTAATAATGGTTAAATGCAATAAGAGACCCGTCTAAATTATTTTCAGTTCTGGGGATCAAACCTAGGACCTCCCTCATGCACAGTACCAATATCTAATACTTGAAGAGTGAAAAATCTGATGGGCCTTCAGCAAAAAAATTTAAGTTGAATTATGTTCTGAGTACTACTCTGGAAATCTGTCAAGAGTGTGTACAGGAAGACTGAATATGAATCAAAAATTAAAGAATAATTTCTGAACATCATAAAGTTAATTATGTAAAGAGCACCAGTGTATTTTTTTTAAAATCTAAAATCCAGAGAAACAGTACAGAAGCTCAGGAGCTTTCCTTGCATGTGCCAAGCCCATTTGATCCATACACTATCAAGAGTGTTTCTTGAACACAGAGCCAAGAGTAAGCTGTATACTACTGTTATCTTAATATAAATTAAAGAGTCCTATTGTTGGTAGGGGGATGGTGAGGCCTTTCTGGACTTGACCTGGCTCCCACAGCCCCTATGGTCTGGTGGGTCTGAAGGTTGCAGGGTGAGGACAGAGAGATTCACAAGGCAGTCAGATGAAGTTCCAGGAGTCAGCCAGCTTTATTTCAGTCCTACTGCCACGCACACTTCCTCACATGGCCTCTTATACCAAGCCTTTTCCTAGCAGCTACTTCTCTACTCCTACTAGGCTCTCTAGGCCTCTGTCTCCCTTTCAGCTGCTTTTACCAGGCTTCCTAACTGGCTTCCAGGCTGACCAACTCCCTTTGGTGATGCCACTACTGCTGCTTCTCTGATGATGCTCAATTGTTGATGCTGAATCTGATGCTGTATCCCTGATGATGATAGCTCTCTCCCCTGCTTCTCTCTCTTACACTCCTTCTTATCCCCTCTCTCTCCCCCCTGCAGACTCCTCTACCCGCCCATTCCAGGTGTGGGCAGTTCTGAATTCAGGTGGGATAGATGAGTTAGGGGAGAGAATACCCACATACTACCAGGCAGGGGGAGCAAGGAGGGAAAGGATGTTGCCTGTGTAAAGCCCTGGTTTTGATCCCAGATATAACAAAAGCATAATAAAAGGATATTTTAAACCTGACAACTTGAGCCAAATACTTGGGCCAACTTGAGCCTTTGGTAGTATATGTAAGGTTCAAGGTTCATTACAAGAATTGAAAAGTTTATGAGTCTATATTGCACTTAACAACTATTTTTCTAAACCAGATGGACTTTGATCTCCCCAACCAAATGTAATGCTTTAATTAGCAACTTAAAGTAATTGCTGTTATAATCTACTTTCTATTTCCCATTTATTTTCTTTTGTTTGTTTGTTTTTGTTTTTGTTTTTAGGCCACACCCGGCGGCGCTCAGGGGTTACTCCTGGCTGTCTGCTCAGAAATAGCTCCTGGCAGGCACGGGGGACCATATGGGACACCGGGATTCGAACCAACCACCTTTGGTCCTGGATCGGCTGCTTGCAAGGCAAACACCGCTGTGCTCTCTCCGGGCCCTCCCATTTATTTTCTAATTTTATCTATGATTTGAAGGATAAATCATATTTGTTTTTACTTTCTTTCGTAAAAAAAAAATCTTTATTCCTTCTTCCCATACTTTTAACGATCCTGTAATAGTCATGACCTTAGGAGAGGGCTCAAAATAATAAGAACATTGTATATTACAGAAAAAAAAACATGTCAGATCTCATGTAGATATAAAGGAATCTCATTTTTCTTTCCTCCAAGAATTAAAAAAAAATCAGAAGTGCAAGGAAGCCTACACACAATATGCATGTTGTATGGCATTGTTCTCTCTGGGCTGAAACTCAAGCTTTTCACCCAATAAACTCAAAAGAACAAGCCTTCTTATTCTCAGCATATTACTCAGGCCAGAGTTCAAATCTTTTGTTCATTTTCAGATGTACTCCTTCAGCAGAGTCCTTAGGATTTTGTGAAAGGGTATTATCTTCTTCCCAAACTTATTTAGCTTAGATTAATAATGATCCAGAGCATAGGCCATTCTAAATAACTTACTCATTTTTAAGATGGAAAACACTTTATTTTAAATAGTCTCTGTCCCACTTTTTCACTGGGTGAAATTTTAATATAAGAAATCTGGGGCCGGAGAGATAGCATGGAAGTTTGCCTTGCATGCAGAAAGTGGGTGGTTTAAATCCCAGCATCCCATATTGTCCCCCAAGCCTGCCAGGAGCAATTTCTGAGCATAGAGCCAGGAGTAACCCCTGAGTGCTGCAGGGTGTGACCCAAAAACCAAAACAAACAAACAAACTCAAGAAATCTGGATTCAGGCCAGAGAGATAACATGGAGGTAGGGCATTTGCCTTGCATGCAGGGCAGTGGTTCAAATCCCGGCATCCCATAAGGTCCCTCTAGCCTGCCAGAAGCTATTTTTGAGCATAGAGTCAGGAGTAACCCCTGAACACTACCAGGTGTGACCCCCCCACAAGAAAACAACAAATGGATTCATTGTCACTATGTACCTTAAATATTACTGTGAAAAATTTGTAATTCACTTTGGCTACAATAAAAATAAAAAAAATAAGGAAGAAAAAAAAAAGAATCTGAAGCAGGGGCAGGAGAAGTGGTACAAGCCATAGAGAGGTTACCTTGTATATGCGACCTGGGATGGACCCCGCTTCAAACTATCAAAGCATCCCATATGGTCCCTCAAGCCAGGAGCTATTTCTAAGCGCATAGTGCTCTAGTCCCAAACCTTGCGTTTTTATTAAATTAATAATTTGCCTATAAATAAGGCATATCTATTCAATATGATAGCAACTGGTTGGCAAAAGTATGAAATCCTGGTAATAGGAACTAATTGTTTCAAAATGCAGTGTGTTTCAAGCATGCTATTTAAAATTACTTGGAAGCAATCATAATCAGATCAAATAAACATTCTATTAATCAGATACTTAAAAATCAGTTATCTCCCTCCTATTCAGAATTCTCTCCAACAAAATGTATTGCCTTGACAATCAACAGATTATTTCCACTACCCAATTTTCCATAATTGTTTAGAACGGCGTTTTTCAACCACTGTCTGGTGTGCAGTGGAAAAAAATCCAGTTTCATCTGTGACATGTGGCTTCAGCTCACAAATATACCAATCATTATAAAATACTTTATTATTAAATAATAATTATAAAATAAACAATAAATAAATATTATAAAATAATTTCTTTGTGTTTGATTCCTATGCAAGAAAATTACTTTAGTCAATAGGCATAGAGTTAATTTTTTTAATATTTTCTAATGGTGGTGTGCCTCATTATTTTTTTCATGAAAAAAGTGTGCCTTTTCACAAAAAAAGGTTGAAAACTGCTGGTTTAAAATAATCTATTGAGTTTTGTGAATAATTACTTGGACAGTGCTTTGTCTCCCTGCTATGCATGAAAAAAGAAAACAAAACTATTTCTGACCAAATCCATTATAAAGACTCTCTTATTTTCCAGGAATCATAGCTGAAATATGGCTCAGAGTGACTTCCTCTACCCAGAGAACCCAAGGAGGCGGCAGGAAGTCAACCGTCTTCACCAGCAGCTTCTTGATTGCTTATCTGACAGTTATCATGCCACCAACAAGCTCATTGGGGTTTTAAATACACACTTGGGGTGCAAGCTGGCATTCATTGAGATGAAAAGAAATGGAACTATCAAAGAAAACTGTGATCTCATCATCCAGGCCATGATGAATATCCAAAAGGAACTACAAAAGGTTGATGAGGCCCTAAAAGATAAACTAGAGCCAACCCTTTACAGAAAACTTCAGGATATTAAAGAGAGAGAAACAGAGAAAATTGCAATAGTACAAAAAGTTATTTCAGTCATCCTGGGAGAAGCTACTTCTGCAGCCAGTGCAGTGGCTGTTAAACTCATTGGCTCCAATGTCACAACAGGCATAATTAGCAAGCTGGTCACAGTGTTAGCTCAAATTGGTGCTTCTCTCCTTGGTAGCATTGGGGTTGCTGTTCTTGGTCTTGGCATAGATCTTATCTTCCAGGCCATCCTTGGAGCAGTGGAGAAAACGCAGCTTGAGGAAGCCATCAAAAGTTATGAGAAGCATCTGGTGGAATTCAAGTCCGCCTCAGAAAAATACCAGTATGCTATTGCTGAGGTTACCAACATTGTAAAACATCCACTGAAATAAGTTTTCATTTTATTTTTTGGATAAGTTTCCTGCTTCTATTTTCATAACAGTGTCTTGCTTCTTCTATTGGGTTTATTTTCCTTAAGTTTCAACACATATATAAATATGATAACCAGAATTGGAGAGTGAGCTCAAAGAGCTAGAGCACATGCCTCATACGTGGAAGTACCTAATTCACACACTGACATGATTGGCCCTGGTCTTCAGTAGTTCTAGAAATCCCCACCCCACCCCCCAAAAATATATAGCAAACAACTTGTGAAGAATTAAAGATGCCAAAGCTAGTTAACATGAGGATTCTTTATCAACCCTGTCTTCTTACTCTGTACTATGAGATTAACACCATAGTAAATGTAAAGCAAGGGTGGAGATTGTCTTTTCCTCTTCTCCAAATTCCTAAAATTGACATTGATATAGACATATTCCTATCACTTCTAACATCATTTAGTTCAGACATTATTTTTGTTTTTGTTTTGGGGTCACACCTGGCAGCACTCAGGGTAACTCCTGGCTCTTCACACAAAAATTGCCCCTTGTAGACTTGGGGAACCATATGGGATGCCGAGATTCGAACCACCATCCGTCTGCATGCAAGGCAAACGCCCTACCACTGTGCATCTCTCTGGCCCCTCAGACATCATTTTTATTTATCAAGTATTCACAAACTCTGGGCCTGTGAACAGAAGAGAAACACAGCCATTATGTTGACCAAAAATCTAAATACAATTTACTGTCAAGAGGAAGAAACTGAGTTTGTTATATTTTGCTTCAATTAAATAAAAAGTCAATGGTTCCAGAAACTTCTACTAATGACATACTAGAATCCAGATGGATTTGTAAATAACAACAGCTAGAGACTACAAAGATCAAAGTTCTGAGTGGAGAGTGTGGCTTAGAAGTAGAGCATATGCCTTATTTATGTAGAGCCAGGTAACTCCTGGCTCTGCGCTCAGAAGTGGCTCCTGGCAGGCTCAGGGGACCATATGGAATGCCGGGATTCGAACCACTGTGGGTCCTGGATTGGCTGCATGCAAGGCAAACACTGTGCTATCTCTCTGGCACCTAACCTTACAAATTTTATTTCTTTTGGCAGCGGGGGGAGGGGGGCAGGAGGGGGTCCACATCAGGCAATAGTCAGAGGTTACTCCTGGCAGGCTCAGAGGACCATATGGGATGCCGGGATTAAAGCCTGGGTCTATCCTGTGTTGGCTGCGTGCAAGGCAAACACCCTACCACAGTGTTATAGCTCCAGCCCCCTAATCTTACTAATTGTAAAGAAAAAAAACTTCCTTCTCAATACTAACAGAAAGTAGAATGCTTTCCTTGCTATTTAAAACTTTGAAGTGGCCTAGTTCATTTGTAACTTGATTTCAGAAAATTTCAGCGGCATATGGAGGCCTAATAGTTCTAAATTTCTGCAGGTGCATTGTTTTGTAGATGACCAAATTTCAAATAGGCCGTTCATGTAAGAATGAGTTTGGACCTGAAGGACACACAGTTAATGTACGTTTCTGTACAAAGCCCTGCTAGAACACCATTGGGTAGGCCCCCAAACAAACAAAAAGTGTGTGCTTCTTTTTTTATATATTCTTTTATATTCTTGCTATCCAGTGCATAAAATGTCTTGGAATGGTAAAATGTCAGTATATATAAAATATTAAATAATTAAAATTTTCAAATGTTCTCATTTTCTGTCATGGCTTTTTAATCAGAGGCAAAACTCAAATAACTTATCTGAAATTTTTTTGACTGGTTTGTAAGTTTCTATAGGATCTTTTTTTCTTTTTTAGGATGTAAAATTGTCTCAAACTGAAAATATAATTTTTTAAATTTTCTTTATTTTATTGAAACCATTGTGGTTTACAGAGTCCTTCAGTTGGATTTCAGACATGCAATGAATCAGGGCCAATCCCACCACCAGTGTCAACTTCCCTTCTCCAATGTTCCCAGAATGCATCCCATGACCCTACACTCTACCCTCCCAAGCCTGCCATCATAGCAGGCCCATTTTAAATTTTGGATGCTAAAGTTTGGATCTCATGATTTCATTGTTATTGACTTTGGCTTGGATGTTTAGTTCTATCTTTTCTTAACACCACCAATGCACCTTAGACATCTTAGCCCCTGTCCTTCATCCATTTTTTTTTTATTTTTTCCTTCTTAATTGTATAGAAAAATGTATCAAATTGTATACATAGAAAATTGTATACATATAACTGTATACAATAAAAATTATATGCAATTGTATATATAGAAAAATGTATCTTAATTGTATAGAAAAATCTATCTAAAAGATAAAAAAGGGGGTGGTTGTTTTTTGCATGGGCACAGCAAAAGTTGTGGAAAATAGAAAGAATAAAAAACTTTGGCCTAAAATAAGGTTGACCCTGACCCATGAAGCATCCTGCCATAATACCAACTACAGACTGTGGGTAAAGCTATAATTTCTAAGACAGAAGTTTAGCTAAGAAACAACTTTTAGTGGTGTTAGGACAAAAGGACAAATCCTGGACCACCAAATTAATTCATATAACTCGCTGAAAAATAATATATATGTCCATTGACAGAAGTGTTGTATCTCTTAACACTTTCCTAGGGCTACTAAGATGAAAAATAAGCTCGAGTATCCTCTAGCAAATACTTAACCTTACCTTTAAGAAGAAGCGAACGGGGGAAAAAATCTTAAAAATCTGAATATGCAGAAGGTACAGAAGGAACTAAACCTAGGAAGCATCACGGGTAACGTCGTAAAGGGTGCATTCAGTGTGGAAACTGAATTCAGTGTGAAACCAAAATCAGCTTCCACTCTTGCATGTATATATTTATGGAATGGGGGGAGGAGGAAGCTCACATACAGTGCACAGGGAATAGTACTTGCCCCTTCTACCCCACCACATTGAATTTATGATTTTGTTAAGGTTTCCATTGCAAAAATCCTGTTAATTAATCGCACAAATTCTGTTGATTAATTAATTGCACAAATCCTGTTAATACAGGTCCTGACTTTTTCTTTTTTTTTTTTTTCTTGGGTTTTTGGGCCACAACCTTTGACGTTCTGGGGTTCCTCCTAGCTCTGCGCTCAGAAATCGCTCCTGGCTTGGAAGGAACCACATGGGTCGCCGGGGATCGAACCGCGGTCCGTCCTAGGATAGTGCTTGCAAGGTAGACGCCTTACCTCGAGCGCCACGGCCGCTCGGGAACCTAACAAGGGACTTTTTGACGGACAGCGACAAACCGGAAAAAACCACCACATCGCGCCGCCTCAGGCCCCGCCCCTCAGCCCTGTAGGAAGCGCACAGAAATGACGTCAGAAGGCTATAAAGCAAATCCGATCGGTCGCCGAAGAGCCTGTCGAGCGGCTCTCAGCCAATCATCAGCCGAGGCGGGATTACTTTGGAGCGGAAGCCGCTCTGGCCCCGAAATGCGTGTTGATTCTCTATGGTTCGTTTCAGAGCCGGGAAGCGCGGAGCTTGCCGGGGACCGGGGCTTTAGGGGCCGGAAGTGACGTCACGGTGGCGGAGGGGCGCGAGCTTTCAAGATGGCGGTGGCTGGTAGGCTGACCCAGCGGCCGAGGTGAAGGCCCCGACGTCCAGAAAACCCCGAAAATCGCCTTCTTCGCCGCGCCCGCCAGCCCCAGACGCCTGCCCGACTAAGATGTAAGTGTGCAGGGGGTGGTTCTGCTTCGTTCCTTTGCATCTCCGCCGTCCCTTCGTGGGGGCCTCGGGGACCGACGCCAGGCCCCGCTGTGTCTTCTCGTCCTGCCTCTGAGAATTTAGGGTCTCACTGAGGTCACGACCCCCGCTTGGTGGTGGCGAACATGTCGGGGTTCGGCGGCTTCTGCCTTCGGGGACAGTTGGAGGCGCCTCGTGTCTCAAACCTCACACTCGAGTCCCAGGTCAACCGTCGCCCCGGCTTCGGCGGTTGCTGCGGCTGCTCCAGGGTTTGCACCCCATCAGCGCCTCTGGGGCTGGTGCAAGGGGACCCCCCCCCCGCACGGTTTGGGGGAGCTGCTTCTCTTTCCTGTCTTCTCGGCTGGCTTTTGGGATTCCCCTCCTCAAAAAAAAAAAATTGAAGGGATTTTTTTTTTTTTTTGGTTTTGATTTTGGGCTCACACCCTGCAGCCCTCAGGGGTTCCTCCTGGCTCTGCACTCAGACATCATCCCTGGCAGGCTCGGGGGACCATACGAGATGCCTGGATTCGAACCATTGTCCTTGTGCATGCAAGGCAAACAAACGCCTTACCTCCATGCTATGTCTCCGCCCCCCATGAAGGGATTTTATTTTTTTTCCTTTTTTTCTGAACTAAAATCTTGAAATGTTATTATAACATTATAAATAGATCTCTGGGGGCGGGTAGGGTGCTTGCTTGGCAGGCAGCTAAGCCAGATTCAATAACAACACACACTAAGCCAGACTCAATAACAACACACACAGAGATGGTTCCTTCCCTGAGCCCACCAGAAGTGAGTCTTTGAGGGCAGAGCCAATAGTAAGCCCCGACCAAGTAACCACCAACCAAGTATGCCCCTACCCCCAAAAAATAAATCAATAAATGCATTCGGGTTTCACTTTATTTCTCTGCTCGGTTCCCTGGCTGAAGAGGTAAGAGGTGGAGTCAGTCAACCTGCACTCCCAGATTCTGCCTACTCAGGGATGGAAAACACCACAAAATGTTTCTTTAGTCTACCTTAGCCTTCTTGAAGTTTTCTATAATTACTTTGGGGTCCGCTGGGATTCTCAGTGCACCACCACGATTCCTTCCTTCCTTCCTACCCCCTCCACATCCAGAAGGGAATGTCGACCTATGGGGGTGATGTGTTCTGGTCCCAGGACGTGCCTCTAAGTGTGTAGGAGGAAACCTAGGCAGCTTGAGCATTAGGCGTAGGAAGCTGTTAGTAACAAGTCAGACACAGACTCCTTTTTTCGGGAGGAAGGGATGGTCGAGTTGTGTGTCTCACTAAAAACACACCCCTTTTCCCCCATCCCACATGTTTGCCAACGTGTTTCGGTCCACTGCAGTTACACGAGATGCCACTGGGAAGAATCGACTAAAGTACCCAGGCTGCGATCACCCAAAATAAGATCAGTGGACAGGGTTTGACATTGTTAGGCATTAGGGTTCTCCTTCAAGTCCTTTTTTATTTATTTATTTATTTTTAATAAAAAGGCAAACCCAGGGTCAGGCAGGCTCTGTCAAGGAAAATGTTTATTTTTTTTTTTGGCCACACCCGGCGGTGCTCAGGGGTTACTCCTGGCTGTCTGCTCAGAAATAGCTCCTGGCAGGCACGGGGGACCATATGGGACACCGGGATTCGAACCAACCACCTTAGGTCCTGGATCTGCTGCTTGCAAGGCAAACACCGCTGTGCTATATCTCCGGGCCCGGAAAATGTTATCTTAATGTTGACTTTTAACCTCCATCAAATTATTTGGAGTGTTGTCTGACTCCTTCACATAGTATACTTTGATTTTGAATGTGTGTGTGTGTGTGTGTGCAGTTTTAAGAACGATAAAACTGAATTAAAACCCCATTTGAATGAGCTTGACTTAATTTGAGTTTTGGCTGTCTTTGGGGTTCTGTGTTACATGCCAAGAAAAACCAGGGATAGGGCATGCAGGAAGTCTGAGTCTGTCTCTGTTCTGGCACCCTAGATGGAATAATGGGAGCACGCTGGAAGAAGACTAATGCTTCTCATGTTCATAGTGGTTGTCTTGTATTGAGGCATTTTCTGATTGATTTCTTCTATTGACAGTCCTATGATCCATAAAGAGAGTTAAATTAAGGACATAATACGTCAGTAATCTTTAAACTTCAGTTTCCCTTAAAAGAGCACTAAGGACCTAATTTTTTATGGTCAAGCAAGCAGATACTATCTTAAGTGGATCTTAAAGTAAAATGAACAGTCTCAAAATGTTACCAAAGAAATGTTTTTTAGATATCCGTGAGTGTTTCATAAATACATACAAAGGAAGAATTTTTTTTAGTGCAGGAAAAGTAAACTCTTTATTTTTCTTTGCAGTTTATTGTTTTCTTTTTAATGAGCAAGTAAACTACACTACTCATCAACATGGGACGAAGATCAACATCATCCACCAAGAGTGGAAAGTTTATGAACCCCACAGACCAAGCCCGTAAGTGTCATTAATGTGGAATGAAGAATAGTAAAAAAAAAAAAAAACTCAAGCCTTGGGGATTGTTTTATTATGTCTTAATTTAAAAATTAGCAGTACTTAGAATTAATAGTTACTGTTTTTGTAAATACATGATAAAGAAATTAAATACCATATTTCTTATATGAATAACTTGCAAAATAGAACTTAGAGCTTTCTATTACTAATTTCTGAGCAAATTAATGTTATATGATCTTAGAAAATATATTTTCTCCAGGTTACATGAAAACCTATTTGTTGCATATTTTTAATTTACATAATTAAGTAAATAATTAAATAGAGGGATACTATTGGCATATAGAGTGAGGGGCAGCACTATTGCTAAATACCTGTCAATGCACAGGGCAGCCTCTCATACTAAGTATTATCTTTATTAAATTAAAGTAATTGCTAATGATGAGGATTCAAATGTTTTATATTTTCTCTCTCAAGGGAAAGAAGCCCGGAAGAGAGAATTAAAGAAGGTAGGCGTTCAGAAGCATCCTTTTAAATATAAATATGAATTAACACATGTTATTTGGGATTAGATGATTTCAAAATAACTTTTACAGTTATATGCTAGGAAAAGTATTACTTTGTGCTTCTTTTTTTTTTTTTTTTTTTTTTTTTTTTTGGTTTTTGGGCCACACCCGGCGGTGCTCAGGGGTTACTCCTGGCTGTCTGCTCAGAAATAGCTCCTGGCAGGCACGGGGGACCATATGGGACACTGGGATTCGAACCAACCACCTTTGGTCCTGGATCGGCTGCTTGCAAGGCAAACACGCTGTGCTATCTCTCCGGGCCCGTGCTTCTTAACTATAGAATTTATTAAGACCAATAAGGAATTTGCCTTGCATTCAGCAAAATCTGCTTCTATTGTTTGTACTACATTATAATCCACCAATTGCTACCAGGAGTGACCCCTCATTGCTGAGTGACCCCATAAAACCCTCCTTTTTTTTCCCCTCTTTTTGCTGAACCAAAATCTTGAAAACTCAACTGAAATAACATTATAAATAGATATATGGGGGCGGATAGGCTGCTAACCCAGATTCAATACTGGTACCCCAGATGGTTCCCTGAGCCCACCAGAAGTGAGTCTTGAGTGCAGAGCCAATAGTAAGCCCTGAATCACCACTAGGTGTGCCCCCCAAAAAAATAAATAAATGCATTATGAATTATTTATGTCTCCCATAAATTTTACTATTAGATAAAAATATGCTACTGAATAAGCATATAAATAGTTTACATTTGTTTCAATTAACTTTGTAGCTCTTGAGTTTTAATAAGAATTTACCTTTTAAAAAAAATATGAATTTACCTTTCGTTTGTTACCTTGTTTGGGGGTCACACCTGGCAGCACTTGGGTTACTCCTGACTCTGCTCAGAAATTATTCCTGGCAATCTTGGGGAGCCATATGGGATGCTGAGCATTGAACATGGATCATCTGTGTGCAAGACCCTACCCACTGTACTATGGTTCCTGCCCAAGGATTTACTTTTTTAGTATCAGGCTTTACTCAATGAGAAAACTTAGGTTTTATTTTATTTGGTTTTGGGTCTTGGAGTCACACACAGCTGTGCTCAGGGATCACTTTTGGTAGGGCTCAGGACCACCTGGAGTGTTGAGACTCAAACCAAGCTAGGCAGCAATATGCAAGACAAGCATCCTGCCTGCTTCACTATATCTCTGTCCAAACTTAGAATTTTAATAATTTGAAATTGTGTGTTCTTGTTGTAATTTTTAGCACTTTATTCTACTGTGTGTTTCTCTTAAAGCATACAGCTGCAAGCTTCGTGGAGATTTTGTAAAACTATCTTAATTGACCAATTTTTTTAAGCTTTTTTGTTTTGTTTTTGTTTTATTGGGGGTGTACAGCACAATGTCAACAGAAACATGCTCAGTAGTGCTCAGGGCTTACTACTGGCTCTGTATTCAGCGATCACTCCTGTTAGCACTTGAAGAACCATAGGCATGCTGGGCATCAAGCTTAAGTCATCATGTTTAAGGCAAATAACATAGCACCCTACCTGCTGTACTATCATTGCTTGGTTCCCTAACTGGTCAAGAACTTGCAAGGTTAAAAGAAACACGAAAACTACACTTTGGGGCCAGAGAGAAAGTTTAGATTCTTTAAGCAGATTGAATTAAAAACTTGAGAGTGCACATCTTGACATTCTGTTTTTATTGTTTGTTTGTTTTTAAGAACAAAAAACAACGCATGATGGTACGAGCTGCAGTTTTGAAGATGAAAGATCCCAAACAGATTATCAGGGACATGGAGAAATTGGATGAAATGGGTAAGAATATATTTTTTAAAAGTTTAGCTTTTATACAGCAGGGATACAGTTTGACACATTGATACTAAATAAACAGGCAGGTAAATAAAACATCACAGACATAAAAAAAAATTTAGGGCTGGTAGGTCGTTTGCCTTGCATGAGCTAACCTAGGACGGACCACAGTTCGATCCCCTGGCATTCCATATGGTCTTCCAAGTTAGGAGCGATTTCTGAACGCATAGCCAGGAGTAACCCCTGACCATCACCAGGTGTGGCCCAAGCACACACAAAAAATGTAAAGGATGATTGGTGACATGGAATTTAGATTTAATTTAGTGTCAGAAGGTTGAACTGTGGTGGTGAGGCTATTGCTAACAAGATCTCATCTAAAATAAGAAAATAATCACTTGAACTGATTGTGATTATGAAAACCAGTTTGGCTGGCTTGTTTTCGACGTTTTGATAGCTGATTTTCAAATTATCTTGTGGGGCTTTTTTTTCTTTTAAGAATTAAAAAGTTGTTGATGTTTAGTTTCCATCATAGTGTTCAAATACCCATACCTTTACCGGTGTTCATTTCCTGTTACCACTTTCCCCAGTTTCCCTCTCCTCATCCCACCCCCTATGGCATATCTCTCTCTTCTCTCTCCCACTCTACCTCCCTCCTTCCTCTCTCTCCCCCACAACTTCCTTTTTCGTCCTTTTTTTTTTTTTTTTTTTTTTTTTTTATGGTTTTTGGGCCACACCCGGCGATGCTCAGGGGTTACTCCGGGCTGTCTGCTCAGAAATAGCTCCTGGCAGGCACGGGGGACCATATGGGACACCGGGATTCGAACCAACCACCTTTGGTCTTGGATTGGCTGCTGGCAAGGCAAATGCCACTGTGCTATCTCTCCGGGCCCCCTTCTTCGTCCTTTCCCCCTGCTTTCCATATCCCCTCCTTCCCTCTGTCCCCTCTTTCCTACCTGTGGTTTTGAATACTGTTACTAAAGAGTTTTCGCCCAGAGTAATCACATCCAACAATTACTGTCATCTTTTGTAACTTCACTTTCCACCCAATATTTTTATTTATTGTCTTTGGGTATTAATCTCAAACTGGGATTTTTGTTTTTAATATCCCGCTGATCCTTCTATGTCTGTCCATCTGCCCCTGGCTCATTTCACTCAGCATGATACTCTGTGCCTATTCCTGCTGGATAAGGAAATTTCATGACACTTTTTTTTTTGGGGGGGGGGGGCCACACCCGGCGATGCTCAGGGGTTACTCCTGGCTGTCTGCTCAGAAATAGCTCCTGGCAAGCACGGGGGACCATATGGGACACCGGGATTCGAACCAACCACCTTAGGTCCTGGATCGGCTGCTTGCAAGGCAAACGCCGCTGTGCTATCTCTCCGGGCCCTCATGACACTTTTTTTTCTGCATAGTATTCCATGGTATAGATAAACCATAGTTTCTTTTTTTGGGGAAGGGGGTTGGTTTTTGGGCCACACCTGGTGTTCTCAGGTTACTTCTGGCAGAAATCGCTCCTAGCTTGGGTGACCATGTGGGATGCCAGAGGATCGAACCGCGGTCTGTCCTAGGTTAGCGCTTGCAAGACAGATGCCTTACCGCTAGTGCCACCACTCAGGCCCCATCATAGTTTCTATATCCACTTATCTGTTCTTTTTTCTTTTTTTGTCCTTAAACTCGATTGATTGATTTGTTTTTGGGCCACACCCAGCAGTGCCTGGCTCTGCACTCAGAAATCACTCCTGGCATGCTCGGGGACCATAGGGAATGCTGGGAATAGAGCCAGGTCCCTCCTGGGTTGGCCACATACAAGGCAAATGCCCTACACTGTGCTCTCTCTCTCTCTATGGCCCCCCATTTTATCTGTTTTTGAGCACTTAAGTTATTTCTAGATTCTGGCTATTGTGAATAGTTTTGAGCAAGGAGTACTCCATGTGCACCACTAGGTGTGTTCAAAAAAGGTACAGTCTATATATACAGTAACTCATTCAATGTTTAGTTCTTCCGTGTCTAATTTTATAATCTGTTTTTTCTCAAGAATTTAACCCAGTACAACAGCCGCAGTTAAATGAGAAGGTGCTGAAAGATAAGCGTAAAAAACTGCGTGAAACCTTTGAACGTATTCTGCGACTCTATGAAAAAGAAAATCCAGATATATACAAAGAATTAAGAAAGCTGGAAGTAGAATATGAACAGAAAAGGGCTCAACTTAGCCAGTACTTTGATGCTGTCAAGGTAATCAAGTTTCTTTTGAGAAATAAACTGACGTTTAATACTTAGATGTGCTCCAGAAATTTGGTTGATTATACTGAACTTTTTTCTTTGGCAATTTAAATTTGGCAATTTAAATAGTAGCTCCAAACTAGAAACATTCCCAGCTCATCAACACAATAGGTAAACAAAAATTGAATACACCTGAGCATAAAAAGAAATTATCTGCTGATAATCAACATTATAGGGTAAAAACATAATTTAAAGGATAAATTTCAAAAACTTGAACTTTAAAAAATTACAATTTTATTTATGTAAAGAGCAGGCAAAGATAGGAAGGTAACAGTAGGTTCCTGATAATAGGTAGTGTTAGCTATTGACTTAACTGAAGGACTGAGAAGTGTGTGCTTACCCAATGGTCCTCAAACTACGGCTCGCGGGCCACATATTGTATTTATTCCCATTTTGTTTCTTCACTTCTAAATAAGATATATGCAGTGTGCATAGAAATTTGTTCATAATTTTTGTTTTTACTATAATCTGGCCCTCCAACAGTCTGAAGGACAGTGAATTGGCCCCCTGTTTAAAAAGTTTGAGGACCCCATGCCATAACTCAATAAATTTGCACATTCAATATATGGAATAGCCATATGGCAGTAAGTGTTTGTCAGGTAAAAAGAGTCCCATTTCATAGCAGACTAAGGTAACCTGTAGGTCACCAGTTCATGTAGTAAAAATTCCACGAAGTAACATTAAAGCAGGGCTCTCAAACTCTTTTTACCTGGGGGCCGCAGGAGGCAAAGTTGGGGTGATCCTTGAGTGCAAAGTCAGTAGTAAGCCTTCAACATTGGGAGTGTGACCCAAACAACTAAAACAAAACAAAAAAAAAGATTCCTCTAGGGCAGGGCCACAAAACGTGCCGTTTGCAGCCCGCAGGCCACGAGTTTGAGACCTCTGCATTAAAGTTAAGACTCCAAGAGCCAGAGAGATACTACAGTGGGTAGAGCACTTGCCTTATGCACAGCCAACCCAAGCACCCCCTCTAATTACCCCCAGCACCACCAGGAGTGACCCCTGAATACAGAGCCAAGAGTAATCAGGTATGGCCCAGAAATTAAATTAGAAGCCAAGTTCTATCACTGAGTATAATTTCTAAGTTCATTGGTATTTTTTACTCTTTTTTTTATTGTTTACTTTTTGTTTGTTTGTTTTTGGGCACACCCGGTGATGGTCAGGGGTTACTCCTGGCTATGTGCTCAGAAATCACTCCTGTCTTGGGGGACCATATGGGACGCTGGGGTATCGAACCGCAGTTTGTCCTAGGTTAGCGTACATAAAGCAGACACCTTACAACTTGCACCACCATATTATGTGTGTGACAATAGTGAATTACAAGTCTTTTGCAGTAATCTTTAAGGTACGATAGTGACAATGAATCAGGGCCATTCCCACCACCAATATTCTCCTCCCTCCACCCCTGTTCCCAGCATGCATCCCATATCTCCCCCCTTTACTTTCTGGACTGCCAGTGTAACTGGTCCCCTCTGTGTATAGCTTGTTGTAGATTGGGTATCAATTCTGTTGTCATTGACCTTGGGTTTGGTGTTTAAGTCTGATCATTTTTTATTTCCACTCAGTGTTCATACTACTGTTTGGTCCTGGTACCATCCATTCTTTTCCCCCTCAATTTATGAAGCACAACAAGATGATTTAAGTTCTGTGGTTCTGTTGGGGGGGGGGGAGCTTGGAGGAGGTATTTGTTACTCTTTCATCCAGAAAATATGTAATGTTTTAGTTACTAATATTTCAGCAGTTGGCTATTTGTAAAACAGCTCCTGTTTCAAGTTATAACCAGAAAGGATTATCTGACAAAAACAGCTAGCTTTGTGCTCCTTTAGAGAAAATATTTTCTTCAATTCAGTAATAGTTTTTGAGAATACTTTAGACTTCCTTTTTTCATGTGCTAGTTGAAAAATCTCGTTTATGAAACATATGGCAATAAGTTTTGAATCTTGCTTGTGGATTACTCTTGGTATACTATTGAAGGATTCCCTCTATTTCAGAATGCTCAGCATGTGGAAGTTGAGAGTATTCCTTTGCCAGATATGCCGCATGCTCCTTCCAACATCCTGATCCAGGACATTCCCCTTCCTGGTGCCCAGCCACCCTCTATCCTTAAGAAGACTTCAGCCTATGGGTAAGGAAATGACAACATTTATTAAAAGTGCTTTCTAGTGTGTTCAAAGGGCTAAAGTTTGTGTCTTGTATACTCAACACCCCAGGTTTGATTCTTAGAGCACATGGCTCCCAGACAATATGGAGAAGGTAGCCCTAGTGATCCTCAGCTTTGTGGACCTGAGTAGTTTTGCAATGCTGGACTCCCACTGAATGATCCTACCAAGTTGTCTAATTATTGCTAGGAGTAGCCCCTAAGCCCCCTGACCATATATAGATGCCCACCCCACCAAAACCCTGATGTTTTTCATAATTAGAAAATGTTGTGGGGCCAGAGTGATAGCACAGCAGTAGAGTATTTGCTTTTCACACAGCTGGCCCAGGACAGACCTGGGTTTGAGCCCTGGCGTCTCATTTAGTCCTCCAAGCCAGGAGTGATTTCTGAGTGCATAGTTAGGAGTAACCCTTGAGCGTCACCAGGTGTGGCCCAAAAACCAAAACAGAGAAAAAATCTAGTAATATGCTTCTATCGTATGCCAAAATCAATGTAGTTGAGAATAATCAATGCAATAAAGAACTGATCATCAGTGATTTTACTGTATATGAAATGCTTGAAAACCAAAAAGGGAAATAACTTTCATTGTTAATGTTATTACTATAAATTTCTTTCCTAGACCTCCATCTCGGGCAGTTTCTATACTTCCTCTTCTTGGACATGGTGTTCCACGGTTGCCTCCTGGCAGAAAACCTCCTGGTCCTCCTCCTGGACCACCACCTCCTCAAGTCTTACAGATGTATGGCCGTAAAGTTGGCTTTGCCCTAGATCTTCCTCCTCGGAGACGAGATGAGGACATGCTATATAGTCCTGAGCTTGGTAGGGATTGACTTTTTTATTTTTATCATTGCAACCTCTTTACCTTTTTTTATGTGGGCCCTCCTGCACTTGGGAAATAAGTACAGCATATAGGGTGTTTGCATTAACGCAGCCAACCTAGGTTCAGTTTCTGGCATCTCATATGTTCCTTTGAGCCCTGTTTACCACCAGGAGCAATTCTGAATGCAGAGCCAGAAGTAACCCCTAACAAGGGCTCTATGTGCAGGGATACAAAACAAAATCCAAAAATGAAGGTATATAAAGGTATATAACTGATAACTAAAGAAAGGCATCATACATGAGGGAATATAGAAGTAATCAAGTATATTGCCTTTCACTTTCTGTTCTCAGATAAAGCATTTATGTGTGTGTGTGTGTGTGTGTGTGTGTGTGTGTGTGTGTGTGTGTGGGGTGAATGTGCGTATATAACAATTTCTTAAGTGGGATTTTTTTTTTTTTTTTTGAAACATGCACTTTTTAAAATTTTTTGTGTTTACAATTGTTTTGGGAGCCACATCCAGGTATGCTCAGGGATCACTTTTGGAGATATCCAGGAAACCGTATATGGTGCTGCCATTTGAACCAGGGTCTACCTTATGCAAGGTACATACCTTAGCATCATGTACTATTCTCTCCAGCTCATGAGTCTTCTCTTTAAAAGAAAAATTACATTTGGATTAGAGGTAGATTATACAGGGGTTAAGATACTTTCTGGGTATGCTTTCAGCACTGGTTCAAAATTCCTGGCGCTTCATATAGTGACCCATATTTCCTCCTCTCACAAAAATCTTTACAATCATCATCTAAAAAGAATTTAAAGAATATAGATCAGGGCGGAGCGGTGGCACAGTGGTAGGGCGTTTGCCTTGCACGTAGGTGACCTAGGACGAACCACAGTTTGATCCCCTGGAGTCCCATATGGTCCCCCAGCCAGGAGCGATTTATTTCTGAGTGCATAGTCAGCCAGGAGTAACTCCTGAGTGTCACTGGGTGTGGCCCAAAAACAAACAAACAAAGATATACATCAGATTCTCTGTGAATATTTGAGATCCATATAGAAAAGTCTTTAAAAGAAATTATTCTGAGTTAAATATTGAGAATAGTTGGAGCTGGAGCAATAGGATATTTGTCTTGTATGTGGCTGACCCGGGTTTAATTTCTAGCACTTCAGATGATTCCTAACCCCTGCCAGGATTGAGCCCTAAGCACTGCCAGGTGGGCCCAAACCAAAAATATGGATATATTTGTGTGAGAAGGAAGCAGAGGAGAGTTCGCAAATACTCCTTTTCTCCTCTCAGTTCAGCGGGGCCATGATGATGATGTGTCCAGTACCAGTGAGGATGACGGCTATCCTGAGGACATGGATCAAGACAAGCATGATGATAGCACTGATGATAGTGACACTGACCGATCAGATGGAGAAAGTGAAGGGGATGACTTTGGGCACCGGGATGATGAGAGAGACAATGAAGAAAAAAAGTCAGGTAAGTGTAACTGAAAATCCCAGTGATGGGTCCTGTTTTTTTATTAATGGACCTTTATGAGGAGTTTTTAGCATCTAAAAAGGAAATTCACAGCTCAGAAATCTCATAGTTCTTGGTCTTCAATGGCAATGCCCAAGGGGTGTGGTGGGGGAGAGTGAAGCAGTATAAAAAAGCATTTAGTATACAAGGGCCAGAGAGGTAGCATGAAGGTAAGGCATTTGCCTTGCATGCAGAAGATGGAGGTAAGGTGTTGCCTTGCATGCAGAAGGACGGTGTTTCTAATCCTGGCATCCCATATGGTCCCCTGAGCCTGCCAGGAGCGATATCTGTGCATAGAGCCAGGAGTAACCCCTGAGTGCTGCTGGGTGTGATCCAAAAACAGAAAAAAAGCATATGCAGAAGTCTAGGGGTATGATGAGAGCACATGCCTAACATATGCAAGGCACTAAGTTTGAGTCCAGGCAATATATGTCCCTCCTCTGTTAGCATTGCTGAGAGCAGTCAGGTGGCATGCTAGCACTGCTAGGTATATGGCTCAGGTGACCTCCAGGATTGCTTCTTTACTCCATCGCCCTTAAAAAAAAAAAGTCATACATTTATACTAAAATTACTGTTTTTTGGTGAAAATGGCAATAACTATAAACAACAAAAATAAGTTATCATGTATAGGAAAGGAAAGTAAGGTCTCAAAGCTCACAAGATAGTACAGTGAGTAGGGTACTTTTTTTCACGTAGCCAACCTGGGTTTGATCCCAATACTATACATGATTCTCTCAGAGCCCATCAAGAGTAATCCCTGGACACTACTATGTGTGGTCCCCAAAAAAGGAAAGTAAACTCATAACTTTAAGGAAACCAGTCTGTGGGGCTGCAATAATAGGACAGCAGGAAAGGAGCTTTCCTTTACATGTGGCTAACCCAGATTCAGTTCCCTGTATCCTATGTGGACCTCATGTACCCCAAGGATTAATTCCTGAGTACAGAGCCTGAGTACCTCTGGTTAAGGCCCCAAAACAAAACAGTTCTGGAGAGAAATTCAACAAGCTAGAGCTCATGCTTTGCATGCAGGAGGCGCAGTTTTACTCCTGTAGCACTACAACGGCACCCTTAACTCCTAGGGTGATCTGAAAACTTTTTCTTTTTTTCAAATGATTTTATCTTTAGTATAAGCCTTTTACATTTTGTTGGTTTAGTTTTGGGTTTGGTTTTTTTTGGTTTCGGTTTTCAGTCCACACCTGGCAGCGCTTAGGGGTTACTCTTACTCCTTATGGGATGCTAAGGATCAAACTCAGGTCAGCCATGTGCAAGGCAAACGCCCTACTATTGTGCTATTGCTCTGGCCCCAACCTTTTAAATTTTGTATTGTATCTTATATTAAACCTACAAGTGCAACTCAAGTTTAACTGCCGTGAGCCTAGTGTTAATTACTAATTATGTGTGTGTTATACATTCAGACTGTTATGTATATTTTTAATAGTCTCACCCCCAGCTTTCCCATCCCCTCATGCAGAAAAAGTTGTGAAAAGTCTAGGGCCAAGCACTTAACTTTGCATAAATGTTAACCCAAATTTAGAATACCCTTGGCTTCATATCAGTTTTATATGTTCTGGACTTAACATGTCTCTAGTCAGTTTTCATAATTTTTTTTCCTTTGGAAAAAAAATCACAAGGATGTTGAAAGTATATTTATTTTTCTACTTGCATCTTTTAAGTTATTGGATAAAACATACTAATAGCATATGTTTACACATACTTTGATTAGTATACTGTCTTTATCTTCTGCCTAGTAGAGGACAATATTCATAGCTAGTACTTGCCTTATAGTGAGCATTTACTGAATTTTGTTAATGCCTGCCCACCCACTATCTCTTCTTTGGCTCCTTAGGTTTGAGTGTACGGTTTGCAGATATGCCTGGAAAATCAAGGAAGAAAAAGAAAAACATGAAGGAGCTGACTCCTCTTCAAGCCATGATGCTTCGAATGGCAGGTGAGGTGGGGAGAGAAGAGGGAGTCTTTGATGTTTCCTCATGCCAGTTGCTTTACCTGAATTTTTTCATGTAGCATCTCAGCAACTCAAGAATGTTAAAATATAGTAAACACTTGTTTTATAAATTTAAGGTCTATGATAACCCCTGGCAATGAGCAAAGAGACACTAGTGGTATTGCCCTTCTATTAGTCAGAGGCAAAGCAAATAGTCCTTTGTTCATCCTAGTTTAGTAGCAGATTTTTTGTGTATGTGGGCACAAATAAATTAAGGCACTTCGGTACAGCCACTTAACTTGCATGCAGTCTACTCTTCAGTTCTCAGCACCACATGCACCTCAGGGACCATGTGAATGACCACCAGCCACTGCCAGGTAATGACCCAAACCCTCCTTCCAAAAATTACTATATTGTAAGGTAGATAGCCCGATCCATTAGTTTTTTTTTTGTTTTTTGTTTTTGAAAGCCTGAACTTGGTCAACTCTTCTATACTGGCATAGACAAGTGGAATATAATATACTCTTGATCACATTTGATCAAAGGCTATTAGGAAGTAAGTTTTAAGACAACATTTAATGGTATATGACTTGTATCAGTGTTATACAGACCTAAAAATGAATCAACTTCATTTGCCTGGTTTAAAATTTCAGGTCAGGAAATCCCTGAGGAGGGACGAGAAGTAGAGGAATTTTCAGAGGATGATGATGATGATGATTCTGACGATTCTGAAGCAGAAAAGCCATCACAGAAACAGCATAAGGAAGAGTCTCTTTCTGATGGCTCATCTGGTGCTGCACAGCAGCAAGCTCCCCCACAATCAGTTCCTTCTCAGATACAAGCACCTCCCATGCCTGGACCACCTCCTCTGGGACCACCTCCTGCCCCACCCTTAAGACCACCTGGGCCACCTACAGGCCTTCCTCCTGGGCCACCTCCAGGTAAGCACTTACATGTCCGGAATACCATATTTTCCGGCATATAAGAGGACCCCCTAATTTTAGACTTCCTCTCTGAATCTGGCCAATCTGAGCAGGCTTTTTACAGTGTAGATTCGAGTTCAGAAATTGTATAATTCGCATGCATAAAAAGCCTGCTTGGATTGGCTGAGTTAGAGAGGCGGTCCGAGCAGTCTGGCAATGGTTGGTGCAGGATCGAGTTGGAAAATTCGTTTGGTGGCAATATCCAGACGATTTTCATTTAGCGGCATATTGAAACATTTTTCGGGATATACTCGGCGTATAGCGTATAAGACAACCCCCGATTTTCCGGTTGACTTTTTTTTTTTGTTTCAAAAGTCGTCTTAAACACTGGAAAATACAGTAAGTAAGGTCTCAATGTGATCAGAAATTTTTTCAGTGCCATTAGCATCGATGGTTTTGTTATTTGTTTTTTTTTCCTGGAAGGGTTAATCCCTGAGAAATCAGGTACACCAAGGATAAATTGCATTTGCGTATTTTCAGGCCTTGTTTGCATATCACTAATTTACAACTACTTCTAAACCTCTTCCTCTTTGGGGTTCTTTAATCCTAATTTTAGTGGGGGAAAAAACAACTACATAACTGAGTTGCTTTATTATTATTTTTTTGATAAGTTGATGGACTAAAGGGAGAGTATAGCAGTTAGTGCTCTTGCCTTGTATGCTGTGTAGCCGACAGAATTCCATCCCCAGTATCCCATATAACCTCCTGAGTACCACCAGGAGTAATTTCTGAGTGCAGAGACAGAAATAACTCCTGAATATTGTTGGATGTGGCTCAACATTCCCACCCTCACCCAAAAATTAAAAAAGTTGATTGAGGTTGTGAGAACAGGACACGGTAAAAATACTACCATATTTTTCTTAGGTTGATAATTGTTGGATGTTACTGTAATCTTATATACAGAAGTAACCAGTATTGATCAGTTATTTGGCTTAAAATTTAGCATAAAAATGGGCCAGATAGCACAGGGCTCAATACCTGCACATGTCTTTATTGTGCTGGAACAAGAATTTTGTCTCCCATACTGCATGATTCCCTCTGGGTTTGCTCTTAGTGGCCACCAAGCAGCCTTGCATTGCTGGGTCCAGCCTTGAACTAGTTGAGCCTCACTGGGAATGATTCCCGCAGCTCAACTTGAGCATTGATTAGCAATGCCTCTCACCCTTAAAGAGGTGTAAAGCATTTATAGTTGGCAATAGCATACAGAGATTTTTGGCAGATATTAGTTTCTTAATTAGTTGATCCAGTAAATTTTCTTTATCTGAGTTTTTCCTTTTCTGAGTGGTTCAAAGTTGGCTTCAGCTGAAACTTTAAAGTAACATACCTTATATTCCATTTTCAGTTTATGTTGGACAATTTAATAGTTTCTCATGTTTTGTATAATTCTATCCAAGTAGAGCCAGAATTATTTCTGAGTTAGTGCTGGAATATAAAGAGAAATAGTCTATAACAAATTCGGTGTGGGTGTTTAGATTTTTATTGAATAAATTCTGTTTTTTACACGTTTTCAGGGTTTTTTTTTTAAATTGTTTCAAGTTAAAGTGGTAAGTCAAACCACATCTCAGTAACTTGTTTTTAAGATCACAATTACTATTTCTTATAGATTTGTTTGTAAGTGAATTTATCATTTTCTCTTTTTAGGAGCTCCTCCATTTTTGAGACCACCCGGGATGCCAGGACTCCGAGGGCCTTTACCGCGACTTTTACCTCCAGGACCACCTCCAGGCCGACCCCCTGGCCCTCCCCCAGGTCCACCTCCAGGTCTGCCTCCTGGTCCTCCTCCAAGGGGACCTCCACCAAGGCTACCTCCCCCTGCACCTCCAGGTGACAATTTTGATTTCTACTTCAAAATCATGTTCCCTACATTTCATTTGGTCTGATATTTTTTATTTCGGTACCTTAAAGTCAAGCATTATCTTAAATAGTACAATTTTGCTTTTCACCTGTATTGAAGATGAGTTCTCTCAAAAAAGATTCATGTTTTATTTTGCCTAAAATTTTCCAGTCAAACCACTTTAAATTCAACATTAGAGTCTTTAAAAAATAGAATGTCTGGGGTTGGAGTAATAGCATAGCCGTAAAGCATTTGCCTTGCACGTGGCCAACCTGTGACAGAGCCTAATCTGTCTAATCCTGCCAGGAGCGATTTCTGAGCACAGAGCCAGGAGTAAACTCTGAGCATTGCCGGATATAGCCCAAAAATCAAAATAAATAAAAATAGGGTATTTCTGATTTACTAAATTAGGAGTCCCAGTGTAATGTAAAATTTTGGGTTTTTTTAATGTCCCAATTTAGACTTTTTCCTTGCTTAAATGGTATATTGAAAAATTACTGGGGCCAGAGCTATAGTACAGCAGCAGGGCATTTGCCTTGCACACTGCATCCAGCACAGACCCAGCATCCCATATGGTCTCTCCAAGCCTGCCATGAGTGATTTCTTAGCACAGAGCCAGGAGTAACCCTTGAGCACCACTGGGTGTGGCTCAAAAACAAAAAAAGAAAAATTACTTGTCTTTGTTAGTAATGGCACCTTAGGTTTGATAAAATTAGGTGCTTTACAGTCACTCTTTAAGAGTGGCACGTGAGGGGCCAGGGCCATAGCATAGTGGGGAGGGCATTTGCCTTGCATGCAGCAGGCCCGGGTTCAATCCCTGGCATTCCATATGGTCACCTGATCCTGCCAGTAGTGATTCTGAGTGCAGAGTCAGGAGTAACCCTTGAGGGCTGCCATGTGTGGCCCAAAAACTAAAGGAAAAAAAAGGTGCCATGTGAGAGTCTGGGATACTACACAAAGAGCTACTATGCACCTTCAGGTCCAATATTTGAGCACTGAACTGAAGTAGCCTCCCCCCCAGAAAAAGAGTGGCATTTGAAGAAATTCAAGTCTACAGTTCCTGGTAAATGATATTACATGTAAACTATCAATACATGGACATCTTTCCAATTATGGTAACATTGTAAATAATAATAAAAAAAAAGACATCATGGTCCAGAGCAGTAGCACAGCAGCAGGTATTGCCATGCTTGCAGCCAACCCAGGGCCAACCCGGGTTCATTCTCCGGCATCCTATATGGTCCAGCAAGAGCCTGCTAGGAGCAATTCCTAAGTGCAAAGTTATGTGTAACCCTTGATTGTGGTTATAGCCTAAAACAAACAAAAAAAGGACATCCTCTTAGTTCAGGGTTTAAATTAAAATTTTGAGTTACATTTTTGGAGGGAGGATTGATGTAGAAACCAGTAAATGAAGTATAGAGAATAAAACCCACCTTGATTTTTTTTTTGTCTACACTATACAGCTTGGGCTGGCCCACTGGTACCTGACAAATTTAAATCCCAGTTGAAGTCAGTTGGGCAATAGTATTGTTGAGGAAAAGTATACTGAAGGTGAATAGTGCCTTAAAATATTAGAATCAGAATTTATTTCTGTGATTCAAAGATCAAGCTTTGTGTGTAACTTGTGTAAATTGTTCATTGCTTTTTTTTTTTTTTTTTAATTTGGAATCCAGAGGAATTAGTACAGGGATTAAGCTACTTGTCTTCTTTTCATGTGACCCACCATGTTCAATTCCTGAACACCACCAGAAGTGAACACTGCTGGGCATGTCCTAAATACTCCAAAAATAAAGTTGCCTTCTTTAGAGTAAGTTGTACATTGTGGTATTTACCTGTCTGTTTTCTCCTTCACTTAGGTATCCCTCCCCCTCGTCCTGGCATGATGCGCCCACCTCTGGTGCCTCCACTTGGACCTGCCCCGCCTGGGCTTTTCCCACCAGCTCCCTTGCCGAACCCGGGGGTTTTAAGCGCTCCTCCCAACTTGATTCAGCGGCCCAAGGCGGATGACACGAGCGCAGCCACCATTGAGAAGAAAGCTACAGCAACCATCAGTGCCAAGCCACAGATCACTAATCCCAAGGCAGAGATCACTCGTTTTGTGCCCACAGCACTGAGGGTACGTCGGGAGAATAAAGGGGCTACTGCTGCTCCCCAAAGAAAGTCAGAGGATGATTCTACTGTGCCTCTTGCCAAAGCAGCCCCTAAATCTGGTCCATCTGTTCCCGTTTCAGTACAAACTAAGGATGATGTTTATGAAGCTTTCATGAAAGAGATGGAAGGGCTACTGTGACAACTGCTGATGCCAGAGTAGGCATAGTTCACATCAGTGGTTCATGAAGAAAGGCTCTTAGTAAACATAGGCAAAGAGCTGCTTTCACTGTCAGGGTATTTTCTCATCTCAGTTCAAAGAATATCCTAAGGTTTAGCATTGTTCACAGTTTACTCCAGAGTGTGTGGAGTACTTCATTCAGATTAGATGGGTTGTTGAAGTGCTGCTAACATCCATGCCAGTTCATACCATCATTTTTCTCCCTTTACAAATCTTTGGGAACTTGTGATTGGGGATCTTTGTTATTTGTTTTGGTTCTCCCGGTATGCAAAGGGCACTGGCATACAGATTTCTGAAAAGAAAAGCTTAATTCACCCCATCTAGCCTTTCATGTTTGAGTTATTAATATTTTCTTGTAAATATTTTGTAATATTGTAGTGAAATGGGTTGCAATGTCATTTCCTAATACAGAACAAGATACGTGGGAAGAAATGTACAATTCTTTGATTAAAATTATTTCCCGCTGATCTATGAGTGTTTCATGAATAAATGTTCTCCAAGATACTTTTGTTTTACTAATAATGTAAAAACACCTGTTTCATGGGCAAAGAAATATTTAAGCTCAGTTTTTTGGTTTTTGGGCCATACCAGGGGTTACTCCTGGCTTTGTGCTCAGGAGTCATTCTCTGTGGACTTAGGATCAAACTCAGGTTAGCCACATGCAAGGCAAGAAGTATCTTTCCGCCTGCTTTGGCCCTAGCCTCAGTTTCTGATACAGAATAACTGTCTCACTGAAAATGTAAAATTGAGCTTGTCTTTTTAGTTTTAGTTTATGAGCCATACTTTACCAAGGTCCAATGAAGTTGCTTAGGAGTTAATAGTTCTTGGGACCATGTGGTGCCATGGATCAAACCCAGCCATGAGTCATCTGCCTCATCCTAAACTTGAGTAATTATCTCTGATCTGGTAGGAGCAATAGCACAGCGGGTAGGGCATTTGCCTTGTACGTGGACCTACCTGGATTCAATCCTGTCTTCCCATATGGTCTCCAGAACCTGTCAGGAGCGATTTCTGAGTGCAGAGACAGGAATGACACACCCCCCCCCCCCCAAAAAAAAAAAGACAAGAGTTCAATGGATATGGTGCATATTTTGTTTGTAGGAGGTTCAAATTCAATCCTGTGTACCACATAGCCCTCTTAGGAGTTTTAGGAGTAGCCCCCTCCCTGAGCACACTGGGTAAGGCCCCAGAACTTTAAAAATACACATATATTAAGGAATAAAGAATTCTTCAGGGTTATATTGGCTAGAACAACAGTCTTGCTAAGAACGGTGAGTCTTTCTGAGGGAGGAAGGAAGAGATGGAATTATGGTTCCTTATATGTAGACCTAGCAATAGAGGGGCCATGGTAATGGTGAATCTTTATCCTCCCTCAGTTACTTGTTCAGGGCTGGAAGTGCAGGGGTTAGGCCGGAACAATGGCACCACAGGGTATTTGCCTTGCATATGTCCAACCAAGGTTCAGTCCCTGGCATCCATATGGTTCCCTGAGCCTGCCAGGAGCAATTTCTGAATGCAGAGCCAGGAGTAAGCCCTGAATGCTGCCAGATGTGGCCCAAAAACCCAAAAAATAAAGTACGGGGATTTTGGGGTCCTTGCCTTGCACTTGGCTGGCCCTGGCTTGATTTTTAGCACTGCTGGGTATGAGCCAAAAAAAAAATTTTTTTTTCTCCCTCCAGAGCTTCATGGACTCAGGTAATTGAAAAGTAAAAACATTTTTTTTCTTCAATTTTTTATTGAGGCTCTGTAATATACAATGCTGTACATCAATGATAGAGTCTCATGCATACAACATTCTAAAGCCACACCCACCACCAGAATGGAAAACATCTTTTAGACCATTTTTAAGGGCTAGAGAGAACTCAAAGTAGCTGAGTACATGTTTTATGTTCAGGGGGCTACGACTGAATCCCTTATTCTGCTAGGATTAACCCCCAAACATTCTAGCCCAAAGAAACTTTCTAAGAAATACTTAGAAAGGGCCAGAGCGATAGCACAGCGGTAAGGCTCTTGCACGCAGCCAACACATAACATACCCCAGTTCCAATCCTGGCATCTCATATGGTCCCCTCAGCTTGCCAGGAGCGACTTCTAAGCACAGAACCAGGAGTAATTCTTGAACGCGGCCGTGTATGACCAAAAAAAAAAAAAACAACAAAAAGAAATACTTAGAAAGTATTAGATGGACCAGAGAAAGTACAGTGAGAGGGACTTACACATGGCTGACTTGAATTTAATCCCCAGCATCCCATATGGTTCCCCAAGCAGTACTAGATGCATTAAAATGTCTAGTATACATGAAACATTCTTTCTGGTTGAGTTTTCTTTCCTAATGGCAGATGTTTGTATATATAACATACAAAGTAAAACTAATGGGGGCCCTCTAGACTAGAGATAGCACAGTGGTAGGGTGTTTGCCTTGCACACAGCTGGCCCAGGATAGATGGCAGTTTGAATCCTGGCATCCTATATGGTCCCCTGTGCCTGCCAGGAGAGATTTTTGAGCACAGAGCCAGAAATAACCCCTGAGCGCAGCCAGGTGTGACCCAAAAACAACCACCAAAAATAAAAAAACTAATGCCAGTTGGCTTTTTGGGGGGACAGAGGGAAAGACTGGACCACAATGCACCTGCTGCTGTGCTCAGGGCTCTCTACTGGTTGGGCCCTGGGCACCATATGTAGAGTCAGCTGGTATGCAAGGCAAGGTCCCTACCCCCTCTGTTGGTTTCTTTTGAAGAGTTCAAACAAATTCACTGGCTGTTCCTATGGCCATTCATTTTTATTTTTTAAGAGACACACCAGGAATGCTAAGGGGTCACTCCTTGCTCAGCGCTCAGAAATCGCTCCTGTCTCAGGGGACCAGATGGAATTCAAAGGATCGAACCAGGGTTGATCATGTGCAAGGCAAACACTACCCACTGTATACTATTGCTCTGGCCCTGCCTGCAATGGCCGTTCTTAAAGCAGACACACCTTAACACAGGCAATTATTTTTAAGTGCATATTTGTACCTATGATAATTTATTCACAAAATTAAAGTTCATGACTAAAAATTAGGGTTAGCATTAAGGAAAAAAATCAAGATAATAGGAGTGATAGCTTAGTAGATAGGCTGCTTGCCTTGCTGGAGGCTGTCCCAGGTTCTATCCCCAGCATCCCATATGGTCCCCTGACACTGCCAGGAATAGAAATTCCTGAGTGCAGAGCCAGGAGTCAGCCCTGAGCATCGCTGGAGTGGTAAAGTCAAGATTGGTATGAAACCCAAATTATGGGTGAAAGCTCAGTTCCTTGCAACAGCTGTTTTGCATGGATTGGGATTTTTTATTTTGGAGTTGTTTCTGATAACAAACGCGAACAGGGACGGGCCAAGTTTGTAAAAGGCAAGATGGTCCGTCCATCCAGGAACTTTGGTTCCAATTTTAGTATATGTGCGGTCAAAGAGAGCATCATCAAGGAACTTTGGGAGTCTCAAAGCGATTGCCAATGGCACCCGCACAGTATGCAGGTGGCTGTCGTGCGAATGAAGTCTGGAAAGGTTAAGAAGGTGCGGTGTAGACCAGAGATAGCATAGCGGTAGGGCGTTTGCCTTGCACGCGGTCAACCCATGAAGGACGGTGGTTCGAACCCCGGCATCCCATCTGGTCCCCCGTGCCAGCCAGGAATGATTTCTGAGCGCAGAGCCAGGAATAACAAAAAGTAAAAGAAGGTGCAGTGTGTGCCAATGAACGGAGGACTTCCCTGCATCCTAGGCGCACAAACCCAGGGAGTCGAGGAAGGTGGCTTCATACCTGGGAAGCAGAGGGAGGGAGGGAGATCCTGAGTTCAGAGTTTGGGTCGATCCCTCTGGTGGCCGTTTACCTTTACTGACAAACCGACCCATGGCTTATAGGCAGCAAGACCTTACCTTTCCTTTGCAGAGAAACCCTCTGAGTTTCTACCATCATGCCTACCCCGTGGAGGAAGGCCTCAGCCATGCCCAGTCAGATAACAGGTCTGGGTGCTGAAGAGATCCACAGAAACCCTCTATCTCTGGGATGGTGTGGATCTCGGTATAGTTCAGGTGATCAGTAAATGGATTCACTATACAAGGTCCTTCTCTCCTTCACATTACTTTAACCCCATTCATCACAACTTGAATCCCTGGCTGGAAAAATAACATTGTTCCAATTATTTGATTCAAAAAAAACAATGAAGGAGCAGGAGGGATGGCACCCCTCACCCCCCACATCCCATATGATCTATGCAATACAACCAGGTGTGATTCCTGAATGCAGAGTCAGGAGTAAACCCCTAGCACAGCTGGGTGTGGCAACAAAACAACAGCAAAATGGAATCTCTCAGCTGGGTGTGGCAACAAAACAATAACAAAATGGAATCTAGTCTCTCTCTTCTAGCTCTCTTCTCTCTGTTCTGTTTCTTTCTCTGTCTCTCTCTTTCTCTCTCTCCTACCTCTCCATATGTCCAAGCCACAGGAAACAATGAAATTAAGAGAGCCAAACTTTAATAACCTAAACTTAAAATGGGCCTGTTATACTGGCAGTCTGTGGGGGAGGGGGGAGGGGTGCAAATGGGATGCACTTGGTGGAGGGAGGTCAACACTGCTGGTGGAATTGGCCCTGATTCATTGGATGTCTGAAACCCAACCATGAAGGACTTTGTAAATCACATTGGTTTCAATAATATTTAAATATTTAAAGAAATCAATTAATTTAAGCAAAAAAATCAAGGTGGGCTAAAGAGAGAGTATAGGTGTTATTGAAGTGCATAAGCAAACCTCTTATGATCACACATCACCACTTGTGATCCCCTGGGCACTGCCAGGAGTGACTTGACTCAAGAAAACCCCAATTGATAGACTCCAAGTATAGTTTGTTAAATAAAACAAAGTTAAGAATTGGGATGAAAGCAAAAAATGCTTCCCCAAACCCACTCAGAGGCCATCTTCTCCATGAAAGTCCCAGATGGTTCTGCAATTGGATTCAGCTCAGGGCTCATTCTGATGGGTGAACTGGAACAGGAAAAGTGGGTATGTGTGCCCTGTACCCACAGCCACTAGTGAAGTTGAATGTGGGGTCACTGCCCAATGACCCCAAAAACCAAACATTGTCAACCAGGACTTTTATACGAAGGAAATGGCCTTTAACTGGAGTGCTCTGAAAGCAGAAGCAATGCTTATATTTTCTCTATGTCCATTGAATTTCAAGAGAATTGGGGCCATATAGTACAGTGAATAGGGTGATTTTCCTGCATGCAGGGGACTTGGAATCAACTCTGTCTCTCATATGGTCCCTGAGCCCCACCAGGAATGATCACTTGGCACAGAACTAGGAATAATCCCTCAGATTTACTGGGTGGAGCTCAAAAACCAACCAAAGAAAAAAGGATAGTTACAGTCTGTTATCAGATTATATTGCTTTGGGGATAAGGATGGGTTTTTTGTTTGATTTTTGGACCACACTTGGTAGTGCTCAGGGGTTACTCCTGGTTCTGCACTCAGGGGTTATTGTTATTTCTAGGGGATGCAAGGGGGGTCATATGGGATGCTAGAGAATGGACTACAGAGGCTGCATGCACAGGCTTTCTTGTCTCTGAACTGGTAGAATGGGACAGCGGAGAAAGGGAAAGTAGGTCATGGGTATTGTCTGCTCAGCTGCCTTAGCTTCCCCTGACTTCCTGTCACTCCTGCCAGGGATGGTGATGAAACCTTTAATTTTCTTCCTCTCCTCACGTGCCCAGTCCCCTTCCCAAACCTTTGCTTTTCTCCAGCACTCATCGCGGTTCTAGACAAGCCCAGCTGTCTCCCTCCCCTACATTCTAAATATCCTTGCAATGAGATTTTCCTCAAAATCAAATTCTCACCATCAGCATTTCAGCCTTCTTACACCGGCGGACAGGCACTGCTCCCTAGACCAGTGGTTGAAAACCACTGCTTTAAATCAATTTATAAATTATACATAGCTTGTGTAAATGTAAAATACAATTTATTATTAGAAATACATGGATTATCTTGTTAACTTAAATATCTTAATCCTAAAGAGACAGCAAAATAAAGCACACATTCAAGGTCAATTCCTTGATGAACATGAAAGCAAATAGACATTGTTAGAGGACTTGAGAGACTGGAGTTCACTAGAAGGTGAGGACTCCCTCCTAAGCAGTAGCTTCTTTTGCACTGTGGAACTTGCCACGTTGTTGGCCTTGTTCTGAATCTCTCCCACCATTGAGTAATCCTGACCCTGGGTACAGCCTTTCATTGTTGAGAAGAGAAAGCCATTCCATGACTGCACCATCAGCCCAGCCATGGTGGTGCTGGGAGCTACCCTGTACCCACACTCAGCATGGAACTGCTGTAGCCCCTGGCCTACAGCATGATGGCTGGATTCCAGCAGGATTGCTGTGGTAAAGGCTCGGCCTCCCCCCCTGAAAAAAGGGGTGTGGTCCTGGCAGACACTGCTGAGAAAAGGCCAGTTGTGCCTTAGGTTAGCACTTGGCAGGAGAGCAACCATGAACTTGCATTAATGTATGATGAGAACATTAAAAAAAGTTGTGTGCCTTTATCCCTAGCATTAAAACAAGAATTGCTGGAACATACCTCACTTACTCTAGGCTGATGGAATAATCTACAATATTTTTCTCAAGCTGGTAGAATCTACAATAATATTTTTCAAAGCTGGTAGAATCAATAATATTTTTTAGCCAGTCAGTACTGTGTAGGCTATAGGTGTGTTTGGTCTTTAATTACATCTGCCCTTTCTTCACAATAGCTCTTTGGTATAATATTAAATGAACAATGGGATTGTACTTTATCAATTAATAATCGACTAGCAAGAATCATATCCAAGAGGAAAGTATAAGTATTTTTCTGATTTCTGCTTACTACCAAGAATCATATCCAAAAGGAAATAAGTATTTTTCTAATATTTATGGTAAATGAAACTGATGACAAAAAATTTACAATATATGCTTATAATGTTTAGATGATTGTCTAATGATTATGCTGACATGTAATGTTTATTCTATAGCAAAAAACGTGTTATACTTGATGTACCCAATTTCCTACTATTGACAACGTTTTGCTTAAATATGAAGAACTCCCAAAAGATCGGACTCTGCTCCAACTACACTTGAGTGTGTTTGGTCTCTGAGTACCCACTCTTCGTCGAATCCTTGCTCCCATCCTCCTATCAAATAACCCTGAAACAAACCCCTTTCAGTGCTGCCAGACTCAACTGGCCTGCGACAGGGAACCATTCCACATACTCAATTTTTCTAAACACCCAAATCCCGACCCATGAGAAGTCAAAACAATCACAATGACTACTCTGTAATCATGAATCAACATAAAAACCAGAGATTTGTATAAACCATAACAATATGCAGGAGCTGTCACCAAAGACAGAGATCTCTTGTATTTAAGGGAAGAAGATGCACCAAATCACATTCAACAGCACATGTGCCTGGAAGACTCCAAAGCAATGTCAGCAAACTCCACACCTGTCATCCTCACAAACACTCTCTTGGTGAGAGTACATGTTCTGCCAGTGGGGAAAGGCAGTAAGTACAATTCCTTCAGCTCCCGTAGGTTCCTGAGAGTCACCAGTTGAAGACAGAGAGGAAAAGATGAGTTCCTCAGAAGCATTCATGGCTCTGTCCTGCATTGCCCACTTGAAAGAGTTAGTATTTAAGACACTTCACAACCTGCACATTTTACAAGCCTAATACAAATTTCCCTCCCATGTTATCACCAAAATGGCAATTTATACATCTACCCCTCTAACAGGTACAATCTCATCAGGGATATTTTGGTTGTAGTTAATGTTAATGTTGTTTTGGAGCCACACTCAAAAACGCGTAGGGGTTTCTCCTGGCTCTTTGCTCTGAAATCACTCCCGGCAGACTCAGGGGACTATATGGGATGCTGGAGATTGAACCCAGGTTGGCCACATGCAAGGCAAATGTGGACAGAGATTTACCCACTGTGATAAACCTACTTTACCTACTATGCTATAGCTCTGGTCCCTCATCAGGGATACTTTGAGTCTGCAGAGGTCACTTGGGCTTTTGACATTATGAAATACTTTAAATTGGAGACAAATAAGCCCTTCTCAGTGGATTGCTTGCTTGAGTTGACTCAGAAAACTGTGTTGCTTAAAGTGAGGGAATATCTATTTTCATATTTCAGACTTACATAAGTGCTGCCTTTTATTGGAGTGGTTACCTTTTTGGGCCACACCTGGCAGCACTCAGGGATCACTCCTGACTCTGCTCTCAGAAATCGCTCCTGGCATGCTGGGGAACCATAAGGGAAGCCAGGGATCGAACCCGGGTTGGCTGCATGCAACACACTGTGCTACCGCTCCAGCCCCAGTGCTGCCTTTCTAATCGAACAACTTGATCAAATTCTCAAGGGCCCTACTAATTAGCCAATTGTGTAATTCATTCTCCTTCATGATGCATATGCTAAAGTCAGTTTTCCAACACTTAAGCCTTCTTTTTTGCATAAACAACACCAAATTACCAGTTTCTGTGCCTTGAATATAAAAACTGCATTCAAGGGGCCGGCGAGGTGGCTGGCGCTAGAGGTAAGGTATCTGCCTTGCAAGTGCTAGCCAAGGAAGGACACAGTTCGATCCCCCAGCGTCCCATGTGGTCCCCCCAAGCCAGGGGCAATTTCTGAGCACTTAGCCAGGAGTAACCCCTGAGCATCAAACAGGTGTGGCCCGAAAAACAAAAAACAACAACAACAAAACTGCATTCAACTGATTAATAATAAAGATAGCTTATCAAATTGCTGGATCACATCAGAAGTCATAATTGTTAGGATGCTCTTTATTTACCTATTTCAAGGGGTTCTATAAATATTAGTCTACTAGTCCACATCCCAAATCCAGCTTCACACACAAATCATGATTATTCTTGAGTACTATTGTAGCAGGCAAACAGTACTCCATTCCCATGTCAGAGGCTCCTCCAAATCCACTGAAGTGATAAGTATGTGTCTGCTTCTAGGAAAAACTGAGGTTTAAAGAGATCAACAGGTCCCCAAGTCACCAATGAGTAAGCAGCAGAGCAGATTTAAATGGAAGTTTCATTGCTGAGAGTTGACATTTTTAAACAATCACTGGCAGGGGGCATAAATTTGCCCCGGGTTGGCCAGTTGCCATCAATTACAGAGCCAAAATAAATGTTGGGATTTCAGGCCAGACCAGACCAAACAGACCAGTTCTCAGGCTCTCACATCACCAGACCGGCCCTGCTGGAAAAAGAAAAGAAAAAAAGAATCCTGATTGGCTAATTATCTGGAGGAAAGAGTGTCTATAAATAGTTATGGAGAATTTATTGCACACACACACACACACACACACACACACACACACACACACACACACACAATTTATGTTTCCCATTTCCATCCCCAAGTCTTCTTCAACATGCTCCCATGTTTGAAGAAATGAACAATAGCAGGGTAGCCAGAACTGCTGTTCACTGAACAGCATTGAATGAGCAAATTTCTATTTCTAACTATTAAGAACTATCCAGGTTTACCAAAGTGTCAAAGACAAATGAAGCTGGTTAGATGGACTACGGAGGTGGAATAGCTTTTGAGGCAGTAAGAGCTACCTGTCTGGTACTTGGTGGAAATTCTTTCACTGGTTTTGCTCATGTCCTGCTTGCAGCAACATTGGGATACAATGGGTTTTTTTTGGGCCACACCCGTTTGATGCTCAGGGGTTACTCCTGGCTAAGCACTCAGAAATTGCCCCTGGCTTGGAGGAACCATATGGGACGCCGGAGATCGAACCGAGGTCCGTCCTTGGCTAGCGCTTGCAAGGCAGACACCTTACCTCTACCACCACCTCACCGGCCCCGGGATACAATGTTAATTAAGATCTGTGAACTGGGCAGAGATGAATTGGCTTTATTATTTTTCATATATGTAGCTAGGTGCTTCTAATCCTTATATCATTTTGGTAATCTTTCTGAAATCTCGAACACTGTACAAAATCAAGGCATAATTGTCATATATGTATACATATAACAGTGCTTATATATTTATATATGTATTCCAAATTATAACACTGAGAAATAATTTTAATAATTGGAGATTAAAAGAAAAGGATCCTCTAAGTGCTGGTTATCCACATCAAAATTCTAAAGGTCCCTGAAGGAAAAGTTACTACTCATGGTTTACTAAATAGTGTCAAATGTATGTTAAGTGAATATCCTTAAGACATATTGACCAGTTTTGGGTTTAAGGGTCAGACTGGCAGTGCTAGGGATGAGGGTGAGCATCTTCAGGGGTACTGAACATGCACACCCATAAGCAAGCCTGCACCCAGCCAGCCTCAAAGCCATCTCTGCCCAGACAGTGACTATTTTACACAAAGATGGAAGGTGGAAATGGAGGGAGCTGCCCACAGAACCACCAGGAAGTATTTTCTCTGGAACTCTGCAGCCATCAACTGCTTCCTAACAGAGGCCTTCTCTGTCTTCCTAACAGAGGATGTCTTATATACATATATGAGTTATGTCTTTGTATACCCAAAGACCCCAACTGAAAAGTGATCCCAACAAAAGTAGTGACAGAAACTGGTGGAAATTCTTTCACTGGTCCTGCTTGTAGCAAAATAAAACACTCCTCGAGTAGACACTGTGGGCCTCACTCCCGGCACTTCTCAGGGGTCTCAAACTCGCAGCCCGCGGGGCCGTTTGCAGCCCTCCGTACATTTTGTGGCCCAGGGCCGGCCTTCAAATATCGCAGTATTCACTTACCGAATAATCGCAATAAAAACCGCATTAGTAAGAAAAAAATCGCATTAAACATTCGCATACCCCGAGCAGTTCCGTTTGGGGTATGCAAATGTTTAATGCGATTTTTTTCTTACTAATGCGGTTTTTTATTGCGAACATTCGGTAAGCGAAATCTCTTATGCGGCCCTGCCTCACCCCAACTTTGCCTCCTGCGGCCCCCAGGTAAATTGAGTTTGAGACCCCTGCTCTAAGGATTGTGTACTGAGTATATGTGGGGTGGAAATAACATTCTTATGAGGCTAAGAATGAAGGCACTCTCCCCCACTCCCAAATTCCAACTGTCTCATAGAAAAAGATGAACCCAAAAGTGTGAAATTTCAAATGTCCTCTTCATGGAGGAACTATCTGTGAGCCAGGATAAACTGACCTTTTGGAAATAAGTGATCAGGATATTGCTGTAGTTGACTGGAATGTGGGTTCCTGCTCTGAAATGTGCTTCCTTCTGCCCTTAAATCACCGGCTTGCACCTTGCCTCACATCCAAGGACTCTGTTGTCAAGGCTTGCTGTGCCAAACAGCAACAAGCACACAGACACCGTGGGAATGAGGTCATTACTCGAGGCCAGGGGACTCCAGGCAGCTTCTCCGTTGTCACCAAGAACATCAAAGCGATGACATTTCCAAGGGAGGACTCCTACACGAAGTAGGCCCTGGTCTCAGAGTCTGAAACTAGAAACCTGAGCAAATAACTTCCAAAGCCAGTTCGCCTAAGTAACTCGGGGACTAAAAGCGCTGCATTATTATGATTATGCAACACGACTGACAGGGGGACTAACTTCCAACCTCATGACTCATGCTTCTGGATTACACGCCTTACTGGATAGATTCCTACTCTTGAAAGAGAGAAACGTGAACAGAAGGAACTCAAAATCTCCGCCAGCCAAAACATAACATAAAAGGCTAAGGGAAAAAAAAAAAATCTGCTGGCAGTCAGCAGAGCCATTCCACCACCGAGACTTAAAAGTTCCTCCAGCGTTTAAAAGGAGTGGCTGGGAGGAAGGAACAATCTCGCCTGGTCCCTTCTGAGAACAAGGAAGGTCCTGAAAAGCCTGAACCAGCGGGGCAGGCCACGGGGAAAGAAACCTTTAAAAAAGGAATCGCGACACCCATAGGGTACCTACCACCTACCTTGGCTTCTTTAGGGGTATCTACTTTGGGTTTTTTGTTTTTTGGTGTTTTTTTTTTTTTTTTTTTTTGGTTTTTGGGTCACACCCGGCAGCCCTCAGGGGTTCCTCCTGGCTCTGCACTCAGAAATCGCTCCTGGCAGGTTCGGGGGACCATATGGGATGTTGTGCTTGCAAGGCAAACAAACGCCTTCCCTTTGACGCCCTACTTTGACTTCTTTAAAGAGAACAGGGGTGAGGCCGGGGGAAGGAAAGGATCCCCAACTCGGGTCCCAATCCGGGCCAGCTTGTCCCTAGACTCCTCGCAACCCCCAGATGGCCTGCAAGGCCCCCCCGCCAAAAAAAATAAACCTACATCCAACCCACTCGAGTACCTGCTCCAGAGGCCTCCCAGGCGTCCCCACGACTAGACAGCTCGCTCAAGCACACGCTTTGCACCGACTTTATTGGCCCCCTCGACGCCCACCCAGGAAGGGGCGCCCCCTCTGCGACGCGACGCTCGGAGCCTTCGGGGTGTTTTGTTTTGTTTTGCTTCCAGAAGGAAGTCAGTCCGTCCGTCCGTCCATCGCGGCGCCTCACTTGCTCTTGGTCTTCTGGCTCTCCGTCTTCTTGGGCAGCAGCACGGCCTGGATGTTGGGCAGGACGCCGCCCTGCGCGATGGTGACTTTGCCCAGCAGCTTGTTGAGCTCCTCGTCGTTGCGGATGGCCAGCTGCAGGTGGCGCGGGATGATGCGCGTCTTCTTGTTGTCGCGCGCCGCGTTGCCCGCCAGCTCCAGGATCTCGGCCGTCAGGTACTCGAGCACGGCCGCCAGGTACACCGGCGCCCCCGCGCCCACGCGCTCGGCGTAGTTGCCCTTGCGCAGCAGCCGGTGCACGCGGCCCACCGGGAACTGCAGGCCCGCGCGCGACGATCGCGACTTGGCTTTGGCCCGCACTTTACCGCCTTGCTTGCCGCGACCGGACATCTTTGCCTCTCGGTGCCCAGCAGTGGTGGTGGCGGCGCCAACTCCGACCCAGTCGGGGAATGTGACGGCTCACACCGGAACTTCGCCTGGCTCAGTTCGCCTCCGGACTTCTGATTGGACGCCGCGCCGTCACGTGACCAACGACCGGCAGGTGTTTCTTCCAATGAGAGTGCGCGCTAGTCGAGGTCCCGGGCGTCTCCGGCTCTGGCCAATCAGAAGAGCGAACCCGGCGCCTGATTTGCATAGGCACTCTGAGGGAAGGTTCAGAAGCCCACCGCTCGGTGGAAGTTTGTGAGGAAAGCTTGCCGACGCGTCCACTAGGTTCTGACCAATCAAAAGAGCGAACCCGGCGGCTAATTTACATAGCCCCCCTGAGGAAGATTCCGAAGCCGATCGCTCTGTGGAGGTTTTCCGACGCGTCCACTTGGACTTCCGGGAAGAGAGAAAAGACAAACCTAGAAGTTCCGGAAGAACTGACTCCCTCACGCCACCAAGTGCGCCCTGAAAGGAACGTCCCTAGTTGTCAGGTGCCGGCGTCTCCGACTCTGGCCAATCAAAAGAGCGAGCCAGCCGCCTGATTTGCATAGCCCCCTTGATGAATATTCAAAAGTTGACCGCTCTGGGGAAGTTTGTGAGGGGGAAAGCTCGCCGACGCGTCCACTTGGTTCTGGCCAATCAAAAGGGCGAACCCGGCGACTGCTTTGCATAGCCACCCTGATGAATATTCAAAAGCCGACCGCTCTGCGGAAGTTTGTGAGGGGAAAGCACGCCAACGCGTCCACTTGGACTTCCGGGAAGAGAAGAGAGAGAAAGCCAGAAGTTCCAGAGGAAGAACTGACTCCCTCACGCCACCAAGTGCGCCCTGAAAGGAACGTCCCCAGCTTATCCTCGGGTGCCCCCTAGAGTCTGTTAACGCACATTAAGCCAGACTAGTAGGCCAGTAGAGAGTAACTGGCGGGCTCCAGAGCCCGAGGTCGGGACCTAACACAGCTCCTCAGGGGAAGCCACAACTTCTCTCCATTTCTGAGGAGAGCTGGGGAACCTCACACACGACGGTGCGCGGGTGTTAACTGCTGGCTCTGCGCTCAGCAGTCAATCACTCACTCCTGGCGGGCTCCAGGACTGTGTGGGATGCTGGGGATCGAACTCGGGTCGGCCTCCAGGCCCCAATGTCGCTTTTATTTTAAGCAAAATACCTTGCCTTCTGCAAGCTGTTAATCCATCGGTGAGGGAGCGAGCTAAAAATAAAAATAAAATTGTAAAAATAATAATAATAATGATGATGAAATAAAATTGTAGGGCCGCAGCAGTGGGGCGTTTGCCTTGCACGCGGCTGACCCAGGAGGGACCTGGGTTCGATCCCTCCGGCGTCCCATATAGGCCTCCAAGTTTGGAGCGATTTCTGAGCACATAGCCAGGAGGAACCCCTGAGCGTCACTGAGTGTGGCCCCCAAACCAAAAACAAACAAACAAACAAAAACATTGCTTCATAGGAACGGAGATAAACCCAAATCAGCTAACACATGACTTCCCAACACCAGGTAAAACAAACGTTTTTTTAAGGTGTTGAGAATAAACCTGTAAAAATCTATTCGCACACACTGCCTTGCGAGCTCAAGGATACCAGATCGAATCCTCAATTTTGCGTAAAAAAATAAGTTTGCAAGCTGAAATGTCAGTACTGTTACTCTAACAGCTGTTGGGGACCGAGTTGGGGCTCTAGGGAGCCTCGAGCTCCGCCTACTTCAGGTTTTGGGTGTCTGGGCCCGGGCAAGGCTTGCAAAGGTTTGGGTAAAGGGGGCGCTAAGCGCCAAGGGAAGGTCACAAGAAACAACATCCAGGAGATGCCTGCATGCAGTTCTGAGGCGGAATGATTGATGCTCATGTCTAGGCCCAAAACAACAACAACAACAACAACAACAAAGTTATCAATACAAGCTGGCAAAGGACGTGCAGCGGGTTAGACAAATTTGGAAGATTGGGGAGCTGCTGGGGATCCCAGCGACTCCCTGGGAGGAGGGAGCTGCTCAGTCTGGGAAGGTGGCTCTGGGCAGTAGTGACTTCGCTCTAAAGAAAATAAATGTCTTCGTGGGATCTGGAGAACATATCGTTGAACTGGAGATCAAACCCGGGTCGCCTACCTGCAAGGCAAGCACTTAGCTCACTTGTATTGGGGCTCTGGCCCCGATTTTACAATTGATGAACAGTTACTGCTTCAAGCTACCTAAACACCTCTTCATTCTATACCTCTCTCTCGTCTTTGGTGACCTTTGTTACCCAAGGTCTTGGATTTGTCATTGTTTCTTCCCGTTTGTTCCCTTGGATTTTCTTTACCTGCTACAGATGAGTGAAATCATCTGGTATTTGTTCCTCTCTCTCTGATTTTTGTGGGTTGATCATCAAAATCTGGTTGGAAGCAAGCCAGGATAGCACTTTACCCGCACTTTACCCGGTGAACTATTTCCCTGACCCTTAACTTATTTTGTTTAATATATTACTCTTCACCTGCTGTTTCTGGCTCCCAGTTATTAGTCTTGGAATTTTGTCACTGTAAAGTAATAAAGGGGTTTCTTTGTAAAGTGATAAAGGGTGAATGAGGTAGCTTTGGAAAATACACTTTGGGTTTTTGTTTGGTTGATTGTTTTTGTTGTTGCTGTTGTTGTTGTATTACAGTTGTCTGTAACAAGGATTGGAGACTGATTGGAGGGTATGGTGGAGGTTTAAGACCAATTTCCATCTCACCCTTTCTTTAGGGAGAAAGAAGGGAGCAGGTAGATGTTCACTTCTGCTTCAGTGGATAAGAGGTGGGGACTGAACACTTCTGATGCTTCTGTGTTGCTCCCAAGCTGCAGGGAAGACTGGGGGGCTGAAGTCCCTTTGTTGCACCCCTCACCCCTGCCCTTCTATATCAGAATGGATATTTTGCATATTTTGTTATGTAAATGGAATGGATATTTGTAAATATCCATGTAAATGGGTATTTTGCATATTTTGTTATGTAAATGGAAGTAGTAAGGACCAGAGTTTCCTGATTCAAAGAATGATGGGAGCCTGAAGCTGATACCCAGAACCTATGACTGTGGGGCAGGAACCTGCAATTTGCAGCTATTTGGGCTGAGGCCCAGGTGGCAGCTTCCCTGGAGGTGACTTCTGGAAGGACCTCTGGGGAACTTGCCTTGCTTGACCAGAGGAAATGATGTCTGGGTATCAGAATCATTGGATTTTTGCTGGTGTGATCATGGAATTCCTGTGCTTGCTGGTCAGATATGAAGTTGAACAGGATAATATTAAAGAATAGCATAGGGAAAATGGGTTATAAAAAATAAAGTTTTTTATTTATTTAATTTTATTTTGGTTTTTGGGTCACATCCGGCAGCACCCAGGGATTACTCCTGGCTCTACGCTCAGAAGTTGCTCCTGGCAGGTTCGAGGACCATAAGGGATCCCGGGATTCGAACCACCGACCTTCTGCATGCAAGGCAAACACCTTGCCTCCATGCTATCTCTTTGGCCCCCAAAAATAAAGTTTAATTCTACATAGATATAGGCTGGCAGAGCCTAAGGAATTCTTCCAACCCTAGGAAAGGGGGAATGCTAATGTATAGAACAGAGAGCTTTTTGTATTAGCTCCCACAGAACAAAGAGTATCATTAAGAAATATTAAGAGAAATGCAGTTTATAATGGCTGGTATAAAGTAAGGACAGAGATGCTAAGACTGTGGAGCTGTGAGTACTGATGAGTGAATTATCTGTAACTACAGTGCACAGACTGCTTTGTACTCAAATGCCTCTTTAAGAGACCTTAGGGGTCTCTCTCACAAAGCCCCTGTCTCAGTGGATCTGAACCTCAGTCTCCTGCCTGGAGACTTAAGTTATTCTCACACTCAAATGAATTCTAAGCCTTGTAAGCAGAAGGCACGTGTGTCAATAAAGTCCTGTTTGTTTTTCTCTTGTTAATCGGTCTCACTACAGTCTCCATGCTAAGTAACTCAGACAGCTAGAGGAAAAATGACCCACTAAGTTACAGTCCATGTTTACCACTTCTTTTCCTCGCAGCTGCCTTGGATAGTGTGCAATTATGACTGAAAAATTAGTACCATCAAATTGTAAGCTTTTTCTCAGCCTTTCCTTTTTTCCCTCCATGTTTTTCCATCTCCACATATACCTTTATTAGTTAAGGTGGTTGAATTTCTTTCCTTTGGTGGGGAGAGAGACTCCCAAGAAATTTTAAGGAGCCAAAGAGCCCATTTCTAATGATTCCCAGCCAGGCAGGTCATTGTTTAGTGATGAGAATGCAGAGGAGTTTGGGCCCTGTGATGCCTGGAACCACTAGGGTTAAACCTGATGATGCTCAAGGGCCTATGCCCAATAGTGCTTGGAAGACCCTGTGGTGCCAGTGACTGACTGAACAAGGTTGGACACATAACCCCATACTAACTTCCTGGTTCTAAAGTGGTTGAATTTTCTGGGTTCTTTTGTTTGTTTGTTTGTTTGTTTGGGGTTTACACCTAGTGACTCTCAGGGACTATTTCTGGCCATTCTCAAGAGTCATTCCTGGAGATGCTTGAGGTTGAGGTACCATATGTGGTACAGGGGTTGGACAAGGGTGTAGACTGCATGTAAGGCAAATACCTTAACCCTGATACCATCTCCCTGGCCTAAGGTGGTTGAATTTCTTGGCCTCCAGAGGATTTCGCCCCATGCCCTTCTCTCCAGTTCACGGTCCTATTCTTGAGGTACAAACTCAGAATCAAAAGAACGTTGCTTCCCCAATTCTAGCCAGACCAAGTAGCTCTCGTGGCATTTGGGACCCAGGCCGAGAGTACTAGTGCTTTGTAAAATGGAGATGTTAAAACTACAAAACACCATGGGGGAAGAGTCCACAATATATTGGTTGTAAAAAGGACAGTTGGGGGCCCGGAGTGATAGCACAGCGGTGTTTGCCTTGCAAGCAGCCAATCCAGGACCTAGGGTGGTTGGTTCGAATCCCGGTGTCCCATATGGTCCCCCATGCCTGCCAGGAGCTATTTCTGAGCAGACAGCCAGGAGTAACCCCTGAGCATAGCCAGGTGTAGCCCAAAAACCAAAAAAAAAAAAAAAAAAAAAAGGACAGTTGGGGGGTGGGGGAAAATGCCCAGGAGAAGAGGTGAATGATTTTTTCCCAATTTTCTTCACTGACCCCTTCATGATTTCCCATATCTCTTCCCAAGCTGAGCATCCTGTCTAAGGCATGTGTGTGTGTGTGTGTGTGTGTGTGTGTGTGTGTGTGTGTGTGTGTGGTGTCTCATATATTTACATTTCTGAGGGATCACTCAGCAGTATGGGAAGCTGTTTAGATGAAGACTCATTCTCTTCTATGCCTGTTTCCATATTTCCATCCTATTTTAGGGCCCATGCCTGGTGGTATTCTCACATTTCTCACTATGAAGTATTGCTTATTCCCCTCCTTCTCTTTGTTTGTCTTTGTTATGATGAGGGGTGGGGTGGGAACTGGGAACCACACACACTTGGTAGCTTTGCCTACAGGGGTCACATTCATCTTTATAGCACATCATTATGGCAAACAATTGCCTCAGGGATGTCACTCTGTGCCTGCATAGTGGCCTCAAGGATGGAATGTGTGACCTCAGGCTTTCGGGGCAGGTGCTAGAGCACAAGCTGCAGTTGGGATTTTGGGTTTGATTTGTTTTGGGAGGGGGCCCAGAAATTGAAACCAGGGCTTTGAACATCTGAATCATGTATTTGACCGCTGACTACATGTCTGGCCTTTGGTGGTAGTTTTTTTGAGTGTGAGTATGTGGGTTTGTGTTTAGCTCTGAGTTATAATATTACCTAAGTTTCAGGTGTGCATTGTTAAAAAAGCAACACTCAACACTTATCGTCTTTTTATTTTTTGTTCGATTTTATGGGGAATCTTTTCAGATTTTCTTGTATTTTTCACTAGCCATATAGCAGATTTGCAAAAGCAGTTTTCCTGGTAATTTGCCTTCATTTAGGATTTCCAAAGCCACTGCCAGGATTACTTCTGATGATGTCCTGAGTCGTGTGGTGCCAACTGGGTTGGCTGTCTGCAAGGCATGTAAAGCGCCTTAGTACTATGGCTTATTCCTTGTTTCCAAATATACTGTAAATGAAAGACATCAAATTACTATATAATTTATACATTTGGGCACAAAAATCAGAGGAACTTCATGAGCACACGCGGGAGCAGCACAGTAATTGCCGAAACACTCCTATGGCCTACACAAATTCACATCAGAATCTCGACTTTGAGGTACAGTCAACGCTTTTGTGATTTCGTTGCAGTGGTTTCGGGTTAAAAACCTTTTGAAAATCGACCCCCCCCCCCCACTTTTTTTTGTATCTCCCCTGGAGAATCATCAAAGAACAGCTGAACGTAGAGGCCGCGGGCGCCCCCCTGTGGTCAGACTTGCAGCAGCAACACCTTTGGCCCCTGAGCGCACACCAGCTTGGCCTAGAGTAGTCAGTCATTTACCTTCCTCTCTCCTATCTCAGAAGTTTGTGTTCCCAGGCAGAGAGTGTCATAAATCTGCCAAAGCCGGTTTGCCACTATTTATTTTTCTCCCCGAACATGCCTCCCTTTAATTATGGCCCTCTGCTAGTTGTTTTATGATAAGACATCCTTTTTCTTTGCAAGGTTCTGGGAAAGACTGTTATCTGGTTTGCTTTTCCTGGTTCCTGTTGTAATCATCATTCTCTGAACTCCTTTTCTTCCCCTCTGCATACCTGATAGCAAAGCACCTGACTATATCTGTCTCCTGTTCCCCTCTTACCACCACCCCCCCCCCCGCATCATTTTATTTCAATTTGCAGTTTCCAGAGCAAGTCAACCCTTCAGTGTAGTTCTGCCACCACAGAAGAGGGAAATGAATAAATATATGAAAAGAACATGGTTTGAAGCCAGAGGCATCATGAAGGTGGCAATTAACTGTGGACATACACTCGCTCTGTGGCATAATGTTACTGTCTCCCTGACATTGTTTGTTGTTGTTGTTGGCCACACCCAGGTATGGTATAGTCCCAAAACTCTGCTCTGAGCTCAGAAGTTATTCCTGGTGGTGTTCAGGGATCACATGGAATGCCAAGGATTGAACTTGGGTCAGACACATGCAAGGCAAGGGCCTACCCACACTGTATTATCACTCCAACCCCCCTCGCTGGCATTCAGAAAAACACAGGGTTAACTCCTCCTACCACCAATCCTCATTCACCACAACCTTCCACCTTCCTAGTCAACCTAGGACCTTTGCTTCTGTCTAAACTGAATCCAGAGAAGGAGAAGAGTGTGCACAGACTCCTGAATCCAAGCTTTCCTTTCCTGAATCAATCCTCATGCCTGCCTTCCTTCCTTGTCACCTGTCACCCTCCAGTCCATGATCAACAAAATATTTCAGTGGGGCCGGAGAGATAGCACAGTGGTTGGGCGTTTGCCTTGTACTGGCCAACCCAGGATGAACCTGGGTTTGATTCCCAGCATCCCATATAGTCTTCCAAGCCTACCAGGAGTGATTTATGAGCTCAGAGCCAGGAGTAGCTCCTGAGCACTGCTGGGTGTGGCCCAACGCCCCCCCAAAAAAACCCAAAACCAAAATAGTTCATTATTCTTTCATGCATCATGAATGGATCCCTCCACTGTCTAGTGTGATAGGGTAAGAGGGGTGTAACGTGTTAGAAATGGAGTAATGTCTGGGGCCGGAGAAATAGCATGGAGGTAAGGCATTTGTCTTGCATGCAGAAGGATGGTAGTTCAAATCCCAGTATCCCATATTGTCCCCCGAGTCTGCCAGGAGTGATTTCTGAGCTCTTAGCAAGGACTAACCCCTGAGCACTGCCAGGTGTGACCCAAAAACAAGCAAAAAGAAATGGAGTAATGTCAACCATACTATCACTTGATAGTATAGCAGGTAAGAATGCCTACTTTGCATGCTCAATCCCTAACATATTTGTATTCTTTTAATTCATAGCATCATTTTAATACTCTTAATTAGTCTATATTCATATGTATTAACTGATTTCTATACATGAACTACTTCATAATTTAAAAAAAAAATTTTTTAAAGCACAGCCACTGTTCCTTTAATCATGTTCCATCTGGCCATGACTTAATTCGTTTTTGTCAGACAGGAATGACAATTGCTGGGCTTCTGGTTGTTCTCCATTATATATTGAAGGAGAATAGGGACTGGGTTTCTTTCACAGCAAGAACCTATAGGTGGTCTGTTCATGCTTACCAGCCAGTTGGCCAACAGACAGTCCTGCACTTTATAGTTTCTTGGTTCAAAAACATATTCTGTCTGTTCTCTCACCCCTCTGAACCTCTCTGTCAATGCTGAAGATCCATCCTGTAATTCAGACAGTTCCTATAACCAGGGGTCTCAAACTCAATTTACCTGGGGGCCGCAGGAGGCAAAGTCGGGGTGATCCTTGAGTGCAAAGTCAGTAGTAAGCCTTGAACATTGGGGGGTGTGACCCAAACAATTAAAACAAAACAAAACAAAAAAAGATTCCTCTAGGGCAGGGGCACAAAATGTTGTATGGAGAGCCGCAAACGGCCCACGGGCCGCGAGTTTGAGACCCCTGGACCCTATTCCCATATCTATACCTTGATTATCAAAGCACTTCTATAAGCCTTTCCCTCTTTGGTTCAGATTTTGGAGTCCATCACTCTTTGGATCTTTTCCAAAGACATTTTGTGTATCCTTTTGTCCTTTCATTCTGCTTACCAATTCGAAATAAATGTAATCATTGACTTTGTTGCAACTCTTCTTTGAGCAGCTGAATATTTCTGGAGAAAAACTTAGAATGAGGCCACACAGTCACACTCACTGCTGGTGCACAGCTTGAAGACATGTGTCCTGTCATCATTGTCTCATCATAGTACGAGTCTCTGCCCTCTGGCCCTTAGCCTTGGTTCTTATTTTACTTAGAAAATGCTCTTATTTACAGGGTTGGAGCGGTGGCATAAGCGGTAAGGTTCGCTCGGTTCAATCCCCAGTGTCCCATATGGTCCCCCAAGCCAGAATCGATTTCTGAATACATAGCCAGGAGTAACCCTAAGCATCACCAGTGTGACCCAAAAATCAAAAAAAGAAAAGAAAAGAAAATGCTCTTATTTTATTATTGTTGTGTTCAGAACTTACTGTTGGCATTTACACTCAAGGATTATGCTTGGTAGTACTTATTAGACTATATGGGGCACTGGGGTTGAACCCACTATAAGACTGCTATTATACAAGTGCCCTTCCCACTATACTATCTCTCTGGCTCCCAGAAAATACATAAACTATTTCTGTATGTAGTATCTCAAGCTCCAATCCACCTGTTTAGAAATATACAGTTGACCCTTGAACAACATGAGTTTGAATTGTGCTTGTTCATATGTACCCAGATGTTCTTATTAAACAGTCTCTGGACACTTGGTGTTGATAAACACAGTACAATGTTCTAGATGTGTTTTCATTATTGTTCTGTTGAAATAGATTCTGTAGAGTACTATAGTTGTGTTTTCCTTATGATTTCGGTAATATTTTCTTTCCTCTGGCTTACTTTGTTGTAAGAATACAATGTATAGAAGTTGGCTGCAAGCAACACAGCCTGAAGCCAGTGTCCAGGAAGTGGAGCAAGGAGGAGTTTCTCTGTGCTGCATAGGTATTGAGTTGGTACTTGTGTTTTGAAGGGACTAATAATGGATACCCAGAAGGACGTTCAGCCTCCAAAGCAACAATCAATGATCTACATCTGTGGAAAGTGTCACACAGAAAATGAAATGAAGTCCAGGGATCCAATCAGATGCAGAGAAAGTGGATACAAAATTATGTACAAGAAAAGAACTAAACTGTTGGTGGTCTTTGATGCTCAATGAAACATGGGATTCAGAGGAATATCTTCATTTATATTTGAATTTGCTGGTTTTTTTTTTTTATCACAATGTTATATAGTTTGTGGTTAATATACTTACTGTTATGAACAGAATTAGGATTTTGTTGTTTCCCTTATAAAGCCATGTAATATTTATGAATACATTAGTCCTTTGAATAAAGAAATTATTTTTGTTCAGTTAACAAAAAAACAATGTATATTCCATATAACATAGAAATATGAGGTAATTAATAGTTAATGGGCTATTAGTAGTTAGGTTTTAGAGAAGAATTGTGGGATTAACTGGAAATCATTCCCACTCAGTATACACCTTGTTACTCATTGGTTGAAAATATCTTTGAATGTTATACCTTGGATTGGTGTTTAGACCACCTAATTCCACCGCTGGATGTGGTCTGTTCCTTCCTAATAAATACCTCGGGTTCCAGGAAAACACTTTCTTGCATTTTTGGACTTCCCACTGAGCTTTCTTCTTCTTAGGAATTGAAGGCTTATGTGTTGGAACTCCTAAACTAGTTTCATCCTCTTTAGTGTGTGAATTATTTCCTACATTGATGTTAGCTTCCAGACCCACGTGTCTCCTGTATCCTGGCTTTGGAACTTGAGGCCTAATTCTAACAAGTAATATCACTAACCTCCATATTGCTTAAGTATCACATCTATATATCTACTGTATATGTAGCTTTGTATAACACTATTCCTATTATTTATAGCAGGGGAAAGGTGGGCCACAGGATACAAGGCATGTTACAAAGCCTATTCTTTGACTTAAGCCAGGAGTGATCCCTGGTGTATTCTTGTATTCTTGACTTGAGCCAGGAGTGATCCCTGGTGATATTTGGGAGACATTTGCAGAGCTGTTGGTTGAACAAGTCTAACCGCATGCCAGGCAAATGACTTAACTCTTGTTCTATGTCTCCAATCCTTAATTTTATTTCTTGGGGGTGGCCACTCCTGACAGTGCAGAGAGGCTACTCCTAGCTTGGTGTTTGAGGGGTTTCCTGAATGCAGAACTTGTGCTCCACCCTCTCAACAATCTCGATGACCCCTCACTTAGTTTCTTTTATAAAGAGAATTGTTCCTTTCCATCTTTGCAATCTTATTTTTCCAAGAGTCTTTCTTGGTTGTTTCCCTTTTCTCTTTCCACTTAACCAATTCCATATCAATTTCTATCCTTAAAAAAAATCCTCCAACATGGAGCTTACTACAGTGAGTTAGGCTCATGCCTTGCATGCAGCTAACTGGATTCTATCCTTGGTGCCCTTAAGCACACCTTGAGTGGTCCCTGAGCACAGATACAGGAGTAAGCTCTGAGCATTGACCTGGTTTGGGATTTGCCCACTAATAAACAAACTAACAAAATATCTCTTGAAGGGACTAATCTTATCAGGCTGGCAACAAGTGTTGCATGTAGGAGTCCTGAGTTCAGTCTGTGGTACCACCTGGTCCCCTGAGCACCAAGCTGGGAATAACCCCTGAACATTACTGAAAGTCCACCCCTGCTCAATTTCCCCAGAACTCACCTCCTCTATTTTTTTTCAATGTTATTATATTTCTGTCCTCTATTTCTGGTACGAACTAGATCTTTCTTACTGGGACCAGGGGAGGCGGGTGATTCTGTGTCACATCCAGTGATCAGCAGCCACTTCCGGTTCTGTGCTTGAGGACACGGTACAGCAGTGCTTGAGGGACAAGGCAGGCACCTCACCTGCTGTTCTATCTTTCCAACCCTGCCACCTTTAAGTTGAAAACATACATTTTGCCATTAGTGAATATAGAGACTATGATGTAAATATTGGCCTGATTTGATCAGTCAGACTGCACTTCTGACTCAATTTCCAAACCCACATTTGGATCCAGGTTCTGTTGCCCAGAGTGTATGGAGCTATTCTCTGCATAGTTTGAAAACCAGTGTGTCCCTAAATGGAAGTCTTTTCCCTCAACTTGATATCTTTACAGAATGTTAGAATTTATTAGCAAATACTTTTTCTTTATTTTTTTATTTTATTTTATTTTTGGTTTTTGGGCCACACTCAGTGGTGCTCAGGGGTTACTCAGGGGTTACTCAGGCACGGGGGACCATATGGGACGCTGGGATTCGAACCAACCACCTTAGGTCCTGGATCGGCTGCTTGCAAGGCAAACACTGCTATTTCTCCGGCCCCAGCAAATACTTCTTCAATTGCCCATCCTAAGTATATCAGAATTCCTGTCTCCTCTATTCTCGTGAAACCCAAATCCAGTCAAGTATCAAGCCTCAACCATTTTACCTTTGGGTACTTCTGAAAGTGTCTCCACTGCTTTCATTCAGGTCACAACTCATGGACCACAAAATTAGACCCTCATTTACTACTAGCCCTCACTTTTGCCCTTCTTCTTGCCCTTCCCCATCAGCTCCAGGATTCCTTACAAAAATCAGCTCATTGTGTCCCTTCCTTGACTCTTAAGGACAGTTTCAAGTTCTTTGTGACTTTAAGGAAACTGTGTATCTTACCTGGCACCTTTTAGTGCCCTTTCTATGCCAAGTAGGCTCTGTCTCTGCTCTTCAAAGTTACTTTTACCTGACTACCACCCAGCCTTTGCACAAGCTGCCTGCCTGACTCTGACTTCCTTCCTCTCCTTCCATTCAGCAAACTCCTCATCATCCTTCAGGGCTTTATGAAGGCACATTCTCAGGATACATCTTCCATGTACTGAAACCGGTGGTTCATTGGCCATGGACTCCTTCAGTCCTCATTTCATTGTTGAGTTTAGTTGTTCCTAAACAACTAAGTTTAGTTGTCTTATATTCATCTGCGCTATGAGAAGGTGTGTTCTGTGAGGAATTTAGTACATCCATCAATCCTGGCTGACCGCCCAGGGCCTTGCCAATGCCCCACATTGTGTCAAGTCTTCCTAAATAGTTATGGAGTGACTGAATGGAGCTCCAGCTCTTTCTCATTGAAAACGGGTCTCAGTTAGCTCCAGCAGAGTCTAGCCCGTCAGTGCCTTCCGCATGCCCTTTGGTCTTTCTTTTCCATTTGACAGAGTACTTTTATTTTTTTTTTCTTGACAGAGTACTTTTAAATGTCTATTCCATTCTGTTCTCTTCCTTTTTCTCCCGCTTTTCCCAGTAATGTCACAAATTGACGTCTATTTTTATTGGGTGAGGCCCAGGCAATCTCCCTGTTTATAACTCTGACCTTTCCATGAGCAAACACAGCAAATGAACTTTGGCTCGTCTTCTGCCATAACGCAGCTGCTAATTGCTGCCAGGCAGGCTATACTCTTAGCCCACATGACCAGGGCGGCATGACCAGAAAGAGACGTGGGGAACCCAGGACCCGGTGAGAGTGTGCCCAGCTCCTGACTCCCGGGAAACTGGGTAGAAAGCCAGAGCATCCCAAGAATATGGTGGTGAAAGGCGCGTGGTCATGAAGATGCCACTGCTGGGCTGGGCTTTGTGGTCACTGCTCCTGCATCCAGGGCTGACATTCTCCACAACCGACCTGATCCAGAACTGCAATAGTGACAAATACGAGATCACTGTCCTAATGATGCAGAACTCGGCCTTTCAAGAGTCTTTGGAGAACTTGAAACTCATCGTGGACAGGGGAGTGAAGATTGTGAAGGAACGTCTGAGGGAAGCTGGTAAGAGGCGGGCTGATTCCTCCCTGCTGCCCGCTCTAGGGCCAGAGGCAGGACAGACCAGGGCAGACCTGTGTTCTATTCCTTCTCCATGAACCCATTCCACAGTCCTTTTTTCCCCCAATGTCTTAGATCCTGGAGAGTGTGGAAGCCCACTGCCCTGCACTCATGCTTCATCTGTCTCACTGCTCTGCTGTGCACCTTGGTGAGATAGCCCAGACCCACAAAGTGGGTTCATTTGGGGGAAAACATCATATTTCTTTTTGTACCTATCCAGAGCATGATCTGCTATGAACCTGAGATTTCTTAGGGCTTTCCATCAAGATGAATGAAGCAGTTCAGGAGTGATAGTATAGTAGGAGAGTTAGTACAGCACTTGCCTTGCTTATAGCTAACCCAGGTGTGGAAATGAGAAAATGTATGAATAAAATTGTTATCTTTTAGGTGCCGGAACAATAGCACAGTGGTAGGGCATTTGCCTTGTATGCAGCTGACCCAGGACAGACCTGGGTCCAATCCTTGGTGTCCCATATGGTCCCCCAAGCCAGGAGTGACCCCTGAGCATCACCAGGTGTGGCCAAAAATAAAAAAATTGTTATTTTGGAATATTAATTAAAAGTATAACATTAATGGGGATGAAGAGATAGCACAGTGGCAAGGCGTTTGCCTTGCATGCAGTTGATCCAGGACGGATGGTGGTTCAAATCCCAGCATCCCATGTGGTCCCCTTTGCCTGCCAGGAGCAATTTCTGAGTGCAGAGCCAGGAGTAACCCCTGAATGACACCAGATGTGACCCAAAAACAAACAAACAAAACAAAGTATAACATTGGCAGGCCAGAGTGATATAGCACAGTGGGTAGGGCATTTGTCTTGCACCAAGCCAACTGTGTTCGATCCCCAATATTCCTCTAGCTGTTTCAGATGCTTCGCAGTTTTTGTGTTCGAAATGTGGTTAGGATCACCATAATGATAAACAAATGTTCTCAATACTTCCATCTCATTCCCAATAATTTCAAGTGACTTTCTTGCACGAAAGTCCTTTAGGACTGAAGGATGTTCCTTCAGGACAACATATGAATGACCTCATTGAATCATCTCCTATTATTTATTGTTCCATTGCTTTTAATTTCTTTTCATATATATACATATACATATAATCTTTTGGTTTTAATTTCTTGCAATAATGTTAAAAATAGTTCAGAAAACATTTCCTTGCATCTAGGGTTTTTGTTTTCTGTTCTTTGAGCCTAGATTGCCAGCAGTATAATTACTACTGTTCATGACTATTTCATCATGTTAATGTTTATTTGAGTTGCAGTAGGATATGTCTTGATTTACTATGTTTAAAATTCTAGGATAATAATTGCAACAGGTATCCCCCCAGCATAAAAACATAACGTCTTCCTTCTATACATCCTACATTGCTTCTCTCCTGTCTAAGCAAGGAGCAAAAAGAAAGTAAACGAACTGATCTGTAGTTATGATAGAATGGGAGGACTCTAGATAAAAATCCATTTCTCTCCCAGACTGTGGAGTAGAAAAAGCTTGTGGTTTGAGTCGGGACTAAGATGGAAAGCCATGAGAGCTCTCTTTTAAACACTCTTTCCCTTCACCCCTGTACTAGATTTTACTTATTTGTTTGCTTGTTTTAATAAGTACCTGTCATGACTAGCTAAGAAGTCCCATCTCTCCTCATCTCTGTGAGACTGGCATAGTTGACATGGATGCACCGTGCTTTCAGAACTTTGTTAAGGTCATCCTGTTTGCATGAGATTTGAAATTTTATCTGTTTGATTCCAGACAGTGTGAGGTCTGTAGTTACCATGCACTAGGTTCAAATAACAAATAATATGTTCTGGTTAAAGATTTGGAATTAAGTAGATCAGTTTTCAGTCTTTCATGTTACCACTTCTCACCAGGCACCTTGAATAAATGCAGTTTTCAAGTCTCAGTCCCCTCTTTACCATCCTTACAGAAGGGAGAACCTCAGGTTTACATAGTGTGAATTATGTGAGGAAATTTGGAGTAGGACACATCACACTGACTGGACTTGTGGTGAGAACTCTGTAAGCGATCATTTTCATTGATACTGACCTTGTTGAAAATGTTTCTATTTTGATCTTTGCAGTGCAGTTGTCACTCTTCAGAAATCAAGTCACTCTGAGGTGGAAGAGATAGCACAGCGATAGGGTGTTTGCCATGCATGCACCCAATCCAGGATGGACAGTGGTTCTAATCCTGGCATCCTATATGGTCTCCCATGCCTGCCAGGAGCAATTTTTGTGCATAGAGCCAGGAGTAACACCTGAGAGCCACCAGGTGTGACCCAAACCCTCTCCCCTACCAAAAAAAAAAAAGTCAAGTCACTCAGCATAAAAGTAAGCAGCATGGAAAGACAGAGAGCATAAAGGGCTGGAGTCCTGTGGTCACTCCCCAGGACTGCCTGGTCCTTGAAAGTGTGAGGAACCTCTGAGTATCACTGGGTATGCCCCCAAATAAACAAACAAAAATATACAGTATAGTATATTGGTTAAAGTCTCTTTTTGGATGGGGTGTGCATACCCAGCAGTGCTCAGAGCTTACTCCTAGCTCTGCACTCAGAGCTTATTCCTGGCGGGTTTGGGGGTCCATGGTTAAAGTCTTGTCTTCTGAAGTCATACATCTTAATTTGCATTCCCATGCCATCATTTACAAGTGACACTGAATGAGTCTTTTAGTCTAAGTTTCACTCATCTCATTTATGAAATAGGTATTAATGGAAAAGTGGATGAATGAAGTAATGAGCACATAGTTTCGATGAATAGAAGAGAAAGTGATGTTAAGGTTTTACATTTGATGATTCATTTTTTTGGTTGGATGTTGATGCAAGAAAATGCTACAAAATAGAGTACTCTAGACATTTTTAGCACTGAGACACCTAAGATATCTAAGATATCTAAGAACCTAAGATATATATTTAAAAGTTGAGTTGAAGAAAATTAATACAAGTGTTGTGGATCCAAAAGGTAAAAATCATTATTTTGCTCTGGTACTTAAAAAATTGTTGTGAGTTTTCTAATATGAGGTTATGTGGGAAATGGGGAAAAGTGGTTCTTTCAACCTTAGAACATCATCTCCTTAATTACATGTGATTATATTTCTTACATAATAACCCTATAAATACTCTTATTTGCTGTATATTTCAGCCCATATCTCCAGAGTCGCTGTGGTCAGCTTCTATCCTTAGAACCCAGAGATAGTTCTTGGATCACTCTATGTTCTAATCTAAACATTCTCCCAGAAGTGAGCTATTATGGTGGAGGAGTGTTTGTTGAGTGAGGTTCTGGGAAGAGTAAAAACAATAACTTGGTGTAACACCTTCTTTTAAAAATCAAGTTTTAGGGGCCAGAGATAGTATGAGTTAACTGCTTGCCTTGCATGTGACCATGTCTAGTTCAATCTCTCAATATTGCATTTGATCCATAAGCACAGAGCCAGGTGCTCTTGAGCACCACTGAATATGGTCAACCTCACCTCCAAATTAATAAATTCAAATAACAAACCAATCTTTGATTTAAATTCATCCCATTTCTGATAAGTGCTCAGTGTTTTCTTTTTTACCCTTTCCCCAAGTGTTTTCATTCATTCAATCATTCATTCATTATTTATTTATTTATTTATTTTGGAGTTTTGAGCCACACCCAAAGTTGCTCCAGGGTTACTCCCACCTCTGCACCTAGAAATCATTTCTGGTGGCATCCCATATGGGATGCCAGGGATCAAAACCACATATGATGCATGCATGTTCCTTACCTACTGTACGATCACTCCATTCCTTCAGTGTTTCCTTAATCAACTACCTAGCACTTAGGATTTTGGAAGATAAAAGTGAAGAAATTTCATCTCATCAAATTAAAAAAAAAGATCATATAGCCATAAAAGTTGAAAGATACATGGTTAGTGTGTTAAATAGACATGATTTGGTCTCAAAACCTGTTGCTGCTTCTGGGGCATTAAACCAGGGCCTTGTGAAAGGCAAACACCCTACCCATTCTGCTATTGCTTCTGCCCCAGCTACATATGTATTTTTGTTCAAAGACATGCAAATGTTACACTTATCGACAATCTATCTGGCTTGCCTCCATGGAATATGATAGTTCACATGTAGTGCTGCATATTATTCTGCAGATGACTTAAATATTGGCATGGCTAAATGGTCAGCTTCATTTCCTTGCATCTTTGGCCCTGGGAGGCCAGAATGGGCTCTTGTGTGAGTGATAAAAATTGGCTCAGAACATTTTTGCAAAAGGGTTTGTAATTGTTAAAAAAAAAGTCTTGAACAACCTGGTTATGAGCATTTAAAGAGGCAGTTACTATGCCTGGGAATAATCCTACCATATAAACTGGATCCTTACTATGCTGCATTGCTCTGGAACATGTAATAATAAGTAATTTAAAGTAGCAAGTTCCACTTATTGAACAGAGTTGCAATTTGTAAGCACTGTTGTGTTCAGTGAACTGAATACTGAATAAAGGCACTGAATACTGCCTTTTCCTGATGATGATCTGTCATCATCAAATATAGGGAGGAATGAATAATAGAGGAGATTACAAAATGTGTCCTTTTGAAGAAATCCCAGTCCTTTCCAGATGGATAATGGAAGTAAAATTCTCCTGAAAAATATGATAGTGCTCATTGAAGGGACTCACTGAGAGGTAATATGCATTCTACTTCCTTTTTTGGAAATGCAGGACCATTATTTCAGGATCAAAACCTAACAAAAAAAAAAACAAAAACAAAAACAGAAAACAAAAAAATCACTCTGAGCCTTGCTTTGATGATAAGAGCAGTGATAAATTCCAAATAGGGCTCAAATGTATGAGGTTGCTTTTTGTGTAAATAAACCTATTCCAGGGACAGGGGTGATGGCACAATTGGTAAGGCATCTGCCTTGAACATACTAGCCTAGAACAGACCATGGTTCTATACCCCAGCATCCCATATGGTCCCCCAAGCCAGTAGCGATCTCTGAGCACATAGTCAGGGGTAACCCCTGAGCATCACTGGGTGTGGCTGAAAAACAAACAAACAAACAAAAAAAACCTATTCCAGAGTCCCAGTCAGCTGAGCAATAGCACCCATAGGAGAATGAGGAGTTGCAAAAATTAAAAGTCATACCCTCTCTGCAGGTATGAATCTGGAAAGATAGAACTTTGGGAGCCAATTCATGAAAAATTCAATTACTTTTGGGCCTTTGGAATTAAAAACCTAAGGCTATTTAAGTCTGGATCTCCCTTCAGTGTGCTGAGGAAGTTGCTGAGTTCAGATTTTGGAATCTAGTGGGAGGGATGGATCCAATTAATATAACCTAAGAATTTTTGAAAGTCATTAAGAGTCCTTAGATTTTTTTCTGACAAATAGAAATATTTTGGGTATGAATTATCTTTGCATAAATTATGCTCCAATACTAAGCCCAAATATTGAAACTGAGGCAGAGTATGAAATTTTTCTTGTGGTTATTGCTAAGCCAGCAACCTGCATTCAACTAATGGCATTCATACAAACATTATAATTCTCTAACAGAGCAGGCCATGAGAATGTCATCCATATAGTGGACAAATATGTCTGGGGAACTTTTTGAAAGCTTGATGTAAGACCACATTAATAAGATAATGACACATGGTGGTGAGTTAGTCATGCCTTATGATAAAACTGTTCGTTGAAACTGCTGCATGCGGGTTCTATTATTGAGAGAGGAAACTGAAAAGGAAAAACACTTTCTGTCTTTTGGGTGAAGGGAAATATTATAAAAATAATCTTTTAAGACAATTACTATCAAAAGCCAGTCTTTTGAAATGGCTATTGGTGAAGGTAAGCCATTTTGTAGTTTTCCCATAGGAACTATGAATGCATTGACAGCTCTTAAATAAAAGTCTCTAGCTACCTGATTTTATTTGTATTAAAATAGAGGAATTACATTCAGAAAAGGAGGTTTCAATGTGTCACAGTCTTAGCTGCTCATCAACTAAGTTTCTCAGCATCTTTAGTTTTGTGCTGTTCATAGGCCACTGGGGAATTTAAATTGGAACATTCGACTTCCTTTTGATTGGAATAGGTGCTTGGCACTTTAACCCAATGGCTTCAATTAAAAAGGTGACTGTAATCATACAACTATAATCATGTTTGTAATCACGGTGTTTAAATAAAGATTAAAAAATAATAAAAAAAAAAGGTGAAACCTCTAAACTAGTTAACAGGTTTGGGTGATAAGGCAAAACATCTGAACTGGTGAAATGAGAAGGGGTTAGGTGAGATATGTTATATTATGCCCTCCATGCTCATGCAAATTATGCCCCCAGAGGTTTTTGGAAATTGGAACTACATGTGGTAGAAAAACAGCCTGTTGATTTTCCAGTCCTAAGCACTTCAAAAGCCTAGCACTCTGGTGAAGAGACACTGGGTGCAAAGCACCACTTATTTCTTTTTTTTTTTTTTGGGGGGGGTCACACCTGGCGGTGCTCAGGGGTTACTCCTGGCTGTCTGCTCAGAAATAGCTCCTGGCAGGCACGGGGACCATAGGGATTCGAACCAACCACCTTTGGTCCTGGATCAGCTGCTTGAAAGGCAAACGCCGCTGTGCTATCTCTCCGGGCCCAGCACCACTTATTTCTTTCAGACTATAAGATATATCCTGCAAAGCCCAATTGTAGGGCCAGTGTTTTAAAGCAATCACAGAAACTTCAGTACCTGAGTCAAACATTTCTTCAAACTTCCTGTCCTGGATTTCAAAGGTTAACATTGGATTTTCTTCTATAAACTGAGCAGTAAAAGCTATTAATGGATTTGCAGAAGCAGCAGGGTTTGTACTTCTGAAACACCCTTCCTGATGTATTCTAATCTGCCAGGCATAACATAAAGTTGCTTTTTACCCTTTTTCTTATTCTTTTTTTTTTTTTTTTTTTTTTTGGTTTTTGGGTCACACCCGGCAATGCTCAGGTGCTGGCTCTGTGCTCAGAAATAGCTCCTGACAGGCTCAGGGGACCATGTGGGATGTCGGGGTTCGAACCACTGACCTTCTGCATAAAAGGTAAAGGCCTTATCTCCATGCTATCTCTCTGGCCCCGCTTTTTACCTTTTTAATTTTCCAAACTGTTGACACAGTAACAAGAACTATTATTTCTTTAACATGGCCTCAGTATATAATTTCCAGATGAACAGAAATACCTTTAAGAGTTAGTCTGCTTTTCCCTATTATCAGACCCATAGTTCCTGAAGGAATTGACCCTTTTATGCCAGATCTTACCTTGCAAGGGCACTGAGCTGATATTATGGTTAATTCTTTAGGACTGGGTATATTGAGGGTACTACTTCCTAAAGTTTCAAGCTTTAATAAGCTTATGCTATAGAGTTCTCCTAGACTAAGCTGGAAAGATGAACTATTGACCAAAAAAGTTCCCTGATTTTGTGGGGCCTGGGATTGGTTCCTGGCCCAGTTTCTCAAGACAGGATGATTAAGTCTTGACCTAGAGGGGGCAAGTCCAGGAACCAGAGCAGAAAATGATTGTATCCTACAATATCTACTACATACATGCCCCATTTTGCCACATACAAGCATCTGACCTGAAATTGTGGGGCTGGTTTTTGGCCCCTTCCATAGTTGCTGAAAAATATGATAAGAGAAACAATATCTAGCCCAATGGAATCCTTTGCCACATGTTAGGCAAATTCCAAGTGTTCTCCTTGGGCAAAATCTACCATGTCCACTAACCAGATAATTGTGTCCATTCTGGTTCCCCAGAGTTTTCATTTGAATAGCATAGCTTGATAAAGGAGCAGCAGCAGGTGGGGAGAGAGAACTGCATATTTCAACATTTCTACAGCATGTAGAAATTCCATAACATCTTCTCTCTCCTTGATGGTATATAATATAACCAGCCTGACCATTTTCATTGGCATTATTAAAGGCTAATGTTTTTTATCAGGACGTGTTGTGCTACCATGTCTTTAATCTGCCTTGGGATACCATCTGTTCATTTCTCTAGAAATTCTGCATATGCCTCAGAAGCCCCCTGGAAAAATCTTTGTATAGCTACCCTTAAATTTGACATCAATTTTTTGAGTCAATTTTTTCCCAAGTCTTAATGTGAGCTCTCTGATGAGTCCGAAAATAGCACAGAGTAATTTTGCCTGCTTATTTATTTTGAGAATTCACCTACTCCTATCAGCAGCTCATAAGACAATGGAACTCCTGCAACCATCCTTTCAGGGTCATCTAGGCTATTAAGCTTAATCTTAGCTCCTTCAGAAATCACATCTTCCACTGTAAGCACTGAAGCACTCAGGCAGGTTTTAGCCACAGTATTAAAGTTCTGATGGATACAACACCCACCAATGTAGAATGTATACCATACTGTGACACACTTTCTTAAATAGGCCGAGATATTCCATATTTAAATCCATATAGGTTGAAGTTTGATTGTTTTCCTGATGGGAGGGAGTTAGTTCTGGGTCTGTGTTAGTGCCATTTTCTCTGAGAAATTGGCAGCTGTGATGGGGTCAGGGCAAGTGGTAATTTTACAGATCTGCTTTTGGATTCAGCATCTGATTCGGCTGTCACTATCTCCTTTTTGGCATTCGTTTTATTTATTAAGTCAATATCAGCAGGTGAAATGGCTGGCATCTCCTTTGGCCTAGTGATTGTGGGAACTGGAGCATTACCAGCCTCATGGCTTTTGGCTGGACCACGTGTAATGACTGGAGATAGCTTTTGTTTTCTAGAGCTGAATGTTTTTAGAAACAGAAGCAGATGCTTCAAAACAGTTGAAAGCATTTCAGAAAGTTTGGCTTGAATTTTTCATATTTCTCAATACATACAAACTATAATAACAAGAACAACTACCAGAATAACCAATGTATAAATTACTATGTTGATTTGTTTTATTTTGACTGTTGGAACAAAAAGGATAGCAATATATGTAAAAAAAAAAAAAAAAAAAGGCCAGAGTCCCTCAACCCAAAACTATTGCCATAACTTTAAACAAAAAAGAGGCTAACTTAAAAATCCACAATGAGGGGCCAGAGAGATAGCATGGAGGTAAGGCATTTGCCTTCCATGCAGATGGATGGTGGTTCGAATCCCGGCATCCTATATGGTCCCCTGAGCCTGCCAGGAGCAAGTTCTGAGCGTAGAGCCAGGAGTAACACCTGTGCACTGCTGGGTGTGACCCAAAAATCAAAAAAAAATTTTAAAAATCCACAATGAAAACAATCTGCAGCCACAAGACTACCTCAGGGAATATTTCACTAGTTGTAGGTAGAGTCTCTGCTCTGGGTGCCAATCAGATAGGAAGTGAGAGGATATGTGCTTTTGTGTTTAGGGAAGACAGGGTAAGGGAATTAGGAAAGCAGTATGTGTGTGTGTGCTCCAGATATTAAAACATCCAGTTTAGCTACAGTATATTATATAGACATGAATTGATCTCAAAACCTGTTTATAGTCTATTTGTTGTTGTTGCTGCTGCTGCTGCTGCTGCTGCTGGGGCTTTAAACCAGGCATTAAACACATAAGAGGCATATGCTGATGCTCACTCCTGGACAAAAACCTGTTGCTATTCTTAAAAATTATTGTGATTATTTCAAAATTTGGGATAGGATAAATGGCCTTTCTTCTTGGTCCTGTTGTAAAAGAGGAAGGCAGAAGCGAATTCAATAAAAAGCTATGTACTTTTAACTTATTTTTTGTTTTAATTATTAAAGCAATTTCTGTATTTTAATGCATCTTTTAAAAAGCTGCTCACAAAGAGTCTTAAATCTTCACTACTAACAAAAACACAATGAACATAATAGCCTATTCATATTAACATTACTCATGTATTAACAATATGATTCACTGACTACTTCAGTTCACTTACTTGGGGAAAATAAACAAGTTTACAGTTATATTCTTTATTTTCTTAGTCATAATAATTGTCTAACATTGAGAACAATCCTATTATTTTCATTTCAAATAAATAAAAAAAATTTAGGGGAACAGAAAAGTCATTCTCGGGGGTTTCTTCTGACTCTACATTGAGGAATTACTCCTGGAAGTGCTTCGGGGACCATATTGCATTCTGGGGAGCAAGCCTGGGACAGCTGTGTGCAAGACAAATGCCCTACCCAATATACTATTGCTCTGGCCCATTCTATTCTAGAATCAGACTGACATGAATTGAAATCCCAACTTTACCTCTTGCCATTTATGTAACTTCAGACATTTAATCTCCCTCTCTAAATTACATTTCCTCAATTTTAAATTAGGAAGATAAGATAGTAATTAACCTCTTAAGATGCTCAGAGAGAGCTAAGTGAGATAGTGCAGGCAAAAACCCACAGCTATGGGCTAGATATATATATCAGCTGAGACCAATTCAGTTCTATCAATATATAAGTGAGGAAGTGGCACCTCCAAGATGAAGACACTCATCCAACACTTCACCTCATACTTGCTACGTTCCCATCTCCTAAGATTGTGCTGAATTTAGCTGTGACTCTTGCTGTACTCATCTTGGGCTGCCTGAAACCTTGGGTTTTTAAGGATGCCATCTTTAGTGCCTCTTATGGTGGCAGGAGGGAGAAGAACTCCCATAAGAAGTCTGATGGAGGAAACAACCTTATGCATTAAGAGAGACAAGTGTGGCCAACTTCCCAGGACTTGTGTCATAATGTGCCTATGCTCTGGTCTCCACATCCTTTCCTCCTGCAACTTCCCAAGATCTTAACCAGACTATTCCCCTGTGCACTATGTTGTTCTCCCAGACTCAACACAGTTTCATCATCCTATTCTCCTGGTTTCTGAAGTTCTTTATTCCCATTTTGGAGAATTAAATAAGATTGGCCTCGCCTGGGGCCAGAGCATGCCACAAATGGTAGGGCGTTTACCTTGCAGGTGCTAACCTAGGACTGACCTCGGTTCAATCCCCTGGCATCCCATACGGTCCCCCAAGACAGGAGCAATTTCTGAGCTCATAGCCAGGAGTAACCCCTGAGCATCACCGGGTGTGACCCAAAAAGCAAAATAAATAAATAATTGGCCTCTCCTATTTGCCTGCTTCTTACAACATTAAAAATTGCCATCTTCTCAGGCCAAAGGGATAGTTTAATGGGATGAGCACATGCTTTGCCAGTGTAAACCCCAGGTTTACACTGTGTGTTCCCCAAGCACTACTTGCAGCAGCAGTCCCTGAACATTATTAACAAGTTTGGTCCTAAACCAAAAACAACAATAACAACAACAAACAAAAAACCAACCAACAAACAAAAACCTCCAAAGCTACTATCCTATCTTATTTAGTTCTCCCCCCCCCCCAAAAAAAAAGACAGAATATGTTCTTTAATAGCACACAAAAAAGCAAGAGGCAAAATGTTCCTGGGTAGTTAGAAGCATCCTGTCTACTAGGTAGGCATGACCTCAAGGAGAGGTAAAGGTATCCATTCTCTGAATAGACAGATCCCATAAGAAATTTATATGATGTCTGATTTGTATCATCAGAAGAACAGTAATTTCTATTATTGACTTGTTTTCCTCTTTGAAAGGGACAAACATGTTTTAGACTTGACAAACTTGGGTTTAAGCCCTTTTTATACAGAGTTAACCATTAGGGTTTCTACAGGAAGTCATAGAAACATCACCCATCCCCAGAAGTGGTGGTTTTTAGACTTCAGTGGAAAGTGTCAAAAATTCAGGATGTCTCTGATTATGAATCATATTTTGATCATGAATTGATTTTATTGGAAAGAGAATAGAACCACGCCAAATGATTCTACTGTCTTTACTCCCACGTTGGTAGTGCTCAGAGTTTACTCCTGACTCTGTGCTCAAGATTCATTCCTGGCAGTGCACAGGAGACCATATGGGATGTCAGGGATCAAATCTACATTGGCTGAGTCCAAGTCAAGTTTCTTACCCACAGTAATAACTCTCTGACCCTAGAATCTAACCTGTAAGGATCAAGTCTTTGCTTTCCAACACTTCCTGTGAAAAGAGAAAATGTGATGTAAAAAGAAGAGGAATGGGGGCCGGAGAGATAGCATGGAGGTAAGGCGTTTGCCTTTCATGCAGGAGGTCATCGGTTCAAATCCCGGCGTCCCATATGGTCCCCCGTGCCTGCCAGGAGCAATTTCTGAGCCTGGAGCCAGGAATAACCCCTGAGCACTGCCGGGTGTGACCCAAAAAAAAAAAAAAAAAAAAAAAAAAGAAAAGAAGAGGAATGAACATGTTCTAGAACTAGATCCTAAAATTGTTGTACATTAAAATACATTTATTAAAAGTCATCAAAGTGTACATTTCAAATTAGTTATTTATTTTCTTTCTTTTTATTTATTTTTACTGATCCATATCCCTAGCACAAAAAGCGTGCCATTTTAGTTTTGTTCTTGGGTGCACATCAAATAGTGCTGGAGGTTATTCCTGGTAGTGCTCCAGGAACCATGTAGTACTGTGATGCAAAACTGAGGTTCCTACGTGCAAAATATGTACGTTAGCCCATGATACATCTCCCCAGCACAAAATTAGTAGGGAAATTTTGGGCTTATTTTTTTTTTAAATAATGGTTTAATTACATGAGGTCTGTGGTTTACAATACTATTAATAATGATTTCTCATTCACATAATTCTAACACCACACCCATCATTATAATACCCATCTTTCTCTTTTAAGAACTCCTACACCCTCTCTTTTAAAACTCTACTGCTAATTCAGTTGTATTAATCAACTCTTCCATTATTGGTTGCAACATATTGTGTATCTGTAGTCCCACATACAAGAGAGATAATTTTGTATCTCACCCATTTTCTTCTGACTATTCTTGGCTCTAAGCTCAGGGATCACTCGTGACAGGGCTTGAGGAACCATGTAGGGTGTTGGTGATGGAACTAATGTTGATTGTGTGCAAGGCAAGTGTATATCTTCTGTGCTTCGTCTCCAGCCCTTAAATGAGTTATTTTTTAAAGGTGGGATGATTATGCCCAGCCACCTATTGAGAAAGAAATATAGAGAAGAAAGAAATGACAGAGTATGATAGGAACTAGAAACTGGAATATTCCTCAGTTTCAGTGAAAATACCCATTTTTCCACAGACTGGTTGGCAAATGTTAAATCTCACCTCTAGTATGAATTACAGAATAATAACATCTGGGGTTTTTTTTGTCCTTGGTTGTTGGATAATAGACATAAATGTGAATCTGACTGCTGACTTTATCTATTCGGACAACTTTATTTATAAATGGAAGAATGACTGTCGAAGCAGCACCTGTGAAGGTCTAGATCTGCTCCGGAATATATCGGTGAGTCTTGGCTCTTCTGCTATGCCTCAGCCTTCTTGGCCTAGGAGTTCCCACATTGAACTTGGCTATGGCCTCCAGCTGTCAATGTGTTGGAGGCAGATCTGCTGAGTTTATGCCTGTTTCTCCCATGTATCATGGCCTCTCAGGAATGCAGGGAAGTGAGGAGAACCTTAGCCATGGATTATGTTCACAGTGAATAAAGCCATGGACTGTGTTCAGTAGTGTGGAGGAAGCTGGTTTTAATTTCAATTGGCTTTAAAACATCTTAAATTCAGTGCAGAACAGTGGCATAAGTGATAAGGCATCTGCCTTGCCGGTGCTAGCCTAGGACAGACCACGGTTCAATCCCCGGGCATCCCATATGGTCCCCCAACCCAGGAGCGATTTCTGAGCACATAGTCAAAAATTTCTGAGTGTCATCAGGTGTGGTCCAAAAACGAAACCAAACAAACAAAAAAAGAAAACATCTTAAATTCTTTAAAAAATTTAACTTTTTAATATTTCAAATTTTTAGGCACCATAATTTATGGTCCTACTAATGATGGGGTTTATGTATACAATTTTTGGACAAGCCCTCCACTGAGTGTCTGTTTTCCTCCACCATTGCCTCAATGTAACCCCTTACCTTCTCCCCACAACCCCACACACCTTTCCATAACAATTTCAGTTCTAGAGATCAGTTCTGAAAAATTTGTTTTGCCCTTGCATATTTCTTTATGAGATTGTCCTCTGTATTTTTATTTTCTTCTGAGTAACTTTACTCAACAAAATACTCTACAAATTTATCTATATAATGGAAACAGGATTGATTTTTTTTTCTTTTCTTAGAGACAAGTAGTGTGTGTATGTGTGTGCCTGTGTGTAGTGGTAGGAAAGTAATTTTTCTTTTTTTTTCTTTCTTTTTAATTTAAAAATTACTTAAACAATTCTGATTTAAAGTTATTCATAGGTAAGTTTAAGACATACAGTGTTTCAGGACCAATCCCACCACCAAAGTCAACCTTCCTCCACCAATCTTTCCAGAATCCATCACATGCCAGTCTGCCATCATTACAGACACATTTTTAAGTTTGGTTGTAAAAGTTTGGGTCTCATGATTTCATTTTAGTTGACTATAGCTTGGATATTTAGTTCTGTCCTTTTTTGGGGGGGGGCACACCCATTGGCGCTCAGGGGTTACTCCTGGCTATGCGCTCAGAAATTGCTCCTGGCTTGGGGGGAATATATGGGATGCCGGGGGATGGAACCGCAGTCCATTCTAGGCTAGAACTTTCAAGTCAGATGCCTTCTAGTGCCCCACTCCCGCCACAGTTCTGTCCTTCTAAACACTACCAATGCACCTGAAGTCCCTTAACCCCTACCCCCCATTATTTTATATGTCTTTCTCCCCCTCCACTCAATTTATTTCCTTGTCCTCACTATATTGTGAGAACTAGAGTGTTCTCAACAACCCCCATTTAAGCCATTGCATTTCTTCATGAATTTTTTAATAAATACCTCATATAAATGATATATTCTGTATTTATCCTTCTTCCTCTGGCTTACTTCATCTTCTAGTTCCATCTATGCTGTAGCAAATTACATGATTGCATCATTCCTTAGAGCTATGTAGTATTCCCCTGGCTATATGTACCACAAAATCATGGTCCACTCATCTGTTGTTGGACATCTAAGTTGATTTGAACTCTTAGCTATTCTACTGAGTGCTCCAATGAATATCAGTGTGCATGCATTCTTTTAGATGAAAATAAAACATCTTAAATTTTAAACTTTAGAATCAATATTCTTGAGGAAAATCCCACAGGTATCCTGTTAGAAAAATGTTCTAACATAATTTCAGATTCTCATATGCCGAGAGATCTCTGCTGAAATTTCTCACCGGAGATCTGTTTCAGTCAACAGCCACGTGTATAATCATGACTTAGAATTGCTTATGGACTAAACTTAAATCTCAACTTCACTGTAGTGATTGAAAGATTAAGGGAGACAATGGAAGTAGAGACCAAAAGGATGAAAAAGGGAAGAGAAAGATTATTGTTTAGTCCTTTCTCCCAACCCCCATCCTGAACTTTATAGAGTGAGAAAGTTTCAAATTCTCAGAAACAAGTAGTGAGATGCCCACTTAACTAGTGCCTAAGAAGAGGCTCCCCAAGGAGCAGAGGACTGACTGCAGAGCCACATGGTTTCCAAGTCTGAGTCAGTCCCATCACATGCATGGATAGGTAGGGAGAGGGGCTGAATGTTTCTGAGGGCCAGGGGCAGGTGATAAGCCTGAGAGTTTAAGGAAGTTGGAATCTCAGAGTTCATGCTTCTTCTCCCTCTATGGAGAGAGGCCTGACCTGATTTTTTGGTTTTTTGGTTTTTTTGTTTTTCAGGTAAGATGTTCCCAGTCAGGTTGCCCTGAGAAATAGTGTAAAGTCAGGTCTGTAGTCTCCTGACTGGTTTCATTGTTTTTGTTCTCTTGAGCCTGGATTGGGGCTCTCTCTAAAACAAATGTTCCCTCTTTCCTCCCAAACTTCTCCAATTCCAATCTCTGTGCCATCTGGCCTAGAGATCCTGCCACTTTGAGTCCACCAGCTCCTTTAGACAAAGAATTCTTTCAGGAACTCTCTTTTTCTTATACCAGCAGCACCATCTTACTCAGACTGCTTAGTCCTCTACATGGCCCCTATCCAGCTCAGTGAATTCTAGCAGCCTGAGAGCCCCTTTCTAGCCCTCCAGAGCCTTCCTAGTCTCTTATATCTTGTACTTGGAATCGCCAGTGAAGTTTGGGGGATGATTTGTTTCTTTTCTCTTACAGAAAAAAGGAAGTGTGGGCTGTGTCATCCTGGGGCCCTCGTGTACATACTCAACCTTCCAGATGTAGTAAGTCATAATGTGATTGTTTTACTTCCACTATGAATGATGTCAAGCAAGGATCAGCTCACCATGATTTCTCTAAAAGTAGTTTAGTTGCAATCACACCAGGGCTATGGTGCCCAAAATAGAACAGTCATCTCTCTTTCACCTTTCTGGTGACATCAGGATCAGCAGGATTGCAGGTTGCTAAAAATTTAAGAAGGGGCCCGAGAGATAGCATGGAGGTAAGGCATTTGTCTTGCATGCAGAAGGTCAGTGGTTTGAATCCTGGCAACCCATATGATCCCCTGGGCCTGCCAGGAGTGATTTCTGAGCATAGAGCCAGAAGTAACCCCTGAGCACCACTAAAAATTTAAGAAGCTAAAAATTTAAGAAGCCACATGGGACAAATGGAAAGTTTTATAACATGGCAAAAAGTTGGGAAGACAGTGAGCTGGATGTATCATATCAGAGGTTTTCCAGATAGACATGATACAACATGGGCAGAGCAGGAAGCAAGAGGAAGTGGCATAGAAGTACTGGGCCCTAAGAGGGTTTTGTTCTGTCCCTTATGGGCAAGGTAGAGAAAATGCCCAGGGACTCATTTCCTATGTTGTTCAGGATAATGGAGCACATACAGTAATGTCCTTGGCACAGCACCTTTTCAGCATAGGAAAACATCCAGTGTACTTGAAAATGAAATTATGTGTGTTGGCAAACAAAAAAAGTTATCCTTATCCTTTCCATTCATTTCCCTTTTGAAAAACCCTCCTTTTGAAGAATAACATTTCCCCCAGTGTCCCTCTTAAATCTGCTCAAATCTTCCCTGAAACCAGGAGTCGCTCTGTATCTATAGGAAAAGACAGTTGTAGGATCCCTTGCAATAGATTTTGGAGGACAGACAGTAGAACTCCAAAGTTGTGCTGCAAATTCAGCTTCTGATCTCTAATGCTTAGCTATACCAAAAGACTCACTTGCATAGGCCCACTATATGCATATAGACACATAAGAAAGCACTTTTTATTTTGGTTTATGGGTCACACCAAGCAGCACTCAGAGGTTACTCCTGGCAGGCTCAGGGGACCATATGGGATGCCGGAATTTGAACCACCATCCTTCAGCATGCAAAGCAAATGCCCTACCTCCCTGCTATCTCTCTGGCCCCAAGAAATCACTTTTTAAAAGCATGAGTTCACTACACTGTTTTAATTTTTATTTCATCTTCCTTTCCCTTTGTTGTTGGGATGACTAGGGCTCATTCATACACTTAATTGTTTGATTCTGGAGGTGGCATACTTTGTTGTAGCACTGGGAATTCTGAACAATTGGTAACACCACCTTTGCACCTTTGCATAGGGTGGGGCAGTACTGAGGATCAAATTCACAACCTCACACCTGAAAACAGGTGCTTTTTCACTAAGCTATATGCCCAGGTTTTGAATGGAAGCCTCTTTTGAACCCAGTTTCATATCAAAATGCAGACAAAGAATCTTACCCTCCTTGCTTACTTTCCCTGAGGCTGTATTATTTGCCCATTTGTAAATAAGCTATAGAGTAAGCCTCTATAAACTATTTCTACTCACAACCTTTTTCTAACCCAAGACAGTTTTAAATGGACTCAGGTGTTAAATAAGCATAAACTCTAAACATTGGGACTGGAGAGATGGCACAACAGTGGAGCATTTGCCTTGTATGCGGTCGACCCAGGATGGACTTGGGTTTGAGTCCCAGCATCCCATATGGTCCCCCGATCCTGCCAGGAGTGATTTCTGAGTGAAGAGCCAGGAGTAACCTCTGAGTGCTGTTGAATGTGGCCCAAGAAACAAAAATAAAATAAAAAAAAAATAAACACCAAAAATTTCCTTGGAATAAATCACAAATTTATTTTAAAACAATTTTTTTTGTAGTCTGTACTTATAATTATTCAACCCAAGTTGGGGCATGACCTTCAGTTTTAGAAGTTAAGTTTAGGGACCAGTTCAAAGATTAAAAATGCTTGCCTAGGGTGGAGATACAGCGAATAAGATGATTGCTTTGCACTCAGCCGACTCAGGTTCAATCCCCAGCATCCCATATGGTCCCCCAGCCTGCCAGGAGTGGTTTCTGAGCACAGAGCCAGGATTAATCCCTGAGCACAGCTGGTTGTTATTCAAAAACTAAACTAAACTAAACTAAACTAAAATTCTTACCTAGCATATAGCCCTGCTTCAAATCCTGACACCATTTACAACCCCTCAAGCACCACTAGTATTGATTCTGAGTACAGAGCCAAGTGTAGCCTCTAGCACTGCTGGATGTGACTCCAAAGCGAACAAACCAAAACTTAAATGAATAAATAAATACAAAGCTAAACTCTAAAGTAAGTCCAGGAAGAAACGGGACTAAGAAAATTGAATTACCATTTTGAGGTTCTCCTTTTGTTCAAAGCAGCTTTTAAGTTTTGTCAGAGGCATGTCTAAAAAGATAGTCACTGCTCAGTGGAACAGAATAGTGACAGGACACTAGTGATTTCCACAGGGCAGAGTGACATGGCTTTCTGCAAAGTAGCCACAAACAACTGTGATGTTTGAGAATTGATTGGAGTAGAAAGTACAAAAGGCTTTCAGAACTCAAGATACGAAAAGAAATAGTCAGGGGAAAAATGGGAGGAGAAATGGGGATAAGGAGCAATTTGAAGAAGTCAAAGAACTGTAACTAAATATGGAGAACTGAGCTTCAGGCAGGATTCCAGCAACCTTTTTAAATTTATTTTAATTTTTGCTACTTTATTTAAGCACCGTGGATACGAACTTGTTTATGATTTATTTTCAGTTATAGAATGTAAATCCAGGGAATCTTTTTTATGGAATCCTGTCGCTAGAAAGAATTTCCTTATCTATGTTTTCATTCCATTATCCTTCCTTTCCCTTCCCTTCCATTATCAAATCCCTCCAAGTGAGCCAGGCAGAATAGAAGTGTAGACTGAGAATACAGGCAGTATTTCTTTCTCCGTGGAGAGACAGATTAGAGAAATACTACTTGCAATACTCAACTTCTGGTCTTGGGGCCCGGAAAGATAGCACAGTGGTAGGGTGTTTGCCTTGCAAACAGTGATTCATATCCCAGCATCCCATATGCTTCCCCCGTGCCTGCCAGGAGCAATTTCTGAGTGCAGAGCCAGGAGTAACCCTGAGCACCGCTGGGTGTGACCCAAAACAAAACAAAACAAATCAAATTCTGGTCTTGGGCTTAAGGGAAGTTTTCTTGATGGATATAGGTATTTAATACAAAACAACCCAATCAGAAAGTGAACAGAAGATTTTGAGTCAACACTTCTCTAAAGAGACAGAGAGTCACAGGGAAGAAAGAACTTATGCATCAGGGAAATAGAAATTAAGAGCACAGATACATGACACCTTCACATTATGAGGAATTTTCCTTACAGAAGCATCAAAAACAAGTTCTGGGTAGGGTGTGGAAAAGAAGAAACCCTCATGCACTGTTGATGGGACTGTATATTGGTGCAGCCCTCTTGGAAAACAATGTGGTGCTTCCTCAAGAAGGTAAAGATAGAGCTGTCATAAGATGCAGCAATCTCACTTTTGGATATCCATTCCAGTACAAAATGGGTTAATGTACTTGCCTTGCATATAGCCAGTGCTAGTTCCATTCCTGAACCACTTATGGTCCCCTGAGCACTTCTGGGGTCAATTCTGCACACAGAGTAAGGAATAAGCTCTGAACACTAATAAGTCCTGTACCACCATCATCTCCCAAATGTTATATACACCCTTATGCTTATTGCAATTCTATTTATAAGCACTAAAAATGGAAGCAACTGATGTGTCCATCAATAAATGATGAAATAAAGAAGTTGGAGTACTTTTATATAGTGGAATACTATTCAGACTATTTAAAAGATGAGATTTTTTTTTCCATTTAAAAACTAAAGGAGGCCAGGGCTGGAGCGATAGCACAGCAGTAAGGCATTTGCCTTGCAAACGGCCAACACAGGACAGACCCCAGTATGAATCTCAGCATCTCATATGGTCCCCCGAGCCTGCCAGGAGCGATTTCTGAATACAGAGCCAGAAGTAACCCCTGAGCACCGCTGGGTGTGACCCAATAACCAAAACCAAAAACAAACAAAATAAATAAATAAATAAAAACTAAAGGAAGTCAAAGAGATTACGTGAAGTAAAATAAGGCAAAAAGGCAAGTGTTGGGGCCAGTGAGGTGGCGCTAGAGGTAAGGTGTCTGCCTTGCAAGCGCTAGCCAAGGAAGGGCCGTGGTTCAATCCCCTGGCATCCCATATGGTCCCCCCAAGCCAGGGGCGATTTCTGAGCACTTAGCCAGGAGTAATCCCTGAGCATCAAATGGGTGTGGCCCCCCAAAAAACAACAACAACAACAACAACAAGGCAAGTGTTGTATAATTTCATCTATATATACAATAGAAGAATACAAAATTGATGGAGAGACAAAACTAAAAATTTAAACCAGTGGGTCCTTGTAATATAACTAGGATGTATTTGTCCTCAGGGGAAAGAGAGAAGAGTGTACAACTCAGATGAGGAGGAGAGTAATAGAGTTTGCCTGAGCGGGATGTAGCTCACTACATTTGCCTTCCATGTGGACGGTCAGGATCAATCTCTAGCACTGCAAAAGCAGAAACAAAATAATAAACCAAAAGTCATACACATACATAGAGAGAGATGTAATCTAGGACCTGCTGGATAAATAACAGTCATCTAGACAGGGAGGTAGGGCCATCACTTCTAGTATCTGTCTTGTTCCTGTGATAACAAAGCTTAACATGTTTAAGGTACAAGAAAGTCCCTGTACTAAGCAGGGAGAGAAAAACTCTAAAATCCTTACCTAATATCTGTTAGGTAATAGTTGAGAAAAAGTGCCCAGAGAACTATTTTTTTATGGTTTTGGGGTCACACCCAGCAGCGCTCAGGAGTTACTCCTGGCTTCACGCTCAGAAATCACTCCTTACAGGCTTGAGGGACCATATGGGATGCCAGCATTCGAGCCACCTTCCTTCTGCAGGCCAGGCAAACGCCTACCTCCATGCTATTTCTCAGGCCCCAAGAGAACTATTTTCTAAGTCCAGAATTAAGGACCTGTGGGCTGCAGAAGAACCTGGGTGTGTCTTCATTGCAGAAATTAGATGATACATGGAGAAGCCATGACAAGGGCACCTTCAAAGTTATATGTGGGAATTGTGCCTCCAGGCTCTATTTTCTTAGTCTTGCATCCCCTAAATGCTTGTTTCCAGCTTAGAGATTGTAACAGTCCAAAGGACAATTCATTGTAGGTCAAGTCAAATGAACAGTCATAGAGAGGATACCTGGATTGTTCTTAGAATCTGGCAAGTACTTCAACACATGTCTTAGGCACTTGATTGAGTTTCATTCTTTCTAGTGACAGTCACGTTGTAGTGGGGATCTTATTTTCTGACATAAGTTTATCCTCATGACACTTTCTCACCTCCTAAAATAGCTTTGACACTAACTGGGAATATCCCATGATTTCGGCTGGAAGTTTTGGATTGTCATGTGACTACAAGGAGACATTAAGCAGATTGATGTCTCCAGCCAGGAAGCTGATGTACTTCTTGGTGGACTTCTGGAAGCACGATACATTGCCATTCAAATCCTCTGTTTGGAACACTGCATATGTTTTCAAGAATAATAATGAGACTGAGGACTGCTTCTGGTAAGCAGGATCATTAATATTATCTGCCTTTTTCCATGGAGAGAAGTCATAGGTTCATGGGAGACCCACTGGAATTTAGTGGATGCATCTATATTTGTAAGATCAAAATGAAAACAATTGATAACAGACACATTGAGAATGGACACTTTCCTTTTTGAAGGGATTTGGGGATAGGCCACACTTTGTAGAGCTGTTTCAGGCTGGTGGCAGGTAAAGCATGCAAAGCTGGTGCCTTAACTTACCCTGTACTACCTCTCTGGTCCTGTGAGCCCACTTTCTTACACATCTATGCTAAGCTAAGAGGGCAGAGGAAACAGAATCACAAATCTATGGTATCTACTACACTTCCTCCTTTCACATTATTTTTTGGTTTTTCTCAGTTAACCCTTTAGGAAACAGAGGACAAGAACTCTAGAGCCTCACTTAACAGATAAAATTTCTATGCAGTGCATTCTGCCTCTACCTACAGCCAGGTAGAAATCATTCCTCTTTGCTCAACAAAGCTGTGAGAGAGGAGGGTGGAATTTAGAGAACTAAATAAGGTACAGCAGGTAGAACAGAGGACCAGCTGATGGGCACCAGTGCTAGAATAAAATTGTACAGTTTAGCTATTCAGCACAAGTGGCCAGTATAAATTTTTTATTGTATTATGTCCCCATCACCAGGCTGCTGCTTAGGTTTTGCACTCTTTCCTCCCAAGTATGCCTTTTTTGCAAAATAAGTGAAGGCCCCGACCAAGAACACACATCTAGGGAATTGTGAGAATGAACTCTAAAGGCTTTCTCAAGAGACTATGGGGGTGAACCCAACTCACCTCGAAAGAAGAAGTGATTCTTCTCTGAATTTTGACAACTGGAGACGAAGATTTCATCTTACCTGTGCTCACAGAGTAGATAAGTTAATCTTTTGTAAATAGCAGGATGCCAGCTACTACTTGTAAGGGAACCAGCATACTTCAGTTATCTGTATACACGTGAATGTTTCCCATAACTTCCCCTATACTTTAACTAAATTAGATGTCCACAATCAGGAAAGGTGGAACCATGGTGTGTGTTGTCTTCTCAGCAGAACTGAGTATCAGATAAACATGTCCCACCCAAGACAGATCTGTAATGAATTGAGCAGATAGTGTAAAATCTCACAGTAGCTCAGTGGCTTCTTTCTCTTTTTTTTTCCTAGGTATCTCAATGCTTTAGAGGCTGGAGTTTCCTATTTTTCTCAGCAACTTAGCTTCAAGGAAATGTTGAGACGAGATGATCTGTTTCAGGATATTTTAACAGACCAGAACAGAAAAAGCAATGGTAAGTAGCTGTGAAAGATAATTTTTCCAACTTAAAATTGACAAATACCACCAATGAACTACTATCATCAATTCTACCTGTATTGTATGTCTGGAGAGAGCTTTAATTCTTTTATTTTTTTTTAAAAAGTATTCTATTTATTATGTTATAATAAAAACACCATATCACCATGTCTATTGCACAAATCTTCATTAATCTTCTCCAATAAGTTTTTTTTTGTTTGTTTGTTTTTTGGAGGTCACATCCAGTGGCACTTAGGGGTTACTCCTGGCTCTGCACTCAGAAATCACTCCTGGCTGGCTCAGGGGACCATATGGAATGCTGGGATTCGAACCACCATCCATTCTGGGTCAGCTGCGTGCAAGGCAAACAAACGTCCCTACTGCTGTGCTATCTCTCTGGCCCCTTCTTTTTTTGTTTTTGTTTGTTTTTTGGGTCACACCTGGCAGCGCTCAGGGGTCACTCCTGGCTCCAGGCTCAAAAATCGCTCCTGGCAGGCTCAGGGGACCATATGGGATGCCAGGATTCAAACCACCGACCTTCTGCACACAAAGCAAATGCCTTATCTCCATGCTATCTCTCCAGCCCCTTTTTCGTTTTTGTTTTTATTGTGTTTTGTTTTTTGTTCTCCAATAAAATAAAGGAATTAACTCATTGAAGGTAACACAGATATCTGTGACTTTATAATTTTTATTTATTTATTTTAATTAAGATTTTGTGATTTACAAAGTTTTTTTTATCATAGAATTGTTTCAAGCATACGATGTTCCAATACCAGTCCCACCAGCAGTGTGCCCTTCACCAATGTGTACCAGGTTCCCTCCCATTCCACCCAGTCTGCTTCCGTGACAAGCTTATAACATTTATTTAATGTTGCTTGTTCCAACAGAAGTTAAAGGAATGGTAAATGCAAGTATCAGAAAATAAATCATGAGGCCAGAGCAATAGCGCAGCGGTATGGCGTTGCCTTGCACGTGGCTGATCCAGGACAAACCTCAGTTTGATCCCCAGTGTCCCAAATGGTTCCCCAAGTCAGGAGTGATTTCTGAGTGCATAGCCAGTAGTTACCCTGAGTGTCACCAGATGTGGACCAAAAACCAAAAAAAAAAAAAAGAAAAAAAAATCAATAAAATTAAATTTGGGATGAGTTAAATAGTACCTGATTTTAACCAGTATCAATAAAAATGCAAATCAGTTACTAAAGTATAATATAATGGCTAATCTCATTTATATAAATTAGTTTTCAACTCTGACATCTAAAAATATTGCATTACATTTTATTTTGTACTGGATCTTATTGTGATAATTATCACATCTCCCTTGACAAAAAAGTTTTAAATTATAGGCCTAAGAGATAGTACAGTGGGTAAGTCACTTGACTTGCATCTAACTGACCTAGGATAAATCCTTAACATCTGGGGCCGGAGAGATAGCATGGAGGTAAGGTGTTTACCTTGCATGAAGAAGGTCCGTGGTTCAAACCCCGGAGTCCCATATGGTCCCCCGAGCCTGCCAGGAGCGATTTCTGAACGTAAAACCAGGAGTAACCCCTGAGCGCTGCTGGGTGTGACCCAAAAACCAAAAATAATAATGATGATGATGATGATGATGATGATGATAATAATAAATAAATAAATAAATCCTTAACATCTGTATGGTCCTCTGAACCCTGCCAGTAGTGATTCCTGAGTGCAGAGCCTGGACTAAGGCCCGAGCACTACTGGCGTGTAAAATAAAGCAAAACAAGAGGCCAAACAAGAGGCCAAAGCAATAGCGCAGCAGCAGGGCATAGTAGTAGCGCCTTGCAGGCGGCTGAACCAAGACGGATCACAATTTGATCCACCAGCGTCCCATATGGTCCCCCAAGCCAGGAGCGATTTCTGAGTGCACAGCAAGGAGTAACCTCTGAGCGTCACCAAGTGTGGCCCAAAATAATAATAATAATAATAATAATAATAATAATAAGGCAAAACCAAAACAATAAAAACACCCCCCAAAACCCTCTAAAACATTTTGTTTTAATTATATTTTTGTGGGGGGCTCCACACCCAGTGGTGCTCAAGGATTACTCCTGGCTTTTTGCATTTAAGAAGCACTCCTGGTACTCATGGAAGCTGGGTATTGAACCTGGGTTTGCAAGGCAAACTCCTTATCTGCTGACTGTATCTCTGGCCCCTCTTTTGTGCTAATAAATAAAACTTAAAAATGTAAAATTTAGTAAGAGAGTTATTCTATGCAACTCCATTTGTATCTCTTTTTATGATTGAATTCTTATTCTTATGAACAAAACTAGGAAAGAAGGTTGAGCAATATACTGAAGCGAATGATGATGCTAAACACATGGCCGATGCTTTTTTTATTTTGTGGTTTGCAATTTTTTTTATGTTTGATAAGTAATTTCTTTATTTAAGCATATGGTTATAAACATGTTTGTAATTGGGTTTCAGCCATAAAATGTACCCCCCCCACCAGTGTAACTTTCCTGCCACCATTGTCCCCACCATTTCCCTCCTTCCACCATCCCCTGCCTGTCTTTGAGACAGACGTTGTATTTCTCTCTCTGTCATTATCATGGTAGTTGTTAGTGTAGTTATTTCTTTAACTGCACTTACCATTCTGTGTGATAAGCTCCTTATCATGTGTCCCATGCTCTTAAACCGCTTCTTAAATTGATCTTGGTCCAATATTATTAGATTTATGACCAACCCTCAGACCTTCTGAGCTCTCATCCCTGTAGAATATATATATATATATATATGTAAGTATATATATCCTGCAGGGATGAGAGCTATATATGTACACAAATATACAATAGATTTAATATATTATATTATTCATACAATATAATATATTATATATTATATAATATGTAAATATATATTTATATGTATCCTCAGACTGAGTTACTAGGTAAGCAAAGATGGTCTCACATTCCCTACATTTCAGTGATGAATATGATGTGATGTGATCTCCTGCTAGAAGTTGAATGTGAAAAAGAAATGAGATAAAATTATCTCCACTAAGTTATTTTTTAATTTTTTTTGGATTAATGTCATTTTATTTAATTCTTTAATCTCTTTTTTTCTAATTTTTAGTGTTATGTTCTTTTTTTTTTTAACCAACTTTATTACATACATGCTTGTGTTTGGGTTTTAGTCTTGTAAAGAACACCACCCATCACCAGTGCAACATTCCCATCAAAAATGTCCCCAATCTCCCTTCTCCCCACCCAACCCCCACCTGTACTCTGGACAGGCTTTCTATTTCCCTCGTACATTCTCATTATTAGGATAGTTCAAAACGTTATTTCTCTAACTAAACTCATCCCTGTTTGCGGTGAGCTTCATGAGGTGAGCTGTAACTTCCAGCTCTCTTCTCTTTTGTGTCTGAAAATTATTATTGCAAGAATGTCTTTCATTTTTCTTAAAACCCATAGATGAGTGAGACCATTCTGTGTCTTTCTTTCTCTCTCTGACTTATTTCACTCAGCATAATAGATTCCATGTACATCCATGTATAGGAAAATTTCATGACTTCATCTCTCCTGACAGCTGCATAATATCCCATTGTGTATATGTACCACAGTTTCTTTAGCCATTCATCTGTTGAAGGGTATCGTGGCTGTTTTCCACTAAGTTATTAAGTGGTTTCACTTAAAAAATTCCTTATAGGGGCCGGCAAGGTGGCGCTAGAGGTAAGGTGTCTGCCTTGCAAGCGCTAGCCAAGGAAAGATTGCGACCGCAGTTCGATCCCCTGGCATCCCATATTGTCCCCCCAACCCAGGGGCAATTTCTGAGCGCTTAGCCAGGAGTAACCCCTGAGCATCAAACGGGTGTGGCCCGAAAAACAAAAAACAAAACAAAACAAAAAACCTCCTTATAAATTTGACTATTTCAGAAAACATGGAATTAACTGTGTGAATTTCCTTTGAAGGCAATGTTTGGCCGTATTTGCTTGCTTTTTGCAAAACATCATCTCTTATCATTATTAGCCATCATAAGGACCTACATGTATAAAATACTGACCAAGATCTGGAGGGCAAAGAAGCACAAAACTATTGATATTTATGAAGAATTTACAGTTCACTTGAACAATACAGTATATAAAAAGATCTAATGAAGAACTGATGGCAATGAATCCTAGGACTTATAGATTCAGATTTGACTCTTAACATGAAATTATTATAACTGAGTTCCTACTTAAGAAACTATAAGAGGGGCCAAAGAGATAGCATGGCAGTAGGGCATTTGCCTTTCATGCAGAGGGATGTTGGTTTGAATCCCAGCATTCCATATGGTCCCCTAAGCCTGCCAGGAGCAATTTCTGAGCATAGAGCCAGTAGTAACTCCTGAGCACTGCTGGGTGTGACTCCCCCCCCCCAAAAAAAAGAAACTATAAGAAAAGTCTATAGGAAGTTGCTTAGGAAACTTCATATATCCTCCTCATGTCAACCTTTTCTGCATGTTTTACAATCACTGTACAAATGTTGAGGTGCACTTCTATCTGTGGCAGTACACAATGTGATAATGGGATAAGCACTAAAACCAGGACTCTTCAACTTGAATGGTAGTATTATCTCTCCCATACTCTATTTATCACTTAACATCATGGCTTCATCCTTTTTAATAGTATAAAGTTAAAGAAATTGGCTAGTTGACTTTTTGTAAAGTTTCATACCACTCTCCTGATTCTATGATATGAAATGAAAATAAAAGTTCTAGTATAAATTCCTCTAATTACCACCATTTCAAAAATTGAGGAGAGCTGGGGATTAATTTGAAGACTTGGTATCACTCTTACAAAATAAATGTTGTATGAACATCTTGGAATCAGATTCAAGGACCTGTTTCCCTACAAGTTTGCCTTGAGTAACTGCATATTTCCCTCCTGTCTTGCTCTCTCCTCCAGTGATTGTTATGTGTGGTACACCAGACACCATTGGCTCCCTCAAAGGTGACCGGCCAATAGCTGAAGACACTGTCATTATTCTGGTGGATCTATTCAAGTAGGTAAAATATTTGTAAAGACTCTTAAGAAAGAAAAATCTCAAACAATGTTTTCAAAATGCATGCTCTTTTTTCTCTTGCTCTGTATAACATCATTTTTTTTGGAATGGGGGCACACTTATCCATGCTCAGATATGATACACTGAGCTACACACTCAGGAATAACTCCTGGAAGGGTCAGGGGAGCCATATGGGATGACAGGAATGGAATCTAGGTTGGCTGCATGAAAGGCATATGCCTTATTCACTGTACTATCTCTCCAGCCTCTGTATAACCTCTCATAGAATGTAATATGTTTAACCAAAATTTTATTTTTTCTTTATATCTTTATTCTATTCAATTAGCTAGTTTTAACCATTCAATTATCTATTCTCATGTCTGAATTAAGTTGTTAAAAAAATACTATTGAACATGTGCCCACTCATTTATAGGCCTGTTCTATTAATTCAAGATACTGGTCTCCAAACTGATTTTAAGGTCTTTTATTCCAAGAAAGTGATAAATCAACTGTGAAATCAATGTTTCATTTCTGAGAATGGGCCACATATGTACTTTCAGTGCCAATGGCTTGGGTTTAAGATTTTTTTGCCTTTGATCACCTTTTGTGAGAGGTTGTACCACTTAGGAGTTTGATTTACATGATGATTATTTGCTGGATAGTGCTCTTATCCACTACTCTTTCCTGGAACTAAAGTGAAATAAACTCTAGAAACTATTCCTTTTTTGACCTCTTACCATAGAATGTGCTAACAAACTGAACCAAGGTAGTTTTGAGACTACTTCAGGAGTTACTGGTGTCTTCCCTCTGCCCATGTCAGTTAAAGCCACAACTTTGCTTATTTGACCAGTTAAGAATTCAGATCAATTGGGGACCAGAGAGATAGCATGGAGGTAAGGCGTTTGCCTTTCATGCAGAAGGACAGTGGTTTGAATCCCAGCATCCAATATGGTCCCCCGAGCCTGCCAGGAGCGATTTCTGAGCATGGAGCCAAGAGTGATTTCTGAGCGTGGAGCCAGGAGTAACCCCTGAGCGCTGCCAGGTGTGACCCAAAAAGAAAAAAAAAAAAAAAAAAAAAGAATTCAAATCAGAAGTAATTATTACAAGATCTTTCCTGTTTTGTCTGGTCCATTCACTCACACTAAATATACTTTATACAATGCTACAGGAAGTCAGGTATAGGACTTCTAGGTCATTATGAAGATTATTCCATTATTTCATGGCATTATTGCTGCAGAAGCACAGGAAAGTGGACAAAGTTATCAACATTTTATACCTAATCCACATTAATGGGTGTCTGTCAGTAGATGTTTTATGCCTGGAAGGTATTCTCAGTACAGCCAGGTTTATGTAACTTCACTTTTGGCAAATCCTCAGACAGCTGCCAAAGTTGGTTTTCCTTGGTCACTATTTCTGAAGAAAATCTGGTTGTGTTTGGGGAAGTTCATGTGATTCCTTGGAAACTAAGGAGCTATGAGTGCAAATTCTGGCAGTTTTAGTTCTTTAACCTGAATAATTACTTAGGATATTGAGATTGAATTTACACTAAATATAGACCCTTGTACAAAGTGGAGTCCTTTATAGCAGTGCTTTAGTATTATTTAGGTAGTCTAGGAAAATATTCTACATGCTGCTTAATATTTAATGATGCCATATATTAACCAAAGTGGTTCCAACTCATATTTCTGCTCTATTAGAACTTTCAAACGATCAGGGGCCGGAGAGATAGCACAGTGGTAGGGTGTTTGCCTTACATGCAAAAGGACGGTGGTTCGAATCCTGGCATCCCATATGGTCCCCTCAGCCTGCTGGGGCGATTTCTGAGCGTAGAGCCAGGAGTAGCCCCTGAGCACTGCCAGGTGTGACCCAAAAACAAAAAACAAACAAACCCCCCACCAAAAAAAAAAAAAAGAACTTTCAAATGATCAGGGAAGCTTAGAAGCCATATGCTTTGTTGCACAGTCCACAGATGGGATGAGAGTTCAGAGTGTGGCAGATATGGTCTAGGTAGGAGTTGAGGATACAAAGATCAATAAGCAAAGTCCAGAAACTCACAGTAGTTGAGAAAATGCTTGGTCTTTCCAGGCTTGTTTCCACCATCTGAAAGGTAAATTTGGTTAAAAAAATTTCTATTACATCTCAGCATCTCTTTACTGTCATGAGTGTTGAAGAAAAACAAGGTTTCCATGTATAAATGTGGATTATTAAGTCTTGAAAGCAAACATAAGTCACCTGTTTAGATTCTCCCATCCCCAATTCCACCTGCCACAATATCTCCCTTACAGAAATAACTTATTCTTTTTTGTTGTTGTTTTTGTTTTGGGGGGGTCACACCCGACAACTTTCAGGGGCTACTCCTTTCTCTGCGCTCAGAAATCACTCCTGGAAGGCACAGACAGGGGACCATATGGGATGCTGGGATTCGAACCACTGTCTGTCCTGGAGCGGCTGCATGCAAGGCAAACACCCTACCACTGTGCTGTATCTCTGGCCCAGAAATACCTTATTCTGAACTGCTTTGCCATGTGTGAATATTAACCTCCCTAACCTCCCTTTTCTTATTCCACTTAGCGAGTGCAGACAAAAATAAGATTATGTGGGGGAAATAGGAAAGTTTAAAGTTACTGGAAACAAATATGTCATCCTGTATTTAAGGGTGATGTTTGTGTGAATGGTAGAAGAGTATCTTTACCTTTGCAGGAGCCTACTCTTATAGGTACTTGAACTTTTTCTTACAGTAACAATTACTTCCAGGACAATGTCACAGCCCCTGATTATATGAAAAATGTCCTTGTCCTGACCTTACCTCCTGATAATTACACTTCAGATAACTCTACACCTGATAGCCCATTTATGGTAAGCTATATATGTAAAATATATTTATACATATAGGAATGTACATATGTGTATTTATATAGAGAGACAACCATCAAGGTATTATTCTCCTTTGGGGAAGATAATTCTAAATAGATCATTTGCTTTTCTTTACTCATTTTGACAATTTCAACAAATGTTATCTGTGATGAGATGACTTTTGCATAATAGCATGACTCCTACCAAAACTCTTACTCTCCTGAAAAGTAGGCACTAATTGGACACTAAATAAATATCACTGTATCTTGGCAATATTGGGTGGAGGCATCTGTGTGGAGAGGTGGAAAGAAAATGTGCTAATTTAGAAAATAAACAATGAAGAAATGAAACTGCCTATAGCCTAGACACTTTTTGCAGGCACCCATTTAAAAATATCACCTTTAGAGGTATACATCCAAAGATGTGGACATTGTTTTTGTTAGAATTAGGTCCACCTGATTCCACATTTGTCTGAGTGAGCCCTAATTTATTCTTCTTAGCTCAGCATCATATCTGGTTCAGTATATTTTTGGTAAAATTCTGAAGAAATTGCTCTATTGAACATTAAAGCAGGGTCTCCTAAGCTTCACATCTTGTTGCGATTAAACATGTAGCATGCACTCTCCCTTCAGGTTTGAACTGGAAGAAGGTGGGAGGTCACACTTTCATCTGTAGCTCTTTAAGGCTGGCAAGACTAGCACCTAAAGAATGAGAAGGAAAGGCTGGAGAGATAGCACAGCGGTGTTTGCCTTGCAAGTAGCTGATCTAGGACCTAAGGCGGTTGGTTCAAATCCCGTTGTCCCGTATGGTCCCCCATGCCCGCAGGAGCTATTTCTGAGCAGATAGCCAGGAGTAACCCCTGAGCACCGCCAAGTGTGGCCCCCAAACTAAAAAAGAATGAGAAGGAAAGTTGTCTTTGGGACTGTCACAATTTTTTCTAGGCTTAAGCCAAAAGCATTGGCTGCATGGTCATTGAGAACTGGGCCACAACTGAATTCTTCGCTTATAAAAATTAATTTAATTTTTGTTTTGAGATATCATCCAGAGGAGCTTTTCTCCTGGCTCCATGCTCAAGGATAACTTCTGGCAGGCTCAGAGGACCATATGGGGTGTCAGGGATGAAAGTTGGGTTAGCTAGGTACAAGGCAAGTGCCCTATCCTCTGTACTATGTCTCTGGCCCCTCAAAATGAATTTAGTAAAAAAAAAATTTTTAAAGACTGAAACTAATGAAAAGGTGTCTCTCTCCTTTTCATATTTTCTTGCAAATGTAATTGAAGGTGTGGTGATAGTAAATTTCAGGCATGGCCTTTAGGCCCTGGCAAAAGTTCTTCATATGTGGGTTGTCATAATGCCTAAACTGTGGGACCTTACTGGGTCTCAGTGATATCAGAACCTACTCCCACACTGTGAGGACCACCAGATTACAGAGGCTAAGTTCTGACTTTATCTTTAGGATCCCAAAGGCAGGCTGTTGAGCTTCAAAGTATCACTGATTCAGAACCACATACAAAGCCAGTCATTGTCATCCAATTGAAACTGTTCCCACCTTAAGTGTAATATAGTGTATGGTGGAGGGGGCAACAATATGAAGCTAAAAGTGAGCATTATTTCTACATAAACCTGACAAGAATAAAAGTACCTCTTGCGGGGCCGAAGAGATAGCATGGAGATAAGGCATTTGCCTTGCATACAGAACAAAGGTGGTTCAAATCCAGGCATCCCATATGGTCCCCCGAGCCTGCCAGGGACGATTTCTGAGCTTAGAGCCAGGAGTGACCCCTGAGTGCTGCTGGATGTGACCCAAAAACCAAAAAAAGAAAAAAGAAAAAAGAAAAAAAAAAACCTCTTGCTCTCTTTCGTGGTTGAAAAGGTCAATCACCTTTAGGTATAACCAGAATGCCATGTTTTCTGTTGATGCCAAGAAGTGGCACAATTGTGAGACTATGAACCCTAGCATTAGGAAATATTTTCTTCAAGCTCCCTTTGGTACTATCTCTCCAATTCTTCTAGTATTGCTTTACTTTTTTTATAACTTTAATGTCCCTCAAAAATGTTTTACTCCAGAATCTCCTTTGTGGGATTCCTTTAAAATTATTCTTTTTCTTTCAGGTAAACAATGACTTTAGCCTGGCCTACATAAATGGGGTCTTACTCTTTGGACACCTTCTAAAGACCTTTATTGAAAAAGGACAAAATCTTAACACCACTGAGTTTGCTCATGCTTTCAAAAACCTCACTTTTCAAGGTACTGGTCTCACAACAAACAAGATTTAATACTTTATTTTCTTTTCGTTTTTTTTTTTATCTTTATTTAAACACCGTGATTACAAATATTACTGTAGTTGGGTTTTAGTCACAAAAAGAACACCCCCCTTTCACCAGTGCAACAAGCTAGTCATGCACTCTGCCACTCGAACCATCTCTGAACCCCTCTTTTTCTTTTAGAGTAGGAGTTTGGGCCACACCTAGGAGAATTCAGGAGTTATTCCTGGCTCAGTGCTCAGATGTGAATCCTGGTCTGGGATGGGGGGAATCATATGCAGTGCCAAGGGCTTGAACTGCAGTTGGCTACATGCAAGGAAAGCACCATACCTAACTTGCTGTATCTCTGGCCCTCCCCATCCTTGTTTACCCCTTTGCAAGTGTCTAATTCAATGTCATTTAGTGCACTTACATCATTATCATTATCCACTTCTACCATCCATATCTAGAACTCTCCTTATCTTTTCAAGCTTAAATACTTCCTATGAAATAATAATTCCCATTTCACACCCCCTTTCTCCAGGTTCTGGAGAAAGCCACCATTTTGCTTTGTGTCTTTGAATTTGGGCTATTCTGCATTAGGATAATTTTAGTATCCTAAAGTACTATAGAATTCCAATAGCATGGAATTGGAGCAGTATTTTCCTTTTTTGGTGGTCCCCTTATTTCACTTAACTCGGTTTCCTTAGAATTCATCCTGCATTGCAACATCTGTCACAATTCCCTTCCTTTTATTTATTTTGATTTTGTAGGGCTTTTTTGTTTGTTTGTTTGGTTGGTTGGTTGGTTTTGTTTTTTGAATCATACCTGGCAGTGCTCAGGGGTTACTCCTGGTTCTATGCTCAGAAATCGCACCTGGCAGGCTTGGGGTACCATATGGGATGCCGGAATTTGAACCAATATCCTTCTGGATGCAAGGCAACACCCTACCTCCATGCTATCTCTCCGGCCCCTTATTTACTCCCAGCTCAATATTGGGAAGTTGTTCCCTATGATTCTCTGGGACCCATGGGGTAACTAAGGTCAAGCCCAGGCCTCCTGCATCCAAAACATGCATTCCAGCCATTGAACTACCCCAGACATTGAACAATTTTATTGTCTCCCTTCCTTTTATTTTTATTTATTTATTTATTTATCTATTTATTTATTTTGGTTTTGGGGCCACACTCAGCCATGCTCAGTGGTTACTCCTGGCTCTGTACTCAGAAATAGCTCCTGTCAGTCTCAGGGAACCATATAGGATGCCGGGGATTGAACTTGGGCCCATTCCAGGTAGGCCACATGCAAGGCAAACATCCTATCACTGTGCTATCGCTCTGCCCCTCCCTTCCTTTTAGAGACTGAATATCACCTATTGAATGTTCCTACTCCATTTTACTTCTGTATTTATCTATTAGGGTCACTTACTTCCACAGTTTACCTACTGTGAATAACACTGTTTTGGAAAAGGGGGGTGGGTACTGAGTAGACGTCTTTGGTGACACTGCTTTCAGTTCAGATGCCCAGAGTGAAGCTGCAGGATTATATGGAAATCCTAAGACTTGTTTTGTTTATTTGGCCATATCCAGCAATACTCCGGGTTCACTCCTGGAGATGCCATAGGTAGGGATCAAACCCATGCCTCTAGCATGTGATGTATGCACTTCATGTATTTCTCCATTCCTGGGATTTTAGTTTTTAAGAGTTGTCTATGTTTTTGACAATGTTTATACCATTTTATACACTGCCAATAGTGCCCCCAAAATTCCCATTTTTCCATACTTTCACTTACAAAGCATTTCATTTATAAATTAGATTGATCATATAGCCCTGGTACTGAGACTATGTATATCTAACTGAAAGATATCTTTATGCTTTAGAAATCTTAGGACCAAGATGAGATCTTAGGACTAGTCCAGAAGGCCTCTAATTTGATCACTAAGGCCAACCTTGTTTTTTTTTTTTTTCCAACAAAATAGAGCAATTTGGACCTTATTAACGCTTTTTGTTTGTTTGGGGGACTTATCTAGTGGTGCTGTGGTGCTCAGGAATTACTCCATCTGTGCACTCTTGGCAGACTCAGGGGACCATAGAGGATGCCAGAGATCAAACCCAGGTTGGCCACATGCAAGACAAGCACCTTACCCACTGCACTTATATTGGGTATACTCTTGATGAGGTTGTTTTTTTTTTTTTTTCCTTTGGTTTTTGGGTCACACCCGGCAGTGCTCAGGGGTTATTCCTGGCTCCAGGCTCAGAAATTGCTCCTGGCAGGCACGGGGGACCATATGGGGTGCCAGGATTCGAACCGATGACCTCCTGCATGAAAGGCAAATGCCTTACCTCCATGTTATCTCTCCGACCCCTCTTGATGAGGTTTTAACATGTCTTTCAGTCAGGTCAAAGATGACTATCTTTCTGACTCTGTCCTAGGTTATATGGGCGATGTTACCTTGGATGACTGTGGGGATATTGACAACACTATGATGCTGCTGTATACCTCCATTACGACCAATAAAGTATGTCTGAATGCTCCTTAGGAACTTGGGGTCAAGTGACTGGGTGAAGAGGGCTAAGTTCAAAGGCGAGTAACAGTGAAGGAATTGGGTGAATTAGGTTTAGAGCCTGGAATTCAGTCTTTTTTTATTTTCCATTTACAATGATATCCCATGGTGGAGCAATATTCCTTATAAAGATAAGACTTTTGATGGTGGTCCCATGAATAAGAAGACATTTTCTATTACATATTACAATAAAGATTGTCCTTAAAGCATTGTTTGTTCTCTCTGGTTGCCCACCTATATAGTAGCCCTGTCATGTTAGGTGTCAGCTTATGATATTTATCTTTTCTTCTTATCCTGGGAATTGAAAGGTATAAAGAAAAGGAGTATCTGATGGTTGATCGGCATTTAACTTAACAATTAGACCCCTATCTTTATGTCACCAAAGCTGTACCCATTACAAACCCTATCCTATCCTATCCAGCCTGAAAGTAAGTAGATAGCTTTTTTTTTTTTTTTTTTTTTTTTTTTTGTGGTTTTTGGGTCACACCCGGCAGTGCTCATTCCTGGCTCCAGGCTCAGAAATAGCTCCTGACAAGCACGGGAGACCATATGGGGCGCCGGGATTCGAACCGATGACCTCCTGCATGATGGGTAAACGCCTTACCTCCATGCTATCTCTCCGGCCCCGATAGCTTTTTTTTTTTTTGTTATAAAGAGATGTTGAATTCTAACATAACTACAAGTCTAAGAGAATTCTTTTTCCATCATTTTATGTGATTTTTCCATCGCAAACACCATGATATTCTCAAGTCATATATCTGAGTAGCTACATGATCTAGCTTTGTAAAAGGGAACTACACTGGACAATCTACATTGCCCATAATGTGGAGGATCTACATTCTGGAAACATAAAGCTATGAAAGATACAGATATGGGAGCCAGATATGGGAAAGCACAGGGGTTAAAGTTCTTGCCTTACATGTAGCTTGTCCTGTTTAATGGAACAACCCCAGCAGCGCTATATTCTCAGGCCCTTGCATCGAACCACCTGCCTGGTTCATTGAGAATTCTAGGAGAGGCTCTGGGAGGGCTCCTGAATGCTTCTTAGGAGATTAACACTCCTCCCTCTATCCCCTCCATTTTAAAAAATGAGAGTCTAAGATAGAAAAAGCTACTCCCCAAAATTCTGGGTTAGAACTTTAGTTACTCTTCTGATCCTTTCTTGTGGCTTTGTTGGGCATCTGCTCCCTGGGAATACCTTAGTATCATGTTCCCTCAGTTACTAACAGTAACTGCAGAGATAACTGTTTTACCTTTTTTGCTGTATTAGCAACTCCTGATGGTGTGAGGCAGATCTCAACTGTGTGAGACACCATGTTGGCCTCACAACTGCACCTCAACATTAAAAATGCTGTTTGGGGCATTTTCCCTTCCTCATTCTGAAGAGAAATTGAACGTGATTATTTTTAATAATACCACTAATCATAAACTATGACATTTACATATAGGACAACTGGTAATAAACTCCAACCAGTAAGTTACCTCTCACTGGGGTCCATCTCAGTGGAGTTTCAATAGTCCATACACTAGTTTGGGGCTGTATCTTACAATAATGCAGTTAAATAATGCAGCTAAACAGATTCAGTTGAGAGTGAAGGTTTGAGAATGTAATTGGCTAAAACTTATTTTAAAATCCCCGAAACATACAAAAATAAATGATGGGGACTGGAAAGATAGTACAGGGCACTTGCCTTGCACGTAGCCAATCCAAGTTTGATTCCCCAGAACCTCTAATGACCCCTTGAGTCCTGCTAGGAGTGACCCCTGAACATAGAGCCTGAGCATTGCTGAGTGAGGCACAAACACACACACACACACACACACACACACACACACACACACAGAGTCACACTCCATTTTATTTCATGCCATTTTATTTCTTTTGGCACATTCGTAAAAGAAAACAATTGAATTAATTTTGTAAACACCCAAGAACCTAGGTTGGGTAGGGATGACTGGCTTTGTGCTTGGTCGTAGTGAAAACAGAAAACAAATTTGTCCACCTCGGGCTTGAAACCAGGCTTCTGTGAACTGAGCCCACTAACCATTAGCTGCCAATGACTGTTGTACTAAGTATTCTTCTGGAATCTCAGGATTGTCTCATACCAAAATGCCTTTTACTGTTTGCCTTTCTTCTTTTTCATGCATAGTATGAGGTTCTTTTGACCTATAATAAAAATATGACTCATGCAGTGGATTATAACCCCACATTCATCTGGAAAGACAATAAACTTCCGAATGATATTCCAGGCCCAGGTAAGATATCCTAATGTTTGTTTCCTGAAGTTGTTTTTCTGGTCTTTAGTAGAAAGTTAGAGTAAATTTTATGATTAAAGCAATTAGCTTGTGCTTTGTTTGTTTTGCTTATTGTCTGGATGAGATGGCTTTATTGATTCAGGAAAAAGACAATTTTTCCCTGTAAATGCTGCATTTGGGGGGGACAGAGCAATAGTACAGCAAGTAGGGCACTTGCTTGGGATGTGTCTGACCCAGGTTCAATCCCTAGGCACTGCCAGGAGTGATTTCTTAAGTGTAAACCCTGAGTATCACCATCTGTGGCCCCAAGACAAAACAAAACAAATGCTGCATTTGATTAAACATTGAAAACATTCCCAATAGAATTTAACTCTATGTATCTTTGCTGTATGTATTGTTTACTCTTTATAATATAGAAAATTCAATTTGACAGTGGGCAAAATAATCACATAGGCAACTTCTTACTTCATTTACATCTTACTATAATAAAATCAAAGGATACTTTCTGCCAGGATGAGATATCCCTTAATGCCATTAGAATGGCTACCATCACAAAGACAAGAGATAACAAATGCTAGTGGGGGGGGGGTAGAAAAAGGGGAGTCCTGGTGCTTAGTGGAATCGTTCCCTGATATAGACAATGAAGGTTTTTCAAAAACTTAGAAGTAGAAATATCCTATAGTCTAACAATCCCAGTGCTGGGGAATCTAGGTATTTGTAGAAAATAAATCAACAGAAACACCATATCAAAGTGGTGTCTCCTTTCCATATTTGCAGCAGTCTTAGATATAGTAGCCATGATACAGAAATAAACTAAGTTTCTGTCTATGGATGAATAACTATAGAAGTTGTGAGGATAATGTTACTATGGATGTGCTGTAAATCCTGTTGTTTCTGAGAGTCCTAAGGGCATAGTAGAAAAGACAGAAAAAGAAAATACTGTGCAATCTGACATATATGAACTCTAAAACATAAACATAAAACATAAACTCTAAAACTCATGTTAAGTTTATAGTTACCAATTGTGGAAAAATTGGAGAAACATGATACAAACACACAAACTTCCAGTCATAAAATAAATAAATCTTTGGAAGTAAAGCATAGCAGGTGGACTGGAGCTAATATTATGAGGCTGCATGATATAAAGGAAAGCTATTGAGTAAACTCTGAGAGTGCCCATCATTAAAAATTATACATAGATGATAGATAGATAGATAGATAGATAGATAGATAGATAGATAGATAGATAGATAGATAGATAGATAGATAGAAAGATACTATTTGGGGTATGTATCTGAGATAATGTATGTTTTTTGTTTTGTTTTGTTTTTTTTGAGCCACACCCACTTGATGCTCAGGGGTTACTCCTGGCTAAACACTCAGAAATTGCCCCTGGCTTGGGGGGACCATATGAGACACTGGGGGATCGAAGCACGGTCCTTCCTTGGCTAGCACTTGCAAGGCAGACACCTTACCTCTAGCGCCACCTCACCGGCGAGATAATGTATGTTAACAAAACTTATTGTGGTCATCATTCTAAAGTATTCATAAGTATCCTTTATACCCTTAAGTTCATACAATGCTATTATGTCAATTATATTCTAATAAAAGTCTGGGGAAAATTGGGGCTAGAGAGATACTTTAGCTAGTAAAGTGAATGCAGCCAACATGTGTTTGATCCCCACATGGTATATGGTCCCCTAAGCACCACCAGGAGTAATTCCTGAGCACATGGTCAGTAAAAACCCTGAGTAAAGACAGGTGTGGCCCACAAACAAAAAAAAATCCAAAATAAGGAAATATATTATTGTCTCCCTCTAATCTTTTTGTTGTTGTTGTTGTTTTGTTTTGTTTTGTGTTGTGTTGGGGCCATGCCTTGGTTAATCCTGGTTTTGTGATCAGGAATCACTCCTGGTGGGACTTGAACCTGGGTCAGCTGCATGCATTGTCTTCCTCTTTGAATCTTTTTTATATAGATTGGTTTCATGGACACCAATAGGCTTCCATCAGCCATAATATTTGTGTATTAGAAAATGTTTTTTTTTTTTTTTTTTTTTTTTTAATTATTATTGGGCCACACCCGTTTGACGCTCAGGGGTTACTCCTGGCTATGTGCTCAGAAATCGCCCCTGGCTTGGGGGGACCATATGGGACGCCGGGGGATCGAACCTCGGTCCTTCCTTGGCTAGCGCTTGCAAGGCAGACACCTGACCTCCAGCGCCACCTACCCGGCCCCTAGAAAATGTTTTTATGTTCTCTGTACCTTAGGTGATGATCATAGGTAAGAACAAGATGTCCAAACTAGAAAAATTGAAATAAACCATTTCCCTTGTGTCCATTCCAGACAGTTTTCTCCCAAACCTCAGGGCCTATGCTACCAATGACAATTAAAAATATTTTTTTTACAAAGGGCCCTCCTTTTTCCTTTCTCAAATTATAACAACTAGAATCTTTAAAATACTATCCCAACATTCTCATTTGTGTGTTTCTTGCTATTGTGTCTTATAGGACCTCAAATCCTGATGATCGCCATCTTTACTCTCACAGGAATCGTGGTCTTGCTCCTGTTCATCGCTCTCATGGTGCTAGGGTACCACTTCTATTCACTGTACTTGCCATCCAGGGAGGGACAAAGGGAGAGGAGGAGGGGTCTGCTCCCGCTAAGTGCTGCTGACCATACATAAGGAGGTCTCCATACAGCTAAGATCATGAAGGCAATCTGCATCAAAACCTTATTTGGTGCTATGTTTTGTATGTAGATTAGATTATGTAGATTAGAGCTGTGGGGAGGAGACTCCAGAATTCATGCTCATCTTATTTTCCTAATCGTATCCTTAAAAAAAAAAAACATTATTTATGACTTAGGCATGTACTTAACTTCAATGTTCTTTTTTTTTTTTTTTTTTGGTTTTTGGGCCACACCCAGCGGTGCTCGGGGGTTACTCCTGGCCATCTGCTCAGAAATAGCTCCTGGTAGGCACGGGGGACCATATGGGACACCGGGATTCGAACCAACCACCTTTGGTCCTGGATCGGCTGCTTGCAAGGCAAACGCCGCTGTGCTATCTCTCCGGGCCCAACTTCAATGTTCTTATCTAAACTGTTTTAAGAAATCAAATTAAGGGGGCTGTTAGAGGGATACAACCATATAGGATGTGTTTTCTAAGTAGAAATAGTCACCTTTGCTGTTTTATTGGTACATTGTCAGAAATTACTGTTGTTATTGTTTTTGGACCACACCAGGTCCAAAAGTGCTCAGGGCTTATTCCTAGTTCTGTGTTCAGGATTCTCTCTTGGCAGTGCTCAGGAGAGGATACTGGGTGCTGGGATAAAAATAGAGTTGAATGTGTATAAGACAAATGCCCTATCTACTGTACTATCTCTGTGGCCCCTGAATTTCTCACATTGTGAGAAATTTCAAAACCCTGAATCAACTAATGCTCTAGCTGGAGGGATCCTCGGAAATGATTGCTGCAGACCTTTCACTGAGCCTGGGAAAAGAGAAACTCATAAAGCCAGATGGGTGAGCTGGCATCACATCAGCAGATGAGGACAGTTGTAGCACTCAGGTGTTCCAGCCATCAGCTGCAACTCTGTCCCACCTGATTGGACATGGGAAGTAGCTGGCATAGTGCCAGAGATATGGCACAGATGTACCACAGTTGTACTAGAAATGGTTGGATGTACAAGTCAATGGTCAATACCATACTCCTTCCTAACCTACAGGTGTTAAACACACCCTAGTGTCAGATGATCAGGGTCTCCCCTTGTTTATTCACCAAGTGAGGCAGTACCGTTCACTGTGGTCAACATTGTTAGGTCTTCACTATCCTTTCTCATTATAGAGAGAGTCTGACATTAGCCTATCAGTTGAAGGTTTCTCCAGGAAGTGTATTTAATATGGCAAATTTAGCTCAGGAAGCTGTTCTGCCTAGGAGAAACTGTTCTTTAATAGGTGGTGATTGTTTATTTAGTATGGGGGGAGAAAACCAACTCAATCTCAGGATGTGGCTGTTAATTCTCAGAAACTATTTCCTGTGTCAACTTCCCACAAGAATAAATCATAAGATCAGTGACAGTCATAGATGTTAGCATTTTTTCTAAGCTTGAAAAGAACAGATAGGGTTCTACCAGTCTGTTCGCAGGGAGGTCTCATAGAACTGATATTCTTAGTGTTCCATGACAACACCAGAAAAGAATGGTATGCCCCAATCACTAAGAATGATGTTCTTGGGGCTAGAATGATAACACAGTGGGTAGGGCATTTGCCTTGCATGCGGCAGATCCGGGTTCGATGCCCATATGGTCCCCCAACCCCTGCCAGGAGCGATTTCTGAGCACAGAGTCAGGAGTAACCCCTGAGCACTGCCGGGTGTGGCCCAAAATACAAACAAACATAGAATGATGTTTGACTCTATTCTTAGGAATTAGAGTCACAAGTATCCATAACTGCAAAAAATAAGAGCCTGGGATTTTCCAGTCTACAAAACGAATTGTCTCTGGGTTTTAGAATTATATGTATTCCATTGAGTACTCAGAAAGAAAGAAAAATAATGAACATTTATCCTTAGAGGTCATTAAGAGAAACATCCTGAATGACCTTGAGGAGATAAAAAGGAGTTTGTCAAATAACAAAGTGAAAGCAAACTCAAGCATAAACAAATGCTCCATGGTAAAGAATACAGATTCTAAGATTAGATATGCAAAAGCATAAGAACCTGGACTACGAGCAAAATGAAACTATATGGCAGCTGGTTGGAACAGGAAGGAAAAAAACCTGAAATCTTTCCTAATACCAACCTAAAGATAGAATTTTCTCACATAGAATAGACTTTAATTTTTTAATCAACCATTGAAATTTAGAAGAAATAAAAAAGACTGTCTTTTTGATTTCATGTAAGAAAATTATTTGTTGGGAGAAAAATATATAAAGAAAAAGTACATAAAATGGCAAAAAGTTTCAGACTTTCTATACAATATAGTAAAATTAAGCAACAGACTAGAAGGTGTGTGTAATGCAAAAAATACCCTTGTTTTTTAGAAAAATCTAAAACATTTATGTAAGTTAAGAAAAGACAATTGATGTAATAGAATACTGGGCAAAAGCAGAGAATACAGTATTCTAAATAATTCTAATAGTTTTCTAAATAGTAAAAAACATGAGGAGAAAGTTATATTTAATCTCTCCAGTAAGCAATAGTAAAGCTCAGAATGATAATAAAACTAACATGATGAGGAATTTGGAGAAAGGAAGAATTCTCATCTTGGAGGTTGGATTCACAACTCTGGGTGGTGGTTTGACAGTATTTGCATGCTTGTGCCACCACTCTCCCTCCTCAGGAATTCCAGGTGAACTATGTATTTGGGGAAAACCATTTTCAAGGCTTTTCCATTGTAAATCCTTGGCCATGAGGTCACTTGTCTGTGATTCCCTATTTCTTCTAAGTGTATGTTTTAAGGCCCAGATACCTACGAAGAACTGGCTGTTAGGAATCTTCTCAGATAGTTTAGGACCAGTTCTTCCTTTACAGGGCATCTTAATCTGCTTTACACATTCTCTCTCTTTCTCACTGTTCCTGCCACTATTTCAATCTCTCCAGGACAGTGATGGAAGGCCCCTAGACAGTGAAAAAATCCTAGCAACCCTTGATGGCCATGAGTGAGCAACCCTCACCAGTGTGAGCACAGGAAGGTTCATACTTGGTTAACTCATGTCCTGCAGAATTCCCATTCCCCAAGCTAGATAGTGTGAGGACTCCTCAGAGTCCATTGCCTGCTTCTCTCTTTTCTAGGAAGTATAAAAGAGAAAATGAACGCAGGCAGAAAAAGTGGTCCCACATTCCTTCTGAGCATATCTTGCCTCTGGAGACCAATGAGACCAACCCTGTCAGCCTCAAGGTAAGGTGGGCCCAGCATATGTTCTTCCTGGAAGATCAATTTTCTTCCTGATTGGCAGGTGCTGTTCTGGTGCAGCAGGTATTACTTAATAGGTATTCTTCTGGAATGGCCAATGCCAAGTTTGTGCTTCACAGATGACAAAGTAGGGTTGAGGGAGGCTGGATGGGGTGTGTCTGCATTGTTTGGGTACCCACTCAAAGGTGGAGAGTACTTATGACCCCAAATTCCCAGTTTTCCCTTTAAGAAAAAGTTTAATAAATTTAAAACAGCCCCAAGTTTTCATGAGACTCAAACTGAAAATTGCAATACTTAACAACCTTTGATCTGTCCTTAGATAAAATCAAGATCAATCAAATCCAAGAGTAACATTTTAACATTTAATAGGGTTGCTTATGTGCATGCATGTAGGTTTCATTCAAACATATTTAAAATTAATTGCCAACAAAATTCTGTGGTAAATTATATGATCTAGCCATTCAGAATTGAACCCAGAGCTGATGGGGCTGCCCTATTTTCCCTTAACCACCAGACCCTGGACAATGTCCTCATAAGACTTGTTAACATTTATCCTTTGGAGATGAGTTTGAGACTCAAAGATACAATATACCCACAGAAGAACTTCAGTGTATAGCCACCAGCAATGATTTCCAGTAGAAGGGGGGCAAGGGAGAGGTAGCAGAGAAGAATGTTCAACTTAGGGTTGAGGTTTCCATTGGATATGATGCATGAGAGGGACACCCAGAGCTGAAAGTGCTCAATGCCTAGCAAGAAGGTGGTGTTGAAGAGCCAGGCAGAGAACAGGGGCCAGGTCAGTGCTCATCCTACAAGCTGCTCACTTGGAGCCAAAGCACAGAGCTGAGTAATGCCTAGAATGGTAGTGGTAAGGGTATGGCTCCAGGAAGATCTGTTCCACCCTTACTAGTGGAACCAGATAAGAAGCTTCTGGAATAATTAACCTTTTCTTGTGGCAGATTGATGATGACAGAAGACGTGACACAATCCAAAGACTTCGACAATGCAAATACGACAGGAAGGTAACTATTCTTCCTACCACTCTGTGTGCTTCCTCAGGCATCCCTTCAGGCCTCATCCTTATTGCCCCAGCTCCTGAGTGGGCAGTGCATGTCAGGGGCCACCAGTGCTCTTATTTTGCTCAGGAATTTTTACAGGGTGGTATGAGCAGAGTAGAGGACAAATATGAGTTTAAAGTGGTTTGGATTGTGGGAAGGAGAAGGAAACAAATGATTCAGAACATTCCAGGCAACTAGAATCCATATTTTGGCCTAGTGAGTGGGACTATGATTGCTTCCATGTGGAGTTTATTCCCACCTCTCTCTCTCTCTCTCTCTCTCTCTCTCTCTCTCTCTCTGCTCCCCACCTCCACTTTCTTCCCTTCCTCCTGCTTTATCTTCCTTTCTCCCTTCCTTCTTCTCTTCATCATTTCTCTCTTTCCTCCTTTCTCTTTCCTTGTTACTCCTCTCCCTTCCTCCTTCCTCTTCTCTCCTCTCTCCCTTCCTCCTTGCACTTCTCTCCTCTCTCCCTCCCTTCCTCCTCTCTTTTCTCTATTCCTCCCCCTTCTCTCCCTCAATCTTTTCAAGTACCAGGCACCAGGGAAACAAACATTAATGACATACTGCCTTGCTCTGATGGCTTACAGGCTAGTAGGAAGACAGACACACAAAGGCATCCCTATGAAATACATGTAAGCAATCGTGCACCCACTGTCTCATTCACTGATCTTTGCAGAGGGTGATTCTAAAGGACCTCAAGCACAAAGATGGCAATTTCACTGAAAAACAGAAGATTGAGTTAAACAAGGTATGAGTGCTACACCCATATGGTCCTTCTCTAAGTATGGTGGCTTCTAGGGGCATAGATGTTCTTGTGGGTGCTGGCAGAGAAGCCCTCAGGCCAACCAACGATTAAATGAACCTAAAAAATATGCCAAGACAATATAAAGCATTGACCATATAAAGCATTCTGGAAATCTAATAGCCTGTTCTAGAAAATATTTCTGATATTATTGGAGATTTTATGTTTAGTTCTGATTATCTTGATGGTTCGGATCAAACCTGATTAGTTTTGATTATATTGGGGAATGACCAGCCATTTGTGCTCCTGCTTCTGCTGACGAAACTGAGAGTAAGTTTAGGCTGGAGAGGAATGTGCATGAGGAAAGAGGTTCCTACATGCAGTGAATCAGGAGCTGCATGTCTTCCTGAAGGAGGAGAACATGTTGCTTTAATGCATATGCATGTTTGTTCCATTGGCTTATCTGGTAAATAAACACATTCTCTCAGCTGTTGCAGATCGATTACTACAATCTAACCAAATTCTATGGCACCGTGAAGCTGGAATCCATGATTTTTGGGGTGATTGAATACTGTGAGAGAGGATCCCTCCGGGTGAGGACTCACATTTCTAAATTCCTAACTGTTCACCTTATCAGAAAATATACATATATAGCTAAAATTCCAAAGTGGAAACCCAGGGAAATAGTATTGTTAGGAAAAGTTGGTTGCTATCTGTGCTTTCCAAGCTAGATTACTCAGATTTTATTTATTTTAATGATATATTTTAAAACAATGAACTTCAGGAACAGATGAGTGGGGTAAGATATTGTGGCATACATACATAATGGAATACTACTCAGCTATAGAAAACATGAAACCACTTGATTTGGTGATATGTGGGTAGAACTTATAGGTATTATGCTGAATATAGTCAACCAAGAAAGGAAAAATACAGAATAATTTGTCTAGTATGTGGGATATGAAAAAATGCTATTGGGCAATAATAGGTGGCCAAAGGCAACAAAATCTGAGAATTAATCTACAGAACTGAATTTACCAAGAGGGTTTGTGTGGGTATAGCCAGGAGGGGTCTCTGGGTCATCAGTAATAGAAAGCTGACATTTATGAGTGTGGAGTTAGAACATTATATGCATGAAACTCTATCATTAGCAATATTATAATTTACAGTGCCTCATTTTATTTTACTTGCTTTTGGATGAAAGGAACAGTGTTACTAGTGAACTTAAAGCAGTGTATATAGGGCCAGAGCAATCACACAGGGGTAGGACATTTGCCTTTGCATGCGGCCAACCCGGTACTGACCGGGGCTTGATCCCCAGCATCTTGTATGGTCCCCTGAGCCTTCCAGGAGCAATTTCTGAATGCAGTGTCAGGAGTAAACCTTGAGTGCCACCGAGTGTGCCCCCCCCCAAAAAAAAAAGCAGTGTAGTTAGACATTGGTGATACATCAAACATATATAGTGCTGCTGCAGGTGCTTTAGTGCCTAGGAAAGTTTAGACTGATGAAAGTCTGCTTTGAACACCTGTCCAGGACAGAACTTTATGACTCACCAGCTCCACACAGTTATCATCAAACTGCATCTGAATCATACTTATGGTACCTGGCATGGGAAATTATCCCTGTCACCTTTTCTCAGGGGACCAATGGAACTCAGGCTGGAGCAAAGAACTGCTCTTTGCAGGAAAGGAAAATAAGTCCTAAAAACTGGATAAACCCAGGTTTTCTAGAAATATTGCCTTCCTTCACAAGAAAGAAGTTAAGCAGTTTTATTTAGAGATTATGAGGTATGGGGAGAGGGGTAAAAAAGAGAGAACCAGAGAGAGATAGAGACAGAGAAAGAGGTGTTAAAGAAAGAATTCTTCTCCAGAGGGAAGAACCATGAATGGCTTTGGGGATAGAGTATTTTGTTTGTTTGTTTGTTTGGTTGGTTGGTTGGTTGGTTGGTTGGTTGGTTGGTTGGTTGGTTGGTTGGTTGGTTGGTTAGTTGGTTGGTTGGTTGGTTGGTTGGTTGGTTGGTTGGTTGGTTGGTTGGTTGGTTGGTTTGGGGCCACACCTGGTGATACTCAGGGATTACTTCCTGGTTTAGCATTCAGGAATCACTCTTGGCATGTCCCGGGGACTATACTGGATGCTGGAGATTGAACCAGGTCAACCAAGTTCAAGGCAAATGCCCTACTCTTTGTGTTTTTGCTCCAACCCCTGGAATAGCGTTTTATGTGAATACTCTTCACATTGCCTTGGCCTGAAGTTTTCTGTAGATGTGAATTAATAAGGGTATGGTTGTAGAGGAAGAGCTTTGAACTTTTTGTGGGTTTCTTTCTTGTCCTTATCAGAGCCTTTAGTCTCTGCTGAAGTTTCTCCTCTCCTGTGGGGGTTCAATCTTCACTGGGCCAGAATTGACACCAGTTATAGTTGTACATCTTCAGTGCCTGTGTCCACAAAGTGGGTCCGACTTTAATGCTTTGTATTTTAGGGCTAGTGACAGAAAGAAAAATAAAAATTTGGTTCTATGAGACCCGAGAGGTGGCGCTAGAGGTAAGATGTCTGCCTTGCAAGCACTAGCCTAGGACTGAACTAGCCTAGGACGGACCTAGCCTAGGACGGACCTAGGTTCGATCCCCTGGCGTTCTATATGGTCCCCCCAAGCCAGGGGCGTTTTTTTTTTTTGGTTTTTGGGTCACACCCGGCGGTGCTCAGAGGTTACTCCTGGCTGTCTGCTCAGAAATAGCTCCTGGCAGGCAGAGGGGACCATATGGGACACCGGGATTCGAACCAATCACCTTTGGTCCTGGATCGGCTGCTTGCAAGGCAAACACCGCTGTGCTATCTCTCCGGCTGTGCTATCTCTCCGGGCCCAGTTCTATTGTTTCTTAAGAGCTCATTTTTTTCTTTTTCTTTTTCTTGTTTTTTTGTTTTGTTTTGTATTGTTCTGTTTTGTTTTGGGTCACACCCAGCAGCGCTCAGGAGTTACTCCTGGCTCTATGCTCAGAAATCGCTCCTGGCAGGCTCAGGGGACCATATGGGATGCCAGGATTCAAACCATTGTCTTTCTGCATGCAAGACAAATGCCCTACCTCCATGCTATTTCTCCAACCCACTGCCCATATATTTTATAATTCAGTAATATAATGCAATATTGCTTCAATTTAAAAATAAACATTGTAAAATAAGAAAAAGTAAAATGGAATCTCAAAATCTAGGATTCCTAAAGCACCAAGCCATTCAGAAAGCCAGACATATACAGGTAACATTCACAGGTAATGTTCCTCTATGAGAAACTGAGTTAAATGTCCAAATAAATAGGACTGGAAATAATTCCAGGAAGAAACCCCTAAGAGTTGCTTCAAAGGGCATTGAATGCTACTCATCTTAGCTCATAACTAGGGATCACTGTCCCTATAGAACTCCCCACTATGTCCTGCCTCTTGATAACTCATCTTCTCTTCCTTTCCTCTTTTGCAGGAGGTATTAAATGACACAATTTCTTACCCTGATGGTACATTCATGGACTGGGAGTTTAAGATCTCTATCTTGTATGACATTACTAAGGTAAGAGACCTTTCGGTACAGAAGCTCTGCATAAAACTCACATGAAAACACCTTGCAAACTCTCCAGCCTGGGGACCATATGGGATGCCAGGATTCGAACCACCATTCTTCTGCATACAAGGCAAATGCCCTGTCTCCATGCTATCTCTCTGGCCCCTGTTTCTACATTTTTAAAAAGTGTAGAATAGAAAGCATGTTTTTTTCTTTTATATATATATTTTTTATTTTTTATTTCTTTTTTTATTTGGTATTTTTTATATCCTTATTTAAACACCGTAATTACAAATATGTTTGTAGTTGGGTTTCAGTCATGTAAAGAACAACCCCCTTCACCAGTGCAACATTCCCATCACCAATGTCCCAAATCTCCCTCCTCTCCACCCCACCCCCACCTGTAGGCTTCCTACTTCCCTCATTCATTCACATTGTTATGATAGTTCTCAATGTAGTTATTTCTCTAACTGCACTCATCACTCTTTTTTTTTGGTTTTTTTGGGGCCACACCCGGTGGTGCTCAGGGGTTACTCCTGGTTGTCTGCTCAGAAATAGCTCCTGGCAGGCAGGCACGGGAGACCATATGGGACACCGGGATTCAAACCAACCACCTTTGGTCCTGGATCGGCTGCTTGCAAGGCAAACGCCACTGTGCTATCTCTCCGGGCCTGGCTCATCACTCTTCATGGTGAGCTTCATGTCATGAGCTGGACCTTCCAGCCCTCGTCTCTTTTGTCTCTGAGAATTATTTCAAAAATGTCTTTTGTTTTTCTTAAAACGCATAGATGAGGGGCCGGTGAGATTGCATGGAGGCAGGGCATTTGCCATGCATGCAGGACGATGGTTCAAATCCCGGCATCCCATATGGTCCACTGAGCCTGCCAGGAGCGATTTCTGAGCATAGAGCCAGGAGTCAGCCCCGAGCGCTGCTGAGTGTGACCCAAAAACCAAAATCAAAAGAAACAAAAACCCATAGATGGGGCAGGAGAGATAGCATGTAGGTAGGGCATTTGCCTTGCATGCAGAAGGATGGTGGTTTGAATCCTGGCATCCCATATGGTCCCCTGAGCCTGCCAGGAGAGATTTCTGAGCGTAGAGCCAGGAGTAACCCCTGAGCGCTGTTGAGTGTGACTCAAATAAATAAATAAATAAATAAAATAGATGAGTGGGAATATTCTGTGTTTATCTCTCTCCCTCTGACTTATTTCACTCAGCATAATAAATGTACATCCATGTATAGGAAAAATTCATGACTTCATCTCTCCTGATGGCTGCATAATATCCCATGTACCAAAGTTTTTTAGCCATTCATCTGTTGAAGGGCATCTTGGTTATTTCCAGAGTCAGGCTATTGTAAATAGCACTGCAATGAATGTAGGTGTGAGGAAGGGATTTTTGTATTGTATATTTATGTTCTGACTTAGGGTATATCCCTAGGAGTGGTATAGCTGGATCGTATGGGAGCCCAATTTCCTGCTTTTGGAGGAAAAGCATGTTCTTTCTATACTATATTTACACTTAGGTCTCTGGCTCTTTTATACATTTACTTAAATTAAAAATCAGATAAAAATTTTAGGACAGATGACTGGATATTTAGCTTTAGACAAGAAAAATTATAAGGGGCTAGAGAAATAGCACTGCGATAGGGCGTTTGCCTTGCATACAAAAGGACAGTGGTTCGAATCCCGGCTTCCCATATGGTCCCCCAGCCTGCTGAGGGCAATTTCTGAGCATAGAGCCAGGAGCAGCCCCTGAGCGCTGCCAGGTGTGACCCCCCCCTTAAAAAAAAACAAAAACAGAAAAAATAAACAACAAGAAAAGTTATAAGAGGTACCTAATTAGCATTTGGGCATTTGTATTTTGGGCATGGGAAGAACGAATAACAGCTTCTCTTTCAAGAATGATGAAAAGTCAGCTCCAAGAGCCAGCACTATCATATAGTCTATTTTTGGAGGCTAGAAGATTGGATCTGACCTGGCCATACACTAGGGATACTCTTGGCTCTGTGCTCATGGCTCACTCCCAAAGGTCTTCTAAGGACAAAGTGGTGCTTAAGGATTGAACCTGGAATTGCACACCAGCAAAGTATCTTAAGTTCTGTTCTGTCCCCTCTTCCACCAGTCTTCCACCAACTCAGTCACACTGGTTCAGAGTCTATTTGGAAACTGGTTTCTAGATACTCTTTCCAAAACCTTTCATGCTCTTGATTCCAAGGGAAGTTAGTCTCTGCAGTAACAGTTCAGGCCACCAGAGAGAAGTATACCAAGCCGAAAAACAAAGCCCCAAAGGGACATTCTCTTTCTAACCAGCATGCAAAGTTCCACTTCAAATGAGTGACAGATTACAGTTTAGGAAATAATCACCTACTAGACAATCCTTTCACAAAAGGCAAAGGCTTATTATCCATATTTTTTATTTTGAATTGAGGTGGCAAAGAGTCAGAGACCAAGAGGTCAATGATGGGGTAAGCAGAAAAACTTTTAAAAATATATCAACCTGTACTTCCTATTTTATATAACTACTTAACCAAGCAATTTAAGAAAATTGCCTTTTATCTGTCACCTATGGAGTTCAAAACTAGATGCAGAGCTTAAGGTGTTTTCCAATATGCCTCTATTTTTCATTTTTATTTTTATTTCTTGTAGTGCCAGGGATGAAAACCAGTGTAAAAAGGGCTATCCCTAGAATAAAATTAATGAAATTGAATCTAAAATTTGGTGGCATGACTCTGTGCATAAATGATTGCAGAATGTTATTTATTTCTTAAACATAAGCATCTGTGGAATGTCCTAAGTTTTTGTTCTCCTGTTACCTGAAACTTTAAGGGGATGTCCTATCTACACTCCAGTAAGACAGAAGTCCATGGCCGTCTAAAGTCCACCAACTGTGTGGTAGACAGCAGGATGGTGGTAAAGATCACAGACTTTG